>NC_080428.1:74013244-74654834 GCF_029873635.1 Malania oleifera | reverse complement strand
GGTGATTTTCAATCTCAGGAAACAAGGAACAATAGGATTTTCACATGAGTATATATTCTTAGACACCGAAGAGATATAACAATCAGAGACATCATAATCCAAGGTGAACAAACTACAATGAAAAACTACTTGTTATAGCATCTACAGAGAATCACCATACGTGATAACACAGATATTCATTATTCATTCTACATCCCTGAAGAATACAAGTAGCACGTATCTCACTCCCCCTTTCCCATTACTTGTCCACACCCTAACATTCTCCCTACTCAATTTATCGCGACGTCCCGCGATGGTTGGACGTCCCTTCTCACCTTCTGAATGTCGATTATATGTCGTTGACTACGAATTTCTGCAATCTTCAATCTTCTTTAGTCATGCTGAAGGTTGTCTACTTTTCCCACTATTCTCTTCTTCCCCCATCCTAACCACGGAACCAGAAATTGTTTGTTTGTTGACGACCTCTAGATGACGACTCTGTTGCAAATGATCTCCTGGACTTTTTGGTGACAGGAGGCCTTCTGGATATTGTTCTCTCCTATTTTGTCGGTGCGATCTGCTCATCTGTGTGGAATGACGTTTAAATTGCTTACATTACACACGGGATGAACTGGACGCTGTGGCTTTTCATCCACTCGGTTGCTCAAGCCGATAGATGCATGTCCCACCTTTTCGATTATCTCGGATTGGACCTTCGTACGAAGTACAGCCTTTTATCCTTGCCATGGGGGGGAGGGGAAGAAATCGAAATGGTCTCCGGTGGCAACTTTTACAGAACGATCTCCAGCGTCAAATTGTTTGTTCGTCTCCCTTTGTCAGCCCATTTCTTCATGCGCTGGGATGCTTTTTCTAACTGAGCTCGGGTGACTTCGATGTTTTGCAACCATTTTCGTTGAAAATTGGTATGCTTTTGGGCAATTTCCTTTGTATGGACCTCCATAGGTGGTGTGGAAGAGTCGGTTGGTTGACCTGTCACAATCTCAAAGGCTTTTATTAGGGGGCAGAAGATTTCATAGATGTTAAAACCGAATTTGTCGTGTCTATAATTAACCAATTCTTCTTCTTGAGTGAACAAAATGTCGCAAGTACTCTTCCACATCCATTAAAACCGTTCAGTGACATCGTCCTGTGTGTGATAGCTTCGTGAAAATTAATGTTAACCCATCAACGAAGAGTTCCCCCAAATCCACTTGAATCAACATTCTCTATCACTAATTACGCTTTCTTGAACACCCCCAATATTTCACCACATGCTTGAATAATCCTGAGGCTGTCTTCTCGGCTGAACCGGCTTCGGACGGTAGAATTGCAACTTTGAGAACCGGGCATCACCCCAAAATTGTGTCAAACTCCTCTACTTTTTGGCAACGAGGAATGAAATCCAAAGAACACTCTCCCATGGCCTAGCAGAACAGCAATGGCTCCAATAACCTGAGTCTTCTTTCTTTCTACCTTTTCTTGTGACAGATCAAGCACGTTTATATAACTCCTCACATCATCTTGCATATTTGGCCAATATACCACCCTGTGTAATCAAAGCATGAGGTTCTCGCCATCCCGATACCAGCCCACAACTTATCATGACACTCTTTCATTAAGGTTTTTCCTCAATTTTTCCAGCTTTTGCACATAGACTCTCCTACCTTTAGTCTGATCCCCCCAAGTTGCCATCTTCTCCAGAATTGCCGTGTCTTCCCTTCGTCTCTTGTTTGCTTAGTGCTGCGCCTGCTGGTCTGTACTAATGTTCCTTGATAGATTCTTCAAAGGTAGCGCCACCCTACTAGTTGATAGATGACTGATGATTTTTCAATGCTGCCATTCTTTTTTCTACTTAAGTTCGTCCACTTCATCGTCTCCCCCTTTATATTCAAAGCAAAATCAAATTCAGCCTAGCTTCTCCTGGCCAACTGGCTTGTTTTTAACGTTAGTCGCAGGTTTGTGACAAAAATGAGTACCTGCTACATTATCGGTTTTTACCACAATTTTTGACCCCAAGATAGTGCTCCACACTCGAAACAGGTACCATTGCTGAACTCCGTTTCTTGTGGCTGTATGTTCCGTTCTGCACCCGACAATTGTTTTCTACTTTCAAAAGCATGGATTCCCTACCTGCAAGAAACTCCCCCCTACTGCAAAGTCTGAGGCATCTACTTTGCACTTCAAACGGTTTTGTCACATTCGGAAAATTAGCACAGGATCTCCTACAACTTTTCCTTATTCAACAAATGCTTGATTGACCCTCTTCTGACCACCCCCGTGGGTCCCCCGTCCTCAATAAATTCGTTAACATACAACTCTTCTAGAGTACCCTCTATAAACTTTCGGTAGTAGTTTGCTAGACCCAAGAAATATCGCAGTTTTTTTTTTGTTTTTTTTTTTCTCTAACGTATGTAGGTGCTCGCCACTCCTTGATAGTTTTTACTTTACGCTGAATCCATCCGAATCTGGCCCTCCCATGAATATCCCCAGATTTAATACGGCTTTTGAAGCGAAAGGCACACTTCCCCCTTTCATATAGCACCGGATTTTCTTTGAGTTTTTGAAAAACCTTCGAAGGATGATCTTTATGTTCTTCTAAGGAGCGCTGAAAACCAGTAGCCATCAAGGTAAAAACCACAAACTGATCACGGTAGTCCCCGAAAAACCTGCTTCATTAGAAACAAAAGGTAGCGGGTGGCATTGTTAGCCCAAAAGGCATGACAAGGAATTCAAATGCCTCATCCCGTGTTGACACAGTGGTTTTCGGTTCATCCTCCCTCAAAAATGCGCACTGATGATATCCCACCTCAAGTAACCAGTTCGTGAACTACTCTGACTTAACTGTCAAAAATATCAGCCATCATGGAATAGGATACTTGTTGAGCCACGTTCACCTTATTAAAGCCCGATAACTATACACAATGGCGGCAAAACTACCATCTTGTTTCTTCGTAAATAAAACTGGGGCCCCAAAGGGGCTTTAAGGCCGTATGAACCCTGCTGCAATAGATCTTAGGTTGCTTTTAGTTGCACTAACTCAGTGGCGCCATTTTCGATAAGGGGCACGTGCGGGCGGCTTACTCTGGCAAAGTTCATTTAATGTCATCTGTTCGTCCGGGTTGTAAAACCCTTGGTATCTGTTGCGGATCACCTCCTTGACCTCTTTCTCAAACTTCCTTAATCTCAGTGATATGTCCCTACTTCTGCCTTCTGAGACTATTGGTAGAACCACAAAAGATATTCTCCCTTTTATCCCTTTTTTGAATGGGAAGGGCTGAAAGCAACTTCCCTCTCATCGATTGTTGTAGACTGCGTGGACCCGCACAAGGTGGCCTTCCCATTATCACAAGACAATCCCAGCTGGGATGGTCATTGAGCGGTCATTTAAGAAAATCCATCCCCAATACCACTCAAAGTCGTCAAGGGGTGCCACATGGAAATCAAGTGTTTTCAACTGTTCCAGACCATAGCCCAATTTGCATGCCACTTTAGGTCCACCCCCACCGTGGTTAATAGTCTGGAGAATTCCCGGTCTTTTAGCCTGGCCCCATCTTTATCTACTTGCAATTCTAACCGTTGAGGCTTCAAATCAACAATGAAATTATGGTGGCCCCTTATCATCATGCCTATTTCTTGCTCATTCAAAGTAGGGGGGATCCACATACATTAAGTCCTTCTCCTAGACCCTTGTTTGTTTAATTACTTGACGCTCCTAATGCCCCCAAAAATCTCAAGGCTCCCACCCTATTCGTGTTCTTCTGGAATGCTGCTGTCGAGTTTCGGTTGTGTACCCCTCGAGGGCCTTCATGCATTCAGCTTACGTTCGGGGCACTCCGCCACTCGATGTGGTCCCTGTAAAGAAAACAAGAGATCGGTCGACGCTCTCCCCACCTGTTCGTCGCCCCTCCACTCCCTAGCCATGGGCGCTCTTTTATCGTTCTCAACTATTTGTCTCCTTATCCCTCCCATTTGTAGGCCTTATACACTTGTTTGGGACTGAATCATTATTGTGCGGATGTGGGAAATTTCGCTCCCGAAGTACGAAAATCACCACCGTTCGCAGCAGCGAGGGCAGAAGATAGACACCAGCACCTTGCCGAGTATTTCATTTCTTGTGCTGTCTTCAAACCCCGAAGAAATATGCTCAGTTTATCGATTCAGTCATGTCTACCATGTCCAACACAATCTGGTATTCCGTTGTTTTTTTTGTTCTTACATAACTCCTTAACGCCGTCTGTTGTGCATCCATACTTGCACTTTGCATATCTTCCACATTTCTGGATAGATGGGGGGCCTTCGACGCCTGTTTTTTAACCCCTCCATGTTGTTAATGACACATCTATTGTTGAATATCATTCTTATTAGTTCTCCACCCCAATTTTCATCCCCAACTAGTTAACCGTTCCATATTACCTTGTCCACTTCTAAATCCCCTCGGTACACTGAAGTGAAGTTCCATATCAAAGAATAAATTGTTAAGCTCCTTTGGCATCTCGTGACCCCCAAAACTTTTAGGTTCTATACCTTCCATCGAGAACTCTCATTTGGATGTGCAATCTTGGCCATCGGTAAACTGTGCCCTGCATTCACTTTCGCAGTGATTCTCTTGTAAATCCCTCCTGGACTCTGGACCACCCCTTTGGACATTGCCCTCTCCTTCAAATCTCCCTTCAAAGCATAATGGAAAGGTTAACATCGTCCTGTAAGAAAGCAAGATAATCCGTAGCTCCCGTAAGGAGGCCTCAGCTCTATGCTCTCCCCGTTGTGACGAAAGAGATGTCAATATGCCCTTAATATGTTGTAGCCTACTGTCAAAGGCTTCCAACTGCCCGATCTCTTCTGGAAGGCCTCAATCTCTCTTTGGCCGTTGTCTTCTCCAGGGATTGCACACTTTGGAATATTTTTCAAGTTCCTCAAGTCTCTCTAGACTTGTGATACCCCAAGAGATTTTCTCATAGGGTTTCTTCGGCGGCCTCAACTCTGTTGACACGCCTTTCTCTTTTGATCACGTTGCTACCAACCCTTGAGGTCACCTCCCTTGTCCTCCAGGTTGTCAAGTTTTGTCTCAAACGCCCTCAATTCACTTTACTCTTCTTGACTTATTTCTCATAATCCACGCATGGTGCTCGGCAACACACTGATGTGCTCTGGTACCAACTGTCACGGACCGCCAAAATGGGACTCAAGTAAGGGTCGTGTGGCACTCGTTGAAGCTCTCCCTCGACAAGTCAGCCACTCTCACACGTTCAAGCCTGCAAGCACGAGCACCAGGTGAGTTTCAATACTCAAGGAAAACAAGGAACAATAGGATTTCACATGAGCAATATATTCTTATACACCGAATAAGAGTATAACAATCAGAGACATCATAATCCAAGGCAACAGAACACCAATGAAAGAACTACTTGTATATTCATCTACAAGAGAATCACCATACAAGCGATAACACAGATCATATATATTCATTCTAAATCCCTGAAGAATACAATTATAGCAGTATCTCACTCCCCCATTTTCCCCATTACATGTCACACCCTAACACATGGCTTATCTTACAACCCTAAAAGAAAAGATGGAGGTTTTGTGACTAGGGAATTAATTACATAAAAGGATTCAACAAGACTCCTCTTGAAACGACAAGATTATTTTAAAATGGTTAGGACTTTGAACGGGACTCAACTGAAATCGCAAGAATATTTCGGGAAAATTGGTTTTCAAGGGGGACTCTAATTTGAAAAGGACTCAAAATTGAAACAACCGGAGCTTTAATCAGATTTAAAGTCAATTTCACAATCACCAGGTCTTTCTAAGAAGGCCTGGTAAAAATTAGGTGTCAACAATAAGAAATAGATGAAACCGTATACATATGTGTTTATCATAATTATAAATCATTAGAGCTAGCTAGAGTTAATTTAAGTTTGCATATGTTTCTCTACTTCTCTACTTCCGCTATGTTTATAATATACCAACAAACAAATACACACACACACAGATATAATATACATACATATATATATATATATATGTGTGTGTGTGTGTGTGTGGGTGTGTGTGTGTGTGTATGCCTAAACTAATTGATAGATATATTAACTTTCATTGGATCACTAATCTTAGAAATTAAAATGTAGCTTGAGCTAGCAGACATACATGTAAAATTTATACTTAATTGACTAATTACTTGATTATTTATCCCTAAAAATGATAAAATGATCATACCTTTCTTTTTGTTTTGACTTTTCATATAAATTATTTCTTTATATATATTATTATGTTGTTTCTTGATGGTGGTGGAGGTTGGAGAAAAGAAAATTAATGACTGACATGATTTTTCAATAATTAAAAAAAAAAAAGGTAGAAACCCACATCATACTGCTTCCTACTTCTAGCATTTTCAGGAATCTAGCCCAGCCCCCATCATTGCCTTGACACATCTATATATCATTCATTGTATACCAAGGATGAGTGAAAGAGAGGCAGCCATCCAGGGTTCTTTTCTGAGTTTTTTTAAAAATATATTAAATAATACTTTTTTATTTTTAAAAATAATTCTCGAAATAACGATGACGTAATCTCGCTACTTGGAATAGCGAAATTTGTTACGTGTCATTTCGAAAGTTATTTTTCCAAAAAGTATATTATTTAATATATATATATTTTTTTAAAAATGATAAATTAGGAAATAAATTCTTCTACGTAATAAATTAGGAAATAAATTCTTATAATATATATTTTTTTAAAATGATAAATCGGGAAATAAATTCTTCTGCGTAATAAATCGAAAAATAAATTCTTTTATGATAGCGAGATTTGCCACGTGTCATTCTGTGAATTCCATTAGAAGAATTTATTACCCCAACAATCAATCATGGGTAAAAAAGGTTGGAATTATTTTTAAAATTTAATAAATATATACTATACAATATAATTTTTCTCCACAAGAATCATATAATATATTTTAATTAATATTTATTAAAATTATAGAAATATATATACCGCATTACATTTTTGTTTACATTATTATAAGTAAGTTATTATTTTTCAGTCACAAATAAATTTATATCATATTTACATGTTCATAATATTATTGAAGTTTTTCATACAACATGCAATTTTTATAAATATTATATTATTCATATGAATTTATCAATAGTTGTCAATTATACTGAACAAATAATATAAGATAATGTGTTAAATTATGATATTATTGTTAAAACTAATCATTGAACTACATATAGATGACAATTAATCTTAATAAAAACACATAAAAAAGTTACACCAAAATATTATTTATATTATATATTTTAATGGTAATATTTAATGAAATAGTAAATTCCAAATATGATTTTCCTATGCACTTTTTTTTATTAATAATAAGGTTGTATTTATATTCAGTTTCATATTAGAATAATATATTGTTCAATTTTGTATTGTTATAATTGATCTTAATATTTGAATTATCTTATAATCATTATCTTAATATTTGAATTATCTTATAATCATTCTAATGGTATTCCCGGAATGACAAGTGCCAAATCTCATTACCATAAAAAAATTTATTTCTCGACTTATTACGCAGAAGAATTTATTACGCAAGATTTATTTCTTAATTTATCGTTTTTTTAAAATATATTAAAAGAATTTATTTTTCAATTTATTACGCAAAAGAATTTATTACGCAGAAGAATTTATTTCTCAATTTATCATTTTTTAAAAAATATATATTAAATAATATCTTTTTTGGAAAAATAATTCTCGAAATGACACGTGGCAAATCTCGCTACTTCAAGTAGCGAGATTACGTTAGGGTTATTCCGAAAATTATTTTTCTAAACAAAAATTATTTAATATATATTTTTAGAAAAAAGGATAAATCGAGAAAAAAACTCGATCTTCTCTCATTACTGCTTTTGGAGAGAACTAACTATGTATCAGCCATTCAACATATATCGGTTTCAATAAAGCAGGCGCAGGGAATGTGAAGAAGTGTCCATGCAAATCTCACAGGACCAACCTGCAAGATTTCTTTCAATCTCGCAGTCTCAACTTGTGAGATTTGTTTAAATCTTGCAGTCCCAACCTGTGAGATTACATAAACATTAGATTGAGAAAATTTTTTCAAAATGGAATATTATTTTATATTTTATTTTAAAATAATAATAAAACGGGAAAAAAAATCTTAATTATAGCCTATAGAGGAGGGAGCCAGTGTGCTAATTATAGCCTATATGGGCACACCAAGTTTGACCTACAAATTTGAATGCGACTGCCAATATATATAAATGAGCCTCAAACTAGTATTTTATTATCAAAAGGTAAGTAAAATATATGTAATTAGAGATGATATTCAAAAATGCATGCACAATGTAACAAGTGTTAGCTGACTTTAGAGATGAACTTGTTAATGAGCAATTGGAAAAATCAAAATTTGAGTTGCATATACAAAATTGTTTATAAACTAAATGGGAACTCATAAGCCCATTAAACAAACTTATTGTTGGGCCTGTACAATAAGCTGACTTGCAAGCTACTAAATAAGTTAATCTATGACGAGTTGAGTAGAAACCTAGTTAATTTAAGCTTATCTCATTTAGTTGAATTTAAATCTAAACTTAAATTTGTCTTATTTATTTTTAGTAAACAAGTTTAAACATGTCAGTACCAAGTCGATGACCGGATAGCTCCGGATTGATTTAAATTATTTGCACTACTAAGTTTACCATTTGGACATACTAAATTACACTTATCAAGGTTCCCATCTTAATCACCATTACTTTAAAACCAAGAAATGCTTTTTTATCATAGTACTGTTTATTATTTCTCACATGGAAAAAGAGGAAAACATGGAAAGCAAAACATCCTTCCATGGTGCTTGCACCACTAAAAGTTATTTTTTTAATGCCTTACATGCTAACCATAACTTGGTTCATTAAGCATATATTGTGGAGGACTCCACATTAATTGTTGTGGCTCATTACTGACTAGATTGGACCATGAAAAGAATGAAAACACAATCAAAAGACACAAGATTTACGTGATTCGATAATTTGCCTACATGCACGGGAGCAACAATTTCGTTTTCCACTTTGAACAATGTCAAAGCTTACAATAGGGTTACAAATCAATGATTATATGCGAATCCTAAATGTACAGGAACCTCATAACCTATCTGATCAATTCCTGTAGTAATTCTCGGAGGAAATTCCTCCGATTAGCCCAATCTACTGACTCCTGATTTGAAAATACGTAACTTACGTCTACTAAAATCGTCGATAGTTTGGCCAAGCTGTCAACGATTTGAAGCAGAAAGAAACACCTCTGCATTCTGCCTAAAACTGTCAATGGTTAGAGTCTAAATCGTCGGCGTATCCCATTACCTGGAGACTTCTCTCATGTTCTTACATCTCGCTTTACGCAACTTTTCCCGATGCATGCACTTTCGTTCAAAATATGAGTCACATCAAAATGACCCGACAAAAAAATCACTGGACAATACGGGGCCGGCATGGCTCTCGCCTACGGCATCTTTTTAGTGGCGGCCACGCATGATCCCCAACCTTTGAGCTCAATGCTGTACCATATTCTAGGAGAGCCTGCTGCCCAACTTCATGGACCAAAAGAATGATCATTATTGGCGACACTTTCAGGTCGAGCATATGGAGGGCCAGAGCCTGTCAATAGAGGGCCAAGTTGATACGCAAATCTGAATGAGGCCTCTATATATAAAATATTCAAATCACGGATCAAACGCACTGCCAATCCATATTTTATATTGCACGTCTGCTGGGCAGGGTGCTTGTGCTTCCAATTTTTGGGCTGTCACTTTTTGGAAATCAATCAGCTACTAGTAAGATATATCTTTATGTGATATATGACAAAGTCAGAAGGCCAAGTTCAATACGACTGCTATACATTCTTCAATTTTTTTTTTTCAATGCATTGTTATCAAATTATGATTTAAAATAAAAATTCAAATCCAAATACCAAAATTTAAATCAAAATTTTGAACTTTTTAGTTATTTTTTAAATTGAAAATTACTATTATTATTTATTTATTTCTCTCTCTCTCTCTCTCTCTCTCTCTCTCTCTATATATATATATATATATATATATAAAAATTCATTTACTTTAAAATTTGAGACTCATGATCTTTAATTTAGTATTATTTTCATTATTTATTGTTTTGGGATAATAGAAACTTTTAAAATATATTAAAAAAATCAAATTTTAATTTTAAAGTCAAATTTAATAAATAAAACTGGAATCTTTATTAATAGAAATTTTAATTTAATTTTGAAATTTTTTTACAATTGTTAAGGGGTACGGAGATAGATCACTGAAATTTTAAAAATCACATCCATATGCATAGTGTAACGACCTGCCTATTTTACCATACGTTATTATTATTTTTTCCATAAATACTCATAGTAACTCTAGCACCCACTAAATTGATGTAATCATGATCAACCTGAACCCATGGGTTACTAGGGATAAACCGGTCATATAAATCTGATACCTAAGTAGCAGGAAACGAAATTTACAAACATATCATCTAACCAATCACAATACCAGAGTACTACTAAATCTATTATATATACAATCATCCACCAAAAGACCAAAAAGTAACCTAGGGTCACTTCCCAAAAATAAATCTAACCCTAACTTAATAACTCACCTTTTTGACAGGGTAGCTCGGTCGGACTCTACTATCACAGAGCTCTATCTGCTCATCTACCTGGGGTGAGACACCTCTCAGTAAAGAAAATAAACTAATATCAGTGTGTGACAACATGAGTATTGTCGTGTTATACATATAAACAGTATAATAAACATATTTGGTATAATCTGTTTGTAGAAAAATTGAGTAAAACATGATTTGTCATATTATAATAAGGTTTACTAGATTTTTGTACATGAAAATCATCTTATATAACTATATAATATTGAAATAACACCCAGGATAGATAACTAGCTGGTGTCATGTCTTACCCCTACATGATTAGGTTGTGCGGCCAGAAGGCGGAACCTAACAATGGCTGACTAACCATGCTAGATCAAACATAAGTCTGTAAGTACGATGGGCCTGTCCCACTTGGTCCTGGATTGCCAGGGGAACAACTGATTACGCGTCAAAACTGCGTAATTGGACAACTTAACTCGAACTTTACGGTTTATATTTTTAATTAAATTTCTAAAATTGTCCAATATTTTAATAAAGTGCCAAAATTATCATTCTTGAACTTTATTGCACTATTTATGAAGTTTTGGTAATTTTTTGTCGCAGGAAAATTCCTGGGAACCAAAACCAACACCTGTTCGTATTTCATACATAACTTTTCTTTATAAACTCCGATCGAGACGATTCAAATTTCTAGAGAAAGAGGAAAGGATTATCTACAACTTTTGTGTTTTGAGTTTTATGAGATACGGGCTCCAGAAGAGTCATATTTGCGATGAATAGAGAATGAAAAAAATGAAAAAATATAACAATACGGGTCAACCCTTTCCAAATGGGTCGGGTCAGTGCTATCTAGGTCTAGGGCACCCAATGCCTCCTTTAAATCTTCTTCTCTTCCTCTCCTTGCGCAAGCAGCCCCGTGGGGGTTCTCCTCTCCTCTCTTCTTCTTCTTCTTCTTCTTCTTCTTCTTCTTCTTCTTCTTCTTCTTCTTTAGTTTGCTTTGTTTTTTTTTGCTCTCTTCTCTTCCCTTTACTTTCTCTCCCTCAAACTCTCCTCTCTTCCCTTGCTCTTCCTCTCCTTCTAGTTCTCTGTTTAGCCACCAGCCCTCTGCACAGCCAGCTCCAACACCAGCATAGCAGTCCTCCTCAGCCCTCTGCACAGCAACCACCACAGCAGAGCATAGCAGTCCTTCTCGGCAATTTCCAGCAGGCTTCTCGGCCCATTTACAGCCGCTGCAACAGCCCATGAAGCAGAATACCAGCAAGCAGCAGCAGGTCCTCTGCAACTTGCTGCAATTTTCCAGCTGCCACGCCAAAACCAGCAGACCCGAGAGCCTCCACCAGCTGTTCCTCCAAACAGCAGCCCCCTGCTGCAACTCCATCACAGCACGGCTAGGACTCCACCCGAGGCTCCCTCTGTTTTCTCTTCTCTCTCTTTCTCTCTCTCTCTCTTTTTTCTTTTCTTTTCATCCGTTTAATTTCAATTGCAACTGAATGTTTTGTTTTTTTTTTATTTAGTTAGTTATTAAATTCTTAAAGAGTTTATTTGAATATTTGTTCAAGTGGTTTTAATTTCTTTTGAAGTTTAATTCTCTTTTTATTTACTTATCTTGTTTTTAATTCGAGTTATTATTATATTTAAATTAGTGGCTTTTTATCGTTCTTTCAATTTAAATTCCGTTTTACTTCTTGAAAAATAGTAATAAAGAAAAAGAAAAAAAAATTATAAAATATAAAAAAAAAAAAAAAAAAGTGTTCTTGTTTTGAAGTTTTTCCAAAAATTTAGTCTTTTTATTGAAACTCGATTTAGTTAGGTTCCGTCTTGTTAAAGTTCGTGTTTTCATATTGTCTCAATATTGTTTAAGCGTTTAAAATACTAAATTTTGGTTTAAGTTCTTGAATTGTTAAAACTCCGATTTTTAGTGTGTGCTTGAAATTGATTGAGTTTCCATTGCATGTGTTAATTCCTTATTTGTAGTTGCCATCTTTAATAATGCATGTTTAGGTATTTCCTTAAGTAGACTAGGATTTCCATACTTGTTTTTTTTTAATTTAGTGAATGTTAGTTTTAGGGTTTTTAAATTACATGTCATTTAATTCATCAAAAGTGAAATTGAACAATCTTGAAAAACCGAATCTGAACTGAGTTCAGTACAATTTTGTTTTCGATTGGACGAAAGTGAAATTGAGATTAAAATGCATTCCCTGAGGAGACGATCTAGCCCTTGGGCTTAATATTACACGATAGAATTCCTATACTTGGGATAGCTTTCGAGCTGCTCATTTTTCGAGTGAGTCAACAACTCCACTCTACACTGAAGCCGCATCGACTGCCATCTCCCACACTACTGATCATGTGGTAGCACTATCATAATTTTGAACATATAGCTATGGTACCGTGCTCTTGAAAACTGAACTAAATCATGTCATCTGGGTTCTGATAATATATATGATGTTTCATATACTGAACATAACTGTTTCGTATTACATAATAATTTCTGACATGATAATATTTCATGAATTCTGTCTTATCATATATGATTATATGGAAATTTAAAATCATGTCACACAAAAGTGGTAACATTCTAAATGTAAAATCTGTTCCAAAATCATAATTTCTGATAAAACACAGCTAAATCATATCCCTGTTCATAACAGTATTATTCCCTAAACATAATTTTATAATATATATATATATTTTCCTGAAATTTAATATTGTAGAATAATAATAATTTCATGAAAAATTCTAACTTACTTTATCCCCTAACCTAGTTTTCTAGGTAGTCCACAAAACACTCAATTCTACACCTGCAATGTTCCCAGCACAACACCTCGAAATTAATATTTTTCCCCAACAAACTTCAGTATAATCTTACCTAACATATTCTTCTTAATCCAGAAACACCAAATACCCAATGAAACTAAAATTAACTAACTTACCCAAATTTTGAGATGACGCCCAAGTTGACCTAGCCAACGATCTACTCTTGTGAAAATGAAGAGAAACTTCCCAAGAGTAGCGTGGCGGCTTTAGATCATCGATCCGACGAAGAACCGGGCCAAAAAGTTAGAGAGAAGGTGAGGAGGATGAATATCCTAGAGAGAGAAACCTTCCATGTGAAAATTCCTCACTACAAACCCAGGTTTAACATATTTATAAAGTGCAGATTCGTCGACGAGCCACATCATCTCATCGACGAGCGCAAGAAGGAGGTTCGTCGATAAGCACTTACTCCTCGTCAACAAATTTCAGGCCTTGAAACGCCTCTCTTGGTAATGCCTCATTGACAAGACGCATGTTCCCATCAACGTGCCCCAGAAGGCTCCTCGTCGACGAACGACTTGGCCTCGTCGACGAGGCCTTCTGAGCACCCTTAGATAACTTATTTTCTCCCCTATCTTTTAATACTTAATTTTGTAGAATTCTTCGAGTCTCTACATTCTCTCATCCTTATAAAAATTTCGTCCTCTAAATTTACTATCTGTATTAAACACCATCCCTTGAAGAGAAAATTGGCAACTTATTTTATTACTTACCATCACTTATGGTGAAGGAATACCCTGGTTACATTTTGGGTCCTTGGAGATTACAATACATAAACTAAAATTCTCCCAAACCAAAATACTACCTATTTACGTATTCTATAACCTACAATACTACTCACACATATATCATCTTACTTTTCATAAAATTAGACCATACTACATTTACTTTACTTGTATACCTAGTATTGATCTCCACTGAATAAGTGTGGGTATTTCTGTCGTATCTGTTCCACGAGCTCCCATGAGGCTTCATCTACCGCATGATTTCTCCACAAGAATTTTACTAAAGGAATCTTCTTACGACGCATTTCCTGTTCTTTTCTATCCAAAACTTGCACTGGTATCTCCTTATAAGCCAGCGAATCTCTGAGCTCTAACTTTGCATAACTGACCACGTGGGAGGGATCTGGGACATATTTTGTAACGACATGATTTTTCATGTCATTTTTTTCTTCCATATATATAAACTATAAAATTTTACTACTCCGATACCTTCTAATAAAAATCAAACCATCATCATGGACCAGATAGGGACCGTGGTATCTGAAACTTAATAAACTACCTAAGCAGCAGAAAGCAGGATACATACAACCACGTCAATATATACAATACCAGAGTGTCAGAATTCTTATGAAAAATATGCATACATAACTATTCTCAAAATAGCCTCATCTAGACCTAGGGACTACTCAAAAATGACTTCCCAAAATACTCACCCTATAGACAGGGCAGTACTATAGTCCCCTCTATCTGCAAGCCTGATTTGCTCGCCTAGTTGGATCACCTGAAAAATGTTAAATCTCTGGGATGAAACAACGCTCAATAAGATGAAATATGTTATTGCTAGTGTGTGGCAGGTGAGTTTACATATTTATAAAATCTGATTTTAAAATACCATAAATAACCAAGTTTGAGAAAACACGTATAAATGACGTATAGTATAGCTCATACCTATATTACTTAACATAAACTGTTTTTATGAATTTCCTATTCATAATACTTCTAATACTCATAGGTATGTCTATGGTTTCTGTAAATCTGAATATATAATAATAATAATAATAATAATAATAATAATAATAATAATAATAATAATAATAATAATAATAATAATAACTGAGAAAATTTTCTTGGATGGATAACTAAAAGTCATGATTTAACCCCTCATGACAGGGTTGTGCGGTCTGCAGGCGGGACCGATCACTGGCTGGCCAGCCAAGATAAATCAACTGAATTCCAAAAGTTAGATCGGCCTCATCAACCCTAATTGATGGGGAGCCTGTCCACAACATAGGCATGATCGACTGCTGAATATCCACATATTATCTGAGTTATGTGGTTGTACTCTGAACTGAAAATAGCTATGGTACCGTGTTCTATTGACTGAATCTGGTCCATTAGGGTCTGATACTATATATATATATAACTAATAATTCAATATTACTGTTTTTACCATGATTTTTAAATAACCATAACACTATAAAACTGATCTGAAAATCTGAATAACTAACTGAATATTTTATATTTGTATATCTGAATAACTGTCTAAATATCTGAGTATCTAGGTGCTATGGTTCTGAAATCATGGTATTCTGAAAATGCTGAATGTTTCTATACATATACTGTAAATCATGGTATTATGGAAAATATATAAATCATGGTATTCTAAATATTCTGTATGTATACTGAAAATTTATTATTCTATCGAACATATATATTCCATGATATTTTCTATCTAGTACATTGTAAAACATGATATTTGTAAACTGTATAAATACTATATTAGTGTAATGACCCGAAGAATAATGACATTTAAATATTGAAGAGAGGGAAAAATGAAATTAGTAAAAAAAAGGGCTGCAGCAGACTTCGTCGACAAGGGTGTGCTTCGTCGATGAGAAGATACCGAGAGTGGGTTTGGACAATTCTGAATTTCGTCGACGAGGAGTGAGTTCGTCGACAAGATGATGTGGCTCATCGACGAAGGCGAGTGTATATATAGGCTTAAATTCTATTTTTCAGCTGAATTTGGCCGCAAGAATTTTCTCTCTCTCTCTCTCTCTCTCTCTCTCTCTCTCTCTCTCTCTCCCCTTTCGATTTTTCCTCCTTCTCTCTAGGATTTCGGGTCAATCTTTTGTCAGTTCGACGATCCGAAGCCACCACGACACTCCTGGGGAAGTTCTTTGCAAATCTACTAGAGTGGATCGTCGGTGGGACAAGTTTGAAATTCAACCCAAATTTTGGGTAAGACTTTTATTTAGTATTTGACCTTCCCTGTAGTTGTAGAAAATGTAGTACGCGTAGAAATACTGAATTTTTGTTCTAGGAAATGTTGTTTTCAGGGTGTTGAACGGGGAACCCAGCGGGAGTTGGATTGACTATTTTAAGGGATTTTCAGGAATTAGGTAAGGGGATTAACTAAGCTAGATGTTTATGAAAATATAAGTATAATTTTATAGCATTTGATTTAAGAAAAAGGTACGTATATAAATATGTATTATGTTGGAAAATACTGTTGAAACTGATGAGATATCCTGATTATTTGTAAAACCCATTTTGTGTGGCATGAGTAGAATTTATGATAAATTATTGTTTTCTGGGAATATGATAATATTATGGATATGATTTGCCAGCGTACGGGTTGAGCTATGGATATGTCACGCTCCGAACCCGGAAATGGGACCCGGGGGTGAAAATAGTAACCTAACCTGTCTCTATAACAATTAAAACATACATGATACAACATAAAAAGAGGGTCCGACCCCATGGGGTGAACGGATGCCCTACATACATGCATACAATCCTCCATACTCATCAAAATATGCACCGGAATACGGTCTTTCTATACATAAATTGTACCATACCAGAGTCTATACCATACAAGGATATACATCCCTATGAATACCATACATACTACAGGCGTCTACAAAATCCATCACGACAACCCGACTACACAAACTCATACCTATCAAGCACTAGTAGTAGCTAAACGACACTCCTCGCTTCTGGACACTAGGATGCTAATTTCGACTACCCGAAGGACCTGAAAATTATTTATATATATTCGGGGTGAGACACCTCTCAGTAAGGGAGAAAACAGGTTATATCAGTGTGTGGCATACTGGTGTCATTTTACATACTTCATAACACTATGCATATGATATAGTTGAAACAATTTGTACAGTTTCAAAATAGTTCCATACAGTTCCAGTATTTTCATAAAAACCGTTCCAGTTCATACGATACCCAAATACATACATACATACATACATACGGTCAGTGTCGTCACACTAGTTTGCAACTACACAAGGTCACCTTGTCTCACAGCGATTACATTGCTACCTATGTAGCTACGCTGCGACAATCAAGACCCAATAGTGAATCCATTGCTTCATACGCAACTACACAAGGTCACCTTGTCTCACAGCGATTACATTATTATATATGCAACTACGAAGATCTACGACTCAGGCCCAATAGTGAATCCATTGCTACATACACAACTACACAAGGTCACCTAGTCTTACCCCGATTACATTGCCACATGTACAACTACGCTGCGACGACCTAGGCCCACTGTGAATCCATTGCTACATACGGTGTAGATCACACCCACCGGTGACCAGCCGAAACATATTGGTGATATTTCACACCCCGGATATAGAGCCGGCCACTCTCGCCCGGGTAGTTAACTGATACATGGCTATTTTACAAACTCCTGGAATCATTTTGGAACTCACATTCCTATACATTTCAGCGTACGGTAATTAGCCGCCACATAACTGTTTCACAAATATCTGGAACAAAATACATACATACAAACATATCACACTTATTTGGTTTACGGAAAATCATATCGTTTACAAATTCAAGTATACAGTTTATGCAAATATTCTTGTACGATCACCTTAATAATACAGTTTTAATACAACCAACAGTTTTCCAAACAAAGTAGAGATGATACCCGAAATCCCCAGTTTTCCCGAAAACTGTAACCCGAAAATCTCACATTTTTACCTGATAGATTTCCCCAAATAAGTTGCCAAAACATACATACGATCGTAGCCTACAAGCTTATCGATCCTAATCTCGAAAATGGACTGATATAAACAGAATCCCCTTACGTTAACCCGAAATCCAACTACAAACTCTACGGTCCTCAAAACTACGAACTGAGACTCTGAAACCTACAAACCACAATACAGTACATGCTTACAATCCGTACTACTACACATATACTAAAACAGGAACGAAAACCGAGCCTTACCTTGATTTTAGCCCGAAACCTAAAATCCTCCGAAACGAGATTCCGTCCACTAGAAACGTAGAGAATCCTTCACTGATCCTTGCAGTAACCTTGGATTTACGATTCCGGTGAAAAACGGCTAAGCAATCGAGGAGAGAGAGAGAGAGAGAGAATTTCAAAACTTAGGAGCTAAGCAACCCCAAAATATCCCTTTATAGGCCTTTGACCCGAGGGGATTTTGTCGACGAAATGGTGTCTTCGTCGACGAAATGTCAGGGATTTCGTTGTTGAATCAGAGATTTCGTCGACGAATCCTAATATTTCCAATTTCCGCCTCTCGGCTTTTCTTCGTCGACGAACCACTGAATTTTGTTGAAGAAAAGCCTTCAATCTTCATCGACGAATTATGGCTTCGTCAACGAAGTCTGCAAAATTTTCATTTTTACCCCTCTTTTACATAATAAACCCATATATCACGGTTCGGGTTCTTACAGGATATGATTTGCCAGAGTACGGACCAAGCTATGGATATGATTTTCTAGCGTACGGGCCGAGCTATGGATATGATTTACCAGCGTACGTGATGAGCTATGGATATGATTTGTTGGCGTACAGGCCGAGCTATGGTAAAATATGAAATGCTGACGTACGGGCCAATGATTTTCATGATATATAAATATACAAAATGATGCGATGATATTGATTTTGTAGTTAATAATATGAAATATCCATGTATCACTATTTGATTATATGTTATATGTTATCAGAACCTTGTTAACTTGGTTTAGGCTAACACTTGTTGTAACGACCTCAAAATTCATACCCCCTTTATATATATATATATACACCATAAATAGTCCTACACAGCAGAAACATATATCATGAAACCATTTATACATAAACTGTACAATACTTGATTCTAGAATATACAGACCATACAAAAATGCCACTCCAGTATCATCTATCCCAAAACATACATAATTATGCCAAAAACTCACCCTATAACCAGGGTGACCAAACACTCTCTCTATCCGTGAGCCTGATCTGCTCACCTATCTGGCTCCCCTGAAAAATGTTAGAATAAAGGGGTGAGTCGACGCTTAGTAAGTGGAAACATGCTATTACTAGTGTGTGGCAACTAAGTTAAGAGTACTTTTTAAAATAATGACTGAACTGTAATGCAATAAATCATCTATAAATCATATCTTTCAAGCATATCTTTCTTTCTTTATTTAAAACATATTGTATCATCTGTTTTCTACTTTTCATACTGGTAATATCATACTATACTGTAAAACTGTAAACATATAAATATCCGTACTTTATCCGTGGGACTCTGTACGTCATGATTTGACCCCTCATGACAGAGTTGTGCGGCCCGTAGGCGGGACTCTATCTGGTCGACCCTCCAAATAAGTCATCATACTCTACACTACCTCAGCCCGACCAAACTGCATCCTCTCCTAAGCTTGGGATTGACTACTACCTCGTCAAACTGGCCCCTTCAACCCAGTGTACTGGGGAGCTGCATACTCTCCGAGCACGGCTGACGGTACTCACATACTATCTAAGATATGTGGTTGCATTCTATCTGTATCTAGCAACGGTACCGTGCTCTGTAATCTGTATCTGTCTGTGTAACATTCCTCAGGGATCTAATACTATATACATATATACATATATATATATATATATACTCTTTTACTGTTTTCATCATGTTTCCAAAATTACCATAACTCTGTCTTTCTGTACTGTAAACCCTGCATCTGTAGCATCTTGATGCTACCTCTGTATATCTATATGCGCATTCTGTATATATATATACACTCTATTTGTGTTCTGTATGTTATGGTAATAGGAAAAACATGGCATGTTATAACACTATATATATGTATATACCGTTCTGTGATAAACTGTAATATAAAATACTGATCTGAGCATCTATATACATGTATTTGAATATATGTATATAACCATTTCATGAACTATTCATATAAAACTATATATGCATGTACATTTCTCTGCGAATATAAATCTATCTCTGTATCATCTCATATGCTGGAAAACCATATCAAATGTATATACTATCTATATCTTTGTATTTAGTATAGTATGATGTTTCATAACAACTGTATAAGTTCATTCTTCACATGAAAAGTCTACTTAGGCCACACAAACATTTATGTTCATTTTATATAAAAACAATATAATAAACTGACATAAAAATATGCTTATGAAATCTCTATTAACTCTATCAAAACTCCTAGCATAGCATATTTCCCTTACCTTAACTTTGAAAAGCCCCTATAAAAATCTGGCTGTATACCCGCAGGATTCCTAACCCAACATCCTAAAAACGCAATCCCCCAGAATAAAACATCAGTATTTCCTAGTCTACATCATTTTCTATAACTGTCAGGAAGTCAAAAACTCAATAAAAGACCTTACCCAGAATTCGAGATGAAATCCAACTTCATTTTCTCGACGATCCGCTCCGGCAAACTTGTAAGGAATTCCACCAGGAGCGTCGTGGTAGCCTCGGATCGTCGATCCGGTGACTGGTGAGGCTAGAAATGAAGAGGGAAGGGAGAGAGAGGAGAGAGATAGAGCAGGAGTTGCAGAGAACCCGAGCAGGAGAGAGAGACGATGCGAGGATGCGGGAGAGAGAGAAAGAGTGAGAGAGGGGGAGAGACGAAATTTATAGAGGACTGGAGCGTTGCACGGAGCAGGGAGCAATAGGTGAGCTTCCTAGGCCTAATCTGCCTGCTGTTGCTCAGGGCAGTGATCAAGAGGGTTCTCGAGGGGTGGCCTTTGACGCTTGGACCAGGGGAATCGCTCCACCTATCGCTCGGAAGCCACACCCCTCCGTCCGTCCGCGACTAGCGGCCTTCTCAGTTGATTCGACGTCTATCCGAGGCGGGATGTCATAGTCTATGATCACATCTGGTGAGCTTGGGGACTGTCGGGTCTTACGCAATTTACCAGATCTTGAGATCGCCGTGTACGTCGGGTGACGGGGTCTCCTGGCGGGATTGCGCCTCGAACACCTCGAAGAGCCGCCCACGTTGGTGTTTCAGACGGAGCGCCTGACGAGGAGCGATTGGGAGTTTTTCTCTTCCGTCGCACGTTGCCGCTCCCTAGGAACGTGAGGAGGTCTATCTGTTTTTTTCGCGGCAGAGAGACCGTTTTTCGATTGTAAGAGTACCAGGCTAGCAGGAGTTTCTTGGGCTTAGCCGATGTCCTTCGTGGTAACATACGCAGTTGCCTCGAGTGCACCCCTCTTTGTTCTTACCTTACACGAAACTATATCTCCCCCTAAGGTATACGTCGTAGCTCTTGGATACCAAGGTTGGATGTGATATCTCACGTGTGCGGTGGGTTTTGGATCCGTGCGTTAGACATAGCCAGCCCCCGCGTCCCCTCGGTGGATGGCTCAAATCTTTAGTGTCGCGGCCTTGTAGCGAGTCTCGTTTTTAATGCTGCCTCAGCGCCTGGCGTCGACCTCCCGGAACTGGGCAGGTAGGTTTTCTATCGTGAGTCCGGGTGGATGTAGACCAGGCATATGACCTCCCGAACGCTCAGCCTCAACACGGCGCCAGCTCAGGCCTTCCCCCCTTCAGGTTTCCACATCTTTTGCCAATCAGGTCTCTTCTGTGGACCTCACTGTAATACATAGTGCGTCTTGTTCGACTGCCTTGCTCATTTTTCGATTTCTACTTATATTTCGACAGTTGACGAATCTCTTCTTCCGATACCCTTAGCCGGAAGCTGAAGGGTGGTGGATCGTATCGAATCAGGGCAATGGTCGTCACGCCGCCCGAGTATTAGTCTTGGGTCTGTCTCACTTACTCCCCCTTTTTTGTTGGATTGGGTCCAGGGCACTGTGTTGTTATCTTACGCCTTTGGAGCGGTACACCGGTGTAAGGAATTCTAGCATGCGGTGGGCAACACCTGAGAGGGTGGTCGTAAGAAATAAGCGCTGGCAAGGGTAGGGCATAGAAAAGTTTTTTGTTTCTTCCTCGTGAGGGCGGGGAACGGAGAGATGAGCTTTTTTTTGGTTTTTTTCCTTTCGCCCACCTCCTTCTTGGAGAAATGGAGACAGACAATAACAAGGAAGAGTGAGGTTTGACAGGTTACCCGAGTCCTAGAGAACTGATGAGACTGAGAGCTCCGGAGGAGAAGGAGGAGACAGCTAGCAGGAGAGCAATTGAGAGTGCCGCTGCAGGATGAGATTCTTGTTTTTTCTTCTTCTATTGATCATTTTTCTCTATCTTCGGGGGGACGAGAGAGAGACGAAGGACCGAGGCGAGTGGGAGGCACTCTGGAGATCTTCTTCGAGATCCTCGTGCCACCGGTGATGAATGGAATCGAGTGGACTTTAGGGAGATCCCGACAGCTCCCTATCGAGGATCGATGACGATGCATGGCAGAAGGGACTTTCATTGAGAGAGGCAAGAAGGAGTGCTGGGGGGGAGAGTTCTCATGATTACCTCCATTGACTGAGTGGCCCCGGCAGATGAGGAGCGTGGAGGCTGGAAGAGAGACGGAGGGAAAGCTTGCGTCTGACTCAGTTTCTCCCGGGGCTCACCTCCCTAATGCACTGAGAGATGGCGCGTTATCCCATTCGACTGAGCCCGAGGAGCCGAACCCTGGACGCACGACGTTCTCGAAGGGCGGGATGTCGTGTCGGGATGCAGTATGACGGAGGAGTGATGTGAGAGTATCGGAATAGTGAGCATGCCCGCCGCGAGGTCCGAGAGGTCCTTGATGAGGCGAAGACCCACCGTAGAACACGGGAGAGACCCTAGACCGACTGTCAGGCTGAAACTCGGGACGGATTGGACCGAGTTTTTTCGTGTTGTAGGAGTCTACGCGGTACGAGATCACCTCGCGCCGAGCCCTGCCATTTGTCTGGGGAAACGGATGGTGGTGATACTTGAATTGCCGGAGTACTGACCTAATACGATCGAGAAGAGACGACTAAGAGATGAGAATGTGCTCGTCTTGATGCCTGAGGAAGCGTACCATCTGACAGAGCATGACCCCGACCCGAGATGCGCGAACTCCTTTTCCGAGACTGGGGGTTCCTGGCGGACCGAAGGGGAGAGGAGGACTGTCGTCAAGGACGGAGTTTGATGTGGGCCTTTTTAGCGAGGTGACGGGAGTTCCCGAGCTGGTCAAGAAGACGCATCGTCGGGAGAGATAGAGCAGAGAGGGAGGGTGGAGGAGGTGTAAGCCCCATCCTAAGTTGCACAAAATTAGTAAAATCTTCCACCCAGGCTATTCTCGGCTCCGGCGCCTTAAAAACTTCCACCTCAAGGAGTACACACTTGTCCTTCATATAAAGAGACTAATGGGTAGCGGGGGGGGGGGGGGGGGGGGGGGGGGTGGGGGCGGGGGGGGGGGGTGCGGGGGGCGGGGTTGATAGGAAGAGACCAACAGTTCTAGGGGGGGGGGGGGGGGGGGGGGGGGGGGGGGGGGGGGGGGGGGGGGGGGGGGGGTTGGGGGGGGGGGGGGGGGGGGGGGGGGGGGGGGGGGGGGGGGGGGGGGGGGGGGGGGGGGGGGGGTGTGGGGGGGGGGGGGGGGGGGGGGGGGGGGGGGGGGGGGGGGGGGGGGGGGGGGGGGGGGGGGGTTGGAATAAAAAAAGAAAAAAAAAACGAAAACGTGGTGGGTGGGGGGGGGGAGGAGTGGTTTCTCGCCGATCCGCTACGGCAAACTGTAAGGAATTCCACCAGGAGCGTTTCGTTGTAGCCTCGGATCGTCGATCCGGTGACTGGGGAGGCTTAGAAATGAAGAGGAAGGGAGAGAGAGTCGTAGAGAAAGAGAGAGAGAGGGAGGGGGAGAGAGGGAGGGAGAGAGTGAGAGAGGAGAGAGAGAGAGAGGGGGAGGGGAGGATGAGGAGAGAGAGAGGAGGAGGGAGGAGGATGATGAGAGAGAGAGAGAGATGGAGAAGAGAGGGTGGAGCGACCCCGAGGAGAGGGAGGGAGTGGAGGAGAGGAGGAGAGGAGAGAGCTCGGAGGAAAATGATAAAAATCCCGGATTTCAACTATTTATAGAACAGGAGATTTCGTCGACGAGACCCTGTATTCGTCGACAAGTCCTTCACAAATTTCATCGACGAGACCTTGTATTCATCGATGAAATTCGGGCTGCCTCAGAACCCCTCTCGGCATTTTCTCGTCGACGAAGCCCTGTGTTCGTCGACAAAATTTCTTACCACTCGTCGACGAATCCCTGTATTCATCGACGAGTTCTTGTAATTTCTTGAATTTATTTTATTCTCCAAAATGCAATGCGGCCTCCTTCTGTTTCTGTATCTATTTTCCTCTCTCTTTAATATTTGAATATGAATATTTTCTGGGTCGTTACATTCTCCCCTCCTAATAAAATTTCGTCCTCGAAATTTACTGTTTGTATCCTCGCCAACACGCTCTATCATTCCGTAGAGGAAAAATGGTCTACTTATTTTATTACCTACCCTCACTTGTGGCGGAGGAATACCGTGGTTACATATTATGTTCCGGGAGAGTACACATGTAAAACTAAAAACTATCTACTAGCTAAAATCTTATATATGTACCTGCAAAAAGGAAATCTATCTAACTATTACACTTTACTTGAGTACCTCTATACCTCTGGGAATAACTGCGGGTATCTATGTCTAATCTACTCCTCAAGCTCCCAAGAAGCTTCCTCTATAGCATGATTCTTCCACAAAACTTTAACTAACTGTATTTATTTAGTGCGTAAAGTCTGAACCTTTCTGTCCAAAATCTGTACCGGTACCTCTTCATATGCCAAGAAATCCTTAAGCTCTATCTCTGCATAACTAATGATGTGGGATGGGTCTGGGACGTATTTCCGTAACATGGGAACATGAAATACATCATGAATATGAGCCAAAGCTGGCGGTAAAGCTAGCCTGTACGCAACTGACCCTATTCTCTTAAGTATCTCAAAAGGGTCAATAAACCTAAGGCTCAACTTGCCCTTCTTCCCAAACCTCATAACTCCCTTCAGAGGAGCTATCTTTAAAAATACACGATCTCCCAAAACTCGCCTTTCACCTATCTCATCCCAGAAAAGAGGAGAACAACATCTCTTGCCGTACAATGCTTCGTATGGAGCCATGCCGATACTAGCCTGATAGCTATTATTATAAGCAAACTCCACTAACGACATGTACTTGATCCAACTGCCTCCAAAATCAAGCACATAAGCATGAAGCATATCTTCTAATATCTAAATGGTCCTTTCTGTTTGACCATCAGTCTGGGGATGGAAAGCAGTGCTAAAAGCTAGCAGTGTACCCATAGCCTCCTGAAAACTCTTCTAGAATCGTGAAGTAAACCGAGGATCTCGGTCTGAGACTATGGGCACTGGTACTCCATGAACACGAACTATCTCCTGAACATATATTTCCACCAATCTGTCCATGGAATAATTGATTTTAATAGGGATGAAATGAGCAGTCTTCGTCAATCGATCCACAACTACCCAAATTGCATTCAATCCCTACCATACTGGTGGTAACCCCGTAACAAAATCCATCGAAACGTGGTCCCACTTCCATTTTGGAATAAACAACGGCTGCAACTGTCCTGCTGGTCTCTAGTGCTCAACTTTAACCTGCTGGCACGTCAAGCACTGTTGAACAAATTCAGCTATCTCCCTCTTCATTCCACTCCACCAGAAATACTCTCGCAGAACCCTGTACATTTGGTACTGTCGGGATGGATCGTGTATAGAGATCTGTGAGCCTCCTCCAGTATAGTCCTCCTGATCTCGATATCTGCAGGAACACATAGCCCAGAACGAAATCGCAGAGCTCCATCATCTGATATGCTGAACTCCTCAGCCTGACCATCACGTACTCTAACCATCACTGCTGTCAACTCTGCGTCATCACCCTGAGTTGCCTTAATCCTCTCGTAAAGTGTAGGCTGAACCACCAAGCTGGCAATAACTGCCTGAGGACTCTCCTCCACCAATTCTATACTGAGCCTCTCCAAGTTCACTAGAATCGAGTGCTGAATCTCCATAGCTGCCAGCACGGATCCCCCTGATTTCCTGCTCAGGGCATCTGCCACTACATTTGCTTTTCCTGGGTAGTAGCTAATCGTGCAGTCATAGTCTTTAATAAGCTCTAGCCACCTTCTTTATCTCATATTTAATTCTTTCTGAGTGAAGAAATATTTCAAGTTCTTATGATCCGTTAAAATCTCGCATCTCTCACCATATAAATAATGCCTCTAGATTTTAAGAGCATTCACCACTGCAGCCAACTCTAAATCATGGACAGGATAATTCTTCTCATATTCTTTAAGCTGTCTGAACGCATATACAATAACCCTGCCGTGCTGCATCAACACACAACCAAGACCCTTCAAAGAGGCATCACTATATATCACATAACCATCCTCTCCGGATGGAATAGCCAGTACCGGAGCTGAAACTAACCGTTGCTTTAACTCTTGAAAACTTTGCTCGCAGTCATCAGTCCATTCAAATTTCACATTTTTCCTCGTAAGTTGTGTCAATGGACCTGATAGTCTGGAAAAACCCTCCACAAAGCGTCAGTAATAACCTGCCAACCCCAGAAAACTCCTGACTTCCTAAACATTTCCCGGCCTCCCCCAATTCACCACTACCTCTATCTTGCTTGGATCAACTGATACTCCTGCTTCTGAGATCATATGGCCGAGAAAAATAATCTGCCTTAACCAGAATTCACATTTCTTGAACTTTGCATATAATTCCCTTTCCCTCAATACCTGCAACACCAGCCTCAAATGATGCTCGTGCTCCTCATAATTCCTCAAGTAGACCAGTATATCGTCAATAAATACAACCATAAATTGGTCTTAATACTGGTGGAATACCCGATTCATCAAATCCATAAAAACCGCTGGTGCATTAGTCAACCCAAATGACATCACTAAGAACTCGTAATGCCCATATCGGGTACGAAAAGCAGTTTTCGAAATGTCTTCTGCCTTGACTTTCACTTGATGGTATCCAGACCGCAGATCAATTTTAGAATAAACCTGGGTCCCCTAGAGCTGATAAAATAAATCATCGATCCTAGGGAGAGGATATTTATTCTTGACTGTCAATTTTTTTATCTCCCTATAATCAATGCATAACCTCATGGTTCCATTTTTCTTCTTCACGAACAATACTGGTGCACCCCAAGGCGACACACTGGGCCTGATAAAACCCTTATCTAGTAACTCATGTAGCTAATCTTTTAGTTCTTTCAACTCAACTAGTGTCATACGGTACGGTGCTTTAGATACTGGTGCAGACCCCGGCAACAAATCTATAGTAAACTCAATCTCACGGTCTGGCGGCAAACCAGGCAATTCTTCTGGGAATTCCCTCACTACTGGTATGTCATCTTTTCTCAACTCTTCTTTTGGAAACTCTTTTATGTATGCAACATACCCCTGGAAACTATCATGTAACAGTCTCCTCACCTGAATAGCCGACACCAGCTGTGGCAAGGCACATACACGTGAACCCGCAAATCTAAATTCTGGTTCACTCGGGGGTCTGAAAATTACTTCTTTCTGATGGCAATCTATGCTAGCGTGATAAATGGCTAACCAATCCATGCCCAATATCACATCAAACCCCTACATTTCCAGTACCACTGTAATAACCCAAAAAGAAAAAAAAAATGAATGAATAATAATGATGGTAATTTAGTTAGTATCAAAACGAAAGTATTTCTCTGTTAGGATCCTTGATTCCATGTTTGATACCTAAGAGAGACCTTGTCTAAGTGAGTGCTCAGAGACCATTGCGGTTCAGTCGCTCCCTGGAGGTCGGCCTGGTCAAAATGGAATTTCATAGGATAAAACAGGGTAGACACTGTTTATATACGTAAATAAGTACATAAAATAATGTTTTGACTGACATAATTTGTAAAAGTATATGATAAAATAATAATAATATAAGTGTCCTATGCGGGGCCCACAAGATTGTGTGGGGCCCACATGAGTCCCGAATCCGTGTGGAGGTTTACACGAGTCTCGAAATTATGTAGGGCTCATAAAATCGTATGAGGATTATTGGAGTTACGTAGGATCCACTTGGGTCTCGAAGTTGTGTGGGGCCCACAAGACCATCTGGGGCCCACATGAGTTTTCAAAATTTAAATTTAATTCTTGTTCAAAAATAAATAATAAAATAAATAAATACTAAAAATAGTTTAAAAGTAATAACAATGATAATAATAATGATAATATTGATTAAGAAAAATAATAAAATAATTAATTAACTAATTGATTAATTAATTAGGTAAGTGATTAATTAAAATTTTATTTAATGAGAATGGTGGCAAGCACTCCCACATGGCCTCCATCCTCATCCCATACTCAACCCATACCTTGCCCATCCCTTACCCATTCTTTAATTTTTAAAAATTATAATTTCACTCATCTCCCCACACTTTTATAAATTCCATTTTTTCCCCAAAATTTTCCTATAAATAGGAAGCTCTCAACTTTCATTTTTCACAACAATTTTCCATGGAAGAGAAGGATTAGTGAGTGAAAGAAATTATGGTGGAGAGAATTTTTAAATAAGTTCTCAATCGCCCACTCTTTCCGATCTCATTTCTTAGAGATAGTTACAGTATTCGTAAGGAAGAAGGTAAGTAAATTTTGATTATGTTAGTTTTTTTTTTTTTAAATTTATACCCGAGTTTATTTTATAAGTAAATTTCAAATATGTTAATTAGTTCCACAAAATTTTCATGAGTTTATTTTTACGCATATTTAATTATACCAGTTCTATTTTTAATATACTTGCATCTATTTTTGGGTTAAGAAATGTTCTAATCCCCTCGGGTAAATTTTCAGCATTTCTTTTCAAAAATAAAATTATATATATTTTTAACACAAAAATTGTATGGCATGAGTTTATTTCTATGTTGCATTTTTTTTTATTTATGAAAATATGAGTAAAGATGAGATTTTTAGGATATTATTTTAAATTATATAAATTATAATAAGATGATTTTAAAACCTCTTATGGCAACGAAAGTTCAAAGTTACAAATGTTCGATACCGCAACTTAAAGTTTATACGGATTAGAGTGCACCCACACTATTTACAGAATGGTTATTTATGTTAGTGGATTTCTCCTGAGTGCACACCTAGTTCCGGACCAAAGCTTAATAAGGAAAATCTCACTTAAAGTTTACGTACGTTAATTTAGTTTGGTCGACCAGCCAGCTAAGTCCAGTCTTTGGACCGCACAACCCAGTCATGGGGGTAAACATGACTTACGACAAATAGGCCTAAGGGTGGTTTTTATCTTATATGTTTATACATAGTTAATTACGTATACAAAGTTACTGATGATTTGAAGGAAAAGTGTAAGTTTACATGAAAATGATCATTCTAGTGCTTAAATGACGATCTAAAGAAAACGTATAAGGAAAAGTACATGTATATTTATCATTAAATATTTATACAGTTTTAAAGTTAAAAGTTTAATTTAATAGTTATAGTATATGATTATAAAATTTTACTGTTATAGTTGATGGTAAAAGTTTTATGCAGAAATTTTTAAATTTATATTTATTCTAGAGATAGTTTTGAAGTTATAATATTAAATATTGTTTTACGAAATGTTTAAAAAGCTCATTTTGGCCACACACTAATAATAATTTTATTTACTTACTGAGCGTCGTCTCACTCCAATCATATTTTTATTTCAGATAACCCTGAAGAGCATGTTGGAAATCAGGCTTAGCAAGCATGCGGGTGGGGATAGAAAAATAAAGATTTGTTTAGAAATATTAGTATGATGTCAGATATTTATGCTTATGTAATTTTTCTTCTTTTGAAATAAATGATTGTAATATGGATAATTAGTACTCTAATTTAATAATAATTGAGTTTATTTGCTTCCGCTGTAAATCAATGGTAAAAAGTTAATATCCCTGGCCCCTCGGGGTCGAGGTGTTACAACCACAAGATCGGCTAACAGCACTCTCTCCTGAATACTTACTGGAAAATTCCGAAGTACCCTCCTACATCTAATCACAGATCCCATCGGCATACCCATAGTCAATTCTATATCTAACGGTTGTATCTTTATTCTAGCTATTCTCACATACCCCGTCGATATGAAAGAGTGGGTGGCATGTTAGCTTTACCGTGATCCCAAGAGGGGGGGTGAATTGGTTATTTTAAAATTTAACCCCTAGGTGTTCCTCCTAACAGCAGTATGTTCACAACCCTATGGTCAATCTAATGCGAAAAATGTAAATATATCAGAAATTAAATGAAGCATTTTAATTAATCGCACAAGCACCAGAAAGCAGTAAATGAAGGATGACACGCAGATATGTTATCGAGGTTCGGCCAACTGCCTACATCCCCGCCTTGGCTAACCAGCACAAGGATTATCACACTAACTTGCTCACTTGAACAGGTGGAGCGGCACCTGTACAAACCAGGTTAAATTATCACAGGGCTGATCTCAACCTTTACCTGGTCAATTAGCGGGGCTGACCTCAACCTACACGTCTTAACAGGACGACGCACCTAGCTTTCCTAACCGGGTCTAAGCCAATCCGGGACTATTCCAGGGCTAGTCTCCCTCTTCAGGCCCGTGCCTGGAAATACAATAGATTTGAAATACAATCAAATGGTACAGTGATTGTGCTTTCGAGTAAAGCAGATATGTACCCAGTTACGCATAGTATAATCAATACACTACCAAAAGATAGGATTTGATAAGCTCGATGTAGTCTAAGTGTTTACTCTCAAATATTTATGCAAATATAACAATCAGTGCGTGAGAGTGTAAATGGTATGATCTTTGTGTCAAAATAATATTTCAGTCACAATGCACAAACAAAGATCACAAGCACACTTCAAATATCTCAACAAATAATTTTTCTCAATATAACCACAAGAAATATTCAAAGATGGTTTGCAAAAATATTTATTTGATCTTTGTATTAAGAAGATATTCTCAATCAAAAAGTATAGTAACAAAGATCTTCAGCACGCAAGCAAATATCTCAAAATATTTTTCTCAAGATAAATCACAAGAGATATTTGAAAAACGATTTGTAAAATAATTTTCGCAACCAAAACTCAATATGAATTCTTGAGTATCGCAATGAAAATGCAAAACTCAGAAGCCCAAGGGAGTTTTCCTATGGAAGGCTTATTTATGAAGCCCCCTAGGAGAACTTGTAGCTTACTCTCTATGAAATATAGATCACAAATAAAACAACCAAAAGAGAGTATAAGCTAGGTGAGATAAGTACAAGAATACTCTTACAAGGAGGTATTTGCAATATAAATGAGTAAGAGTAGGAGTTTAAAGCTTGAATATGAAATATGGGCTTTTTTGAGATTGAGAGGATTTTGGCTAATTATATTTGCTAATCTCTTGCTAATTATTCCAAATGAGGGGATATATATAGACAACCCTTAAAATATAACCGTTAAGGACACATATGGGATTATTAGGAAAGTTTTATTATATTTTAACCAAGTTAACCCCATTTAAAAAATATTAACCACGGTAAAAATTAAGGGGCAACCCGAGAGGTCCGGTCGACTAGAAATGTTTCAGTCGACCAGGACTCAAACGATTCGGTCGACTAGGAGGATTTTGAACTGAAGGCTCAGTCGACCATATATATGTGTCAAGGGCAATTTTTCTAGGTTCGGTTGACCAGGAGAAAAATGATTAAATGATCGGTCGACCGGGATAGGCGATTTTTCAAATTTGCGCGGTTTGGTCGACTAGGAGGATTTTGAACTAAATGGTTCGGTCGACCAAACCATTGGGGCATCTCCCGAGGACCCTCGATCGACCAGGTAGTTGGAGTACAAAAAGGGTCGGTCGACCAGATGGTCAAACTTTTGACCCCAGTGGGTTTCGGTCGACTAGGGCCTTATGAACTAATTGGTTCGGTCGACCGGATGGTCAAACTTTGACCCGGGAGGGTTTCGATCGACTGGGGATTTTGAACTATAACGGTTCGGTCGATCGTACTGGTGGTCAAACGGTTGACTAGGTCAGGGTTCGGTCGACCGTGAGTATTTGTACTGTGAAGTACGATCGACCGAAAGTACCTATTTAGAGCATTTTTGTCCCATTTAAGCATGCAAACACTCTATTTAAATGAACATTCATATATATATATATATATATATATATATATATGCATGAGTGAGTGTCCTAGGGTCATTTCTAGGCCTTTTTCAAGACAAAAAAAATCCGGTATCGGTCGACCTTTAGTGTTCCCTAAAGTCCATCTATGGTCTTGAGCTTATCGATCCTTCCATGCAGGTAAAACATTAATTATTACAGACCATGTTCTCCTAATTACTATTACAGACCCAAATGAATGATTAAATTACAATACAACATAAATAGGGTCTTCAGGTCTTCACTTCATGTGTCGTGTGTATGCACCATAGGATACGTTCGATCGGTCTTGCACACAAACTCATTAAACCATTAAATACTAGAGTATTTGTCATAATCAAAACAGGGTATGCCCCATAGGGTCAACATGGCACATGTATCAAACAAGACAATCATGCTATATGGTAAAGTAGTAAAAGTACCTGTGACAACGTCCCTAGCCGTCTCAGCGTCTCCTGGTGTCAACGCATAAACCCTCGCGGGCACCGTGTTCCTCTGTTGACCACCGCGGGGCGCCTGATGTCCACCCCGAAATGGTCTGGGAGGCTGTGCATAACCCGATGGCATCTGACATGCTCGTGCCATGTGACCGGGTCTCCCACAACGATAGGAAACATTCTCCCTAAATCGACATTCACCTGGGTGTCTTCGGCCACACCTAGCACAAGGGGCGAGAGGCTGACTGCTCTGGAATCCCCTGTGCTCTACCATCTTTCTCTGGCCTCCACCAGATCTACCTCCTCTCTAAGGGCCTTGGCTGGGACCCACCTAATAACTCGAGGGCGCAGCCCTCTTCTTCTGACTCTGTGCCTCCATCTCTCCAGATAAACTCTCCTCCGTGATAGTGGCTCTGTCAACCAACTCTGAGAAATCCTGGATCCTCAGTACCGCCACTTGCTTGTAAACATCCCGCCTCAAATTCCTCTTAAACATTCTAGCCTTCTTTGCTTCATCTGGGACAATATAAGGGCAGAAGCGAGATAGCTCAATAAATCTCGCCGCATACTGTGGGACAGTCAATGACCCTTGGGACAGACTCAGAAACTCCTGTACTCGAGCCTCTCTGATCTAAGCAAGATAATATCTATCAAAGAACATGTCTCTGAATCGGGCCCAAGTCATCTGCACTGGTATAGCCCTCTGCTCCTCCAACAATCTAGTGGTTGTCCACCATCTCTCAGCCTCCCCCACCAGCCTATATGTAGCATATAAAACCTTCTGCTCATCGATGCAATGGAGTACTGTCAGAATCTTCTCTATCTCTTTCACACAGTTCTCAGCAACTGCAGGATCAGTTGCTCCAGAGAAAGCTAGCGGATTCATCTTCATAAATTTCTCTATGGTACACCCCTGCGCTGAGGATGGACCTCCCTGCTCTCTAGAGCTCCACGCTATCTCAGTCATAACTTGCTGAGCTACACTGCGTAGCATAGCATCTGAATCTCCTCCAACTGCGCTTGAAGGACCTGCTCCATCATTCCCACTGGCATGAGCACTATTATCCCCTGGGTCCATCCTACAAACACATAGAACACCGTTTCAAAATTCTATCTTCCTACAGACCCAACTTACTTAACTAAACTTTATTAACTATCCCTCTTGTTCCCAAAATCCACTCCTGCAACCTAACACATGACTCGTCGACAGTTTACTATGATTTTCCTGGAATCGTCGCCCCAGGAAAGACACAGAAACAATCACGAAATCCTGTATCCAGATCACAGGTCAAAACCTCAAATCTCTTCCCTATATTCTGGTATTGTTTCCCACTGCACTTTAGAGTCTACAGAACCGAGCAACCTAGGCTCTAATACTAAATTGTAACGACCTCAAAATTCATACCCTTTATATATATAACGTATATACCATAAACAGTCCTACGCAGCGGAAACATATATCATGAAATCATTTATACATAAACTGTACAATACCAGATTCTAGAATATACAGACCACACAAAAATGCCACTCCAGTATCATCTATCCCAAAACATACACAATTTTGCCAAAAACTCACCCTATAACCAGGGTGACCAAATACCTAATTGAATGAACCCAATTTTTTAAATTTAAAAGACTCAATTTAAGATTCAATTAGAAAGCTCAATCTAAATATTAAAAGACTCAAATTTAAAAATCAAAATAGCCTAGACTTAAATTTTAACATGACCGGAACCAATTTTTTAAAACATCCAGGACTCGAAATTAAGGATAACCAAGACTAAATTTTGGAAATGAAATGACTCAATTTTGAAATAAAATGGTACTCAATCGGATCCTCCCATTCCCGGGATTCAAGTCAATTTTTATTATGAAGGGTCTTCTCAGAAAGGCTTGGTTAAAATTAGAGTGTCTACAATGGGATATGTTCAAACTTTAAAAAGCACTTGTAGGCGGCATATTTAATTAACGAACAAGCAAGCAATATTAAGATTGATCTAAATATATTTTAGGAGCTTGAAATTTGAACCTTGAGTTTAAATTTTTGTAAATTTGAACTAAAAGTAGCAAAAAATTATAAAGTTTCATTCAACAAGTCCAAATCCAATGTTTGAAATCTAAACTTTCAAACAAATCGTCTTTTATACTAATGTTCAAACGTGGTAAAAAAAACCCATAGATAATATGTTAGTGCAAGGCTTGGTCATTTCATTTTAGGACTTGAGTTTTTGGCTTTCAAATCTAAACTTGAGTATATCTCATTTATTGTAGTTGAGGAGTTTATATTCCAAGTCATAATTTTAGTTGCTCAAAATTGATTTAACTTATTTGCAGCAATAAGTTATGGGCATACATACAAAAGAGGGTAGAAAAGCAGTTGCAATGTCCATAATGTTACTCTGATAAAGGCTCCCACCTTAGTCACCATTGCTTTAAAACCATGGAATACTTCTTCCATCACAGTACTATTTGTTATTACTAACATCATTCCATGGTGCATCGACCACTGAAATGATATTTTATTAATGCATTGTGCTAACCATAACTTATTAACTTGGCTCACAAAGCATATACACTATAGGTTACTATACACCACATTAGTAATGTGGCTCACTATTGACTAGCTAGCTAGATTGGACCATGAGAATTATTTAAGGAGAAATTGATTTTTGTTTTAATCTCTTCCATATATGTCTATGCCTTGAGCAAATAGTCATCCAACTGTTTGAATTTCTTCACAGCAAAGTCTTTGTAATAGAGAGCTGGATGATGATGAACTACACAACCTCACCTGTCTTCTCAAATTCACACTCCCACTTCACCAAGCTCCCCTCCCCCTTCTCAACCACCCTCACCTTGGCCTTGAAATTCTTGTAGTAATTGGACTCCTCCCTTTAGATCACACTATAACATAGTGTCTTGTTACCTTCTTCTATTGAGTATATCTTCTCCTTTTGCTCCGTGGTTAGAGGCAACCTTGCAAAACAGAATACGTACCTCGATCATTTTTATATTGTTAAAACTTAATAGACATTATTAGTCGAGAACCCAAAAATTTAAGCTTTTAGATAAAAGTGGTATTCTCTCTCTCTCTCCCTCTCTCTCTCTCTCTCTCTCTCTCTCTCTCTCTCTCTCTCACACACACACACACACACACACACACACATACATACAGACGCCCATATTTTAATTGGGGGTGTAAGCAAGTTAAACTTACTCGTGAGCTATTGGAAATTGATTCCTCCCTCAACTCAACTCGACTCAATTCTACTCGAGTTCGAACTATTTGAATATTTTAATGAGTTGAGTTTGATTTAAGTAATAGCATTCGAGTCGAGTTTTAAGCCTCATCAAGCTTTCTAATTTTATTATTTATATATATTATATATGTCCTATAATTTATATTTTATAACTATATTTAACATCTCTAATTTTAGTATTAAAATGATGTAAATATTTATTACCTCGGAAACTTTTGAAATGAACAGAGCCAATAGTCTTGCCTTGTGTCACGAGCTAAGCTTGTTCAGGGCATTATGCTTGCCTGTGACCACTTATCTCGTGTGCTTAGGATGGGTTTCCATCATGTAAATACTAGTGTAGGGTTATTTTCTGCTAGTAAAGTCTTGGTAAGCTAAATAAGGCAGTATGACTCCTCGGTCACTTTGATGTTTCCTAGTGCCAGGATGATAATTACATAAAACCTCTTTAGAGGAGGGTGAGTGTTCATCAGTCATTGTACAACTCACTAGCAATTGTCAACGTGCTTAGCCTACTTGCCTCCCTCACTAAGTACAACATGTCAACGGAGGATTTGTTAATGAATTACGTTTGCTTCAATGTTTACTGCTTGCTTGCCACGGCTTTTGTGAATTGATTACTATTTTCGTTGCTATCTGAATGAATGTTAATGAAAGTTCTTTGTGGATGAATGTTGGTAAACGATAGGCTGGCTAGTTAAGAAAGAGTGCTTTAGCTAACGCCGCACGACCCTTCACAACGGTATGAAAATAGTCGGACCGTGACATTTGGTATCAGAGCCAAGTCGTTGACACTTGGTGAGAGCCCAAGGTTGAGTTGCTACATGAATTCGATTGCCTTCGTTGTTGGATTTGGGAAGCTTTGGTAAGTGACCATGACACCAAACACTGCTGAGAGGATCAACGTGCTGGAAGCACAGGTTGAGACAACAACCAACACTATGGCCGCGGAGGTGGCCTATATGAGAGAACTTGTTGATGAGGAGATGGGATCACAAAAACATCAAACAGATTTGCTAGGTGACTTGTTAGAGGACTTTCACCACACAATGGAAGCTTTGCAAGCCCGGATGGCAGATCTGGATGCAAAGATGGATGTGATGGTTCTTGAAACACCCCGAACCCTTAAACCCAAGTCCAGCACGTTATACCTAATAAAATCCCTGATAACCCATGATCCATAACATACGCAGTGGAAAATATAAACAAAATCTCCATACAACATAACACCAGAGTTTACTAATTCTAACTATAATCCATATTAAATCATCCAACACCTGGATTTCCATAAATCTACATAACTCCCAAAATAATTAAGTATTTTCACAATCATTCCTTACTCAATAGCCTTAAAATATAAAGACATAAAACTTAATTATTTACTTTCTACAAAAACATCATTAAAATGTTTATACCCTTTTTTCTTATATCTCCCAATAATTCTATAAAAACCTTGAGCTCTCTAAGCTTGATCTCAAAGAAATCCTGAAAAAGATAAATTCATATTCAGGTGAGACACATCTCAGTAAGGGAAGAAACCATACATTAAAACAGTGTGTGGCCAACATGAGTTTATATATAACATAAGATTTAACATTTGAAAATCCTTAACATAATTTCCGAAATCATTCCCTAATCGTAATCAAACACATGCAAAATGTTTAACTCATGAGATTACCCAAGGATAGGGGTGATTACCCGCCCATACAAGTAATACCCCTCTGCTCTGATACATTTGACAACCCAAAGGTCACAACTAAAGCGTACCAGGGCACTCACCTTGCTCAGTAAGCCCTTAAGTGATAAATTGATCTCGTACTCATATAGTTCATACAAAATTTTACCGGCAAAGGCCCTAAGGATAGGGAAATCTACTCGCCCATAGAAGTAGGTTCCCTCTGCCCTAGTATATTTTGCGGCTACTGCCACATCTGTAGCTACTAGTGCACTCGCCCTACTCAGCAAGCCCTCAGGAGAAAGGTACGCCTCGCCCAATTGTAACATGTTCTATGTACATACATACTTCTAATATCATAATATATCATTCTTTTTTGTCATTATACATTCATGCACATTCATTCCTGTTCATAACTTAACTTTGCATTTCGTTTCACTTTAAGTGACTCTTTCCCATTTGTATCATTCACATTTCACATTTCATTTCATTGCATTGTCATTTGCTTATCGTTTCATTTCATAACATTTTCATTTCATTCACTTGTACTATAGCCGCTCTTTAGCCGTCATTTGTTAGTCCAAATAGAAATGTGCTAGAATCTGCTAACACAGCTTCTTTTAGCTGTCATCAGTTAGTCTACATAAAAATGCGCTAATCTGCTAATCCAGCTTTCAGCTGTTGTACCTTTACATGGTTGCTCTAGACACCCTTTTTTTGCCCTAACCAAATAGAACAAGGGATCCTTTCTCATTATATTATTATTATTGTTATTACTATTATTTTATCATTATTATTTATTTTCCTATATTGTTATAAGTAATTTATTGTTATTACTATTATTTATCTTTTATTATTATTATTATTATTATTATTATTATTATTATATCATTATTACCATTTTAGTAATTATGCTCATATATCTTATTTCCATAAAGGTATAAAAAAAAAAATATAATAATAAAAAAAAAAAAACCAAAAAGAGAAAGGGAGAGGAGCTAGGTTTCTAAATTTTTTTATTAAAAGCCTTCTTCTTCTTCACCAAAAGGGGGGACGACAACGCACAGCAGGCCAAAAAAAAAAGAAAAATTTTTTTTCTTCCGCTTCTTCTTCTTCTTCTTCTTCTGGTCCTCTCCCTCATCCGTCCCCATACACAGCCATCACTCCACAGCAGTCCAGCTCCTATCCCAGCCACCATTCGAAGAGCAGCAGCCGAACACTCACCTGCAGATCCTCCGCACTCCTCTGCAACACTCCACGGCCAGAACCACACCACACCAGCCACGGCTTCATCACAGCTGCAATCCAACATTACAAGACAACCCAGCCGTCCACCCGAAGCCCAGCAACCCCAGGAGACCCGAAGACCTCCTCCTCCAGACCACCCACACAGCACTACTGCTGCCTCCCTGTGCACGCTGTCGCTGCCGACCAGCTCTCCGGTCACCTTCTCCAGCAGCGGTTTCTCCCAAGTAATTCTCCGCACGCTTGCCACAACACACACAGTACACGAGCCTGTTTATTTTGGTTTCATTGTAAATATTCTTACTTTTTATTTTTCTGCCACCCCCCCGCCCCCCTTCTTCTGTTTTTTTTTATTATTATTATTATTAAGGTAAATACGAATTTGTTTGTTATCTGTTTTGTAGGATTCTTGTTAGGGGCTTATTTCAATATTTAAAAATTAAATCTTGTGGTAATGATTTTATTGTATATATATATAAATATATATATTAAGTTTACTTCTTATGATACTTGTTAATGTCTATTTATTTATTCATTTATTCTTAAACATTAGATATGATTGTAGAATCTTTACTATGGAAATTCATTTTTTGAAATCTCGTGGCACGAATCATAAGGACATAAGAATTTTAACGTTTTAATATGAGCTTTGGTATTTAAATGTTGTATTTATTTGAGTATATAATAGTCAAGTTGTATACCTAATATTAGGGTTGTGGTGGTATTCATTAAAATATTAATGTTCATGTTATAAGGTGTATGTTGTTCATAATGTTTGATATTCGTTTCTAGGGTTTCCGTTTCGGTGTGTCCATTATGTGTTTAATATTCTTATTATCATAATACTTATATTTTTTTTCAGGGCGTTATTGTTTGTTTAGGTACATATGTAGGGTTCCAGTTTATCATTGTGATAGGGTCCTCATTATTAATATGATGTTATATTGCTATGGTATTTGTTTGTGTTTTAGTATTCTAGTACATATATGATATTATTATGGTATTCTTAGTATTATATACTACGTTATATATTTGGTATACTCACATGATAGTAGTTATTATGATATTGTTCTTTTTTTTTTTGTATATATTTTTTTATTGATATCTTAGTATACGTAACTCATTATAGTATTTTAGGTATATATATGGTATTATTACTACGTTTATATTTAGTATCACTTATTAGGGTATTTTTAGAATTTTAGCGTATGGGGAACTATTTAATATGGTATATTTAGGACATCTAATATTACCTATTAGGGCATTTTTAGCTTTTTAATATATGAAGTAATACTGTTTATAATATCCTTAGCATATTAATATATATAGTATTATGGTATCTAGTTACTTATTTTGACATTCATAATATTTTAGTAGGTATTTGTTGCTTATTACCCTATTACCATATATTAAAACCTCCCATATTGGTATTTTTTCTAAAAAGAAAACTATAAAATTTCTAAAATTTGGGAGCGTACTTTCTTAAATATTTTCTTGATTTTAATCCTTATGATTTTATTGCGGGGGTATGAGCCTTCGGGCATCACGTACCCTAAACTCTGAGGGAATATATATGTATATATTATATTTATTTATTTATTTATTTTTCATGTGTATTTATAAATTCATAAAAAGGAGTAATTTAAAGACTTATTAGATTAACTTAGGGATAATTTCAAATTAATTGGGTACCGTTCATAAGAATGGGCGCGTAGGGGGTGCTTGTACCTTCCCCTCGCGTAACCGAACTCCCGAGCCTAACTCTAGTAACATAGATCGATTCTACCCCTAATGGGATAGTAATCATGTGTTCTAACCACACTAAAAGGTTAGTGGCGACTCCGATATACTTATTTTTAATTGAAAATGAAAATTGATTTTTACATCGCCGCCTGGGGTACACGGGCACCCGGGACATCGCGACAGCTGCATTTAACATACATAGGCAACATTGTCCATATCATATTTTATTCATATTGCTTTACTTACTTAGCCTGCATCTCATACATTTAACATATAATTTGCACAGATTCTCATGTTAACAATAAAATTCATATACTATCTGTAAAATAAGCCATAAGCCAACCAACATTTAATGTTTATATACTGAAAATACCTTTCATTTCTTAATTAATTATCCTGAAAACATTTCCCACTTTCATCAGTTCATTTTCGCATATATATATATATATATATATATATATATATATATATCTAATAAACAACCCTAAACTCGAAAAGAAAATATAATTTAAATAGTTGGCATTTTACCCATACCGAAACATATACATGTACATATAACACAATTTATTTTTCCATTAAATTTATAAAAATTATGATTTAATATATATTTTTTTCCTTACTTGGTTTATTGAACTACGCCAACAGGGACTCCGAAAAATACCTGCGATGCTCACCCGGATCCTGAAATTAAATTCCTAGTTCCAATAAATTATTCTTGAATAAAATATTATTTAAATATTTCCTAAGGTCATAATTCCTAAATAAATAATAATACCCTTAAATTTAGCTAAATTTCCAAATTTCACTCTCGCTTTGGAGTAGGGCCTAGAAAAACTCAATTGAAAAATTACCTATGTCAAAATGATGACGACGACGACTAGGACCACGTGGTGGTACCCAATCATCGATTTAATCACATATTAACAGCAAAATTGAGAAAATATGGAAAAATTACCTTTCCGCAGGAGCAGTGTCTAAGCTGTTCCCTTAAAAAATCTGCTCCAGTAGAAATGTCGGCAGCGGAACCAAGATTCCAACGGCACCTTCCATTTCCCGATCCGCAGCAAATTCGTCAAGAAATTGAGAGAAAAAGAGAGACGGAGACAAACGCAGGAAAATATTTTCAAGAGGGGGGGGGGGCGTGCAGCTCTGTTCTGCAGACTTCTTCTTCTTCTTCTTCTTCTTTCTTCTTCTTTTACTTTCTTCTTTCTCAGTTACTTTATATATATATATATATATATATATATTTATATATTATGTTAACCTACTATATAAGTGTATATATATATTTCTCGTATTTCAATTAGTTTTTTTTTTTTTAATTCAATGTAAAAATGTTTAATTTAATAACTATTTATTTAATTATTTAATTTATCTTAATTTAATTTAATTTCTTTAATTTTAAATTTTTTTCTTTTCCCACGCCTTTCTTTTATTTATTTATCTGTTGTTTTATTTATATTTTTTTCTAAATTATTTTAATCCTTTTAAATTTCTAGGTCTTTACATTCTCCCCTCCTTAAAAAAATTTCGTCCTCGAAATTTGTTACCCGATCTTTCATTCCCATAATTTTACGATTTACCATATCCCATACCATAATCTCAACAACACAATTATATACTTTAATAGCTAAGATTTACCATATCCCGAGCTTTACCTACTAAGATTAGATAGGGGTGTAATAGCGTTTGTCCCTTCGTAGCTTAAGCTTGATGGGACCAGCGAACCACCCTGCTCAGTGCGAGTTTTGTCCGAACCCCTATGGGGGAGGATGAAATTTCAAATTGGGAACCTTTTTGTCAATAGGGATTAGAGCCTTCCTACACGTACTTATCCATAATTTTCCCTTAACTAGGATAGAGCCATGAAAAACCTTATATATACATACCTACCCTGGGTCGGGACAGGATCCACATCCTTCTCCATGTATAATATGTTGTATATATGTTCTGAGATACTTTGTATTATATCATACATTTTGCATCCATTTTAGACTTACATACTACTTAGCCAGTATTCTAAAAAAGCCCAATAATGAGACCATGGCCCATCCCTTTTTAAAAAAAATAAAAAAATAAAGTACTTGGGCCAAGTATTTTAAAATATGGGTTGGCCCAACCCTTTTCAAATAACTCGGGCCCAATTTTTTTAAGAAATAGCAAGCATAGGCTCGACATTTTCCTGAGTAAAAACTCGGCTCAGGCTTGATTTTCAAAAAGGGTCAAACCCAGATTTCCAAAAATGGGCTTCGGCCCTATTACCCAAAAATCCGAGCGAATATTTTCCAAACAATCCAAGCCCAAGTCCTTTTAAAACTAGGGCCTGATCCCATCATGAAATATATTGAAGCCCATATACTTAAGGCCCAAGTGCACACTAAAGTCCACAAGCCCGTATTGAACAAATCCAATGGGTTGACTAACCTGGGTCAACCCCAACCTCAGATCATAATCTGACCCCTTATAGAATCTAAGGTACATGGACCGTCATCAAGGAAAAGAATGATTGAGGGAAGAATTGAATTGAAATTGTGGCCCATCAATGATTGTCTTAATCTTGAAATCTCTCATTAGTGGGATTTTTCCTAGAATGCTGACAAAGTAGTTAGTTAAGGTTACATTGCATCCATGCATTCATGCATAATTTCATACATAATCATGCACGATAGGTCACATGCATGTTCATATCTCTATTTGTATGTGTAATTGCACTAGTTACATCCATGCACAAACATTTATTGCATCCCATGGTCATGCATTAAATACTGCACACATTCATGCCTTACATAATCATGCATTCAGTTCTAAGAAGGAAGTTTTGGTCCACAGCTCTCTCAAGGAAAGAAGTCGTTTGAGTAGCAAAAAGCAATAATTGATACCACTACACATCAGTACAATACCCGAAGAAAGGCAGGAGAAATGCGCGAACAGCTAGAAAACAGGGTCCTGGGCATAGAACAAAGACAAGAAGAATTGATTGAAAAAATGAGCAAAATTATGGAATTAATGATGAACAAAGGAAAAGCGGTACAAAATGATTCCGAAACAGATATGAACCCTACTCATCCTCCAGGGTTTACCCCAGTTCATGGACAAACGTCGACTCCGCCACCTGGCGTCATGGAGGGTTCGATGCCAAATATACCTCCATTCATTCCAAATGTACCAGCACAGGGGTTCCCCGTGGTGGGGACTCCCCCATTAGTAGCTTTCGATCTGGGGATGAACAGATCTGAAACTGAACGTCGTTACGACGTACTAGAGGAACGTCTGAAAGCTATTGAGGGATTCAATACATTCGACTCTGTAGATCCCAATGACCTATGCCTTGTGCCAAAGGTCACCCTACCACCAAAATTCAAAATACCAGATTTTGAAAAATTTGACGGAACTCATTGTCCTCGAACTCACCAGCGCCTGTATTGCCAAAAAATGGCTGCACATACCGATGATGAGAGGTTAATGATGCATTGTTTTCAAGATAGTTTGACTGGAGCAGCTATCAGATGGTACATTCAGCAGGATCGAGCTCGAATCTGCACTTGGAAAGATCTAGCAAATTCCTTCATAGCTCGGTACCGCCACGTGATAGAAATCGCACCTGATCGCATGACCCTACAAAGCATGCAAATGAAACCTAACGAAACATTTAGAGAATATGCATATAGATGGAGGGACATGTCCATCCAAGTGAGCCCTCCAGTGGAAGATAGGGAGGCTATCTCCCTATTCGTGAATACATTGAAAGATCCCTACTTAGGACATCTCCTAGGGGCAACCCCACATGACTTTATGGATATTGTTTCTACTGGAGAGAGAATTGAAACGGCCATCAAAGTCGGAAGAACCAAAAGTGGTGATGCAGAATCTGACCCGAGTAAGAGGAAGAAAGACGAGGAAGCACAGATGATTCAGGGGCATCATTACCAAGAGGGTAAAACCCGGTGGACAAATAAGAATTTTACTTACAAGCCCATAGTCCATCAGATAGTGCATTCAGGTGCGCAACCCCAAGCAGTTTCCTTTGGACCTAAGCCTATTTCAAGGCAGCTGAATGTTTAGGACACGGGAGGGAGCCCCCTAATGGAAAGAAAGAGAAAAGAAGTTCAACCTATTCCGATGACTTATGCAGAATTGTTCCCGCAATTGGTGGAAATTCAAATGGTTGCACCAATACCAAGATTGTTGCTACAATCCCTTTTCCCAAGGTGGTACGACCCAAATGCTTGATGCGAGTATCATTCTAGGGCAATAGGTCATTCAATCGAGAAATGTTGGCATTTCAAGCATAAAGTACAAACCTTAAGAGATTTGGGTCTATTGGCAATTGACGTGGAGGAGCCTGTTGTGCAACATTAAAAGAATATTTTGAAGTTCAGATCAGTCAGATAAGTACAACAAGTTTTGAACCAGAGATATTCCGCATATAGTCTGAATAAATGGGTTTACTTTTTGACCATGGAAACAGAGAAATACAAGTGGCAAGCTTTTGATTGTTCGCCCCCTTTAGGGATGTTTTTATTTTCTTTTGTTTTCTTCTTTCTTTTGTTGCAATTTATTAAAGGTTTTGTCTCCAAAATTTCCTTTTCTATCAAAGAAATGAAATTATGCATTTTCATATATCACTTGCATCGAGAGTTTAATGTCCAAAATTTTGTTTACTCGTGTTTCTTACTAAGATAAGGGAAATAAAATACCAGTATTCATGAACCAAAAGCAGGTGTTAGGTATGAAAAATTCAAACTACGAGACGAAAATAAAGGAAGATGAAACAATGTTCGTCACTCCATGAGTTCAAATACTGCGAAGAAGTTCTGAAAGCCTCAGTAACATATATGTTGGTTCCATGAATCTCATGTCAGTCCGCTAATCAAGTTTTGATCGAATGATAGATGGCCATCTTTGGCCGATCAGTTATCCCTAAAAAGAACCCAATATTGATTTACCATTTGTTAACCCACTTGAGCTTGATTGTTAAACTAATTTTTCTTAAAAGTCAGTTCACCAGAAATTTAACTCGGGTTTGGGTGCCTTAGCATTTGACAAGTCATTTGAGACAATAATCATTACCAAAAGGATGGCAGGCTATTTTTTCTACTACCCAAAAGAAAGGCAAAGGAGAAACCCCTTGCAAAGCCCTTTTTGAGCCTGAAAAATTCAATTCTTAACCCGTCAAAGGATCACACCCCACACTGGGGCAGTTTTAAGAAAATGATCAGTCCCAAATGGAATTCAAATGAAAATGAAGTTAAAATTCCTTCATAAAAGGAAAAGCAAAAGTTGCAATAAAAGAGAAGGAAGAAGAAAAGGAAGAAGAAAGAAAAATAAGGGACATACTATAGATGTGATCTTTGACCAAATTACCTTTGATAAAATCGACGATTTTGAGCCTTATTTAACTCTTTTCTTCTTTAACCCAAACCCTAGCCTGCATTACAGTCCAAATGAAAGTCCTGACCAGATTGGTATACATTGTTGTATCAAATGATTTGTCAGACGCAATATTGTGTCTGAACTACGTAATGACCTGATCCTGAAAGGGTATGTAGGCAATTGGTCCAAATGACAAGTTCGGTCAATATCTTGCAAGTGCCTCAATTCAAACTGGGAGCATAAAACATCATTATGGGATGGGATTTTTGAGCCTTAGTTTCCCTTTTATTTTGAAAACCTGTATCCCTCAGCCTATGTTTCGTCCCAAGTCTTAAAGACCATAATGAGATCAAAACATTGGTCGGACTTGGCTAAACTAGGGGCAACCATTAAACAAGAGGTTCTCAATGGTTTCACGGCAGAACAAGGTAGAAGAATAGTCCCCCAATAAAACTGGGGCAATTGGTTAAAGAAGAAAATCAGTTATTCAGTTCAAAAAATTAGCACCATCATCATTAGGGCTCTCGAATACTGGTATGAACTTTTTCCATTGAAATAGCAGGTGAACTCAGTAAAACATCTATTTTGTGCATATGACCTTTTGATTTAGCAAGTTGATATCCTAAATGCATGATCATTCATCATTCATTCCTCCATCCAAAAAAAAAAAAAATTCCATTCTTTAAAAGCTCCAAAAGGAGGACGGATGGTCAAAAGGGCTTAATCACTGAAACATTCGCCAAAAGAGGATCCTTGTGAAAGACAGGTAAAATGGTCAAGAATAGTTACAGATGCACTTAAATGATGCAAACTCCGTGTTGAGTTCTAGTGACGCTGATTTGGGGTGCCTTCGTGTCAAAGTCAAATTTGAAGCCAATATCAGTAACAAACATTGGTAACTGGGGCAGATTTTGGGTTGAGTTTTGTTTGGACTAATTCCGATTCCGTCATATCAGAGTGCATGATGAAAACATAGCCAAGATCAGTGGATGAGCATCGAAACTAGGCAATTTTTGAGTTCATTGGAGCAAATTCAAGAGCTTTCAGGACAGAATCAAAGTAAAAAACAGGATCATGACCAGTGGCATGTAAACACTAGGGCAGATTTTAAGTGCCTTTTGGAATTTGAAACATGGCCAAAATCAGCAAGCACACCTGAGATCAAAGATTGGGTTGTTGATTACAAGCACGTTGGAAGGAGAAAAGATTCATGCATTACCATACATCCCATGCATTGCATAAGAAAGGAAATACGAAGGGGATCTCATGCAACATGCATACATCTTTGCATTCACGCATCACTATGCACACATAGCAACATTTCACTGCATTCTAGCATCTTAGGTAGCAACATGCATACATATAACAATAGAGCACCATTCATTCATACTTGCCTGGTTGAATAAACTTCTGAATAATTTTTTTTTTCTTGCATCCTTGACTGAGCCATTCTTTGAAACTGGGGCAGCTGGCCCCCATGCACAGATTGACATACTTTGAAACTGTGGCAGTTGACCCCAAGAAGTAATTGATGCATTGGTTGTTGAGTCTTGAAGAGGGTAATCTAAAGACAGCCAAAGAAACTTAGAATTTTGTTCCCGATCGATAATCCCCGGTGGAATAATTATAAACCCTACACTTGGGGACACTTTCCAGAAGAATCTCGTGGTCTCGCACCCGATTGATCACCCTCAGCAGAGTAACCATTTTCCAAAATACTGACCTTCCAAAAGATCTTAGGACCTTGCACCTGATTAATCGTCCCTAGTGAAGCAATGTTTCAAGACTTAAAACCCATATGGGCTTATTATTCAAAGAGTCTTGGGATCTTACACCCAATGCACATCATTCTCATACTTCGGGTTCCTACACCTGATACACATCATCTTCATGTTTCGGCGCTCAGGTTCCTACACCTGATGCACATCATCCTTCTACTCCTAAGTTATCGGGATCCTACACCCAATACAAGTCCTTCTTAAAAGCCTTGCTAATCGGGATTCTACACCCGAGTCATCATTAACCATTGGTCCAGAATTCCCATCGAATAGTAATCAGACTCCCAGAATCCTACATCTGAGAAGCCTTCGAGATTCTACACTCGAGCAATTAGCAAACTCTCAGAATCCTACATCTGAGAAGTTCTCGAGATCCTACACTCGAGCAATCCGCAGACTCTCGGAATCCTACATCTGAGAAGTTCTCGAGATCCTACACTCGAGCAATCCGCAGACTCTCGGAATCCTACATCTGAGAAGACCTCGAGATCCTACACTCGAAGCAAGCCATCATTGTGTCCCATGACTGGATCATCGTATCCCTACGGCTTGGATTCCTACATTCGAAGCAAACCATCATTGTGGTCCCCTCTTATTGACCCATCGCGGTCCCACTCTTATTGACCCTTCGCGGTCCCACCTTATTGACCCTTTGCGGTCCCACTTTTATATATTGACCCTTCACGGTCCCACCTTATTGACCTTCCACGGTCCCTCTCTTATTGACCCATCAGGGTCCCACTCTTATTGACCCATCGCGGTTCCACTGTTTTTATTGACCCATCGCGGTTCCACCTTATCGACCCATCGCGGTCCCACTCTTATTGACCCATCGTGGTCCCATTTTATTGACCCATCGCGATCCCACCTTATTGATCCTTCGCAATCCCACCTTATTAACCCATTGCGGTCCCACCTCATTGACCCATCTTGGTCCCATTCTCATTGACCCATCGTGGTCCCACTCTTATTGACCCATCGTGGTCCCATTTTATTGACCCATCGCGGTCCCACCTTATTGATCCTTCGCGGTCCCACCTTATTAACCCATCGCGGTCCCACCTCATTGACCCATCGCGGTCCCATTCTCATTGACCCATCGTGGTCCCACTCTTGTTGACCCATCGTGGTCCCATTTTATTGACCCATCGCGGTCCCATTCTTATTTACCCATCACGGTCCCATCTTATTGACCCATTGCGGTCCCACCTTATTGACCCATCACGGTCCCATTCTTATTGACCCATCACGGTCCCATCTTATTGACCCATCGCGGTCCCACCTTATTGACCCATCATGGTCCCATCTTATTGACCCATCACGGTCCCATCTTATTGACCCATCGCGGTCCCACCTTATTGACCCATCATAGTCCCATTCTTATTGACCCTTTACGGTCCCACCTTATTGACCCTTCGTGAACTATAGCTCGGGTTCCTACACCCGGTGCGAGTCACCATCCCTGAACTATAGCTCGAGTTCCTACACCCGGTGCGAGTCACCATCCGTGAACTATAGCTCGTGTTCCTACACCCAGTGCAAGTCACCCTCCGTGAACTATAGCTCAGGTTCCTACACCCGGTGCAAGTAACCTCTTATGAACTATAGCTCGGGTTCCTTCACCCGGTGCAAGTCACCTGTCATGAACTATAGCTCGGGTTCCTACACCCAATGCGAGTCTCCCTCTAGGAACTATAGCTCGGGTTCCAACACCCGGTGCTAGTCATCCTCCGTGAACTATAATCGGGATCCTACACCCGATTGATCATTCTCCAATATAGTAACCATTTTTCAAAAACTGAGGATTCTACACCTGAATACTCAGAATCTTACACTTGAGTAATCATCCCTGGTTGGCAGAAATAAACAATTTTTGATTAACCTGAAAAGCCATTGGGAGTTGAATGACTTGGTTAAAATAGGTGTCGTTTATCTTTGCAGGTTTGTTGTTACAAAAAACGTAGGAGAGTTTCTACCGTTACATTGAAGCAACAAAGCCTACAAAGAGAGGCAGCTGTAGACACCCTATTTTTGCCCTAACCAAATAGAACAAGGGATCCTTTCTCATTGTATTATTATTATTGTTATTACTATTATTTTATCATTATTATTTATTTTCCTATATTATTATAAGTAATTTATTATTATTACTATTATTTATCTTTTATTATTATTATTATTATTATTATTATTATTATTATTATTATTATTACTATGATTTCTATTGTTATTATTTATATTATTATTATTTTTTTTATTTTCACTTTTTATTATTAATTATTTTCCTATATTGATATAAGTAATTTATTGTTATTACTACTATTATTATTATTATTATTATTTATTTTCCTATATTGATATATGTAATTTATTGTTATTACTATTATTTTATTATTATTATTTATTTTCCTATATTGATATAAGTAATTTATTGTTATTACTATTATTTTATCATTATTATTTATTTTCCTATATTGTTATAAGTAATTTATTGTTATTACTATTATTTATCTTTTATTATTATTATTATTATTATTATTATTATTATTATATCATTATTACCATATTAGTAATTATGCTCATATATCTTATTTCCATAAAGGTATAAAAGAAAAAATATAATAAAAAAAAAAAAAAAACCAAAAAGAGAAAGGGAGAGGAGCTAGGTTTCTAAATTTTTGTATAAAAAGCCTTCTTCTTCTTCACCAAAAGGGGGGACGGCAGCGCACAGCAGGCCAAAAAAAAAAGAAAAAAAAATTTTTCTTCGGCTTCTTCTTCTTCTTCTTCTTCTTCTTCTTCTTCTGGTCCTCTCCCTCATCCGTCCCCATACACAGCCATCACTCCACAGCAGTCCAGCTCCTATCCCAGCCACCATTCGAAGAGCAGCAGCCGAACACTCACCTGCAGATCCTCCGCACTCCTCTGCAACACTCCACGGCCAGAACCACACCACACCAGCCACGGCTTCATCACAGCTGCAATCCAACATTACAAGACAACCCAGCCGTCCACCCGAAGCCCAGCAACCCCAGGAGACCCGAAGACCTCCTCCTCCAGACCACCCACACAGCACTACTGCTGCCTCCCTGTGCACGCTGTCGCTGCCGACCAGCTCTCCGGTCACCTTCTCCAGCAGCGGTTTCTCCCAAGTAATTCTCCGCACGCTTGCCACAACACACACAGTACACGAGCCTGTTTATTTTGGTTTCATTGTAAATATTCTTACTTTTTATTTTTCTGTCACCCCCCCACCCCCCTTGTTCTGTTTTTTTTTATTATTATTATTATTAAGGTAAATACGAATTTGTTTGTTATCTGTTTTGTAGGATTCTTGTTAGGGGCTTATTTCAATATTTAAAAATTAAATCTTGTGGTAATGATTTTATTGTATATATATATAAATATATATATTAAGTTTACTTCTTATGATACTTGTTAATGTCTATTTATTTATTCATTTATTCTTAAACATTAGATATGATTGTAGAATCTTTACTATGGAAATTCATTTTTCGAAATCTCGTGGCATGAATCATAAGGACATAAGAATTTTAAAGTTTTAATATGAGCTTTGGTATTTAAATGTTGTATTTATTTGAGTATATAATAGTCAAGTTGTATACCTAATATTAGGGTTGTGGTGGTATTCATTAAAATATTAATGTTCATGTTATAAGGTGTATGTTGTTCATAATGTTTGATATTCGTTTCTAGGGTTTCCGTTTCGGTGTCCATTATGTGTTTAATATTCTTATTATCATAATACTTATATTTTTTTTTAGGGCGTTATTGTTTGTTTAGGTACATATGTAGGGTTCCAGTTTATCATTGTGATAGGGTCCTCATTATTAATATGATGTTATATTGCTATGGTATTTGTTTGTGTTTTAGTATTCTAGTACATATATGATATTATTATGGTATTCTTAGTATTATATACTACGTTATATATTTGGTATACTCACATGATAGTAGTTATTATGATATTGTTCTTTTTTTTATGTATATATTTTTTTATTGATATCTTAGTATACGTAACTCATTATAGTATTTTAGGTATATATATGGTATTATTATTACGTTTATATTTAGTATCACTTATTAGGGTATTTTTAGAATTTTAACGTATGGGGAACTATTTAATATGGTATATTTAGGACATCTAATATTACCTATTAGGGCATTTTTAGCCTTTTAATATATAAAGTAATACTGTTTATAATATCCTTAGCATATTAATATATATAGTATTATGGTATCTAGTTACTTATTTTGACATTCATAATATTTTAGTAGGTATTTGTTGCTTATTACCCTATTACCATATATTAAAACCTCTATTATTGGTATTTTTTCTAAAAAGAAAACTATAAAATTTCCAAAATTTGGGAGCGTACTTTCTTAAATATTTTCTTGATTTTAATCCTTATGATTTTATTGCGGGGGTATGAGCTTTCGGGCATCACGTACCCTAAACTCTGAGGGAATATATATGTATATATTATATTTATTTATTTATTTATTTTTCATGTGTATTTATAAATTCATAAAAAGGAGTAATTTAAAGACTTATTAGAATAACTTAGGGATAATTTCAAATTAATTGGGTACCGTTCATAAGAATGGGCGCGTAGGGGGTGCTTGTACCTTCCCCTCGCGTAACCGAACTCCCGAGCCTAACTCTAGTAACATAGACCGATTCTACCCCTAATGGGGTAGTAATCATGTGTTCTAACCACACTAAAAGGTTAGTGGCGACTCCGATATACTTATTTTTAATTGAAAATGAAAATTGATTTTTACATCGCCGCCCGGGGTACACGGGCGCCCGGGACATCGCGACAGCTGCATTTAACATACATAGGCAACATTGTCCATATCATATTTTATTCATATTGCTTTACTTACTTAGCCTGCATCTCATACATTTAACATATAATTTGCACAGATTCTCCTGTTAGCAATAAAATTCATATACTATCTGTAAAATAAGCCATAAGCCAACCAACATTTAATGTTTATATACTGAAAATACCTTTCATTTCTTAATTAATTATCCTGAAAACATTTCCCACTTTCATCAGTTCATTTTCGCATATATATATATATATATATATATATATATATATATCTAATAAACAACCCTAAACTCGAAAAGAAAATATAATTTAAATAGTTGGCATTTTACTCATACCGAAACATATACATGTACATATAACACAATTTATTTTTCCATTAAATTTATAAAAATTATGATTTAATATATATTTTTTCCCTTACCTGGTTTATTGAACTACGCCAACAGGGACTCCGAAAAATACCTGCGATGCTCACCCGGATCTTGAAATTAAATTCCTAGTTCCAATAAATTATTCTTGAATAAAATATTATTTAAATATTTCATAAGGCCATAATTCCTAAATAAATAATAATACCCTTAAATTTAGCCAAATTTCCAAATCTCACTCTCGCTTTGGAGTAGGACCTAGAAAATCTCAATTGAAAAATTACCTATGTCAAAACGATGACGACGACGACTAGGACCACGTGGTGGTACCCAATCATCGATTTAATCGCATATTAACAGCAAAATTGAGAAAATAGGGAAAAATTACCTTTTCCCAGGAGCAGTGCCTAAGCTGTTCCCTTAAAAAATCTACTCCAGTAGAAATGTCGGCAGCGGAACCAAGATTCCAACGGCACCTTCCATTTCTCGATCCACAGCAAATTCGTCAAGAAATTGAGAGAAGGAGAGAGATGGAGACAAACGCAGGAAAATATTTTCAAAAGGGGGGGGGGGGCGTGCAGCTAAGTTCTGCAGACTTCTTCTTCTTCTTCTTTTTATTCTTTCTTCTTCTTTTAATTTATTATTTCTCAATTACTTTATATATATATATATATATATATATATATATATATATATATATATTATGTTAACCTACTATATAAGTGTATATATATATTTCTCTTATTTCAATTAGTTTTTTTTTTTAAATTCAATGTAAAAATGTTTAATTTAATAACTAATTATTTAATTATTTAATTTATCTTAATTTAATTTAATTTCTTTAATTTTAAATTTTTTTCTTTTCCCACGCCTTTCTTTTATTTATTTATCTGTTGTTTTATTTATATTTTTTTTCTAAATTATTTTAATCCTTTTAAATTTCCGGGTCTTTACATTCTCCCCTCCTTAAAAAAATTTCGTCCTCGGAATTTGTTACCCAATCTTTCATTCCCATAATTCTACGATTTACCATATCCCACACCATAATCTCAACAACACAATTATATACTTTAAATCCAATACACATCCAAATTTTCCATATAAGGACCAGTCTCACGGTTAAGAAACGTCACCGTCGATGGATTTACCGTGGTTTTCAGAAACATTACAGTTCTTGCTACGGGGAACTCCAACACTGCGGGAGTTAGCAAAACCAAGGTGCCATAAAACACCCCGAACCCTTAAACCCAGGCCTAGCGCGTTATACTTGATCATCCATAATTAACATAACATACGCAGCGGAAAACATTATCATAATCTCTATATAACATAATACCAAAGTTTACTAATTCTAACAATAATCCATATTAAATTATTCATCACCTGCATTTCCATAAATTTACATAACTCCCAAAACAATTCAGTATTTTCACAATCATTCCTTACTCAATTGTCTTAAAACATAAAGACATTAAACTTAAATATTTACTTTCTAAAAAAACATCATTAAAATGTTTATACCATTTTTCTTATATCTCCCAATCCCACTCTCGCTTTGGAGTAGGGCCTAGAAAATCCCAATTGGAAAATTAACTATGCCAAATTTACGATGACGACGACTAGGACCCCATGGTGGTGTTCGTTCATCGATTTAACCACGTATTAACGGAAAAATTGAGAAAATGGAGAAAAATTACATTTCCCCAGAAAGCAGTGCCTAAGTTTTTCCCATGAAAAATCTGCTCCAGTAGAAATATCGGCAGCGAAACCACGATTCTGACGGCACCTTTGTTTCCCGATCCGTTGCAAACTCGCCGAGAAATTGAGAGAAGGAGAGAGACAAAGACTTACGCAGGAAAGAATAAAAAAAAAATTCAAGGGGGGGTGCTGATGTAACACCCCGACCCCGAGGGGCCTGGGATATTAACTTTTTACTACTAATTTACAGCGGAAGCAAATAAACTCAATTTTATTCAAACCAGAGCGCTAATTATTCATGTTACAATCACTTATTTCAAAAGAAGAAAATTACACAACGTAAATATCTGAAATCATACTATATTTCTAATAAATCTTTATTTTTCTAATCCCCACCCGCATGCTTGCTAAGCCTGATTTCCGACATGTCCTTCAGAGTTATCTGAAATAAAATATGATTGGGGTGAGACGACGCTCAGTAAGTAAATAAGATTATTATTAGTGTGTGGCCAAAATGAGCTTTTAAAGAATTTCGTAAAATAATATTTAATACTATAACTTCAAGACTGCTTTTAGAATAAACATAAATTTAAAAATTTCTGCATAAAACTTTTGTCATCAATTTCAACAGTAAATTTTTACAATCATATACTATAACTGCTAAATTAAACTTTTAACTTTAAAACTGTAAAAATATTTAATGATAAACATACATATACTTTTCCTTATACGTTTTCCTTAGATCGTCATTTAAGTACCAAAATTATCCTTTTCACGTAAACTTACACTTTTCCTTCAAATCATCAATAACTTTGTACACGTAATTAAATATGTATAAATATATATTATAAAAACCCACCCTTAGGCCTGTTTGCCGTAAGTCATGTTTACCCCCATGACTGGGTTGTGCGGTCCGAAGACTGGACTTAGCTGGCTGGCCGACCAAACTAAATCAATGTACGTAAACTTTAAGTGAGATTTTCCTTATTAAGTCCTGGTCCGGAACCAGGTGTGCACTCAGGAGAAATCCACTAACATAAATAACCACTCTGTAAACAGTGTGGGTGCACTCTGATCCGTATAAACTTTAAGCTGCGGTACCGAGCATCTGTAACTTTGAACTTTCGTTGCCATAAGGGGTTTGAAAATCATCTTATTATAATTTATACAATTTAAAATAATATCGTGAAAATCTCATCTTTACTCATATTTACATAAAAAATGTAACGTAGAAATAAACTCATGCCACACAATTTTTGTGTTAAAAATATATATAATTTTATTTTTGAATAGAAAGAAATGCTGAAAATTTACCCGAAGGGATTGGAACATTTCTTAACCCAAAAATATATGCAAGTATATTAAAGATAGAACTGGTATAATTAAATATGCGTAAAAATAAACTCATGGAAATTTTGTGGAACTAAGTAACATAATTAAAATTTACGTACAAAATAAGCTCGGGTATGAATTTAAAATAAAAAGAAACTAACATAATCAAAATTTACTTACCTTCTTCTTTTACCATGTGCTACGAACACAATAACTATCTTTAAGATATGAGATCGGAAAGAGTGGGTGAGTGAGAACTTACTCAAAATTCTCACTCCACCACAAATTCTTTCACTCACTAATCCTTCTCTTCCTTAGAAAATTATTGTGAAAAATGAAGGTTGAGAGCTCCCTATTTATAGGAAAATTTTGGGGAAGAAATGGAATTTATAAAAGTGTGGGGAGATGGGTGAAATTATAATTTTTAAAAATTAAAGAATGGGCAATGGATGGGCAAGGTATGGGTTGAGTATGGGATAGGGATGGAAGCCATGTGGGAGTGCTTGCCACCATTCCCACTAAATAATTTTTTTTTAATTAATTACTTACCTAATTAATTAATCAATAACTTAATTAATTATTCTATTATTTTATTATTTTTTTTCTAATCATTATTATCATTATTATTATCATTGTTATTAATTTTAAACTACTTTTAGTATTTATTTATTTTATTATTTATTTTTGAACAAGAATTAAATTTAAATTTAAAAAACTCATGTGGGCCCCACATGGTCTTGTGGGCCCCACACAACTTCGAGACCCGAATGGATCCTACGTAACTCGAATAACTCTTATACGATTTTATGCATCCTACATAGCTTTGAGACTTGTGAAAACCTCCATACGGCTTCGGGACTCATGTGGGCCCCACACAGTCTTGTGGGCCCCGCATAGGATACCTATATTATTATTATTTTATCATATATTTCTACAAATTATATCAGTTAAAACATTATTTTATGTACTTATTTACGTATATAAACAGTGTCTTATGGCTCCGGGACTCATGTGGACCCCACATAGTCTTGTGGGCCCCACATATGATACCTATATTATTATTATCTTATTATGTATTTCGACAAATTATGTCTGTCAAAACACTATTTTATGTATATATACTTATTTACGTGTACAAATAGTGTCTATCCTGTTTATCCTATGAAATTCCATTTTGACTAGGCCGACCTCCAGGGAGCGACTGAGCCGCAATGGTCTCTGAGCACTCTCTAAGACAAGGTCTTTGTTAGGCATCAAACATGGAATCAAGGATCCTACAGAAAAACACTTCCGTATTGATATTAACTTAATGACTATTTTTATTATTTTATTATTATTGTAATTTAATCATATATATATATATATATATATATATATATATATTTTTGGGTCATCACAGCTGATCTTTCTTCTTCTTCTTTTATCTTCTGTCAGTTACTTTATATATATATATATATATATATATATATATATATATATATATATATATATATATATTATTTTAATTAGTTTTTTTTTAAATCCAATGTAAAAATATTTAATTTAATAACTAATTATTTAATTATTTAATTTATATTAATTTAATTTAATTTCTTTAATTTTAATTTTTTTCCACGTCATTCCTTTTATTTATTTATCTGTTATTTTATTTATTTATTTATTTTTCAAATTATTTTAATCTTTTTTAAATTTTTGGGTCTTTACATGCCAGAACTCAGGACGTATAGGGGTGCCCGAGATGCCAAGGAGTTAGAGAACTTCTTGTTTGATGTGGAGCAATACTTTCGCGTTGTGAGGATGACCTCAAAACAGCCAAAGGTGGATACTGCGACCATGTACTTGATTGGTGATGCCAAACTGTGGTGGCGTACCAAGTACAGAGAAATTGAAAATGGAAGCTGTATAATTGATAGTTTGGCAGACTTGAAGAGAGAGCTTAAGCCCCAATTCTTTCCTGAAAATGTTGAGTATAATGCAAGAAGAAAACTGAAAGATCTCAAGCATACGGGGTCAATCAGCGAATATGTGAAACAATTTTATGCTTTAATGTTGGATATTCGGGATATGTCGGAGAATGACAAGTTGTTCTATTTTATTGAGGGGATGAAACCGTGGACAAGAACTGAACTTCATAGGAAAAGGGTTCAAGAGTTGTCAACTGCACAAGCGGCTACAGAACGCTTGACTGACTACGCTAGTGATGAGACCGCTTCATCCAAACGGTTTGGCGGAGAGGGAAACGGTGGAAAGTCTTTCAAGAATGACAAACCTAAGAGTGGGGGAGCCGGCTCTAAATCAGCAACCTCAAAGGAAGCTTCATCGTCTCAAGGGTTCAACACACCTAATGGAAAGGGAAAGGGTAAACTTGAGTGTTTCTTGTGTCGAGGTCCTCATAGAGTTTTTGAGTGCCCTCACAAAGCATCACTTAATGGTTTATAGGCTTCCATTGCGGAGCAGGCGGTGGAAGACGATGGGGAAGAGGATGATGCCCCGAGGGTGGGTTCAGTGCGGTTGGTGAACGCATTGGAAAAGTAGGCCAAAATACCGAAAGTTACACGAGAAAAAGGGTTAATGTTTGTGGACTTGAGAATAAATGGGAAGAGTACTCGCGCTATGGTGGATACGGGAGCTACTCATAATTTTGTTTCGCAGTGGGAAGCAGGGAGACTCAACTTATCCTTAGAGAAGGATACAGGACGCATGAAAGCAGTTAACTCTGTAGCCCAGCCTACCCTGGGAGTAGCAAAGCAAGTGACTGTAAAGCTTGGACAGTGGGAAGGTCATGCGAATTTCATAGCGGTGTCGTTGGATGACTTCAAGTCATTCTAGGAATGGAGTTCCTCAGGGGGCCAAGGGCAGTGTTGATGCTTTCAGCTGGTTCCCTGTGTCTGATGGGAGATCACTTGTGCATGGTGCAAGTCGTTGCAACGAAAGGAGACGACAAGAAGTCCCTTTTAGCCATACAACTCAATGAGGGATTGGGTTAGGGTGAGCAAATACGTCTAGCCAAGGTGGTGGTAGACAAAGAAGTAGGCCAAGAGCTAGATCTTGCGACCATCCAAGTGGTGTTGGATGAGTATAAGGAGGTGTTGCCAGATAAGCTGTCTCACAATTTTCCTTCATGACGGACTGTGGAGGATGAGATCGAGTTGTTATCAAGAGTGAAACCACCTACTAAAGGGCCATGTCGGATTGCGCCTCGAGATATAGTAGAGTTGGTGGAACAGCTTGATGAATTGGACGCGGGATGTGTTCGCCCTTCCAAAACACCGTTGGGAGCATCGATGTTGTTTCAGAGGAAACATGAAGAGCATCTATGAAAGGTGTTCGACATGCTGAGGGGAAACAGTCTAGATGTGAAGAAGGAGAATTTATCTTTCGCTTGGCAGAGCAACAAATTCCTTGGTCAAGTGGTTGAACAAGGTTGTGTCCAGAGGGGTATGGAGACGGTAAGGATGATTCAAGAACGAAAGATCCTCACAACAGTGAAGGAGTTGCGTTCCTTTCTTGGCCTTGCTAAATACTGCAGAAAGTTCGTTGAGGGGTATTCGCGGAGAATGAATCCAATGACAGGACTACTGGGGAGGTATTATTGGCCGCACACACGGGATGATGTGATTGATTATACATAAACTTGTCTTACTTGCTAATAAGACAAGGGGGAGCGGAAAAAGTATGGTACTTTCATGGCCGCACCAAAGTACAGTTTGGCAGAGGATACAACGCAATTGTTCCTTGTGTTATTGTGAAACGTTGGGGTGTTCCCCAAGTTATTATTTGTGACCAAGATTTAATGTTCACTAACAACTTCTTGACAGAATTTTTCAGGATATTCAGGTCACATCTTGACATCTCTTCGAGTTATCACCGATAGACAAACGGACAGATGAATAGATTCAGAGAGCTACCAGATGAGTACTTGTGCCATTTTGTCAATGACAACCATAAGAATGGCGTGCAACTACTTGATGTGGCTTCGTTCCGTGGCAACGCCCAAAGGCGCTCAACAACCAACAAGAGCCCTTTTAAGGTTGTTACAGGCTAGTTGCCGCTGTTACCTCACACAGTGGGCGAGCCGTACAGACGAAAGAGTCCCAGGGCGTACACCTTCACCAGTGAAAGGAGACAGAATGCAAAGTTTGCCCAAGCCTATCTAGAAAACGCTTCTGAGCAGATAAAGAAGTGGGCAGATAAGGGGAGAAGACCGCAATTTCATGTCAGCTACCTCAAGCCATTCAACGCCAACACCAACGACCTAAGTAGAAGTCAGTCAAACAGTGCAGAGTTGAAGAAAGTTCAACTTGACAGACATGAAGTTGAAGAGATCCTTGCAGGTAGAAAGTTCATATCCTCAAGGAAGAAGCGGCAGAAGTTCCTAGTGAAGTGGAAGTGCCTTGATGACAAAGAAATCAGTTGGATTTTTGTGGAAGATATTCAACTGTTCGTGGACAAATTCGAAGTGTACCTATCACCAAAAGTCTACCAGGACGTCGACTGCATAAGTGGGGAAGAATGTCACGAGCTAAGCTTGTTCAGTGCATTATGCTTGCCTGTAACCGCTTATCTCGTGTGCTTAGAATGAGTTTCCATCAGGTAAATACTAGTGTAGGGTTATTGTGTGCTAGTAGAGTCTTTGTAAGCCAAATAAGGCAGTATGACTTCTCGGTCACTTTGATGTTTCCTAGTACCAGGATGATAATTACATAAAAACCTCTTTAGGGGAGGGTGAATGTTCATCAGTCATTGTAAAACTCACTAGCAATTGTCAACATGCTTAGCCTACTTTCCTCCCTCGCTAAGTACAACATGTCAACGGAAGATTTGTTAATGAATTACATTAGCTTCAATGTTTACTGCTTGCTTGCCACGGCTTTCATGAATTGATTATTATTTCCGCTGCTATCTGAATGAATGTTAATGAAAGTGTTTTGTGGATGAATGTTGGTAAACGATACGATGACTAGTTAAGTAAGAGTGCTTTAACTAGCGCCACACGGCCCTTCACAACAATGTGAAAATAGTCGAACCGTGACAACTTGCCATCGCCTTCGATGAAAAATAGAATTTTGAGTTAATTGTGGAATTATGCATCCCACGATAAGATTATCTTCCACCATGGCTACCGCTGCCTCATTGAAATATAATTCTTTTGGGGAACTCTCCAATTTCCGCCTGCCAGCAGCTGCGTCATTGATATGATCAGGTGCAGCCAAACCTGATGTTTGTGGTAGGGTCATTAAGAAAATAAAAAGGGGGTAAAATTCAGCGACTTTGGATTTTTTAAAATATAACACTCCATTCTCAAAAATAGAAAAATTAGGTCTGAAATAAAATTAAATTTTAAGAACAGAGTCATATTCTTGCATTTGATTTGCAGAATCAAGTATAAATTAGTTTGAGTCGATCTTCATTTTATGGAATTAGATTCATTTTATTAAAACAGTTGCAAGTACCAATATTAATAAAAATAATTATTACTTTAAGGACAATACTTAGCATAAAAAGTAACAATAACAATAGAAATAATATTGACACTAATAAAAATCACTATTATAAAATAAAAATAATTCACAACATAAAATTAAATAATTATGTGTTAGGGTTTTTATTAAAAAAAAAAAAAGACTTGTTTTTCATTTCATTATTGTGGCCATTGAAAAATACTAAATATTAGACAAAAATTGAAGTTGAATCCCTACAATCATTCCATGTTATTAACCAAATACAAACTGTATTCAAAAAGTAATTTCATTCCTATGTTAATTCCATTCCTCCCTTAATTCCTTTCTTATTTCAATTTTATTTCACAAACTAAATTGGAGGTCAATTTTCCAAAATTATCAAAATTAATCAACAGTTAGTTAATAATTTAAGTTTGGCGAAAAAATAGAATAAAGTTTTACGCTCAAGAAAATAATAATTTTTCCTCTTTCATTGAATTTTAATAAGATAAAAAAATATCATTAATTTAATAAATTAAGTTGGAATAACTATTCGGTTTTAATACAATATGTTTTGAAAGTTGAACCGACTAAACTGAACACTCATTTCTGAGGTTTCGCTTGTCTTATTTGCAACAATCCTAAAAAATAATATGCATGATTAGTGTTAAAATAATAATAATAATAAATAAATAAATAAATATTATTAATTAATTAATTAATTAATTAGATTAGATTATTAATTAAATAAAATAATAAAATAAATAGTATAACATATATAAATAGGTTAAGTGATAGAATATATATATATATATATATATATATAAATATATATACACACATGTATAGACAAAAACCTATATATATATATACATACATATATAGGCAAAAACCTATATATATATATAGGTTTTTGTCTATACATATATACTTGGTCTGAGAACAAAAGGCCCTCTCCCCCCCCCCCCCTCAAAATTATCTTGCTATCTCTCTCTCTCTCTCTCTCTCTCTCTCTCTCTCTCTCCTCATGGCCTCACTTTCTCTCTCTAAAATTACTTTCCATCCGAAAGCCAAATTTAAAAATAAACACCACCACGAGGTCCCGGCTTCGATTCTGAGCAAGTTAATTGAAACATATTTTTTATTTGGGAATTCTAAGCACCACTCCAAGACTAAGGTGATGAGTACAAATTATGTCTGTTATTTTAAAAAATTTAACGAATTAAATTCTAATATTTAATTGTTAAATTGTAGCATTTGATTATATTAGATTTTTGGAAATATTCGTGAGATTAAATTAAACTGTAGGATTGGATTATATTAGATTTTTGTAAATATTCCTGAGATTAAATTAAACTGCATGATTTTATTATATTAGATTTTTGAAAATATTTTTGGGATTAAGTTAAACTGCAGGGATTTGATTAAATAGAATTTTTGGGGAATATTTTGGAATTAGATTAAACTGCGGAATTTGGTCATATTTACCAGGGCTTCGTGAGAAGACCCGATGTAATAGTTGATTTCGAATCCCGAAAATTGGAGGATCCTTTTTTAAAAATCCGATATTTCAAATTGAGTCCCGGTAAGTCTTAATCGAGTCCTAATATTTTAATTGAATTTCGGTGAAATTTTCATCAAGCTTCGGTATTTTAATTGAGTCCTAGTGAGTTTTAATCGAGCCCTAGCAACTTAATTGAATTCTGGGGAATTTTAATCAAGTTTCGGTATTTTAATCCAATCCCGATGAATTTTAATCGAGTTCCGTCGGGTTCGGGTCCTCCAATGTTCGATAGTCAAGCCTTCTTAATACCGAGCTCCTCTTCAGGAGTACAAAATTGAAAGAGAAATACATAAAATACAAAAAGGAAAAAACACCAAGCAAATAAAAAAATAATAAAAAAAAAATAAAAAAATAAAGCCCGTAGTCACATGCATCTTCCTCCCCGGGAAGCTAATTTCAGTTGTAACCGATTGTGAAGAGTGATTCTCGCGCCATAAACTCTCTATAAAGAGAGAGTCTCACCAGAGGGATCGGGGAGGACCGGGAGGCATTTCATTTTTTTTGTTTATCTCTTTCTTGGCTGCACGCAGAGACTGCACCAGCCAGTCTCCTTCCATCCTTCTTTCTCCCACACAACCATCCTCCATCCGCCGGCCACGCACACAACTCTTCCGCAAACCCAGCATTTCCACGATCTCAACCACCCCACGACGCCACCTCTCTTCCCCACCTTGCTCATCCACGACCACGGCCAGCTCCACCGTTCGTTCTCAACCTAGCACAGCCTCACTCCGGTCACCCCATCTTCCTCTGCCAGACCCAGCGCCGCCACCAACCGAGCACCTCCAAGCCGCTGCTGGCGCTGGTGTTGCACCTGAGCGCCCGAGACCAACCTCCAAATCTGCCTGCTGCCGCCGTGAGCCACACCAAAATTCCACGCACCAACTCCAGCAGCAGACCAGCTCCAGCCCCCGAAGACTCTCCAGCACAGCAGCTCCTTGCCAGTCTCCAGTAGCAGCCACCCCAGGGGTGACCAGCAGCACCAGCGGCTCGCCTCTGAGGAATACACGCACTAAATAACACACACGATAATGCCTGCACTCTAACACTCTGTTACACACACAATTTCGCACACTCAAATACACACCTACACACACAGTTTCACACACTCAACTACACACCTACACACACTGTTTCACGCATTCAAATACACTGTACACACACCTACACACACACTGCTACACGCACCTAAACACACACTCTACAACCCGCACCACTAACCCACACTGTTTCACACACTACTTACACACACCGTTACACACACTCTTACACATATACAGTCTCTCTCTCTCACACACACACACACACCCACGCATGCATGCATGGCACCTACACACACAAGCACATGCACTCTTTTTAGTTTATTGTTTTAATATTTGTTTAGAATAATAATATCCATATTTTTATTTTGCCTCTTCTTTTGCTGCCACTATTGTGTATTATTGATGCTAATTTGTTATTTTTATTTTTGCAGTATTTGTGGGTTTTTCTTGTTGTGGTACTGGTTAGCAATTTAATTTTGTTGTTATGTTTATTGATTGGAATTTGTAGACTAAATCTTGTTATGATTAGTGTATATATGTTGGGTAATTCACCGCATGTTGACTTGATGGTGTCAACCAAGACCTTAAACTGGTTTTCCCCCGGACCAGTCAACGTTTGATTGGTTTGTCATCCTCCGAACCGATTCATGCCGATTTTCTCCACTTCAACTTATTATTATTTAGATATTCGGAAAATTGAAAAAAAAAAATCACTAAATTCTCAAAAATTTCCAAAAAAATATTTTCGTACTTTGATTTTCGTGGTTTTATTTTGTGCTATTTTGAGGTTCGGGAAAAATCACAAAAAAATTCAAAAAATGTTTTCACACTTGGAAAAAATCACAAAAATGGTTTTTAGGCACAGAAAATCATTTTCATCCCAAACAAACTTCAAAAAACTTCTTGAATAGTATTTTCCTACTTAGAAAAACATACAGATTTCCAAATCCCTAGGAGTGTATTTTCATAAACTATTTTCTTGATTTTCCATCCCGATGATTGCAACAAAGGGCATGGATTTTTTGGAGTATTGGATTGCCCCGGTTATGAGAGAATACCTATATATTATTTTCATTTTTTGATTTTTGGAAGGGAGCAATTTTGAAAGGCTTATTAGATTTATTTTGGGGATAATTTTTTATTAAATTGGTACTGTTTATAAGAACAGGCGTGTAGGGGGTGTTAATACCTTCCCCAAGCGTAATTGTACTCTCAAGCCCAACTCTGGTAACGCATACCGATTCTACCCCTAACGGGTGTTGACCTTATAGGTCACACCCTAGTTTTGATAATGACAAATACGATTGCATTTAATAAATATCTAGTTTATGTGCAGGTTCATACTAGCATATCATTAATGGCACGTATAAGCTCAAAGTTTGAAGACAATCTCATGCTCTTAATTGTAATAATCTTAGTGAAATTTTTCTGTAATAGTAATTAGGGTATTCGGTTTGTAATAAGCACACACATCATATACATGATTTACTTTGTAAGCTCAAACCGAACCATGAATGAGATAGGACCTTAGAAAGACCTTAGGGTGCACCTTCGGTCGACCGACACCGAACTTTTTTGGTGTCTTCAAATTGGACCCCAAGTACCTCTAGGACACTCACACTTTCACATATATGTGATAGGCACTTAAATAGGGCTTTATTGTATCAATACGGGACCGAAATGCACACTTGGTGCACTTTCGGTCGACCGGCCAACACAGTTCAATTTGGCCTGGTCGACCGAACTGGCCTGGGTCAACAGTTTGACCAAGGGCCGATCGACCGAGCCTTTACAGTTCATTTGACCCCGGTCGACCGAACCACCCTGGAGTCAACATTTTGACCTCCCAGTCGACCGACCAACTTTGTACTCCAACAACCTGATCGACCGAAGAGTCTCGGGAGAATTCCCAGGGGTTTGGTCGACCGAACCACACAGTTCAAAAAGGCTCGGTCGACCGAACCTCGGAAAATTTGGAAAATCGCCTTGCCCCAGTCGATCGACCATTCAGTTCAAAAGTTCCTTGGTCGACCAAGCCATTTGAGTCCTGGTCAACCGGACCTCTCAGGTTGCTCCTATTTTTACCGTAGTTAATAATTTTAAAACAAGGTTAAATTGATTTAAACATCATTAATCTTTTCTAACAATCCCTGATAGGTCCCCAATGGTCAAAATTTTCAGTATGTCTATATATACTCTTTCATTTGGTGGATTAAGCACGGATTAGCAAAAAGGATTAGGAAAATCTCTCCCAAGCAAAAATACCTTCTTTTGATTCCTATTTGCTCATATCTTTCCTAAAAGCACTCTAGCTCACTTCTTCAAGTTCAAAATCATTTGTAAGTGCTTTGAGTGTATATTCAAATAGGTTTTGCTCTCATTGTTTAGAGTGTTTGAATCGATTTTTCTCTCGAGAGCATAACCTAAGTTTTCTTAGGAGGCTTTGCTAATAAGCCTACTCTAAGAAGACTTGTGGTAAACTTCTGAGTGTTGCATTATCATTGCAATATCTTTGGAAGTTTGTATTTGTTTTGATTTGCAAAAACATATTTCAAGCTTACTTAAATATCTTGTGGAATTTATTGAACAATTTGTGAAAAGATATTTGTGCTTGTTACACTAATCTTTGTGGTATTATTTATACAAGTATATATATCATTTTCCGAAAACAAAGATTATCTATTTTGCAATCCAAGCATATACACATTCGTATGATTGACACATTCTATTGATTGATAATGTTGAGGCTTGTTTGATACTCTCTGTGAACACGCTTGATTGACTATTTTGAAGTACACAGATCATTATTGACACTCTCACGTACTTGCTACACTGATAGAAAACATTGTTGAGAGTTGACATATTTAGACCACAGAGAGCTTACATTATTAAATCATCTGTGGTGTTTTGTATTTGTGCGCATTTATGGTACAAATCTGCTTTACGTGAAAGCACTCTTGTATTGTACCTTTGATTGTATATCTGAGAGATTCCAGGCGTGGCCTGAGGGGGCGGTAATCCAGCCCGATAAGGATTGGTGTAAAGGTTGAGGTCAGCCCTGTGGTAATTTGACCTGGCTTGTATAGGTGCCGCTCCACCCGTTTAAATGAGCAAGTTATTGTGATAATCCTTGTGTTTGTTAGCCAAGGCGGGGACGTAGGCAGTTGGCCGAACCTCGATAACATATCTGCGTGTCATCCTCTCTTTACTGCTTTCTGGTGCTTGTGTGATTGTTTAAACAACTTTAATCAATTTCTGGTATATTTACATTATTTGCACTAGATTGACCATAGGGTTGTGAACATACTGCTGTTAGGTGGAACACCTAGGAAATAAATTTTAAAAATACCAATTCACCCCCCCTCTTGGGATCACGGTAAAGCTAACAACGGGGTAGCAATCAAGTGTTCTAACCGCACTTCAAAGGGTTAGTGGCGACTCCAACAGACACTATTTTTCCACAAAAATCGCATTTTCAAAATCACACTTCCATTTCTCCCAGTTCGCAGCCGCACCCATTTTTATCGGAGATGGCTCTCTAGCCGGGTCCGGGATGTCGCGAGAGCTTCACGACTCCGCTGGGGATGCTTGAGAGTCGAGCTAGAAATTAATTGAGAATTATCTTGATCTCAAATCTAAATAAGCCTTCTTGATTACTCCTTTTCATTTTTGTACAAATTGATAACTTGATTGCATATATGTGAATGATTGTGTGTATAAGATTAATTGTGAATGTCTTGCTTGCTTTGCTACTGGAATAAGCATGTGATTAGTTCTAATTGGTTTAGCTAAGCATGTGATTAGTTGTATCTTGAATAAGCATGATGTTTTGTTTCCTTTGCTGTTTTGTTAAGCATGTGTTTAACCGCTGTAAATATTGTGTTCAAAATAGCATGTGAATAAATGTGGGGTAGATGGTGTAGGCTAAAATTGCTGAACTCACACACCCTCACAGTTCTATACCCGAGCTATCCCTTGCTAGGATTAGAAAGGAGTGTAATAGTGCCAGTTCCCATGTGGCATGGTGACTCGTTCTGAGTTGTGCTTCCAAGTGCAGAAGTATCAAGTTGTATCAAGGATGAGTTTAGGATCGTATTCCACAGGGACCACTGCGTATCAAAGTATTTGTGAAAGTTTAGTAAAATCTTGTTGCTATAAAATGTGGTTTGAAAATCTTTTTGATCTTTTATAATTTTAAAAACAGTAAACAAAGTGGGAGATGCTTGAGTAAGCTATCAAAATGAGACTGAAATTTTATCAATTTTTCACAAATATAAATCTAAAAATGCAACCAAACTAAACAGATTAATTGAAACAATTTACCAAACACTCGGGTTATGGGTTCAACGTCTGTTTGCTTCTACCGTTTACTAATTCCTTAGGCCTTACTCCTCTTCTTGTTAATCCAATCAAAACATTAATAAGATGAAATTTTATTACTAAAACTCGAGTAAATTTGTCACATCCAAACGGAAGAAAATGAAAACTCTCATTAAGCATCAACTGAATTTCATGTAAAAATTAGTTGATGAAAATCCTAGATTAAATCAAGGTTTTGAAGTGCCTAACTTCAATAACAAAACAAGAAATAAGAGCCAGCGATTTATCAACAATGCCTTCAATTTTCGATTTTAACTAAATAAAAGTTTATCAATAATATAATAGGAGAACTAACAAACCATGAAAGCAAACAACATTGACCTACAACCCGAGTTACCGAACTTAGCCCCTAATGCTTGTAATTCTAATTTTTCGGGTCAAATTAATTCCATAATAAACCATTGCAATAATAAAATAAAAGACAACAACTTAAAGAACAATAAACTAGATGTATACTAATACTAAAAGAAAACTAATTAATCTACCCTATAATCAAGCCCAACATTAGCTTAAATGTATACTAAATTAAACAACTTAAACTAGCCTTGAAGCATTTAAAATAACAAATTAAAAAAGAACAAGAATTTAATTCATCCATAGACTACTCAAATAACAAAGTGAAGAAAAAAAATATTCAATCTAATATTAAACTAGACAAAAAAATGTATTGGAACAACCATAAAAAAAATATTAAACGAGAGAGAGAGAGAGAGAGAGAGAGAGAGAGAGAGAGAAGGTGGAGGTCATGAGAAGTCCCTACTGCTGTGTTCTTCCTTGTGCAGCATTCCGCAGTGCCCCCAGCAGCCCCCACACGGCTCCCCTTGAAGACCTCCTAAGAAAACCTAAAAAACTAGTTTTTTTTCTTTTCCTTTTCTAGCCCCTTTATTTGACTTAAAGCACAAACTCACCCACACACCTAGCACCCAGCACTCAAAAGAATGACTCGACTGCATGGTCTGGTCAAATCAACTCATTTATTATTTTTTTCTTCTTCTTTCTTCTTTTTTTTTGTTAACACAGAATTGGTTCTAAACTTTCAAAACCAATTTTGACCTAGTAAATGTCCATATCTATCAAAACTTGAAACATGAAAGTCAGGGATGATTCCTTTTGATTTCCTTTGATTTCCTCTATTATTATTTTTCTTCTTCTGTTAACTAACCGTGCCAATTTTCCCATTTTGTGCGCAGGTGAAAGTCCAGGTGGCCATCCCGGATTTGCGGGCTTTCAGGCTCTTCCACATGCCCTTCAAGGATAGGAGGGCTTGGTATCTTTAATTTTGTTTTTGTATTTTTTATTTTTCTATTGCAACTGGTTTTATTCTTTCTTTTCTACGCAAGTGAATTGGAAAACCTAGATGGCAGCACCGGAATGGAGGGCATGGCATCTGTTTTTTTTTTGTATTTTGATTTTTATTTTGTATGATTTCAACGTGGGGTGTACCCACGAGTTCTCTTTCTTGCAACAATTCTTTGTGCAGATATACTGATGTATCCCCCACCCCTTAGTACCATGACGTGTATTTTTTATTTGGATGTGCCTACACAGGAGGCATGTGCCTCACTCCCCCAATAAAATGTGTTGTGATCTTTTTCAATTTTTCACCAATTTTGACTTTTTGCTTAAGGGGCCCTGATCAATATACGTGATTTGACCAATTTTGACTTAGAGAGATTGGCTATTATGAATTGACCTTAATATCAAACGAAAACCCCGGTTCAAAAATAAAAGGACTTACTCAATGAAAAATCTGATTAAAAGATTGAAAGAACGGATTTCGCAAATTAAACATTCAGAACTCAATTTTAAGTTTTGAAAACAACCATCAATGAGAAGATTATTTTGGCATTATGAGACCTAAAATTGAAAGAGATTGATTTTGCCACTAACATGATTTAAGGGGCTCAAAAATGAAAATAAAAAGGCTTGATTGTTTTTGACACTCAACTCCCTATCCAGGGAATTTAAAGCATGGTGTCACGGACCCCCAAAATGGGACTTAAGCAAGGGCCGTGTGGCACTCGTTGAGAGCTCTCCCTCGACAAGTCAGCCAACTCTCACACGATCAAGCCTGCAAGCACGAGCACCAGGTGAGTCTCAATACTCAAGGAAAACAAGAAACAATAGGATTTCACATGAGCAATATATTCTTATACACCGAATAAGACTATAACAATCAGAGACATCATAATCCAAGGCAACAGAACACCACAATGAAAAGAACTACTTGTATTATTCATCTACAAGAGAATCACCATACAAGCGAAAACACAGATATTCATATATTCATTCCAAATCCCTGAAGAATACAATTATAGTAGTATCTCACTCCCCCATTTTCCCCATTACATTGTCACACCCTAACATCCTCCCCCACTCAATTTATCGACGTCCTCGTCGATGTGTTGTAGACGGCCTTCTCACTCTTCTGATGTCGATGTAGATGTCGTTGACTACGAATTTCTGAAATCTTCAATCTTCTGTATGGCATGCTGAAGGTTGTCTGCTGTTTCCCAACTATTCTCTTCTTCCCCCAATCCTAACCACTGAACCAGAAATTGTTGTTGTTGACGACCTTCTAGATTGACGACTCTGTCTGCAATGATCTCCTGGACTTCTTTGGTGACAGGATGCCTTCTGGAAATTGTTGATCTCCTTAATTTTTGTCGGTGCGGATCTGCTTCATCTGTGTGGAATGGCTTTAAATTGCTTACATGAAACACGGGATGAACTGGACGTCTGTGGCTTTTCATCCACTCGGGTTGCTCAAGCCGATAAGATGCATGTCCCACCTTTTCGATTACTCTGATTGGACCTTCGTAACGACGTAACAGCCTTTTATCCTTGCCACGAAGAAAGCGAAATGTCTCCGGTGGCACTTTTACAAGAACCAGATCTCCATATTCAAATTGTTGTGGTCGTCTCCCTTTGTCAGCCCATTTCTTCATGCGCTTGGATGCTTTTTCTAACTGAGCTCGGGTGACTTCGATGTTTTGCAACCAATTTTTCGTGAATTGGTAGGCTTTTGGGCAATTTCCTTTGTATGGACCATCCAGAGTGTGTGGAAGAGTCGGTTGTTGACCTGTCACAATCTCAAAAGGGCTTTTATTAGTTGCAGAAGATTTCATAGAGTTAAAACAGAATTGTGCCGTGTCAAGTAAAGTAACCCAATTCTTCTGATTGGAGTGAACAAAATGTCGCAAGTATTCTTCCAGCATCCCATTAAAACGTTCAGTTTGACCATCTGTCTGTGGGTGATAGCTCGTGGAAAGATTAAGGTTTGAACCCATCAAGCGAAAGAGTTCACCCCAAAATCCCCCCCGTGAATCTAACATCCCTATCACTAATTAAGCTTTCTGGAACACCCCAATATTTCACCACATGCTTGAAGAATAACTGAGCTGTCTTCTCTGCTGAACACGGCTTCGAGATTGGTACGAAAGTTGCATACTTTGAGAACCGGTCAATCACCACCAAAATTGTGTCAAACTCCTCTACTTTTGGCAACGAGGAAATAAAATCCAAAGAGACACTCTCCCATGGCCTAGCAGGAACTAGCAATGGCTCCAATAAACCTGAGGTCTTCTTTCTTTCTACTTTGTCTTGTTGACAGATCAAGCACGTTTTAGTATAACTCATCACATCATCTTGCATATTTGGCCAATAGTACCCCTGTGTAATCAAAGCATGAGTTCTTCGCCATCTTGGATGACCAGCCCACAACGTATCATGACACTCTTTCAGTAAGGTTTTCCTCAAGTTTCCAGCTTTAGGCACATAGACTCTCCTGCCTTTAGTCATTATCAGTCCATCTTCTACCCAGAGTTGTCGTGTCTTCCCTTCGTTTATTAGTTTGCTTAGTGACTGCGCCTGCTGGTCTGTACTTAAATGTTCCTTGATAAGATTCTTCAAAGGTAGCGCCACCCTACTAGTTGATAGATGACTGATGATTTTCAATGCTGCCAATTCAGTTTTTCTACTTAAAGCGTCGGCCACTTCATTCGTCTTCCCCACTTTATATTCAAAAGCAAAATCAAATTCAGCTAGCTTCTCCTGCCAACGGGCTTGTTTTGACGTTAGTCCAGGTTGTGACAAAAAATGAGTAACTGCTACATTATCGGTTTTTACCACAAATTTGGACCCCAAAAGATAGTGCCTCCACACCCGAAGACAGTGTACCACTGCGAGAAGCTCCTTTTCTTGTGCTGTGTAGTTCCGTTCGGCACCCGACAATTTTCTACTTTCAAAAGCAACTGGATGCCCTTCCTGCAAGAGAACTCCCCCTAATGCAAAGTCTGAGGCATCTACTTGCACTTCAAACGGTTTTGTCACATCAGGAAAGATTAGCACAGGATCTCCTACAATCTTTTCCTTTAATTCAACAAATGCTGATTGGCACTCTTCTGACCACCCCCATGGTACCCCCTTCCTCAATAAATTCGTTAACAATACAACTCTTCTAGAGTACCCCTCTATAAACTTTCGGTAGTAGTTGGCTAGACCCAAGAAAGATCGCAGTTCTCTAACGGATGTAGGTGCTCGCCACTCCTTGATAGTTTTTACTTTAGCTGAATCCATCCGAATCTGGCCCTCCTCAATGATATGCCCCAAGAATTTAATACGCTTTTGAGCGAAAGCACACTTCTCCCCTTTTACATATAACTGATTTTCTTTGAGTTTTTGAAAAACCTTTCGAAGATGATCTTTATGTTCTTCTAAGGATGCGCTGAAAACCAGTATGTCATCAAGGTAAACAACCACAAACTGATCAAGGTAGTCCCGAAAAACCTGATTCATTAGAGAACAAAAGGTAGCGGGTGCATTTGTTAGCCCAAAAGGCATGACAAGAAATTCAAATGCTCCATACCGTGTGACACAAGTGGTCTTCGGTTCATCTCCCTCAACAATGCGCACTTGATGATATCCCGACCTCAAGTCCAGTTTCGTGAAATATCTAGCTGTACTTAACTGGTCAAAAATATCAGCAATCAGTGGAATAGGATACTTGTTGCGCACGGTCACCTTATTAAGAGCCCGATAATCTATACACAAGCGCAAACTACCATCTTGTTTCTTCTGAAATAACACTAGGGCCCCAAAAGGTGCTTTTGAAGGCCGGATGAACCCTGCTGCAATAAGATCATTCAGTTGCCTTCTATGTTCAGCTAACTCAGGCGGCGCCATTCGATAAGGGGCACGTGCTGGCGGCTTTACTCCTGACAAAAGTTCAATTTCGTGGTCGATCTGTCGTCGAGGTGGTAAAACCCTGGGTAGCTGTTTCAGGATCACCTCCTTGAACTCTTCTAAAACTTCCTTAATCTCAAGTGGATATTTCCCTAATTCTGCATCTTCTGAGACTATTGGTAGAACCACGAAAGAAGATTCTCCCCTTTTTACTCCCTTTTTGAATTGGAGGGCTGAGAACAACTTCCTTTCATCAAAATTGTTGTAGGCTGCGGGGACCGCACAAGGTGCACTTCCCATTATCATAAGACAATCCGCAGCTGGGATCGGCATCGAGCGTGTCACTTTAAGAAAATCCATCCCCAATACCACATCAAAGTCGTCAAGGGGTGCCACAATGAAATCAACTGTTCCAGACCATGATCCCATTTGGCATGCCACTTTAGGTACCACCCCCACCGTGGTTAATGCTGGAGAATTCACTGCTTTTATCTTGCCCACATCTTTATCTACTTGCAATTCTAACCGTTGAGCTTCAGAATCAGCAATGAAATTATGGGTGGCCCCTGTATCAATCATGGCCCTGATTTTCTTTCCATTCAAAAGTAGATCTACATACATTAGTCCCTTCTCCTGAGACTTGTTGTGAATTACTTGACGCTCTAATGCCCCCAAAAATCTCAAGGCTCCCACCATATTTGGTTGTTCTTCTGGAATTGCTGTCGAGGTTTCGGTTTCCCCTCGAAGGGCCTTCATAGCATTCAAAGCCTTACGATCGGGGCACTCCGCCACTCGATGTGGTCCACTGCAAAGAAAACAAGAGATCGGTCGACGCTCTCCACCCCCTGTTCGTCCGCCCCTCCACTCCCTATTCATGGGCGCTCTTTTATCTTTCCAAAAACTATTTGTCTCCTTATCCCTTCCCCCATTTGTGGGCTTATACACTTTGTTGGGACGGGAATCATTATTGGTGGATGTAGGGAAATTTCGCTTCCCAGAAGTATCTGAAAAATCATCCAACCGTTCAGCAGCAGCGGAAGAGAGATCACCAGCACCTTGCCGACGTATTTCATTTCTTGGCCATGTCTTCAAACCCCGAAGAAAATGAATCAGTTTATCCGATTCAGTCATGTCTACAATGTCCAACTTCAAGGCTTGGTATTCCCTTACATAACTCGTTAACGAGCCCGTCTGTTGCAATTCCATTACTTTACACTTTGCTATATACTCCACATTTTCTGGATAGAATTGGGCCTTCAACGCCTGTTTCAACCCCTCCCATGTGTTAATGACACATCTATTGTGCTGAATATCATTCCATTTAGTTCTCCACCACAATTTTGCATCCCCAACCAGGTATACCGTTGCCATATTGACGCGGTCCACTTCTAAATCCACTCGGGAGCACGTGAAGTAGTGTTCCATATCAAAGAAGAAATTGTCTAGCTCCTTTGCATCTCGTGTACCCCCAAAACTTTTAGGTTCCGGTACCTTCCATCGAGAAGTCTCATTTGGATGTGCAACTGGCCATCGGGCTAACTGTGCCACTGCATTCACTTTCGCAGTGATCTCTTGTAAATCCCTCTGGACTTGGACCACCGCACTTTGGACATTGCCCATCTCCTTCAAATCTCCCTTCAAAGCAGTAATAGACACTTTAACATCTTCTGTAAGGAAATCAAGATTATCCGTTAGCTCCCGTAAGGAGGCCTCAAGCTCTATTGGCTCTCCCCGTTGGGACGAAAAAGATGGCAATATGCCCTCAATATGTTGTAGCCTACTCTCAAAGGCTTCCAACTGCTCGATACTCTTATGGAAGGCCTCAAGCTCTCTTGGCCGTTTCTCCAGGGATTTCACACTTGGAATGAATTTTTCAAGTTCCTCAAGTCTCTCTACGACTTTTGATACCCCATAGAGATTTTCTCTAGGGTTTTCTTCGGCGGCCTCAAGCTCTATTGACCCGCCTTTCTCTTTTATCAATGTTGCCACCAACCCTTGGAGGTCACCGCACGTTGTCTCCAGGGTTGCGAGTTTTGTCTCAAGCGCCTCAATGCGCTTCACTCTTCCTGACTTATTTCTCCTAATCCCACGCATGGTGCTCGCACACACTGTGCTCTGATACCAACTGTCACGGACCCCCAAAATGGGACTTAAGCAAGGGCCGTGTGGCACTCGTTGAGAGCTCTCCCTCGACAAGTCAGCCAACTCTCACACGTTCAAGCCTGCAAGCACGAGCACCAGGTGAGTCTCAATACTCAAGGAAAACAAGAAACAATAGGATTTCACATGAGCAATATATTCTTATACACCGAATAAGACTATAACAATCAGAGACATCATAATCCAAGGCAACAGAACACCACAATGAAAAGAACTACTTGTATTATTCATCTACAAGAGAATCACCATACAAGCGAAAACACAGATATTCATATATTCATTCCAAATCCCTGAAGAATACAATTATAGTAGTATCTCACTCCCCCATTTTCCCCATTACATTGTCACACCCTAACACATGGCTTATCTTACAACCCTAAAAGAAAACGATGGAGTTTTGTGACTAGGGAATTAATTACAATAAAAGAATTCAACAGGACTCCTCTTGAAACGACAAGATTATTTTAAAATAGTTAGGACTTTGAACGGGACTCAACTGAAATCGCAAGTATATTTTGGGAAAATTGGTTTTTCAAGGGGGACTTTAATTTTGAAAATGACTCAAAATTGAAACAACCGGAACTTTAATCAGATTTAAAGTCAATTTCACAATCACCAGGTCTTTCTAAGAAGGCCTGGTAAAAATTAGGGTGTCAACAATAAGAAATAGATGAAACCGTATACATATGTGTTTGTCGTAATTATAAATCATTAGAGCTAGTTAGAGTTAATTTAAGTTTGCATATGTTTCTCTACTTCTCTACTTCCACTATTTTATAATATTCCAACAAAACAGATACACACACACACACACACACACACACACACACACACACACACATATATATATATATATATATATATATATGTATGCCTAAACTAATTGATAGATATATTAACTTTCATTGGATCACTAATCTTAAAAATTAAAATGCAGCTAGAACTAGCAGACATACATGTAAAATATATACTTAATTGACTAATTACTTGATTATTTATCCCCAAAAAATGATAAAATGATCATACCTTTCTTTTTGTTTGGACTTTTCATACAAATTATTTCTTTATATATATTATTATATAGTTTCCTTGATGGTGGTGGAGGTTGGAGAAAAGAAAATTAATGGCTGACATGATTTTTCAATAATTAAAAAAAAAAAAAGTAGAAACCCACATCATACTGCCAACCCCCATCGTTGCCCTGACACATCTATATATCATTCATTGCATACTAAGAATGAGAGAAGAGAGGCAGCCACGCAGGGTTCTTTTTTGAGTTTTTTTTTCGATTTATCTTTTTTTTTTTAAATATATTAAATAATACTTTTTTTGAAAAAAATAATTCCCGAAATAACCATGACGTAGTTATGTGCCATTTCGAAAGTTACTTTTTCAAAAAATATATTATTTAATACATATTTTTTAAAAAAATGATAAATTAGGAAATAAATTCTTCTACCTAATAAATTAGGAAATAAATTCTTATAATATATATATTTTTTAAAATAAAAAATCGGGAAATAAATTTTTCTGCGTAATAAATCGAGAAATAAATTCTTTAATGATAGCGAGATTTGCCACGTGTCATTCTGTGAATTCCATTAGAAGAATTTATTATCCCAACAATCAATCATGGGTAAAAATTGTTGGAATTATTTTTAAAATTTAATAAATATATACTATACAATATAATTTTTCTCCACAAGAATCATATAATTAATTTTATTTAATATTTATTAAAATTATAGAAATATGTATACCGTGTTACATTTTTGTTTATAGAAGCGAGATTTGTCACGTGTCATTCTGTGAATTCCATTAGAAGAATTTATTACCCCAACAATCAATCTTGGGTAAAAATGGTTGGAATTATTTTTAAAATTTAATAAATATATACTATACAATATAATTTTTCTCCACAAAAATCATAGAAATAATTTTAATTAATATTTATTAAAATTATAGAAATATATATACTATGTTACATTTTTGTTTACATATATTATAAGTTATTATTTTTCAGTCACAAATAAATTTATATCATATGTACATGTTCAAAATATTAATGAAGTTTTTCATACAACATGCAATTTTTATAAATATTATATTATTCATATGAATTTATCAATAGTTGTCAATGATACTGAACAAATAATATAAGATAATGTGATAAATTATGATATTATTGTTAAAACTAATCATTGAACTACATATAGATGACAATTAATCTTAGTAAAAACACATAAAAAAGTTACACCAAAATATTATTTATATTATATATTTTAATGGTAATATTTAATGAAATAGTAAATTCCAAATATGATTTTCCTATGCACTTTTTTTTATTAATAATAAGGTTGTATTTATATTTAGTTTCATATTAAAATAATATATTGTTCAATTTTGTATTGTTATAATTGATCTTAATATTTGAATTATCTTATAATCATTCTAATGGTATTCCCGGAATGACACGTGCCAAATCTCACTATCATAAAAGAATTTATTTCCCGACTTATTACGCAGAAGATTTATTTCCCGATTTAACGGAGCAGGCGCAGGGAACGTGAAGAAGTGTCCATGCGAATCTCACAGGACCAACCTGCAAGATTTGTTTCAATTTCGCAGTCCCAACTTGCGTGATTTGTTTAAATCTCGCAGTCCCAACCTGTGAGATTACGTAAACATTAGATTGAGAAATTTTTTTCAAAATGGAATATTATTTTATATTTTATTTTAAAATAATAATAAAACGGGAAAAAAATCTTAATTATAGCCTATAGAGGAGGGTGCCAGTGTGCTAATTATAGCCTATATGGGCACACCATGTTTGACCTACAAATTTGAATGCGACTGCCAATATATATAAATGAGCCTCAAACTAGTATTTTATTATCCAAAGGTAAGTAAAATATATGTAATTAGAGATGATATTCAAAAATGCATGCACAATGTAACAAGTGTTAGCTGACTTTAGAGATGAACTTGTTAATGAGCAATTGGACAAATCAAAATTTGAGTTGCATATACAAAATTGTTTATAAACTAAATGGGAACTTATAAGCCCATTAAACAAACTTACTGTTGGGCCCGTACAATAAGCTGACTTACAAGCTGCTAAATAAGTTAATATGGATGAGTTGAGTAGGAACCTAGTTAATTTAAGCTTATCTCATTTAGTTGATGAAAATCGTAGATTAAATTAAGGTTTTGATGTGCCTAACGTCAACAATAAAACAAGAAATAAGAGTCAACGATTTATCAATACTGTCTTCAATTTTTAGTTTTAACCAAATAAAAGTTTATCAATAATATCATAGGAGAACTAACAAACCATAGAAAGCAAACGATATTGACCCACAACCCGAGTTACCGAACTTAGCCCCTCATGCTTGCAATTCCAATTTTTCGGGTCAAATTAATTCTATAATAAACCATTGCAATAATAAAATAAAAGACAACAACTTAAAGAACAATAAACTAGATGTATACTAATACTAAAAGAAAACTAATTAATCCACCCTATAATCATGCCCAACATTAGCTTAAATGTATACTAAATTAAATAACTTAAATTAGCCTTGAAGCATTCAAAATAACAAACTAAAAAGAACAAGAATTTAATTCATCCATAGACTACAAAAATAACAAAGTGAAGAAAAAAATATTCAATTTAATATTAAACTAGACAAAAAAATGTATTGGAACAACCATAAAAAAAAATATTAAACAAGAGAGAGAGAGAGAGAGAGAGAGAGAAGGTGGAGGCCGTGAGAAGTCCCTGCTGCTGTGTTCTTCCTTGTGCAGCAATCCGTAGTGCCCCCAGCAGCCCCCACACGACTCCCCTTGAAGACCTCCCAAGAAAACCTAAAAAACTAGTTTTTTTTCTTTTCCTTTTCTAGCTCCTTTATTTAACTTAAAGCACAAACTCACCCACACACCCAGCGCTCAGCACTCAAAAGAATGACCCGGTTGCATGGCTTGGTCAAATCAACTCATTTATTATTATTTTCTTCTTCTTTCTTCTTTTTTTGTTAACACATAATCGGTTCTAAACTTTCAAAACCAATTTTGACCTAGTAAACGTCTGTATCTCTCAAAACTTGAAACATAAAAGTCAGGTATGATTCCTTCTAATTTCCTTTGATTTCCTCTATTATTATTTTTCTTCTTCTGCTAACTAACCGTGCCAATTTTCCCATTTTGTGCGCAGGTGAAAGTCCAGCTGGCCATCCCGGATTTGCGGGTTTTCGGGCTCTTCCACTTGCCCTTCAAGGATAGGAGGGCTTGGTATCTTTAATTTTATTTTTGTATTTTTTATTTTTCTATTGCAACTAGTTTTATTCTTTCGTTTTCCGCTTTGAACAATGTCAAAGCTTACAATAGGGGTACAAATCAAGGATATTATATGCGAATCCTAAACATATAGGAACCTTAGAACCTATCTGATCAATCTTGTTAGTAATTATCGGAGGATATTCCTCCGATTAGCCCAATCTACTGACTCCCAATTTGAAAATATATAACTTGTGTCGACTGAAACCGTCGACAGTTTGAACCAGAAAGAAATACCTCTGCATTCTACCTAAAACTGTCGACGGTTAAAGTCCAAATTGTCCGCGGTATCCCATTGCCTGCAAACTTCTCTCATGTTCTCTCTTCTCTCTTTGCGTATCTTTTTCCGATGTATGCGCTTTCGTTCAAAATATGAGCCATATCAAAATGACCCGAGAAAAAAATCACTGGACAACACGGGCAGGCATGGCTCCCGCCTACGGCATTTTTTTAGCGGCGGCCACACATGATCACCATCCTTTGAGCTCAATGCTGTACCATATTCTAGGAGAGCCTGTTGCGCAACTTCATGGGCCAAAAGAATGATCATTATTGGCGACACTTTCAGGTCAAGCACAGGGGAGGGCCAGAGCCTGTTAATAGAGGGCCAAGTTGACACGCAAATCTGATTGAGGCCTCTATATATAAAATATTCAAATCACGGATCAAACGCACTGCCAATCCATATTTTATATTGCACGTCTGCTGGACAGGGTGCTTGTGCTTCCAATTTTTGGGCTGCCACTTTTTGAAAATCAATCAGCTACTAGTAAGATATAGATTATATGATATATGACAGAAGGCCAAGTTCAATACGACTGCTATTCAATTTTTTTTTTTCAATGCATTGTTATCAAATTATGATTTAAAATAAAAATTCAAATCCAAATATACAAAATTTAAATCTAATTTGTGAAGTTTTTAGTTATTTTTAAAATTGAAAATTACTATTATTATTTATTTTGTCTATATATATATATATATATATATATATATATATATGTAAATTCATTTACTTTAAAATTTGAGACTCATGATCTTTAATTTATTATTTTTTTCATTATTTATTGTTTTGGGATAATAGAAACTTTTAAAATATATTAAAAAATTAAAATTTTAATTTTAAAGTCAAATTTAATAAATAAAATTGGAATCTTTATTAATAGAAATTTTGAATTTAATTTTGAAATTTTTTAACAATTGTCAAGGGGTACAGAGATAGATCACTGAAATTTAAAAAATCACATCCATAGGCATAGTGTAACGACCTACCTATTTTACCATACATTATTATTATTTTTTCCCATAAATACTCATAGTAACTCTAGCACCTACTAAATTGATATAATCATGATCAACCTGGACCCGTGGGTTACTAGGGATAAACATATCATATAAATCTGATACCTAAGTAGTAAGAAACGAAATTTACAAATATATCATCCAACCAATCACAATACCAGAGTACTACTAAATCTATTATATATACAATCGTCCACCAAAAGACGAAAAAGAAACTTAGGGTCACTTACCAAAAATAAATCTAACCCTAACTTAACAACTCACCCTTTCGACAGGGTAGCTCGGTCGGACTCTACTGTCGCGGAGCTCTATCTGCTTATCTACCTGGATTTTCTAAAATATTTGAAATGCTGGGGTGAGACATCTCTCAATAAGGGAAATAAATTAATATAAGTGTGTGGCAACATGAGTATTGTCGTGTTATACATATAAACAGTATAATAAACATATTTGGTATAGTTTGTTTGTAGCAAAATTGAGTAAAACATGATTTGTCATATTATAATTAGGCTTACTAGATTTATGTACATGAAAATCATCTTATGTAACTATACAATGCTGAAATAACACCCAAGATGGATAACTAACTGATGTCATGTCTTACCCCCACATGATTAGGTTGTGCGGCTCGAAGGCAGGACCTAACAATGGCTGATTGACCATGCTAGATCAAACATAAGTCTGTAAGTGCGATGGGTCTATCCCACCTAGTGTAACGACCTGCCCCTTTTTCACATATTTTTTTTTTATATATATAAATAAATTATCATCACATCATACATCCCAGCTCAGCAGGTCACAATCCACCTGGGCCCGTGGGCACCAGGGATATAACAAAACATACAGCAGAAGCCTACGCAGCAGAAAGTATAAAATCATATACATCTCATCATAAAGTGCATAACACATACCAGAGTCACTACAATTACTATCTCACAGTATATACATCTCAAAAATGAAATCTAGGGACAATCTCCCACAAAACCTAACTGTCCCTACCAAAAACTTACCCTTCCAAAGAGGGCAAACAACTGATCTAGATGAGCGGGGCTTTTCCCGCTCTCTTATCAGGGGCTCCTGAAAAATGTATAAGATTTAGGGGTGAGACACCTCTCAGTAAGGGAAATAAACTAATACCAGTGTGTGGCAACATGAGTATTATGTGTTCTACATATACCATACATAACATATTCAATACTGTTTATCAAATCTGGGAAAACATACATGTCTCATCTCATACACTAATAATAATATAAGACAATCCTGGTAGGTTAGCTGGCTGTTGTCATGTATTACCCCCACATGACTGGGTTGTGTGGCCCGAAGGCGGGACCTGACAATGGTTGGCCAACCACTGCCAAGTTAAACAGTAATCTTTAGGTCCGATGGGTCTACCCAGACTGGTCCGTACACCAGGGGCGATAACAGCACACTTCTTGAAAATAACCACATCGACCATCCAATCTCACACCACTCCGTACAGCGGCGTTAACACAGATATCATGATCACGAGGACCATGGACACATAGCAATGGTACCGTGCAAGTGCTAGCCTAGACAAAGCCAACCAGGTTCTGATATCATATACATATACTAAAACCGTGATACATAAATATCTCATATCATTTATTTTCACATCAATCATATCATTTTACATATATACGTGTATCATGAAAATCATCGGCCCGTACGCCGGTATTACACATTTTAACATAGCACGGCCCATACGCCGGCAAATCACATAGCACAGCCCGTACGCTAGCAAACCGCATAGCACGGCCCGTACGCTGGCAAATCACATAGCACAGCCCGTACACTGGCAAATCACATAGCACAGCCCGTACGCTGGCAAATCACATAGTACGGCCCGTACGCCGGCAAATCTCATCCATATAGCACGGCCCATACGCCGGCAAATCACATATACATATAAAAATATCTCGGCCCGTACGCCGATTTTCCATTATAGAAATCCATATCATCCCCATTCCAAAAAAAACAATATTTCACAACATTTTTATACTCATGCCACACTAAACAAATTTTCTACGTATTCAACATATCATCATTTAAACAGTATTTTTCAAATATAAATCATATATATAAATATATTTATTTTTCCTGAAACCAGATGCTATATATATATACATACATTTTCTCAAAACAAAACTAGCTTAGTTTGTCCCCTTACCTGATTCCTGAAAAGCTCCTAAGAAAATCTTTCCCGTACCCACAAGGTTCTCAACTCAATACCCTGAAAATGAAAACTCGCAGAATTAAAGTTTAGTATTTTCGTACGTACAATATTTTCTATAACTACCACTAAGTCAAATTCGACTTAAAAATCTTACCTCAACTTAGGGATGATTCCCAACGTTCCCAATCAATACCCTGGAACTGAAAATTTCCAGCATTAAAGTTCAGTATTTTTACGCGTATATTACTTTCTTCAACTGTCAAAAATCCAAATATTGAATATAAAGCCTTACCTTGGATTTGGGATGAAATCCAACTTCGTTTCTCTGACGATCCGTTCCGGCAGACTTGTAGAGAACTTCGCCAGGAGCGTTGTGGTGGTTTCGGTTTGTCGATCCGGCGTAAAACTAGTCCGGAATCGAAGAGAGAGAGTCGTAGGAGAGAGAGAGAGAGAGAGAGAGAGAGAGAGAGAGAGAGAGAGCACTTCCACAAATATCCAATTTAGCTTCTTGAAGAAGCTTCCCACTTTATATATATATATATACACCTTTAACCTTTATGCTAAATACATATCATAATAACTTATATATATATATATATATACACACACACACACACACACACACACACACACACACACACACACACACATATATATATATATATATATATATATATACATGCTTCAATATATATATATATATATATTTTCCTTATCATACTATTCATTTTACTATTTAATTTAATTAATTAATTTTATTTTATTATTTTATTATTATTATATATACATATATATATTTTTTAAAATTAAAATTTATTATTATTATTATTTTTTTCCGGATACTACACCTAGTCCCAGACTGCTAGGGAACAACTCCACTCTACACTGAAGCCGCATCGACTGCCATCTCCCACACTACTAATCGTGTGGTAGCACTGTCATAATTTTGAACATATAGCTACGGTACCGTACTCTTGAAAACTGAACCAAATCATGTCATATGGGTTCTGATAACATATAAGATGTTTCATATACTGAACATAACTATTTTGTATTACATAATAATTTCTGACATGATAATATTTCATGAATTCTGTCTTATCATGCATGATTATATGGAAATTTAAAATCATGCCACACAAAAGTGGGTAACATTCTAAATATAAAATATGTTCCAAAATCATAATTTCTGATAAAACATGTCTAAATCATATCCCTGTTCATAGCAATATTCCCTAAACATAATTTTATAATGTATATATTTTCCTAAAATTTAATACTATAGAATAATAATAATTTCATGAAAAATTCTAACTTAGTTTATTCCCTTACCTAGTTTTCTGAGTAGCCCACAAAACACTCAATTCTACACCTACAGTGTTCCCATCACAACACCCTGAAATTAATATTTTCCCCCAAAAAACTTCAGTATTATCTTACCTAACATATACTTCTCAATCTAGAAACATCAAATACCTAATAAAACTAAAATTAACTAACTTTCCAAATTTTGAGATGGCGCCCAAGTTGACCTAACCAACGATCCACTCTTGTAAAAATGAAAAGAAACTTCTCAGGAGTAGCGTGGCGGCTTCAGATCGTCAATCCAGCAAAGAACCGGGTCGAAAAGTTTGAGAAAAGGTGAGGAGGATGAATATCCTAGAGAGAGAAACCTTCCATGTGAAAATTCCTCGCTACAAACCCGGGTTTAGCATATTTATAAAGTGCAAATTCGTCGATGAGCCACATCATCTCGTCGATGAGCACAAGAAGGAGGTTCATCAATAAGCACTTACTCCTCGTCGACTAATTTCAAGCCCTGAAACACCTCTCTTGGTAATCCCTCGTTGACGAGACACATGTCCCCATCGATGTACCCCAAAAGGCTCCTCGTCGATGAACGACCTAGCCTCGTCGACGAGGCCTGCTGAACACCGTTAGAAAACTTATTTTCTCCCCTCTCTTTTAATACTTAATTCTGTAAAATTCTTCGATTCTCTACATTCACATTCTCCCCTCCTTATAAAAATTTTGTCCTCGAAATTTACTATCTGTATTAAACACCATCCCTTAAAGAGAAAATTGGTAACTTATTTTATTACTTACCCTCACTTATAGCGAAGGAATACAATGGTTACATTTAGGGTCCTAGGAGATTACAATACATAAACTAAAATTCTCCCGAACCAAAATACTACCTATTTACCTGTTCTATAACCTACAATACTACTTACATATATATCATATTGCTTTTCATAAAATTAGACCATACTACATTTACTTTACTTGTATACCTGGTGTTGATCTCCATTAAATAAGTGTGGGTATTTCTGTCGTATCTGTTCCACGAGCTCCCATGAGGCTTCATCTATCGCATGATTTCTCTATAGGAATTTTGCTAAAGGAATCTTCTTACAACGCATTTCCTGTTCTTTTCTATCCAAAACCTACACTGGTATCTCCTCATAAGCCATTGAATCTTTGAACTCTAACTCTGCATAACGGACCACGTGGGAGGGATCTGGGACATATTTTGTAACGACCTGATTTTTCATGTCATTTTTTTCTTCCATATATATAAACTATAAAATTTTACTACTCCAATACCTTCTAATAAAAATCAAACCATCATCACGGACCAGATAGAGACCGTGGTATCTGAAACTTAATAAACTACCTTAGCAGTAGAAAGCAGGATACATACAACCACGTCAATATATACAATACTAGAGTGTAAGCATTCTTCCCAAAAATATGCATACATAACTATTCTCAAAATACCCTCATCTAGACCTAGGGACTACTCAAAAATAACTTCCCAAAATACTCACCCTATAGACAGGGCAGTATTGTAGTCTCCTCTATCTGCAAGCCTGATTTGCTCGCCTAGCTGGATCACCTGAAAAGTGTTAAATCACTGGGATGAGCAACGCTCAGTAAGACAAAATATGTTATTGCTAGTGTGTGGCAGGTGAGTTTACATATTTATAAAATCTGATTTTAAAATACCATAAATAACCAAGTCTGAGAAAACACGTATAAATGATGTACAGTATAGCTCATACTTATATTACTTAACATAAACTATTTTTCTGAATTTTCTATTCATAATACTTCTAATACTCATAGGTATGTCTACGGTTTCTGTAAATCTGAATATATATATATATATATATATATATATATATATATAATAACAACTAAGAAAATTTACCTAGATGGATAGCTGAAAGTCATGATTCAACCCCTCATGACAGGGTTGTGCGGTCTGCATGCAGGACCGATCACTGGCTGGCCGACCAAGATAAGTCAATTGAATTCTGAAAGTCAGATCAGCCTCGTCAACCCTAACTGATGGGGAACCTGTCCACAACATAGGCATGATCGATTGCTGAATATCCACATACTATCTGAGTTATGTGGTTGCACTTTAAACTGAAAATAGCTACGGTACCGTGCTCTACTGACTGAATCTGGTTCATCAGGGTCTGATACTATATATATATAACTGATATTTCAATATTACTATTTTTACCATGATTTTTAAATAACCATAACACTGTAAAAATTATCTGAAAATCTGAATAACTAACTGAATATTTAATATCTGTATATCTGAATAATTGTCTGAATATCTGAGTATCTAGGTGTTATGGTTCTGAAATCATGATATTCTAAAAATGCTGAAAATATATGTTTCTATACATATACTGTAAATCATCGTATTATGGAAAATATATAAATCATGGTATCCTAAATATTCTGTATGTATGCTGAAAATTTATTATTCTATCGAACATATATATTCCATGATATTTTTTTTCTAGTATATTGTAAAACATGGTATTTGTAAACTGTATAAATACTATATTAGTGTAATGACCTGAAGAATAATGGTATTTAAATATTAAAGAGAGGGAAAAATGAAATTAGTAAAAAAAGGATAGCAGCAAACTTCGTCGACGAGGGTGTGCTTCGTCGATGAGAAGATACAAAGAGTGGGTTTGGACAATTTTGAATTTCATCGATGAGGAGTGAGTTCGTCGATGAATTGTCTTTGTGACCTCGTCGACAAGATGACGTGGCTCATCGACGAAGGTCAATGTATAAATAGGCTTAAATTCAATTTTTCAGCTAAATTTGGCCACAGGAATTCTCTCTCTCTCTCTCTCTCTCTCTCTCTCTCTCTCCTTTTAGTTTTCCCTCCTTCTCTTTAGGATTTCGGTCGATCTTTTTCCAATTCGACGATCCGAGATTCTCTACAAATCTACTAGAGTGGATCGTCAGTGGGACGAGTTTGAAATTCATCCCAGATTCAGGGTAAGGCTTTTATTCAATATTTGGTCTTCCCTAAAGTTGTAGAAAACGTAGTACGCATAGAAATACTGAATTTTTGTTTTGGGAAATGTTGTTTCCAGGGTTCTGAACGAGGAGCCCAGCGGGAGTTGGATTGACTATTTTAGGGGCTTTTCAAGAATCAAGTAAGGGGATAAACTAAGTTAGATGTTTATAAAAATATAAGTATAATTTTATAGCATTTGATTTAAGAAAAATGTATGTATATAAATATGCATTATGTTGGAAAATACTGCTGAAACTAATGAGATATCCTGATTATTTGTAAAACCCATTCTGTGTGGCATTAGTAGAATTTATGATAAATTACTGTTTTTTGGGAACATGATAATATTATGGATATGATTTGACGGCGTACGGGGCGAGCTATGGATATGATTTGCCAGTATACGGGCCGAGATATGGATATGATTTTTTGGCGTATGGGCCTAGCTATGGATATGATTTACCAGCGTGTGGGACGAGCTATGGATATAATTTGTCGGTGTACGGGCCGAGTTATGGTAAAATATGAAATACTAGCGTATGGACCGATGATTTTTATGATATATAAATATACAAAATGATGCAATGATATTGATTTGGCAGTTAATAATATGAAATATCCATGTATCACAGTTTGATTATATGTTATATGTTATCAGAACCTGGTTAACTTGGTTTAGGCTAACACTTGCACAGTACCGCTGCTATGTGTTCATGATCATCATGATATTGTGTTAACGTTGCTGTACGGAGTAGCGTGAGGATGGATAGTCGATATGATTTTAAGAAGTGTGGACACCCTTAGTGTATGGACTAGGTTTGGCAGACCCATCGGACTTATAGACTGTACTTTTGACTTGGCAGTGCTCAGTCAACCATTGTTAGGTCCCGCCTTCGGGCCACACAACCCAATCATGTGGGGGTAATACATGACAACAACCAGCTAACCTACTAGGGTTATTTTCTTATTATTATTATTATTGTATGAGATGGATTATGCTTAAAGAAATCATGTATTTTCTACTATGCTATGATTATACATTTTTTTCTTAGAAATGATATATACAGTTTTACTGGTTATGTTTATGTTTATGATTATATGTATATCATAGAAAAACTCATGTTGCCACACACTAGTATTAGTTTATTTCCCTTACTGAGAGGTGTCTCACCCCTAATTATATAATCATTTCAAGAGCCCCTGATAGGAGAGCGGATAAAGCTCCGCTAAGATAGTTACAGCTGGTCTTCCCTTTCTGAAGGGTAAGTATTTTGTTTGGGTCAGATGGATTTTGTGCAGATGGATTTTGTGAGAAGTGATCCTAGGACTCTTTTGGAATGTGTATTTATAAATACGATTGATGTAGTAACTCTGGTATTGAGATGGATGGTATTATGTGTATGATATTTTGAGATGTTTATGACTTTATATTTCATGCTACTTAGGCTTCCGTACTGTATTCTGATGTATTCCTGGTACCCACGGGTTCAGGTTGATTATGATCTGCTAGGTTTATTATATTGATTTTTTTGTTTTGGAAAAGAAAAAAAAAAGTAAAATAAGCAAGTCGTTACAGTTTGGTATCAGAGCCTAGGTTGCTAGGTTCTGTAGACTCTAGAGTGCAGTGGAATCGATACTAGAGTATAGAAAAATGATTTAAGGTTTTGTTCTACAGTCTAGAAGCAAGACTTTCATGGTGGTTTCTATGTTTTTCCTGGGGTGACGATTTCAGAAAAACCATAGTAAACTATTGTCGGGTTGTATTCCTAGAATGTAGGACTAGAGTTAGGAAGTGAGGATGGAGAACTATGTTAGGTGTGTATAGCTATAAGTATAGGGTTCCTAAGTTACATTTATTGTTTTTCAGGATGAATCCAAGAGGAGGTAGTGCCCATACGAGTGGCAGTGATGGAGCAGGGCCCTTGAGGGCAGTCGGGATCGATTCGGATGCAGTACTACGCAGCGTGGCTCAGTAGGTTATGACTGAGATTGCTAGGAACTCCAGAGAGCAGGGGGTCTGTCTACAGGCCATGGGTGCACTATAGATAAGTTTACTAAGATGAATCCTCCGACATTTTCAAGAGGGGTTGTTCCCACAGCTGCCGAGAATTGGATGTAGGAGATTGAGAAAGTTTTGGCAGTGTTATAGTGTATGGAGAAACAGAGGGTCCTCTTTGCCACCTATAAACTAATAGGAGAGGCCAAGAGGTGGTGGACTGCGATGAGACTTCGGGAGTAGTAGAGGACAACGCCGATAGCCATAAATTGGGATCGATTTAATGAATTGTTCTTCGATAGATATTTTCCAGCTACTATTAGGGAGGCTAAAGTGGAAGAGTTCCTGAGTCTGAAGTAGGGATAGTTATCATGCTAGTAGTATGTGGTGCGTTTTATTAAGCTCTCTCGATTCGCTCCGTATATTGTACCTGATGAGGTGAAAAAGGCGAGATAGTTTGAGAGAGATTTCAGACAAAGCATATTCAAGCAAGTGGTAGTGCTGCAAATCTAGGATTTTTCTAAGCTAGTCGACATAGCAGCCTTGGCAGAGGTTGGTGAGCGTCTAGATGCAGAGGAGTAGGGACAAAGAAGAGATCTGCATCTTTGAGTTACCAGCAGGGTCCTAGACAGAATCAGTGGAGGAGAGGAAACTATCGCAGAGGACGGAAGCAAGAGATTGGAGGTTACGAGGTTCAAGCAGTACAGAGTCCTTCTATTTGTCAGACTTGTGGAAGGAGACACTAGGGAGAGTGTCGAGCAGGTGGAGTTGTCTGCTATCGCTGCGGTAGACCGGGGCATATGGTGCGACTCTGCCCTACACCACCAGATGCAGCTCCTGCTCCTAGACTGTACCGAGGAGGCTACCAAGCACTATGTGGGGGTCAGCAAAGGAATATGGCTCCATCTAGAGTGTTCGCTCTGACGTGGGATGATGCTGAGATGACCGGTGATGTAGTGACAGGTATGGTTAGTATGCTTTCTTTTAAAGTTATTGCATTGTTTGATTCAGGAGCCACACACTTGTTTGTGTCCTTGGAATACACTAGACTATATAGGGCAGAAATATAGTTGTTAGATACTGAGTTGTTGGTATCTACACCGATTGGGTCAGCAGTGAGGTGTAGTAGGGTGTTCCGAGGTTGTTCAATTGATATATAGGGGAAAATCCTGTTCACCGATTTAATAATGCTAGATATGCATAGGTTCGATGTGATCTTCAGCATAGATTGGCTAGCAGCTAATTTTGCCAACATAGAGTGCCATTCACCAGAAGTGATATTCAGACCTCCGGGACGAGCAAAATTCAAGTTCTTAGGTTCGCGAGTGCAATCCCCACCTCAGTTAGTTTCGGATATTCAGGCGAGGAGACTACTATGGAGTGGTTACTAGGGATTTGTGGCATTTGTGAAGGAAATGTCAAAGAATGAATTGAAACTCGCTAGCATACCTATAGTAAAGGAGTTTACAGAAGTTTTTCCAGATGAATTACCGGGGTTGCCACCTAATCATGAGGTAGATTTTCCTATCGATCTACTTCCTGGTACATCGCCGATTTCTAAAGTACCTTACCGGATGGCCCCAGCAGAGTTGGAAGAATTGAAGAATTAGCTGCAAGATTTGCTTGATAAGGGCTTTTTACGACTTAGTGTATCTCCATGGGGAGCTCCAGTTTTATATGTAAAAAAAAAAGACGAGTCTCTGAGGATGTGTATAGATTATAGAGAGATTAATAAAGTGACAATCAAGAACAAATATCCTCTACCCCGTATAGATGATTTGTTTGACCAGCTCCAAGGTACACAAGTGTATTCAAAGATTAACCTCAAATCAGGATGTCATCAGATAAAAGTAAAAGCAAAAGACGTCACGAAGACAACCTTTAAGACTAGGTATAGGCATTATGAGTTCCTTGCTATGCCATTTGGTCTGATGAATGCTCCTACTATATTTATGGATTTGATGAATAGGATTTTTCATCCATATTTAGATCAGTTTTTTGTTGTTTTTATTAATGATGTACTGGTCTATTCAAAGAGATATGAAAAGCATAAGACACATTTGAGGCAAGTTCTACAGACGCTAGGAGAAAAGAAGTTGTACACTAAGTTCTGTAAATGTGACTTCTGGCTTGAGAAGGTCGTGTTTTTGGGGCATGTTATTTCAGGATATGGTATTTTTATGGATCCTAGTAAGATTGAGGAGGAAGTGAATTAGGCTAGACCAAGGAACGTTGAGGAGATCAGGAGTTTCTTGGAGCTAGCTAGGTATTACCATAATTTCGTTGAGGGATTCTCAACATTGTCAGGGCCTTTGACACGACTGACTAAGAAGAATGTCAGATTTGAGTGGGACGACAGCTGTGAGCAGAGTTTTCAGGAATTGAAGTAGAAGTTGGTCACAGCACCAGTATTGGTCATCCAGTCAGGGGATGAGGGTTATGTCATTTACAGTGATGTTTCATTGAAAGTACTTGGCTGTGTATTGATGCAGCATGGCAGGGTGGTGGCGTATGCTTCCAGACAGTTGAAAGAATATGAAAAGAACTACCCTACTTATGATATTGAATTGGCTGTAGTAGTGCACGCATTGAAGATTTGGAGGCATTACCTGTATGGCGAAAGGTATGAGATCTTTTCCGATCACAAAAGTTTAAAGTACTTTTTCACTCAGAGAGAACTGAATATGAGGTAGAGAAGGTGGTTGGAGCTTACTGCACTATCAGTTACCATCCAGGGAAGGCAAACATGGTAGCTAATGAGTTGAGCAGGAAGTCCAGGGAATCAGTGTTGGTGGCTATAGAGATCCAGTATCCGATCATGATGAATATGGAGAGACTCGGCATTGAATTAGTTGAGAGTGATTCTCAGGTACGTATTTCCAGTTTAGTAGTGCAACCTACTCTACAAGAAAGGATTAAAGCTACTTAGAAAGAAGACCTAGAATTAGAAGAGGTAATGGATAGAGTGCAGAGTGGTCAGGTGGAGGAATTCAGTGTTGCAGACGATGGAATTTTGCGGTTCCGTTCCAGATTATGCGTTCCTACCGATACTGAGATTAGGAAGACTATTTTAAAGGAGGCCCACAGATTTTTGTATACAGTTCATCTCGGCGGTACGAAAATGTATAGAGATCTGCGGGAATCTTATTGGTGGAGTGGTATGAAGAAAAAAATTGCTAAGTATGTAGCCCAATGTTTGACGTGTCAACAGATAAAGCTAAGCACCAAATACCGGCAAGATAGTTACAACCACTATTTATCCCAAAGTGGAAGTGGGATCATATATCTATGGATTTTGTTTCAGGGAAGCTGTAGGCATTGCATGGTCAGAATGCGATTTGGGTGATTGTAGATCGGTTAACTAAGACTGCCCACTTCCTACCTATAAAGATCGGCTATTCCCTTAACCGTTTAGTGGAGATATATATTCAGGTGAGATAGTCCGTTCTCATGGAGTGACAGTATCTATTGTATCAGATCGAGACCTGCATTTCTTGTCACATTTTTGGAGGAGCTTGCAGGAGGCTCTAGGGTCTCAATTGTCTTTTAGCACGACATTCCATCCTCAGTTAGACGGGTAGACTAAGAGGACGATTTAGATATTAAAAGATATGCTTCGAGCGTGCATGCTAAATTTTGGGGGTAGTTGGACTCAATTTATGCCACTGGTGGAATTTGTGTATAATAATAGTTACCAGACTAGCATTGACATGACACCATTTGAAGCGCTTTATGGTAAGAGATGTCGTTCTCCTTTATTTTGGGATGAAGTGTGTGAGTGGCGAGTTGTGGGACCAGAGCTTGTTCAATAAGTGCGTGATAAGGTTTAACTTATCAGAGAAAGAATCAATGCAGCTCAAAGCCGACAAAAAAGTTACGTCAATAGCTCCTTTGAAAGGGGTTACGACATTTAGGAGGAAAAGTAAACTTAGCCCTAGGTTTATCGGTTCATTTGAGATTTTAGATAGAGTGGGGCCGGTTGCCTACATGTTAGCTTTGCCACCTGTGTCATCTAGAATTCACGACATATTCCACATATCTATGTTGAGGAAATACGTCCCAAACCCTTCTCATATTATTAGTTATGGTGAATTGGAGCTCAGTGATTCACTAGTAAATGAGGAGGTGCCAGTACAGATTATGGATAGGAAAGTGCAAGAGTTATGTAACAAGAAGATTCCTCTGGTAAAAGTTTTGTGGAGAAATCATGCAGTAAAAGAGGCTTTTGGGAGTCTGAGGAACAGATAAAACAGAAGTATCCGCATTTATTTCAAGAAGTTTAACTAGGGTAAAATGTAAATAATTAGGTAATATTTCTTTTGCAGGTACATGTAATAGTTTAATTACTAAGTGGTATTTTAGTTTTGGGAATATTTTATTTTGTTTATGTAATCTCCCAGGATTCGGAATGTAACTGACTCACTCGAAAAATGAGTTGCTCGAAAGCTATCCCAAGTATAGGAGTTACGTCGTATAATATTAAGCCCAAGGGCTAGATCGTCTCCTCAGGGAATGCGTTTTAATCTCAGATTTTACGTTCTTCCAATCGAAATTAAAAAGGTACTGAACTCAGTTCAGATTCGGGGATTTTCAAGATTGTGGATACTTAAATGAAAACACAAATTAAAGTCCTAAAACTAGCACGCACGGAATTAAATAACAATAAAGGAAACCCTAAGCTATTCAAGGAAATACCTAAACACGCATTATTAAAGATAGCAACTACAAATAAGGAATTAAAATACGCAGGAATGGAAACTCAATCAGATTTAAACACAGACTAAAAACTGAACTTTTAACACGAATCAAGAACGCGAACTAAAATTAAATTATCAATCAACCTAAACGATAACGGGACACAATAAAAACACGAACTTTGTATGTTATTTTTTTTATTTTTTTATTTTATACTAGAACTGAACCAAACTTCACTAGATTAATTAAATAAACTAAAGCATTAATTAAATCTATCACTAAATAAATAAACAAGTTGCAGCAATTTAAAATTACATCATTCCAAAAACTTTAATAAAAAAATAACAATAGTCACTTGAATGATACTAAATAAGCATTTAAATATAGATCACTTAACCTTAAAAGAAAAAACAAAAACATAATACCCAAATAAAATAAAGTAAAAGAAAAGAATAGAGAAGGAGAGAAAGAGAGAAAAACAGAGCACGTCCGCTGGTTGATTGTGGAGGCTCACGGGACTGCTGTGTTGGAGCTGTGCAGCTGTGTTCTGTGCTGGTATTCTGCTGGAAGACTGTTTTTGGACAGCAGAGAACTGCTGTGTTGCTGTTTTCCGCTGGAAGATCTGTTGTGGCTTCGGGTCTAGGCTGTCGAGGAGTGGCCGAGAGGAGAAGCGCTGCTGTGTTGCTGGAGTGGCTGGAACAGGGACGCTGCTAGTGTGCTGGTTCTGGAGCAACCCGAAGGCAGAAGTGAGGCTCTCGGGTCTTCAAGATTCTGAAATTTCTGTGCTTGCAGGTGTGAACAGAGGAGGGTGTTGGTGCTTCCGGGTGAGTAACCGAGAGGAATAGGGCTGAGTGAGTATGAGAGAATGAAAGGGGGAGAGAGCAACTAAGGGAATACAGAGAGAGAACGAGAATAAGCAAGGTAGACAAAGAGAAGAAGAAGAAGATGAAGAAGATGAAGAAGAAAGGATAGGAGAAAAGAAGATGGAATAGAAAAGCTTAAGGGAAAAAAAACAGAGAAAGAAGAAGGAGAAGAGAGGATGGCCGTCCTCCCCACAGGGAAGAAAAGGATTTAAAGGAAAAGGGCGGTGCCCTAGGACCTAGTGAAGAAACCCTCGGCATGGCCGGGTCACATCAATAACCCATTCAAATATATATATTTTTTATTTTATTTATTCTCGGTTTGTCACAAATTCTGCTCTTCTGGAGCCCGTATCTCATAAAACTCAAAACACTAAAGTTGTAGATGATCCTTTCCTCTTTCTCCAAAAATTTGAATTGTTTCAATCGGAGCTCGGACGGAAAAGTTATGCACGAAATACGAACAGGTGTCAGTTTTGATTCCCGGGAATTTTCCTGCGACAAAAAATTACCAAATTCTCATAAATAGTGCAATAAATTTCAAGAATGATAATTTTGACACTTTATTAAAATATTGGATAATTTTGAACATTTAATAAAAAATATAAATCATAAAACTCAGGTTAAACGTTCAATTACGCAGTTTCGGCGCATAATCACACCCCCCAACTAACGTTTTGCTAGTCTCTAGCAAATGACGTGAATGAATCTCAGGGTGGTATCTACAACTACATACTCCAATAATCATGAAATGAATGCACATGCAATATAACTATACCACTTCACATACAAGAACATAACTGAATTTCACACAAGCTCGTTCATATTCAATGCACACGACTCCAAAGCACATCACTCATGCAAGTTTCATCATTTATATGTCATTTAAGAGCAGTATACTCACATGAAGTTAATCATAGGTACATTCAGAGTTAATGCAATCATATAAGTTCGAGTATAAACAGGTAAACTCTCGAGGTGTGTGTGATGTGTGTGACTCAGTACACCTCGGACGCCAGTGGACACCTACAGAACGGTCGCTTTGACTCGGCCTTACTGGTATACCCTCAAGAACACTCAAAGAAAATGGGTTCACTCATCATATGTGAGGAGGAGTGTCGCGATCAAACATCCCACATATTAAAAGGAACAACGCTAAGTATATGGAGTGGACTAGTCAGGAAAGGATCTAACCTATCTATGAGGTGTCGGGTCCTTCACCCTAACATCTTTTCACTTACTCGCCATATCCAACTGAGACCACCCTAGATCAACTTACTCACAAACTTGTCGTGAATACATCTGAGGCATTAACCGGTTGAAGCATCTTCATACGTGGAAAATATGTGTCGTCCTTGACTTTTTGTGATATGTATTTTGGGCCGGCATTAACTTTTCATTTCATGCGCATGTGTATTGTTTATTCTTTCTTCTACTCATTCTTTATTTTTTTTTTTGTCTTTTCTTGAGCAATAAGGACAATCATAACACTTCTTTTGTAATCTTCATACCATCAATGGGAATTGAGCTCGAATAGGAGTTCATGAACTAAGTCTATCTCTAGGGGTGGCTCAGCCTTCACATCTTGAGTAGGCTACAAGACCTAGGTTTCTATCTCCCCACTAGGTGTCACCTCTAGGCTAGCAAATCAAAAACAGAGACTAGTGTACAAAGGAATCATCCAGAAAAAGAGAATTGAGTTCTATGAACTCTGATTTGATATTAACGCTCAAAAGGACGATAAATAGCTCAAGGATATCTCACAAGGTGTCATAATCTCCACGGATGTTCTCTCAATGCTCACAGGAAACCCTAAGTGTAATGAATCACGTGAATGTGTTTATTCAGCCTCGTGAGATGCCGTGTAAATACAGGAAATTATATAGTCAAATTAACACGAATGTATTACCAATCGATTCTTCATGGAGTCATAAGATCATATAAAGAGAAAACTATGCATGATTGACTCCAGTGTGTCATTCTTAAGTTATACGCGAGTATGTAAAAGGGTATGAGTCAGTGTTAAACATGACATAGTGCAGTATAATTCCTCAGTGCTCCTCCTTTCTTTTTCTTTCTTTTTGATTTTTTTTTGATTTTTATTTTTTTGAAATTAAAAACCCAGTACGTGTACGTGCACAGTGTCACATGCGAATGCTCACCCCCCCCCAACTAAAGTGGAACATTGTCCTCAATGTGAAAGCGCAGGGGAAATAAAAGTGTGCACGGTAAACAACTAATGGAAAAGTACTACTGACTACTGTAACAAGAAAGAAAAGGGAAGAACACAACTAAAACAAATAAACGAAAAAATAAAAATAAAAATAAAAATAAAACAGTAGCATATAAAAGTCAGAGAACTCCCCTAGGGTTTTGTAGAAGCAAGACCTCTTTGTCAACATCGAATGGGGTCATGAAAGGCTTTAGGCGCTGTCCATTGACTGTGAAACGGTTGCCATTCTTCGGATTTACAATCTCTACCGCACCATGAGAATGAACTTTTTCAACAATATATGGACCACCCCATCGGGATTTCAATTTCCCAGGAAACACATGCAGTCGGGAGTCATAGAGTAGCACTTGTTGAGAAGGGAAAAGTTGCTTTTCCTTGATGTTCCTATCATGTAGCAACTTCATCCGCTCCTTAGCCAAACGAGCATTATCATAAGCGTCCCTGCGAGATTCTTCAAGCTCGCATACCTGCAATTTTCTTAAACCTGTGGCATCATCAAGTGAAAGGTTAATCTGTTTGATAGCCCATAATGCACGATGCTGAATTTCAACAGGTAAATGACACGCCTTACTGTATACTAACCTAGTAGGGAGACATCCCTAAGTTTGTCTTGAAAGCTGTTCGGTAGGCCCAAAGTGCATCAACAAGTTTTTCTGACCAGTCCTTACGGTTAGGACGCACGGTTTTCTCAAGTATCGTTTTGATCTCTCTATTGGCCAATTCAGCTTGACCATTGGTCTGAGGATAGTAAGGGGCAGAGACTTTGTGGGTTACACCATATTTTTGCATGAGTTTTTCAAAAGGTTTGTTACAGAAATGGGACCCTCCATCACTAATGATTGCCTTGGGCATGCCAAAGCGTGCAAATAACTCTTTAAGAAAGCGTATGACAACCTTGTGGTCATTGGTTCGACAAGGTATTGCCTCCACCCATATAGAAACATAGTCCACAGCGACCTAAATGTAAGAATGCCCAAAAGAAATGGGAAAAGGTCCCATAAAATCAATACCCCAACAATCAAAAATCTCAAAAGTCAATATGGGGGACATAGGCATTTCATTCTTGGCAGTAATTTTTCCTAATTTTTGACAGGCCTCATATGCTTTACAAAAATTTTCAACATATTTAAACATGGTGGGCCAGTAGAGTCCACTTTGTAATATTTTTGAAACAGTTTTCTTAGCAGCAAAGTGGCCTCCACATATCCCACCATGGCAAAAATGTATCACAGAATTAAATTCATCATCTGGAACACATCTACGCACTAATTGGTCAGAACAATATTTGAACAGGTATGGATTATCAAAATAATAATGCCTTACCTCGGCTAGGAACTTACGCTTGTCCTGGGTGAGCCAATGGTCTGGCATCCGGTCGGTGACGAAATAATTCACAATGTCGGCGAACCATGGAGCGCGTGACACAGCAAAGAGACGTTCATCAGGAAATTCGTCATTCAAGGGAGGGGACACCAGTACCTCGGGTAGCTGCAACTGAGAAAGATGGTCAGCTACAATGTTTTCCACGCCCTTTTTATCGCATATGGTGATATCAAATTCCTGGAGGAGTAGAATCCACCTGATCAATCTGGGCTTGGCGTTATTCTTTGCTAATAAATATTTCAAAGCAGAGTGGTCAGTAAAAATAATGATAGGTGCACCAATGACATAAGAACGAAATTTGTCTAAAGCAAAAACAACAGCTAGCAATTCCTTCTCAGTGGTAGTATAATTTCGCTGAGCATCATTCAAAGTTCGACTGGCATAATAAATAACCGACGGCTTGTTATCAATTCGTTGACCTAGAACAGCACCAAGAGCGTAGTCACTAGCGTCGGTCATGATCTCAAACGGCAAGTCCCACCGAGGAGGTTGCATGATAGGCGCAATAGTCAAATGTCGCTTTAGCGTTTCAAAGGCCTGTTGACAATCATCAGTCCACACAAATTCAGTTTCATTTTGCAACAAGGTACATAATGGTTTAGCAATACTACTGAAACCCTCAATAAAACGTCTATAGAACCCGGCATGACCAAGGAAGGAGCGAATATCCCGGACTGTCTTAGGGATAGGTAACTGAGAAATCAGCTCTACCTTGGCCCTGTCAACTTCTATACCACGCTCAGAAACCAAATGTCCAAGTACTAAACCACTACGTACCATAAATTGACATTTTTCCCAGTTTAGAAGTAAATTCTTTTCCTCACATCTTTTCAAAATCGCAATTAAATGTGTCAAACAATGATCAAAAGACTTACCGAACACAGAAAAGTCATCCATAAAAATTTCGCACATATCATCTAACATATCAGAGAAAATACTCATCATACAGCGTTGGAAAGTAGCAGGGGCATTGCATAAACCGAATGGCATTCTGCAGAAAGCAAAGGTACCAAAGGGACAAGTGAAGGTAGTCTTCTCTTGGTCCTCAGGTGCTAAGGCAATTTGATAGTAACCAGAAAATCCATCCAAGAAACAATAAAAAGAATTATCAGCTACTTTCTCTAATATCTGATCTAGGAAAGGTAACGAGAAATGATCTTTTCGGCTAGCCGAATTCAATTTACGATAATCAATGCACATTCTCCAACCCGTTACTTTCTTAGATGGGATCAATTCTCCATTAACATTTTCAATTACAGTCAAACCAGATTTTTTTGGAACTACCTGTGTTGGGCTTACCCATTTGCTGTCAGAGATTGGATAGATGATGTCTGCAGCTAATAATTTCAACAGTTCGTTTTTCACCACCTCTTTCATGGCTGGATTCAACCTCCTTTGTGCATCTCGAACTGGTTTAGCGTCTCCTTCGAGGAAGATGTTATGAGTGCAAATGGAAGGGTCGATACCCTTGATGTCAGCAATGGTCCATCCAATCGCTCCTCGATGCTCTCGAAGTACCTGCAATAATTTAGTTTCCTGTTCATGAGTAAGGTGTGAAGAAATTACCATAGGGAATGTGCCATCTACTGGACCCAAGAAAGCATATTTCAGCTCGGCAAACAATGGTTTCAACTCAAGGGTTGGAATTTCTTTTGCGGATGACTTCAGAATTTCTGGTAGGTCAATGGCCTCAAAGGTAGGCTTACGCCAACTACTTGTATAACTCACATCAAACAAATGAGGACCACTATCTAGGATCTGCTCCTCTGATTCTAGCAATAATTCATCAGTCCCTTCAAACTGCGCAAAAGAGTCATTTTCAAGTGCGACATCGACATCGAGTACCAATAGTAGCTCTGAAGTGTCTAAGTCATCTATCACATCGACTGCATGAGTATCTGCGTCATCACATCCACTTGACATCCTATGAGCATTAAAAACATTTATTTCCAGTGTCATGTTCCCAAATGTGAGCATCAGGACTCCGCTTCGACAGTTAATCAGGGCATTTGAAGTAGCAAGGAATGGTCGCCCCAAAATGACAGGAGCCTGATAAATGGTGGAAACAGGCTGCTACATATCTAAAACAACGAAATCCACGGGATAGTAAAATTTGTCAACCTGAACCAAAACATCCTCAACAATACCTCGTGGAGCCTTTACAGATCTGTCTGCCAACTGTAGCATCATAGTAGTTCTCTTCAATTCACCTAAACCCAGCTGGTCATATAATGAAGATGGAAGCAGATTCACACTACTCCCTAGGTCAAGTAGAGCCCTCCCAATACGAGATTCACCAATCATAATGGGTATTGTGGGGGAGCCAGGATCTCTAAGTTTCTATGGAGTCTGACTAAGAATCAATGCACTGACCTGCTCAGTTAAGAAAGCCTTTTTCTTCACATTTAGTTTCCTTTTTACGGTGTATAGGTCTTTCAGAAATTTTGCATATGAAGGGATCTGCTGTATGACATCTAAGAGTGGTATATTGATTTTTACCTGCTTGAATATCTCTTGAATCTCTGTATGATACTTGTTCTTTTGTCCAGATGTCAAACGCTGAGGGTATGGGACCACCGGCTGGTATTCCTTAACTGGCTCATCCTCTTTATTATCTGACTTTGTTAAACTTGAGCTGGCCTCGTATGCTTTTTCTTTTCCTTTATCTATCTCATTCGTCACTTCAGGTGTCGGCGTGGTTGTCTGTTGGTCTGTGGCCATTTCAGGACGAGGAACTTCCTTTCCACTTCGCAAAGTAATAACTGCTTTTGCTAACTCAAACGCATCCCCTGAAATATTGTGCACTGACTGTTGTGGTTGTCTATATACCTGGGGATTAGGCTGAGGCTGTGCAGGGAATTTTCCTTTTTCCAGGGTATTGAGTTGTGTACTCATCTTGCTTACGGCATCTTTCAGTTCTCCATTGGTCGTAACTTGCATTTGCATGAATTGCTGGAGCATGGTTGCCACCTGCGCTACACTATCATCTGAAGCTTTCTTTATTGGAATGGGGACTAACGGTGGTTGGAATCCTGGTGGCGTGTAGCTCTGAGAAAACTGTTGCGGTTGATACTACGGTTGAGGAGCTACAACTAGATTGTATGTCGGTTGCGGAGGCGGTGGATATGATTGAGGTGCCTGCTGATACCGTGAAGATGATGGACTAGGCTGATCATTTCTCCATTGGAGGTTTGGATGATTCCGCCACCCCGAATTGTAAGTATTTGAGAGCGGCTGATTCTGCGTCTTGTTAACCCAATTTGCCGATGACACCTGATCAGATCTGCTTTCTTGCAACACAGGTAAGAATTGACAATCCTGAGGTCTGTGGTCTGAAGTCTCACAAATCGTGCAAATCTCAGCTTTCGACTTTTCGGATTCCATGACTTCCAATTTTTTAGATAACGCAGCTACAAGGGCCTGTAAGCTAGTGTCCTCTTTAACCTCATATTTGCCCCCGCCACTGATTGCTCGGATAGGTTGGGCAGCTATCGGCACCCGTTCAGGTCGTGCGTTCCACTGCTGGGCACTCTCAGCGAGATAGTCTAAAAATGATAAGCCCTCGTTTGGTTCCTTACGGAAGAACATCCCATTGCACATAGACTGGACAAATTATTTGCACACAGGGGTTAAAGCAGTTAAAAAATAATTCACTAACCTTCACGATTCGAAACCATGGTGTGGGCATATGTTCATCAAGTCCTTGAATCTCTCCCAACATGCCTGGAATGTCTCGCCTTCTTTTTGCATGAACTGACTGATCTGCTCCTACAGGTACTGAGTTCTCTGAAGAGGAAAAAACTTATGTAAAAACTCACGCTACATTTCAGCCCAGCTAGTAATAGAGTTAGGGCGCAAAGAATTAAACTAGATTTTTGCCCTGTCTTTCAGAGAAAAGGGAAACAAACGCAGTTTAATGTATTCATCAGTCCCAGCCCTATTAATAAAAGTGGTGCAAACCATCTCAAAGTCTGTCAAGTGTTGGTACGGACTCTCAGAGTCCATCTCGTGAAATGGGGGAATCACAGATAACATACCATGCTTAAGAGTGAAATTCAGGGCATCTTGGGGCAACACAATGCATGAAGGTGTAGATGTGCGTGCAGGCTGTAGAAAATCTTCAAGTGTACGTGGTGCATGTGCAGCCATAGCTTCTTCAAAATAATTGCCAAACAGATTATTCAGTTCAAATTCAGAATCACTCGCAGGACTAACAGGTGAACAGTCAAACTCAGTGCTATGTGTATTCCTACTAGTGCTAGGTGAAAGTCTACACAATCGATTCGAATTATCTCGAACCAAGGGCATCAAACATCACAATCGCCAATAGAAATCCACTAACACGGCAACAGACAAAATTTTTTTTTTTCAATTTTTCAATTTTCAATTTTTTTCATTTTTTTTTCTATTTAATAAAAGAAAAGCAAAAAATAATTGGGAAAACGCAAAATTTGAAATTAAAACTGGCAATTCCCCGGCAACGGCGCCAAAAACTTGACTCACTCGAAAAATGAGCAGCTCGGAAGCTATTCCAAGTATAGGAGTTCTGTCGTGTAATATTAAGCCCAAGGGCTAGATCGTCTCCTCAGGGAATGCGTTTAATCTCAGATTTTATGCTCTTCCAATCGAAATTAAAAAGGTACTGAACTCAGTTCAGATTCGGGTTTTTCAAAAATTGTTCAATTTTACGTTTGCCGAATTAAATGACACGTAAGTTAAAAACCCTAAAACTAACATGCACTAAATAAAAGAAAACAAGAATAGAAACCCTACGTCTACTTAAGGAAACATTGGGACACGCACTAATTAAAAATAGAAACTACAAATAAGGAATTAAAACACGCTAGAATATAAACTCTAATCTACCTAAGGAAACATTAAAGCACGTGTCAATTAAAGAAGGAAACTTTGAATATAAATTTAAAACACGCAAAGGAAACTTAACTAGATATGAATACACACAAAAAAAAAAAAAACGAACCTTTAACAAGAAGAACCTTGAATTAAAACTAAATTATTAATGAATTAAACGAAAACAAGACACGATAAAAACACAGACTTTAATAAAAACCGACCCTAAACTAAATCAAGTTTCGAAAAATAAAAATTAAATCTTGAAAAGATGACTATTCTAATTTCATTAAAAACAAAACACTTCCTTTTTTATCTTTTCGTATTTTATTTTATTTTATTTTTTTTTAAGAAACAAAATCAAAATCTAAAGTAAGCGAAGATAAATAAAACAGGACTAATTTAAATGCCTTAGATCTAATACTAACTTTAATTAAGAACAATAAGAGTAAACAAAAAATTACACTTTACTAAAAAAAATTAAGTCCCTTAACAAATACACAAATCCCAAGTATCAAATAAACTTAAACAAATAAAAAAAAAACACATCATTCATTGCAACTTAAAAAAAAAAACATCAAAGAAAAGAAAAGATGAGAGTGAGAGAGAGAGCAAAACAGAGTGTGGTTGCTGGAGAATGGCCGTGGCTTTTGTGACTGCTACAGTGTCGTAGTTGTTGCTGGCGGGGGGCTGTATTGTGCTCGGTTGCTGCTGGTCGGGGGTGGAGATGGAGTTGCAGGCAGCAGGGACTGCTGCTGGCTGCTGCGCTCTGCTGTCAGGAAGAGGAGGCCTCGGGTGGCTGGCTAGAAGGATGCTGCTGTGCTTCGGTTGTGGCTGGGAAACAAGAAGAACAGAGGGATACAGGGGAAGAGGAAGAAGGAAAGGGGAAAGAACAGAGGGGGAAAGAAGGAAAGAGAAGAGAGAACAAGAAGGAGAAAAAACAACAACTGAAAAAAAATACCAAACCCAAGAAGAAGAAGAAGGAGAAGAAGAAGACCAAGAACAAGAACAAAGGCAGGGTGAGAGGGCGAGAGGCTGCCTGGAGGAGGGATTTTAAAAGAGAAAATAGAAGAAGCCCTACTCAATTAGCCTACCCGACCCGGCTATGCATGGCCGGGTCACATCAACTATCCATTTTTTTTAATTTTTTTTTAATTTTATTTGTTCTCTATTCGTTGCAAATTCTGCTCTTCTGGAGCCTGTATCTCACAAAACTCAAAACACAAAAGTTGTAGATGATCCTTTCCTATTTCTCCAAAAATTTGAATCGTCTCGATCGGAGTTCGGACAGAAAAGTTATGCACAAAATACGAACAGGTATCGGTTTTGATTCCCGGGAATTTTCCTGCGACAAAAAATTACCAAATTCTCATAAATAATGCAATAAAGTTCAAGAATGATGATTTTGGCATTTTATTAAAATATTGGATAATTTTGGACATTTAATTAAAAATATAAACGGTAAAGCCCGGGTTAAACGTCCAATTACGCAGTTTTGACGCGTAATCAACACGTTCAAGTCACACCAAGTAAATTTCTCTGTCATCCAATCACATGCCCACATACCTAGATAATTTACTGATAATTCTCGAGAATAGGGAAGTCTACCAGGCCATACAAGTAGATTTCCTTTGCTTTAGTGCTAACACCAGGGTACTCACCTTTCTTAGTAAGCCCTTGGGTAATGTATCCAGGTAAAGTCACCAAGAATAGGGAAGGTCACCCGCCTATACAAGTGGCTTCCCTCTACTATGGTATCCACAAATAATTACCAGAATACTCACCTTCCTCAGGAAGCCCTTGGGTGGAGTAATCTACTTTACCATAAATGCTTAATTAATTTACTCACAACCAATGCCAATCCTCCCGCACAGAGTTTCACATGAATATACGTACCACAATCATTCCACACAGGATAATCCACACAGTCTTACACCATACCCACACAGAGTCCATAATCACACAATATGTAATCGTCCACATAAGACTTCTAACACACACAACATACATGTCCGCACAGGACTGGTCCCCACAGGACTAATAAAACCACACAAGTTACAAAATAAACACTCCGTTCATGGTAAATAGGTAAACAACCTCGTTATACCACTGTTAATGTTTACCTCCCAGTATAAACACCCAATTAATGACCTCCTCATACCACTGCCAACGTTATATGACGGCTATACTAGGTACGATATAACGACCTCCTCATACCACTGCCAACACTATTTCACTATTTACATGAACCACAACACAAGTCAACAACAAACCAATCATTCAACACATCCACAGTTCTACCACATTATACACAATCATCCGAAATTTTCAACCAAACAGAGTTCGTAATTCAATCACAATGATTCATCATTCACCAATGCTCACAGTCATTTAATTAATAAGAATGGTTTCAACCACACGATTTTTAATATATATATATATATATATATATAATCAATATTTTGAATACGAACATGTTTTAGAAAATTATACCTGAATATGTAGAAATTATACCCGAAATTAGTCGTTTTAAAATTATTAAAAAGCTATTATAAAATATTTCCCCTTACCTGTTCCTTGGGATTCCTGCCTAAAATCCAAACAAAACGAGACCTTGTATTCCAAAAATTCCAAATTCCTCAAATCTAAAAAAAATACCCATATAATACTTCTTGGGCTCCAAATAACAACATTTGTTAAGAAAATTCCAAAATAACACACTTACCCTGGTTTTGAGATGTTTCCCAAACTTTTCAAATTGAAAAACCGCTCCACCTATATTGCAAAGAATCTTCCCAGGAGTCTCATGGTGGCTTCCGATAGTCAAACCGAGCTAAATCCGGCCCGAAATAGAAGAGAGAAGGCAGAGGAGTCGTGAGTAGAGAGAGAAATAGAAGGAGAAATGAAATTCTCGCTGAAAATCTAATTTCTCCATATCTATAAGCAACTTGCCACGTGGCCTCATCGACGAGACGTTTGGACTTGTTGGCGAGCCCAAAAACACCACTCGTGGACGAGACCGAAAGCCTGTCGATGAAATCCAGGTATTCAAAACCCTCTCTTGGTAAACCCTTGTCGATAAGACGTGCATACTCGATGACGAGTGTAACGCCTCAAACCCGCCACGTGGGGCCTAGAGTGTTTTGAGATCGACACGCGTCTCTGATACCATTCACGCAACAGAAATAATAAAATAACCCCAACAAAATATACCAGAGTTCTATAATTATATATGCAGATCCACAATAATTACAACCTCACCCTTCATATTACGAAACCTGAATAAAATATACATAACATGAAAACTAAAAACATAATAGTTTTGATACCATTCACACCACTACAGAGCCCTGGAGCTATCTAAGCTCGATCATCTGGATAACCTGAAAAGATTTAACCAACGACGGGGTGAGACACCTCTTAGTAAGGAAGAAATAGTTTATAACAGTGTGTGGTTGAAGTGTTTAATATATACTTAAAATATCCAACCAAATGCATTCACTATCCATAAGCAACCAAAATATCATGCTCATAATCATAACATAGTCAACGTCTTTATCATCCAATCACATGCCCACAATCAAAAATATTTTACTGATAATTCCAGAGAATAGGGAAGTCTACCCTCCCATATAAGTAGATTCCCTCTGCTCTAGTGCTAACACCAGGGCACTCACCTCTCTCAGTAAGCCCTCAAGTTGTATATCCAAGTAAAGCCACCGAGAATAAGGAAGGTCACCCGCCTATACAAGTGGCTTCCCTCTACTCTAGTATCCACATATAATTATCAGAGTACTCGCCTTCCTCAACAAGCCCTCGGGTGAAGTAATCTACTTTACCATAAATACTTAATTAATTAAAGTCATATGCAGCCAACCATTTTCATTTCATAGAACTCCACACATATACGCACATCACAATCAATCCCGACAGGATAATCATATAGTCTTCAATCATACCCACACAAGGTCTACATCCACATATCATGTAATCGTCAACACAGGGCTCTAACACACACATTATACATGTAGACACAGGACTAACCAATCACACAACATATATGACCACACAGGACTGGTGCACACACGACAAACCAATCACACAACATATATGTCCTCAGAGGAATGGTCTACACATGACTAAGCATCACACAACATAAATGTCCACACAGGACTAATCAAACCACACAAGTCACAAAACAAACACTTCGTTCATGGTAAATAGGTAAACAACCTCCTCATACCACTGTCAATGTTTACCTCTCAGTATAAACGTCCATATAACGACCGCCTCATACCACTGCCAACGTTATATGACGGTTATACCAGGTACGATATAACAACCTCCTCATACCACTGCCAACGCTATATCGTAATTTACATGAACCACAACACAAGTCAACAACAGCCAATTATTTAAAACATCCACAGTTCTACCACAATATACACAACATCAGTATCCGCAATCAACCAGTATATTGAACCAGGCAGAATTCACAGTTAAGCAATATTCATAGTCTCACTAATTTATCATTCCATAATGTTCACAATCATTTAATTAACAAGAATGGTTTCAACCATACAATTTTTCCCAATATAATATAATAATAATATATATATATATATATATATATATATACACAAAATAAGTATTTTCAATACCAGTATGTTTCACAAAAATTATACCTGGATATGTAGAAATTTATACCCAAAATTAGTCGTTTAAAATTATTAAAAAGCTATTATAAAATATTTCCCCTTACCCACTCTTCGGGATTCCTGCTCAAAATCCAAACAAAACGAGACCTTGTATTCCAAAAATTCCAACTTCCTCAAATCTCAGAAAAATACTCGTATAATACTTGTTAGGCTCCAAATACCTCAAAATAATAATAAAACCTTAAATTATTTCACTTACCCTGGTTTTGGGATGTTTCCCAAACTTCTCAAATCAAAGATCCGCTTCGCCTATTTTGTAGAGAATCTTCCCAAAAAGAGTCTCGTGGTAGCTTCTGATCGTCGAACCGAGCTAAATTCGGCCTGAAATCGAAGAGAGAAGGTAGAGGAGCCATAATTTAGAGAGAGAAACTGAAGGAAATAAAATTCCTCTGCTGAAATTTGATTTTTCATTATTTATAAGCAACTTGCCACGTGGCCTCGTCGACAAGATATTTGGACTCGTCGACGAGCCCAAATACATCACTCGTGGACGAGACCGGGATCTCGTTGACGAAATTCAGGTATTCAGAACCCTCTCTCGGTAAACCCTCGTCGATGAAAGATGCATACTCAACGACGAGGCTTTGAAGACAGCTCGTCGATGAGGAAATCCGACCCGTCGATGAGCGCCTACTTATTTCCCTTTTCCAACTTCTTTTCCCTTTTCTCCTATTTCCCCTTTTTCCTTTTATTACTTTTCTTATTATTTTAAATTGTCAAAATTTTTCAGGTTGTTACAACGAGGCTTTGAAGACTGCTTGTCGACGAGAAAATCCATCTCGTCGACGAGCATGTGCTTATTTCCTTTTCCAATTTCTTTCCTCTTTTCTCTTATTTCCCCTTTTTCCTTATTATCCTTCTTTATTATTTTAAATAGTCAAAATTTTCTGGGTCGTTACATGGATACTAAGTTGAAAATTGAGAAATTTTATACAAGCCAACCTTAGAATCAAAAAATGAATAATTAGAATATTAACAAAATTTTTTGAAATGTTGAGTCATTTAACAAAAACATTAAAATAAACCTTAAGACAAAGAAAATTAAACTAATTCATATCTTGGACATAAATTCAAAAACTAAGTCTTAATTCAAAGAAATTATAGAAAAGAATCATATGGAAGAAAGGAACCCTCTAGAACAAGAATGAATCATAGGAGGCGCTATTGATATTCCAAAAAATACCACTGATACTCCACATGTATTTTATCATATATTAAATGACAAATTTTATATTTCGACTTTTCACTTTGCACGTGAAAAAGTATGTGTGTATACATACATACATACATATATATATATATATATATTCATTCATCATTTCATTAGAAAAAGTATGTGGTGAGGTTTTACATGCCACTAATCACCATGTTGCTTGTTGATGCTTTGATGATTAGATGGTTTCTTTGCAAATCTTGTAGTCGGTCATTCTCAAATGATTCAATTTAACATTAACATATGACAAAAACCAAAAGAAGAAGAATGTGGGGGAGGATTTCTCATGTTATAGATTTAAGTTGTTTTTGCACAAAGCTCTATGCTTTTATGGCTGCTCATTCAAAGTTTTTTTTTTTTTTGAAGACCAAAGGGGTGGGGTGGGCGACTATGGAGATTCTAGTGGTCAAACCAAGTGGTGCATATGTTTGCAGTGGTCGTTTCTCATTCAAAATAATGACCTACAATGCTTGAGTTTTTCTTGGCTTTTCTTTTCATTTTCACTTTTTAGTCATCTCCTTTTTTCATTCAATGACAAAAAAGATAAAATTGTGGAGGGGGCATAGGTGTGAGCTGTGGTGGTTCTAATAGTTGAGATGTGGCTATGCCTCATTCAAGATGATGATCCACAAGCTAATAGCTCATTTTTATATTTTTTATTTTCTTCCTCATACTAGTTTCCCTCAAGTAACAATTATAAAAAGATAAAATTGTAAAAGAAGTTTGCATGTGGATATGAGGTTATGATTCCCATAGGTACAAATAGATGTGGATGTTAAATTTTTAAAAAAGAATTTTAATGGTTTTAATATATAGAGAGAGGGAGAGAGAAATAACAAAAGAAGATAGGGAAAGAAAAGAAAGAATATGAGAAATATATAGAGGGAGAGAGTGTGACTAGGGGAAAGAGAAAAATTTAGACATTGAGAAAGGATGAAGAGGGAGAAATAAGATAGAGAAATAATGAGAAAAAGGAGAAAAAGAGAGAATAAGAAAGAAAAATAAGATAGAAAATAAAAGATAAGAGAAATATGGAGAAATAAAGAGAGAAATAAAAGGAAGGAAGATAGAGAAAGAATGAGGGAAGATTGATAGGGAAAAATAACAAAATAAGAGATAAACAAAAACGAAAAGAGAGAATAAAAGACATACAAAGAAGGAGAAAAGAAAAGGTCACACATATCCTCACACAGAAAAATCACTATCAGTGACCCATAAGAATTGTCACTAATAATTATTAGTGGCGGAACAAATTCTATTAATAGTCAATTACTAATAAAGTTGTCATGAATAAACAATAATGACGAATATAGGAGACCACTATTAGTGATGAATAGAGAGCAATCATTATTTATATATTATTAATGATGGTGTCACAACTGTCACTAAAAGTCCACTATTAGTGATAGTCTAACAAGCATCACTAATGGCTAATGGTGGACTTTTAGTGACGAATAAGGGTGAGCATTCAATTGATACAGTTAATTTTAATTAAAGAATCTTTTTAATCAAACCCGAACTGAGATTCCTTATTAACCAAACCAAAAGCCGACCGAATCAAATTTCGATTAAATCAATTAACCATTTTTAACTGATTTAATATTTTAATATGCATAATCTATATAATACATATAAAATTTTAATATATAATTATTAATTATTAATATATACTAATCAATTAATTCAGTTAACTAAACATATTAAACTCTAAAACCAAACCAAAAACCAAAAATTAAAATTATGTGAAAATGAAAACTGAACCAAACCAAACGAATCAAATTATTTCTACTGATTCGATTTTGCCCAAATTATTCTCACCCCTACTTACAAACAAAAATCTATCATGGTAATGGACCTTAGTGATATACAAATTAATATCATATATATATATATATATATATATTTGAAGTTAATAAGTTTGGTTATTAAATAATTTTTTTTTTCAAAATTGACACTTGCAATCAAATTACTCCTCAAATTTGGTAACAAGAACACCTCTTCTTTGGATAAAATAGTTATCAAATACACAATTTTTATTTTATTTATTATAATTAAAAACAATTCTAGTCATTCCTCTTTTCATTCCACTATGTTTCCCAACCAAAAAAATAGGACTAGAATGAGAACTCTTAGTTTATTCTATAAGAGGTTTTTAAACAATTCTATTTAGTGTAAAGTATAGGTTTTGCTCTCAATATCTACCCATATTTTAACTTCATATGACAGTATCGTGAATCTTTACCCATAAAATACTATGTCAAAATGTCTCAAAAGTGGTCTAAACATCCATCTAAGATGCTTAAGCTTCAAATATATTGATTAGGACTAAGGTCGTAAGGTCTTAAAACATAACAAAATAAGTCTAGGTTAAAATGTTTTCAATTCAATAGTTTGTAATATTTTGATAACTAAATACATTAAATGGAAATAAAAGTTATCAACTAATATTCTTGAGTACAAGATGCTCATTTAAATAAAATTATCACTAATAAAAAATGTCGCAACAACCTGGAGAAAGGGTTTGAGAATGATGAGAGGTAATAACATTGAAAATTTGATGTAGTCGCCACTAACTGATTGTTTCACCTAGGTGTGATTAGAACACATAATTACTACTCATTGATGGGTTTTCTAGGCTAATCCTAAGCCAAGGAATCGGTAGTCTTGATTTTATTTACCAGAGTTGGGATTAGGAGTTCAGTTATGTGAGAGGAAGGTATCACCATCCCCTACGCACCCGTTCAACAAACAGTACCTAATTAATTGTAAATTGTCCCTAAATTGGTTTTAATGATCTTTAATTAACTCCCTTTGAACAAACAAACAAATGAATAAATAAATAAATAAATGAAATTTAAAAGGAAAATAAAAATTACATTGCGATTTAGGAATGTCAAATTAGACCTCCAAACAAGGGGGTCTTATTAGATAAATCTCCCTCATGACTAAAATAGGTGAGGTCTGAAATACTTCCTTACCCTTTGTTAAATCAATGGGACGCACCCACGCAAAAATCGGTAAAAATTGTCAAATTTTGAGCAAAAAAGACTTTTAAAATATCCCTAAATTTTTCCAAAATTTATAGAAACTTTTTAAAAAAATTTCTAACATTTTTATAAAATATTTGGGACTTTTAAGGACTTTTTCCTCACTTTTTTAAAAAAATCTCATTTATTTTGACTCAAAACGGTTCAAATATTTTTTTTTATTTTTCCCAATTTTTTCTTGATTTTCCCCATTTTTAAATTTTTTTAAAAAATAATTTAAAAAACTAAAATAAAAATAAATAAATAAATAAATAAAGGAAAATCGGTTCAGGAAATCAAACCGATTAAACCGATTTGAACTGGACTCAGCCCTGTTGGGCTTGGTGGACCACGTGTCCGCCCACAGTAGTGATATGTGGCACCTTTTTTTTTTTTTTTCCCCCCTTTTTATTGTAGCTGGGTGATGTCAGCGTGACATCACCCGCTACGTGTCAACCTTTGATTTTTTTTCCTTGAATTCATTGTAGCAAGGTGACGTCAACGTGTCGTCACCTGCCGCATGTCAGCCCCTGATTTTTGAAATTCAAGGTATAGTCCCAAGATGGGGAGTGAATTGGGTTTATAAAAATCTTTTAAGCCTTTTACAAATTCACAATCCGTTTGTATACTTAGCAAATACACAAGAATGTTTTGAATTTAAATACTTAATTAAACCAACCACAATCAACACTTCAATATCAATCACAAACCAAATACCTTTAACAACAACAATCAATCAACCAATCACACAATACTTAACCAATTTGTGAGAGGTGCAACACTTTCTTATTTTAGCGTTCACAAAAACTCAGTTTAGAGTTTTAATTAAAGCCTTGTATAAATGAATTTTGGAGCACTTCTTTTAGTCAAGATTTCCGCAAACAATTAATCAATGTACTCCCTTTAAGGTTTCCGCAAAAGATTAACCAACTTACGTCCTTAAATTAAAAGGTCTTCTCAATCACAATTTTTCAGCAACCTGTGAGTCACTCGAAAAATGAGTAGTTCGGAAGTTATCCCAAGTATAGGATTTCTGTCATGTAATATTAAGCCCATGGCAGATCGTCTCCTCATGGAGGAAAAGGGGGGGGGGGGGGTGGGGGGGGGGGGGGGGGGGGGGGGTGGGAGTGGGGTTTTTTGGTTTCCCCTCACCCCCTTTCCCGTTTGTCTGTTTTTCCCCTCACTTTTGTTTGGGCTATTCCCAACCGTTTCCCCCTCCCAACCCTTCTTTTGTCAATCTCAAATTTCCCCTCCTCCCAATCGAAAATACAATGTATTGAACTCAGTTCATATTCAGGATTTTCAATTGTTTTCAACTTTTACTTTTGACATTAAATAATACGTTAATTCACACTCTAACCTCTTATGCACTGAAATTGAGAGCAAAATAGCAAACTCTAATCTACTCATGGAAACACTGAACACGTGTTAATGAAATATGGGCACCTAGAACATGGAATCAAAAAGATTTGCATGGAACTCAATTAAACACTCACGCGCCAATAAAAACCGACTTTTAAAAAAATTTACGCAAATTGAGTAAGGATCATAATTGAATGCAAACATGACTCAACAATAATTTCAAATACGCACAATAATGGAACCCGATAAAAACACAAACTTTAATGTTACAAAATAAGACAAGGTGAATCAATTTAAATTAAATAATAACACCAGAGAAGGAATTAAAAATTGAGCTTTAATTAAAATTCCCAAAACAAATTAACACTTATTCAATGCTAAAAAAACTAGAATAAAGAACTAAACAATAAAAGGAACGAAATAAGAGAGAGAGAGAGAGGAGAGAAAGAAGCTGGTCGTTGGCTGTTGTAGATGATGGAGCCGCTTTGTGCCTGGAGTAGAGGAAGTTGGCAACATAGGAAAAGACTTGTTCGGATGCAGTCAGCTAGAAACCTTCGACGGGGGCTGAGTTGTCCGGAGTAGAGAGGAGCTCGGCGGTGCTGAAGCTGGTGGGGGCTGCGTGTGGGTTGCTGGCAGCAGGTAGTTGAGTCTGGTGGCCAGAGTTGCAGCGGAGAGTTGGGAGTCCGGGGGCTTCAGTCTTGTGTGTTGGCGAGCAGAGGAGAACCAGAGAGAAACATATAGGGAACCCAGAAAAACTGAGAGAAAGAAAGAAAGAGAAACTAAACAAATTGGCAAAGAGATAGGTTAAAGGGAGAGTACAAGAATAAGAAGAAGAGAAGATTGAGATAAATGAAGAGAGAAGAGGAGAAGCTCAGGCTGGGGGCATCGCCCAACAACCAAAGAAGGGAAAAAATATATATATAAATAGAAGAGTTTGAAGCTATGACCCCGCGAGACAACCCGACCCGGTTTGCATGGCCGGGTCACTCAATATCATGATTATGTATTTTTTTTTCTTTTTTTGTTCTTCGAGTTCACAGTCAAGTTGACCCTTTTGAGCTAGTTTCTTGGCAAAACTCGAAGCACAAAAAGTTTTGTAGATAATTTGTTTTCATCTTCTCCAAAATTGAATCGTCTCAATTGGAGTTCGACAGAAAAGTTATGTAGAAATACAATAGGTTTCGGTTTTGTCCCAGAAATTTCCTACAACAAAAATTATCAAAAATTCATAATTGTGCATAAAACTCAGAATGATAAATGTCGGCACTTTATAAATATTGGACAAATTGACATTTAATTAAAAATAATAATCCGTAAGGACCAGGTCCAAGTGCCCATTCCGAGTTTTTGAAGCATAATTAACCTGCCCTTTGAAACTTAATTTTATACGTTGAAATTTTAAAGAGAAAGGGTTAAGAGTGAGACCAAGATTTGTACGAGGTTCGGCTATCCCCAGCCTACGTCCTCGCCTAGGCATACCACCTAAGGATTCCACTAAACTGTTCCTTTGCTGGCGAACAAACCATTTACAATCCTCCTTTAGAGTGGAGGCCCCTCTCCAAGCGATACCCCACACTTAGTTATAATGATCCAATGACCTGAACGTCAAAGAAACAAGAAAAAATAAACATTTCTCCTTTTGTACAAGAGATGCTCTCAATAAAGCTGGTTAGTACAATTGAAGCCTAATATACTTCACAAACATATCAAAGAAATTGAATTAAAGCTTAAAATTAATTCCCGGATTTCTTCTCGGATAGAATCAGTATTCAGAAGTTTGAACTCAGAGGAAAGAATTTTTTTTGATTAGAGACTCATATTATCTTAGCAATTCTCAGTATGAAGATCAAGCTAGAGAGCTTTGAGAGGCAGAGCATTTGAACTTGAGATCAGTTTCAATGCTTGGGTCTAATTTGATTAAGAGAAATCCTGTATTTATTTAAAAAGTTTTATTCGTGTGCCCAAGTTACTTGGAGTGTTTCCAGCGTTTTATACTAAAAAAAAAAAACAAAAAAAAAAACGAAATTGGGCACATAAAATATAAATTTGAATTTAAACCTTTAAAAAAATATAACCGTTAACAGTGTTTTCGGACGCCTGAGGTCTCGAGGTCCAGTCACCTGAGTTTTCAGAAAGCTGTGAGATTTTAGCCGTTTGAAACAGGGTCGGTGCCTGAGGTTGCAAGGTTAGGCGCCTGGGCCTATACTGCCTCTTCATAATTTTTCAGGAAAATCTTCAGCGCCTAGTTTAATCTTTCAATCGCCTGAACAGTTTATAATTTTATTTTCAGTTTAGTTTCAAGAAACACTTGGCCATCTACTTTGTTACTTTAAAAGACATTTTCTGGGGTTTTAAATAAGGTCTCTAATTCCATGACAACCCCTAATGAGCTTCTAAGATTTCAAAATGATATTTCGTATGAAGTATTTCCATATTCATCCAACGACTTAAACACTCTAAGCTTGAAGTCTTCAATAGTCTTTGCTTTGAATCCTCTTAATGTTAGCTTGAGTCCCTCTTAGGCTTCCCATATGCTTGACATTTTGTTCCTCTTGAGATTTCTTTTGATCACTTTGAACATGGATTGTGCTTTATGATACTTGTGATCTGAATTTGCATTTCTTTGATCTTTTGAACTTTTTATTCAAGCTACCCGAAAATATCATCACTTAAACACAACCATGTTAAATCCACATTTATTTGTTATCATCAAAACGAGAATTCATAAGCCTGTTAGGCCAATAATTCTCCTTTTGATGATGACAAATAGGAGCAAAGATAAGAGAACCTTGATAAGGCTCCCCGTACAATAAGCAGCATTTTAAACAAATATGAAAGTGATGATTTCAAAGATGGTAAGTTCAAAAATAAGTCACAATCAAGAATATTGGCATATAGCTCATGTGCAAATATATGCTTATATTCTTATTCTTCTTATTTCTCATGTTCATTTTGCTTTTACTCCACTCATGCCTATATGCCAGATTTAATATGTTTTACAATTTTTTGCTATGTTCTCATTTTCAGAGTGCCACCTAAATACTCGCTTCTCATGTTTGCTCTCTCATGTTTTGCTCAATATCGCTCCCCCTTTGACATCAATTAAAAAAATGATGAGCATAGGCACAAAATAGAAACTTTGCATTCATCATTTGTAAAGATATATAATAGAGTTCCCAAAATAACAGGCTAAAATACAACGATTTTTATATCAGATTTTTCAATAATTCTACTAACTCTTGATATCATTACATAACAATCGATTCCCCCCGAATGAAACTGGTTCTTTCATATTCAATAATTTATAATTTCATTCAGAAGTATAAACATGTATTCTGAAGGTGTCAAATATCAATCATGCTTTGAATTTACCGCATTTCGCTCAACTCATTTTGCTTACATTCAGTTTTGCTAAATTTTCTCCCCTTTTTATCCAAAAAAAAAAAAAAATAAAGTTGAAAGAAACTATTATGGCAAAGTACTTAGGCCGAAAAAAATTTCCACATTTAGATCACAAGAACAGGTCCCTAAGTCAGCATATATTTTTAAACTCAAGCATGGTCATCCATTAATTCATCATGCAAAACATATATGTATACATCTCCCACATCATGCATGTGAACTTAAGATGGTCCAGAGAAAACACAAATAAAAGAACTTAAGCACAACAAAATCATATTTCAACCCAGGCCTTAGTGTTTAGTTTCCACAAAAATATATGTGCTCTTGCATTACCATTAGATTTGTATACCATGGTCATGCTTCTTCAAACACTTACCCTTATTCCTATTGAATTCTTATGCAATAAGCTCAATTTGTTTCAGATTTTTTCTTCTTTTGAGTTCAGATAATTCTTTTGCATTGACTACCAAATTTATATGACTTTTCAAATCTCAATACTTTTCTAAGTTAATCGTGTACAAGTCCAACTTTCTTGATTTGTGCCAACAATGCCATTTGTATTCATTATTTCAATGCCATGTCATCAATAGCTCCATAACTCTCTATAAGATTTTTTTCATTTCAACTAGCTCATATCCTTGTATTAGATTGGATTAAGTAGCTTTCCATATATTAACAAGGAGAAATTTCTTCTTATATTTGAATTGCTATCTTGAATCTATAGGCTATGGAGCATCCTCGTTTCCATTTTAGCAATAGATTTACTCTCTTAATTCTAAAAAGGAATTACTAATCCGAATATCTTTGGAGCACTTAGTTTGGGGGGGTGAACTAGGCTTTTATCTCAGGTACCCATACTTTCTTGGCCGCGACTGGTTCACCAAGAGTTTGATTTTGTTCTTCAAACTTGTCTAATTTTTGCACCCTTTCTTTTTAATGGAATTCAAACTTAATGTGTCCTTTCTTCCCTTACTAGAAAACATGTGGTATGTGTGTAAGCATTGAGAGGGCTATCATAATCTTTGAGGCTTTTGCAAAGTAACCCCATATAGAGGTTCTTTTTCCTTGTATTCTCAACTCCATTGAGTGCTATACCTTATTTATTCAAGACATTCCTTTTGTGCGCCAATCATTTGTATCAAATTTTCTTTTTCTTTTCCTTTAGTGAAGTGTGTAAATCTTTTAGTTTGATCCTTAATTTTCTTTCAAGGCAAGTATTTCTGAATTTGTAATTCCCTTTGCAGTTGACTTGTAGCCTTACTGTTTTTTCGTCCATCTGTTTATTTGCTTTTCAAGTTCCATCACTGCTAGGTCTTTTTTCTTTTTCAATTGGCTTGAGATCTTAAAATCTTCTAGTTCTTTTCACATCTTTTCATTCTTACTTCTATCTCTTGATTTTTAGATCCGTTTCTCTTTCAGTAAGGTTTTTATATTCTAATTTTTTTATCATAGTTTCATTCTTATTTTTCAATAAAGATATTCGTTTTAGTTACGTTAACTAAAATCTTATGAGCTTTGAATACTCACTTTATAGTTCTTTATAATATGGCATACTCTCATCATTGGATTCATTAAATGAATCATCACTATAACATCATCCCCAGCCTAAAACAGTATACGCAACTTCTTGGTCCTTGATTCACTCTTTGAACTACTAGAACTTATATTATCCCATGCTAGTTGCCTTCATTGCCTTTTTCTCTTAGAATTCCTCTTAAGACTGTGGACAATCCGGTTTTATGTGTCCAACTTTCTTACAATTATAGCATGTAGAATGTTCTTTCTTTGTTCTTTCTTATTCGTTTCTTCTTCATCTGTTTTGAGTACCGAATGGTATTTTATTCTTCTTTCTAAGATTTTGCAAGTCTCTTGGTTATGAGGGTATATCATTATCATCCATTACCTCTTCATCTTCAGTGCTAGAGCTTTCACTTGAGGCCTTAACATGCAATGGTTCCTGTTTTTAAATTTCCACTTTTTTTTCATTTATTGCCTCTTATAAGTGAGTAAGAACCTATTAATTCAATTAAAGAGGTGTTTTTCAAATTTCTTCATTCATTCTTGTAGTTGCTTATGTTCCCAAATCGGTGGAAGTCCTCTAAGAATTTTCGAATCAGTTCAATGGTTGGGTATTTCTTTCCTAAGGCCTTGAGGAGTTATTATATGGGTGAATCCTAGTGTCATACTATGACGGTTTCATTCAGGTTCATCCTAAATGGATACTCACTTGTGAGCATGTCAATTCTATTAATCTTTAACGTCCAATCTTCCTTCATAGGTACCTCTAGTTTTATCCCATATTTCTTTAGTTGGTTTACAACCATGACCCTATTGAATTCATTTACATCAAGAGCGTAATATAAATCATGCATAGCACTTGAATTTACTTGCCACATACTTATGGTCAGTATCGGTTATCTCTTTTTCCTCAGGTAATTTTCTTGTTATCTATGTTTTTTGGTAGGGACAAGTCACCAGGTGTGACAACTTTTCCAAGCTTTCCAATCTCATGTTTGCAGTATATCCTCTTCGTTGTTCCAAAAGTATGCTTGACTTTGCAAAAAGAGGAGGTTCTTATAGGAGGATTGACCCTCACAAAGGGAGTATGCCTAGTTGCCATAAAGTGCTTTGTGTAGCTTCTAGTTTAAGATTTCTACACCGCACTCTGATACAATTAAAGTTAAGTGTGTATTCCTAAAAGGGGGGAGTGATTTGGGTTTATACAATCTTTTCAGCCTTTTTACAAATTCACAATCGTTTTGTATACTTAGCCAACAAAGAATGTTTGAATTTAAGTACTTAATTAAACCAACCACAATCAACCCTCCATATCATACAAACCAAATACCTTTAACAACAACAATCAATCAACCAATCACACAATCTTTAACCAATTTGTGATACTGCAACACTTTCCTTATTTTACGTCGCAAAAACCCATTTATATTTAAATTAAGCCATGTTTGAATAATATTGTGTACTTCTTTTAACATAAGATTTCTGTCAAACGATATCATACGTACTCCCTTTAAGGTTTCCGAAAAAGATTAACCAACGTACTTTCTAAATAAAGGTTTTTTCAATCTAATTTTCAGCAACTTGCACCTTTTTAAAACACATTTATTACTTTGAAATTTAAAGTAAAGTTTAAGAGTGAGACCGATATTTTAACGAGGTTCGGCTTATCCCCAGCCTAACGTCCCTCTGCCTTAGGAATACCCCTAAGGATTCCAAAACTCGTCCTTTGCATGCAGAACACCATTACATCCTCCTTTAGGTGGAGCCCCCTCTCCAATCGATACCCTACACTCGGTTACAACGATCCAATGACCGAACTGTCAAGAAAACAAGAAGAAAAAAAAAAAAATTTCTTTGTAATAAGAGATGCTCTTATATAGCTAGTTAGTACAATTGAAACATTAATATACTTCAAAACAATATCAAACAATTGAATTGAAGCTCAAGAATTAATTCACCGTAATTTTTTCTCTTGATAAGAATCAGCAATTCATAAGTTGAACTCAGAAGAAGATTAGCAAAGAGATTATTTTAGCATTCTCAGTAATGAAGATGCAGCCAAAAAGCTTGAGAGAGCAAGAGCAATTTTGGATTGAGAGCAAATTTCAATGCTTTGTGCTGATTTTGATTAGAGAATCATGTATTTATAGGCTAAAAAAGGTTTAATTTGTGTTGCCCAGTTCTTGGGGTGTTTCCTAAGTTTTACGAATTTGGGGGTACAAGAAATATAAATTTGATTTAAAAATTTAAAAAATATAACATTAACATTGTTCAAGACACCTGAGGTCTCGGGATCTTCGACCTGAGGTTTTCAGAAAAATGTGAGATTTTAGCTTTAAAATAGGGTTAGTTGCTGAGTTGCAAGGGTCAGGCGCCTGGGCCTATCTGCCTCTTTAGAAGTTTTTTTCAGCAAATCTTCAGGCACCTGAGATTTAATCTCCATTGCCAGAACAGTTTTATACTTTCTATTTTTTAGTTAAATTTTCAAAAACACTTGGCCACTTGCTTTTGTTACTTTAAAGAACATTTTATCGGTTTTAAAATAAGGTCTCTAAGTCCATGATGTAGCTTTAGTGCAATCCCAGAGGGGGGGGGTTGACTTGGAGTTTACAATTTATGCCTAGGTTTATCTCATCAACATTAGTATTACGCAACCTAAGGGCAGTCTTAGTCGTTCAAACCCAAGCAAGATTTAACTAATAAACATACAGGGCGAAAATAACGTGCAGAAAATCATAACTGACACCAAATATGTTATCGAGGTCAACCAAAGTGCTACGTCGGCCTTGGCTCACTAGCACAAGGATCCACTACGGCTCACTTAACGGGTGGAGTGGCACCGTTTACAACCAAGTCATTGGCCAGGGCTTACCTCAACCTACACCTTACCAAAATGGTGCACCAGCTCTTCTAATCTGGGTTAAGCCCAATGCGGGACTATTGCCATATGACTAGTCGCCCTCCCTTCAGACCCACACCTGGAATATTAAAAAATGTAATATGAAATTTTGTGTACATGGAAATTTCCTTCTTCACAGCAGTTTATACCATAGTATGCTCAAATAAACGCAAGAGATGCGAGCTCAGGTTACTTGCAATGATATGCAGAACCACAAGCCTATAGTCTTCCCCACACAAGCTCTATTAAATAAAATCAGTGGGAAACTTTAAGATTTACTCTCAATAATAAAATCAATCAATTATTACACAAATGAATATTAAGCCATTAGAATGAATTCACAAATACTGCTAAGCATACTCACAACTCTTGGATAATCAAGAAAAATGAAGCGTTTTGAGTGTATGAGAGCAGTATAGGCTAAAAAATGATTTTTTGGAATTTGAGATAATTTGGGCCTTAATGATTTTGCCAAACCTTCCTCATTTTTTGCAAATGAACTAGTATAATAACAAGGGGCAAATTTGACCGTTGGGACTTAATGAGCATAATTAAAAAAGTGTTACCATTTTAACCCAAATAACCCCGTGGGACGCAGTCAAAATATTTCAACACGAGAGGTCGATTGACCATCTTGATGGTTCGATCGACCGTGGATCTCAGTCGGTCGACTAGGAACATTTGAACTAAGGTTTCGTTCTACCATATGTAAGGCGATTCTGAATCTCTGGCGGTTTCGGTCATCGTACTAGGTTCGATTGACCGAACTGTATGAACTTCGTCGACCAAGTCATTTTAAACTTGTGTGCGGTCGACTATAAGTTGGGACTCCCCTGGGGTGGTTCTGTCGAGCAAGCGTTGCCGCTCATTTCTAGTCATCGACCAAGAGTCATTTTGTTGACCCCAGGAGTCGTTTGACCAGGACTTTTAGAGTGCATTTCTGGTCAGTTTGACCGAAGGGTCAAAATATTGACTTGATGGAGGTTCGGTCGACTGAATAGCTTTCGGCATTAATTCGGGGTCACCGAACCTGCCTTTTTCGAGCATTTTCGGTCCTAGTCCCTTACAAAATTATCCTTAGTCATATGACGATTGAATTTAATTCATAGGAATATTTAATGCATCAGGAGGGCCTATGGTCCCATCCTGTCGAAGTCTTTTTGAGCATATCATCCAACCAGCATGATGCACATTAATTATATACCATCTTGTAGTACAGTCCATAATTTAAATTACAGTTCGAAGGAAGAGATAAAAATAATACAAATACCACACAATGTTTTCTTTATTCTTCTGCGTGATCACCATACCCCATCTGATGAGTTTTCTGTTCACATACACGCGTAAGGTGAACCTGCATACAAGCTCATGACAAATGTTTATACCAAATGTACTTTGTCATTTCAAAATTGGGGTTATGACAACTCGTCACAATCTTCCCATTTTTTAATATGGTCAGCTACCATTTTGGTCCACTCCCTTTTTAAATCGCATATGGTGATATCAAAATTCCTGGAGGAGGTAGAAATCCACACGATCATCTGGGCTTTTGCGTTATTCTGTTGCTATAAATATTTCAAAGCAGAAAAAGTGGTCATAAAAATAATGATCTTTGCAACAACTGACATAAGACGAAAATTTGGTCTAAAGCAAAACAACATCTATCAATTCCTTCGCGAGTGGTAGTAAATTCGCTGACATCTTCAAATTTGACTGCATCAATATAATATAAAGACGGCGACTGCTTTGATTATCAATAGGGCTCGTGACCGATAACTCACCAAGAGCGAGTCACTGCTCGTGGTCTGTTGATCCATTCACAACAGTTCAGATTCCCACCAGGAGTTTTAGCATTAGAGAAAGGCCCAATAGGCAAATTATCTCTTGAGCTATTTCAAAGCGGCCTGTTGGCAAAATTCATCATTACCACAACAATTACCAGTTTCATTTTGCACAAGTACTAAAATGGTTTAGCAAAACTACTGAAACCACTCAATAAAACGTCTATAGAACCCCCAGCATTACCAAGGCAGGAGCGCATATCCCAGACTGTCTTAGGGATAGGTTTTACATGAGAAATCAGCTAGACCTTGGCCCTGTCACGTCTATACCACGCTTAGAAACCAAATGTCCAAGTACTAAACCACTACGTACCATAAATTGACATTTTTCCCAGTTTAGAAGTAAATTCTTTTCCTCACATCTTTTCAAAATCGCAATTAAATGTGTCAAACAATGTTCAAAAGACTTACCGAACACAGAAAAGTCATCCATAAAAATTTCGCACATATCATCTAACATATCAGAGAAAATACTTATCATACAGCGTTGGAAAGTAGCAGGGGCATTACATAGACCGAATGGCATTCTGCGGAAAGCAAAGGTACCAAAGGGACAAGTGAAGGTAGTCTTCTCTTGGTCCTCAAGTGCTACAGCAATTTGATAGTAACCAGAAAATCCATCCAAGAAACAATAAAAAGAATTACCAGCTACTTTCTCTAATATCTTATCTAGGAAGGGTAACGGGAAATGATCTTTTCGGCTAGACGAATTCAATTTACGATAATCAATGCACATTCTCCAACCCGTTACTTTCCTAGATGGGATCAATTCTCCATTAGCATTTTCAATTACAGTTAAACCAGATTTTTTTGGAACTACCTGTGTTGGGCTTACCCATTTGCTGTCGGAGATTGGATAGATGATGTCTGCAGCTAATAATTTCAGCACTTCGTTTTTTACCACCTCTTTCATGGCTGGGTTCAGCCTCCTTTGTGCATCTTGAACTGGTTTAGCGTCTCCTTCGAGGAAGATGTTATGAGTGCAAATGGAAGGGTCAATACCCTTGATGTCAGCAATGGTCCATCCAATCGCTCCTCGATGCTCTCGAAGTACCTGCAATAATTTAGTTTCTTGTTCATGAGTAAGGTGTGAAGAAATTACCACAGGGAATGTGCCGTCTACTGGACCCAAGAAAGCATATTTCAGCTCGGCAGGCAATGGTTTCAACTCAAGGGTTGGAATTTCTTCTGCGGATGACTTCAGAATTTCTGGTAGGTCAATGGCCTCAAATGTAGGCGTACGCCAACTACTTGTATAACTCGCATCAAACATATGAGGACCACTATCTGGGATCTTCTCCTCTGATTCTAGCAATAATTCATCAGTCCCTTCAAACTGCGCAAAAGAGTCATTTTCAAGTGCGACATTGACATCGAGTACCGATAGTAGCTCTGAAGTGTCTAAGTCATCTATCACATCGACTGCATGAGTATCTGCGTCATCACACCCACTTGACATCCTATGAGCATTAAAAACATTCATTTCTAGTGTCATGTTCCCAAATGTGAGCTTCATGACTCCGCTCCGACAGTTAATCAGGGCGTTTGAAGTAGCAAGGAATGGTCGCCCCAAAATGACAGGAGCCTGATAAATGGTGGAAAAAGGCTGCTGCATATCCAAAACAACCAAATCCACGGGATAGTAAAATCTGTCAACCTGAACCAAACCATCCTCAACAATACCTCGTGGAGCCTTTACAGATCTGTCTGCCAACTGTAGCATCATAGTAGTACTCTTCAATTCACCTAAACCCAGCTAGTCATATAATGAAAATGGAAGCAGATTCACACTACTCCCTAGGTCAAGTAGAGCCCTCCCAATACGAGATTCACCAATCATAATGGGTATTATGGGGGAGCCAGGATCTCTAAGTTTCTGTGGAGTCTGACTAAGAATCAATGCACTGACCTGCTCAGTTAAGAAAGCCTTTTTCTTCACGTTTAGTTTCCTTTTTACGGTGCATAGGTCTTTCAGAAATTTTGCATATGCAGGGATCTGCTGTATGGCATCTAAGAGTGGTATATTGATTTTTACCTGCTTGAATATCTCTTGAATCTCTGTATGATACTTGTTCTTTTGTCTAGATGTCAAACGCTGAGGGTATGGGACCACCGGCTGGTATTCCTTAACTGGCTCATCCTCTTTATTATCTGTCTTTTTTAAACTTGAGCTGGCCTCGTCTGATTTTTCTTTTCCTTTATCTGTCTCATTTGTCACCTCAAATGTCGGCGTGGTTGTTTGTTGGTCTGTGGCCATTTCAGGACAGGGAACTTCCTTTCCACTTCGCAAAGTAATAACTGCTTTTGTTGACTCAAACGTATCCCCTGAAACAGTGTGCACTGACTATTGTGACTGTCTATATACCTGGGGATTAGGTTGAGGCTGTGCAGGGAATTTTCCTTTTTCCAGGGTATTAAGCTGTGTACTCATCTTGCTTACGGCATCTTTAAGTTCTCCATTAGTCGTAACTTGCATTTGCATGAATTGCTGGAGCATGGTTGCCACCTGCGCTACACTATTACTGGAATGGGGACTAACGGTGGTTGGAATCCTAGTGGTGTATAGCTCCGAGAAAACTGTTGCGGTTGATACTGCGGTGAGGGGCTACGACTGGATTGTATGTTGGTTGCGGAGGCGGTGCATATGATTGAGGTGCCTGCTGATATCGTGAAGATGATGGACCCGGCTGATCATTTCTCCATTGGAGGTTTGGATGATTCCGCCACCCCGGATTGTAAGTATTTGAGAGCGGCTGATTCTGCGTCTTGTTAACCCAATTTGCTGATGACACCTAATCAGATCTGCTTTCTTGCAACACAGGTAAGAATTGACAATCCTGAGGTCTGTGGTCTGAAGTCTCACAAATCGTGCAAATCTCAGCTTTCGACTTTTCGGATTCCATGACTTCCAATTTTTTAGATAACGCAGCTACAAGGGCCTGTAAGCTAGTATCCTCTTTAACCTCATATCTGCCCCTGCCACTGATTGCTCGGATAGGTTGGGCAGCTATCGGCACCCGTTCAGGTCGTGTGTTCCACTGCTGGGCACTCTCAGCGAGATAGTCTAGAAATGATAAGCCCTCGTCTGGTTCCTTACGGAAGAACATCCCATTGCACATAGACTGGACAAATTGTTTGCACACGGGGGTTAAAGCAGTAAAAAAATAATTCACTAACCTCCACGATTCAAAACCATGGTGCGGGCATATGTTCATCAAGTCCTTGAATCTCTCCCAACATGTTTGGAATGTCTCGCCATCTTTTTGCATGAATTGACTGATCTGCTATTGTAGGTACTGAGTTCTCTGAAGAGGAAAAAATTTATGTAAGAACTAACTTTGCATTTCAGCCCAACTAGTAATAGAGTTAGGGCGCAAAGAATTAAACCAGATTTTTGCCCTGTCTTTCAGAGAAAAGGGGAACAAACGCAGTTTAATGTATTCATCAGTCCCAGCCCTATTAATGAAAGTGGTGCAAACCATCTCAAAGTCTGTCAAGTGTTGGTACGGATTCTCAGAGTCCATCCCATGAAATTGGGGAATCACAGATAACATGCCATGCTTAATAGTGAATTCGGGGCATCCTGGGGCAACACAATGCATGAAGGTGTAGATGTGCGTGCAGGCTGTAGAAAATCTTGAAGTGTACGTGGTACATGTGCAGCCATAGCTTCTTCAAAATAATTTCCAAACAGATTATTCAGTTCAAATTCAGAATCACTCGTAGGACTAACAGGTGAATAGTCAAACTCAGTGCCATGTGTATCCCTACTAGTGCTAGGTGAAAGTCTACACAATCGATTCGAATTATCTCGAACCCAGGGCATCAAACATCACAATCGCCAATAGAAATCCACTAACACGGCAATAGACAAAAAAAAAAATTTTTTCTTCAATTTCTCAATTTTCAATTTTTTTTTTTTCTATTTAATAAAAGAAAAGCAAAAAATAATTGGGAAAACGCAAAATTCGAAATTAAAACTGACAACTCCCCGGCAACGGCGCCGAAAACTTAACTCACTCGAAAAATGAGTTGCTCGAAAGCTATCCCAAGTATAGGAGTTACGTCGTATAATATTAAGCCCAAGGGCTAGATCGTCTTTTCAGGGAATGCGTTTTAATCTCAGATTTTACGTTCTTCCAATCGAAATTAAAAAGGTACTGAACTCAGTTCAGATTCGGGGATTTTCAAGATTGTGGATACTTAAATGAAAACACAAATTAAAGTCCTAAAACTAGCACGCACGGAATTAAATAACAATAAAGGAAACCCTAAGCTACTCAAGGAAATACCTAAACACGCATTATTAAAGATAGCAACTACAAATAAGGAATTAAAATACGTAGGAATGGAAACTCAATCAGATTTAAACACAGACTAAAAACTGAACTTTTAACACGAATCAAGAACGCGAACTAAATTAAATTATCAATCAACCTAAACGATAACGGGACACAATAAAAACACGAACTTTGTATGTTATTTTTTTTATTTTTTTATTTTATACTAGAACTGAACCAAACTTCACTAGATTAATTAAATAAACTAAAGCATTAATTAAATCTATCACTAAATAAATAAACAAGTTGCAGCAATTTAAAATTACATCATTCCAAAAACTTTAATAAAAAAATAACAATAGTCACTTGAATGATACTAAATAAGCATTTAAATATAGATCACTTAACCTTAAAAGAAAAAACAAAAACATAATACCCAAATAAAATAAAGTAAAAGAAAAGAATAGAGAAGGAGAGAAAGAGAGAAAAACAGAGCACGTCCGCTGGTTGATTGTGGAGGCTCACGGGACTGCTGTGTTGGAGCTGTGCAGCTGTGTTCTGTGCTGGTATTCTGCTGGAAGACTGTTTTTGGACAGCAGAGAACTGCTGTGTTGCTGTTTTCCGCTGGAAGATCTGTTGTGGCTTCGGGTCTAGGCTGTCGAGGAGTGGCCGAGAGGAGAAGCGCTGCTGTGTTGCTGGAGTGGCTGGAACAGGGACGCTGCTAGTGTGCTGGTTCTGGAGCAACCCGAAGGCAGAAGTGAGGCTCTCGGGTCTTCAAGATTCTGAAATTTCTGTGCTTGCAGGTGTGAACAGAGGAGGGTGTTGGTGCTTCCGGGTGAGTAACCGAGAGGAATAGGGCTGAGTGAGTATGAGAGAATGAAAGGGGGAGAGAGCAACTAAGGGAATACAGAGAGAGAACGAGAATAAGCAAGGTAGACAAAGAGAAGAAGAAGAAGATGAAGAAGATGAAGAAGAAAGGATAGGAGAAAAGAAGATGGAATAGAAAAGCTTAAGGGAAAAAAAACAGAGAAAGAAGAAGGAGAAGAGAGGATGGCCGTCCTCCCCACAGGGAAGAAAAGGATTTAAAGGAAAAGGGCAGTGCCCTAGGACCTAGCGAAGAAACCCATGGCCGGGTCACATCAATAACCCATTCAAATATATATAATGGCCGGGTCACATCAATAACCCATTCAAATATATATATTTTTTATTTTATTTGTTCTCGGTTTGTCACAAATTCTGCTCTTCTTGATCCCGTATCTCACAAAACTCAAAACACAAAAGTTGTAGATGATCCTTTCCACTTTCTTCAAAAATTTGAATCGTCTCAATCGGAGCTCGGACGGAAAAGTTATGCACAAAATACGAACAGGTGTCGGTTTTGATTCCCGGGAATTTTCCTGCGACAAAAAATTACCAAATTCTCATAAATAGTGCAATAAATTTCAAGAATGATAATTTTGGCACTTAATTAAAATATTGGATAATTTTGGACATTTAATAAAAAATATAAATCATAAAACTCAGGTTAAACCTTCAATTACGCAGTTTCGGCGCATAATCAGTAACCATAGTATTCCTCCACACAAGTAAGGGTAAGTAATAAAATAAGTAGACCGTTTTGTTTTAAGGGATGATGAGTTACACGAACAGTAAATTTTGAAGATGAAATTTTATAAGGAGAGGAGAATGTAATGATCCGAAGAATAATGACATTTAAATATTAAAGAGAGGGAAAAATGGAATTAGTAAAAAAAGGGCGGCAGCAGACTTCGTCAACGAACGCTTCGTGTTTCTCGAAGACATGGCAGTTTGGGCTCGTCGACAAGGGTGTGCTTCGTCGATGAGAAGATACCGAGAGTGGGTTTGGACAATTTTGAATTTTTTCAATGAGGAGTGAGTTCGTCGACGAATTGTCTTTGTGACCTCGTCGACGAGATGACATGGCTCGCCGACGAAGGCTAGTGTATAAATAGGCCTAAATGCGATTTTTCAGCTAAATTTGGCCATAGGATATCTCTCTCTCTCTCTCTCTCTCTCTCTCTCTAGGATTTCAGGCCGATCTTTCGTCAGTTCGACGATCCGATGCCACCACGACACTCCTGGGAAAGTTCTCTACAAATCTACTGGAGTGGATCATCGGTGGGACGAGTTTGAAATTCATCCCAAATTCAAGGTAAGACTTTTATTTAGTATTTGGCCTTCCCAATAGTTGTATAAAATGTAGTATGCGTAGAAATACTAAATTTTTGTTCTAGGAAATGTTATTTCTAGGGTGTTGAACGAGCAACCTAGCGAGAGTTGGATTGACTATTTTAGGGGCTTTTCAGGAATTAGGTAAAGGGATAAACCAAGTTAGATGTTTATGAAAATATAAGTATAATTTTATAGAATTTGATTTAAGAAAAATGTATGTATATAAATATGTATTATGTTGGAAAATACTACTGAAACTGATGAGATATCCTGATTATTTGTAAAACCCATTGTGTGGCATGAGTAGAATTTATGATAAATTACTATTTTTTGGGAACATGATAATATTATGGATATGATTTTTCGGCATACGGGACGAACTATGGATATGATTTGTCGGCATACGAGCCAAGCTATGGATATGATTTGCCGGCGTACAGGACGAGCTATGGATATGATTTGTCGACATACGAGCCAAGCTATGGATATGATTTGTCGGCGTATGGGCCGAACTATGGTAAAATATGAAATACCGGCATACGGGTCGATGATTTTCAAGATATATAAATATACAAAATGATGCGATGATATTGACTTGGCAATTAATAATATGAAATATCTATGTATCACAGTTTGATTATATGTTATATGTATCAAAACCTGGTTGACTTGGTTTAGGCTAGCATTTGCACGGTACCGCTGCTATGTGTTCATGATCATCATGATATTGTGTTAACGCTGTTGTATGAAGTAGCCTGAGGATGGATAGTCGATGTGATTTTAAGAAGTGTGGACACCCCTGGTTTACGGACCAGGTCTGGCAAACTCATCGGACTTACAGACTGTACTTTTGACTTGGCACTGGTCGGCCAACCATTGTCAGATCCCACCTTCAGGCCACACAACCCAGTCATGTGGAGGTAATACATGACAACAGTCAGCTAACCTACCATGGTTGTTTTCTTATTATTATTATTGTATAAGATGGATTATGCTTAAAGAAATCATATATGTTCTGCTACGCTATGATTATACATGTTTTTTACAGAAATGATATATACAGTTTTACTGGTTATGTTTATGTATATGATTATATGTATAACACAAAAAAGCTTATGTTGCCACACACTAGTATTAGTTTATTTTCCTTATTAAGAGGTTTCTCACCCCTAATCATATGATCATTTTAGGAGCCTTTATAGGAGAGCGGATAAAGCTCCGCTGAGATAGTTACAGCTGGTTTGCACTTTTTGAAGGGTAAGTATTTTGTTAGGGTCGGATGGATTTTGTGAGAAGTGACCCTAGGACTCTTTTGGAATGTGTATTTATAAATACGATGGATTTAGTAATTCTGGTATTAAGATTGATGGTATTATGTGTATGATATTATGAGATGTTTATGACTTTATGTTTCCTGTTGCTTAGGCTTCCGTACTGTATTTTGATGTATCCTTGGTACCCACAAGTTCAGGTTGATTATGACCTGCTAGATCTATTATATTGGTTTTGTTTTATTTTAATATATATATATATATATATATATATGGAAATTAAGTAGGTTGTTACAATTAGTATGTTCCAAGCTCATGTCACACAATTAAGTAATAAGATTCACATGCTCTGAAAACTGTATTTTCTGTTGTACTAATATTTTTTGGTCTGAATAATAATCTAGTAAAACATATAATTTATACTAAAACCATACTAAAATTTCCTAACATAGCATATTTCCCTTACCTCATAATTAAGATCGTCTACTAACATTCTAAATTACACCTCTACTATTTATAATTCCATAACCCTGAAAATATTATATATATCTTGTCAATCAACTAAATACCCAGAATATTCTTCATTTTTCCATCTTTGGAATTATAAACTATTCATTATTTACCTAGGCTTCTAAAATAACACCCACTGGGGTCCTCAACCCATTCTTGTAGGGTCCCAAAACATCCTATTCCTGAAAATATGACACCCTGATTTTACTTCACAAAACTCCAGTATATTCTCATATAATAAAAAATCTAGGCTCAAATGAACTTGGTAATACTGGAAATACTCAAATAATCCACTTACCCTAGTTTTGGGATGGTTCCCAAACTTCTCAAATCAACATTTCACTCTTGCTATGTTGTAGAGAATCTCCCCAGGATCATCGTGGTAGCTTCTAATCGGGGAGAGACGAAACCAGATTTTTATAGAGAAGTTAGAGGATGCGTTTTCTAAAGAGAGAAAGTAAAGTGAACTATGAAATTCTTGCAGAAAAATAATTTTCAGCCTTATATAAAAAGCTGGTCCACGTGGACTCGTCGATGAGACACGTCGCCTCGTCGATGAGTCAACGAAGGAATCTCATCGACGAACACCATCTCCTTGTTGATGAGTTTTAGACCCTAGAACAGGCCTCTCGGTAAGTTCTTGTCAACGAGACGTACGTCCCCGTCAATGATCCCAATAGTCTGCTCATCGACAAGCACTTCTACACTTGTCGACAAGGCCCTGCTGAACCCTCTTATAAAATTTTTTTTCTCTAATTTCTTTTATTATTTAATTACTACATTTCTTTGGGTCTCTACATATTTCCTCAGCATGGAAACATGAAATACACCATGCATTCTGAACAAGGTTGGTGGTAAAATTAGCTGGTAGGCAACTGACCCTACTCTTTCAAGTATCTCAAAAGTGCCAATGAATATAGGGCTCAACTTACCTTTCCTCCCAAACCTTATAACTCACTTCAATGGCTCTATCTTTAAAAACACGTAGTCCCCAACTTCAAATTCTAACTTCCGGTAGCGAGTATCGGTGAACTCTTCTGCCGACTCTAAGCTACACAAATTCTTTCTTTAATGAGTAGGACTTTATCATATGCCTGCTGCACAATTTCTGGTCCCAAAACTTGCCTCTCACCAATCTCATCCTAGTAAAGAGGAGAACAAAATCTCCTGCTATAGAGCGCCTCATAAGGTGTCATATTGATGTTGGCCTGATAGCTGTTGTTGTATGCAAATTCCACCAACAGTATATACTGGGTCCAATTACCCCCAAAATCTAGCACGCACACTTGCAGCATATCTTCTAATATCTAAATAACCCTCTCAGTTTGGCCATCCGTCTGAGGATGAAACGCCATGCTAAAAGATAACTGAGACCCCAGAGCCTCCTACAAGCTCCTCCAAAATAGTGACGTGAAACGTGAGTCTCGGTCTGAAACTATAGACACTGGCACACCATGTGATCGTACTATCTCCTAAATATATAATTCTACCAATCTGTCCATAGAGTAGTTGACTTTAATAGAAATAAAGTGAGTGGTCTTCGTCAATCTATCAACAACCACCCAAATAGCATTCTGATTATGCAATGCTGGTGGTAAACCTCTTACGAAGTCCATAAATACATGATCCCACTTCCACTCTAGGATGTAAAGCGGCTGCAATTGGCCTGCCGGCCTCTGGTGCTTAGCCTTTACCTGCTGGCACGTCAAATACTGTTGCACAAACTTGACAATTTCCCTCTTCATGCCTCTTCACCAGTAAGACTCTTGCAGATCCCTATACATTTTAGTACTACCTAGATGAACCGTGTACAAAGACCTGTGAGCCTCCTTTAAGATCGTCCTCCTGATGTCAATATCCACAGGCACGCACAACCTGGAACGGAACCTCAAGGCCTCATCATCAGAAATACTAAATTCCTCTCATGTCCTTCCTGCACCTTTGTTATTAGCTCTGCTAGTTCTAAGTCATTCCTCTTAGCGGTTTTAATCCTTTCCTGTAGAGTGGGCTACACCACCAGGTTGGCAATAAATGCCTAGTGATCACTCTCCACTAATTCTACACCAAGCCTTTCCAAGTCCATCATGGTTGGTTGCTGAACCTCCATAGCTACCAGTGTCGGACCCACTGATTTCCTGCTTAGAGCATCAACTACATTTGCTTTCCCTGGGTGGTAACTGATGGTGCAATCATAATATTTAATAAGCTCCAGCCACCTCTTCTGTCTCATGTTCAACTCCTTTTAAGTGAAAAAGTACTTCAAACTTTTGTGATCGGAGAATGTTTCGCATCTCTCACCATACAAGTAATGCCTCCAAATCTTTAATGTGTGTACCACTGTAGCCAATTTCAGATCGTGGGTAGGGTAGTTCTTTTCATACTCTTTCAACTATCGGGAGGCATAAGCTATAACCCTACCATGTTGCATCAATACAGAGCCAAGCCTTTTCAAAGACGCGTCACTATAAATTACATAACCATCACCCCCTAACGGGATAATATACACTGGCGCAGTGACATGCCTCTGTTTTAGTTCCTGCAAACTCTGCTCACAACTGTCATCCCATTCAAACTTGACATTCTTACTAGTCGGACGCATTAAAGGCCTTGATAATGCTGAGAATACCTCAACAAGCCGACTGTAATAACCTGCCAACCCCAAGAAACTCCTAATTTTTTGAACGTTCTTTAGCCTAGATCAATTCAACATTGCCTCAATCTTGCCGGAATCCACTAAAATTTTATCCCCTGATATAACATGCCCCAGAAATGCCATTTTCTCCAACCAAAATTCACATTTACTGAAGTGTGTCTCATGCTCCTTAAAACTCATCGAATAGACCAATATATCATCAATGAAAACCATAACAAACCAGTCTAAATACTAATAAAAGATTCTATTCATCAAATCCATGAATACCGCAGGAGCATTCATGTAATGACCCAAAAATTTCACCATTTCTTTTTAAAGAAATAATATAAATTACTTTGATACTCCTGTAATACCTGCTATAACATCTCAGGCCCCAAATGGACACTGAGGCATCCCTGTACACAAAATGATATACCTATGCAGCAGAAAATATAAAGTCATACACCCATATTTACAATACCAGAATTTAGTGTTTCCATACTATACATACATATTTACATGTCTCCCCAGTTTCATCTACTCAAAACATAGTCCCCTAAATACACTTACCCTTTAAACAGGGTAGTACACAAGATCTCTTTATCTGCGAGCCTGATTTGCTCGCCTAACTGGATCATCTGAAAAATGTTAAATCACTAGGATGAGACAATGCTCAGTAAGAGGAAATATGCTATTACTAGTGTGTGGTGACTGAGTTTCGTAAATACTATACTGACAATATATGAAACTATAAAAGCTGGTAAATTAATATACAGTATAATTTGCATTTATCATAGTTTAAGGTATAACTGTAATTTCTGAGTTTTTTACTTTTCATACTTCTAGTGTCATACTATATCTAATGATATTCTGTAAATCTGTATACATATACAAAACTGAGATGTTTACCCTGGAAAACTATGCGTCATGATTTAATCCCTCATGATAGGGTTGTGCGACCCGTGGGCGGGACTTAATCCTTGTTGGCCCACCAAGTAAGTTAACTATAACTCTACAAATCCTCAGCCTGACCAAACTGCGTCCTCTCCTAGGCATAGAACTGGTAACTACCTCGTCAAATCGGCCACCTCAACCCAATCTTTTGGGGAGTTTGCAAACCCTCTTGGCACAGTTGACAGAAACCATCCACACACTATCTAAGATGTGTGGTTGCACTTTGAACTATACTAGCAACGGTACCGTGCTCTTCTAACTTATCATAACTTGATTCATCAGGGTTTTATACTATATATACTATTTCTATAGATATCCTACTGTTTTCATCCGGTTTTCAAAATAACCATAACACTATAAATCTGATTTGAAAATACTATACTATCTGACTAAAATAACTGTAATATTTCACTGTAATATCTGTGTTATCTAACTGTCATATCTGTATGAATAATTTGTACTATTTGAGTGTTATGGTTTCGAAAAACATGACATTCTGTAAATACTGTAAAATATTTACCTGTATAATATGTGTAAATCTGTCTGATAAATATTTGTGTGTAAAATATATCTGTCTATATATATACACTGTAAATCATAATATTTTGAAAAACTATATAAATTCTTTACTAAACAAAATACCTACTCAGGCCACACAATTAATAAAACTCATGTTCTGAAATATGTAAAACTATATAATTTATACCATGTACATTAATAAACAATCACTATAATTTACTGGTAATATTTCTGAATTTACTAACATAGTATATTTTCCTTACCTAACTGGCTAGGAGGCTCGCCTCCAACTTATCCTCACGCTCACGGTGTACTATTAGTGACGAATTTTAATCCTTCACTAATAATTAGAAAAATTAAAAAAACCTTTAATACTAATTTTTTTTAATCATCAATTCCTATAAAAATTTATAATTACATTTTCAAATACATAACCTGAAACCATAATTACTACAAGATTTGTAAATCATTCAAAATTTTGAATTCAAATACAAATTCAATTAAAATAAATAAATAACATCTGTTCAGATAACATAAAAAATTTAAAAATATTCAAAATTTAAATATAAATACTAGTACAAATTCAAATTAAAATACAAAAATTCCATTTGTTCAAATAAAAAAAAATTACAAACAAATAATCAAAAGTTGCATTCGACGACTGTAGTGCATGCATGCATGACATCGTACTGTTGTTATGACAGCCATGAACCCTACAAATTAAGAGTCATTAAAAAGAATTAGTATACAAATGGAGAGATGGCGCTTAGTATATAATCAGGAAAAATAATTATATGATATAACAAATTAGCAAAAATTTCATAATCATGCATATTACACAATTTGTATGGTAGTAATATCAATAATGAAAAAAATAATGTCAATATTTAAAACTAAACACTGAGTTCACATATTTCCATTAAGTTGCACACTTGAAAGGTAGCCTATAAAGTCAAAGGGATGATTGGAGATTTGGTTTACATAGATCCTTCCTAGTTAAAACTATATATAAAAACAACATTGCTAGAAATTGACAAGGTAATATTTCCATTTATTCATCAGAAGGGGCATCCCTTTTGAAGCCAGAATCAATTTTTCTTGATATCTAATATAATGCATGAAAGGGTCTTCGAATAACCATGAGAAGATACACACACAACTATACTTGCAACTACTTACATATATTATGTGTAATTACCTTTTAATTTTTTGAAAGGTAAAACTGAGTGAATTCATTAATAAACAAAACTCAAGTCAAAGGTCTGATGATACAAAAGTGTAGGAAGACCCAAAACAGGAAACCAACAAGGCAATAAAAATAGTGAGCAACCAAAAAATCAACAAAAAAACCGAAGAGGACACTAATAATAGAAACTGCCAAAGCAGCTGAAATAGCCCCCGAGAATTTAATACTGTTCATTAACCATACGTGTAATTATTATCTTAATATTGAGACACCTTTAGTTATGGAGGTTGTTTTATCTTCTTTTTTTTTTTGGTGATATTGTTTTAAGTCTTTTAGGCATGTTTAGTCATGAAAATTATTTATTAATTTTTTTCTATGATGGTGTTTAAGACCTTTCAAATAGTTGATTAATTTTTTAGGACATGAGGTTAGTCTATCATTCTACCCTAATCTCCAATTAAATAAATTTATGTTTAATATTTGAGTTCTTTGTTACCCTTTTGATGAACTTAGGTGCTTATGAGCAGGTAACATGGATCCTTATGTCATCCTCCTTTACTGTACTCAGGAGCAGAAAAGCAGCATTGCATCAGGTGGATCTTCAATCAGTTTGAATTTATGCCTAAGAAATTATAGAAGGAAAGTGAAAACAATTTTTGTTGATAGCTAGATTAGTGTACTTACAATGGGCATTTAAGCTATGCGCTTAATGGTAAAAGTGATAATTGTAATGTATATTGTACAAGTTTGGTCACTGTTATGTACAAATGACTGATACTGGGCAAGGGTCTTAGCTAGAATGGAATGAGAATTTTGTATTCACCATAACTGGTGAGGTCTCTGAACTTAGGATGAAGATCATGGATAGCGATAGTGCTACTCAAGATGATTTTGTGGGAGAAGTAACGTGAGCTGCAATTTATTATCAATTGTTTCTATTTTTTTTTCTTTTTCATTTTATTATTTGCTCAAAGTACTAACTTGGTTGCATCCTACCTTTTTATGCATTATACATGTTGCTTGGCTTTTCACTTGTAAATATGAGATTCAAAGATTGTGAACCATGGGTGTTTGCATATTGCCCTTTGATCAGTGCACTACCTTAAATTTTTCATACCATATGAAGTTTCAATACAGTTGTTGAGATTACTTTGACTAAAGATGTTTAGAAAGGGGACTATTTAATGAAATCACATAATGACTGTTCTTTAGATTTTTCATTGCCTTCAATTTCAAAACACACAAACAGTATAGGGGAGAAATGACATTCTCCAAACCATAAATGCCCTTATTGTAAAATGCATTGTAGCCATTCAGTTTCAATAGGAGTTTTATATCTCCCGTGAGTATTATTTTGTATAGCCTCTATGATTCTTGACTAGTCATTGTAGGAACTAAACAATAAATCAGCCTCTAATACTTGCCCTAAACCTGTTCATTTGGCTTGGTGTACAAGTGTGATAAGTTACTTGCAGTGTATTTTGCATCTTGTGAATTTGTATACAACTTGAAAAAATTATATGGAATGGTTGTTCTTAATAATCTTGATTCTTGAAAATAATTCCAGCAATTATGAAATTTGATTTATGTTTTCAATGAATCATTCTTGGTTTTAGATTTTCATTGATAAGCCTAAGATCGCCTCTTTTCTTACTAATTTCCAACACATGAGAGGCGCGAGTTAGAATGACTTTAAATTTTAACTGATCATGCATACATTTCTTTGTACATAGTTTTATTATGAAAAAATTTTAAAAAAATTTCGACAGCATGCCGTTTGTAAATTGGACATTTTTTAAAAAAAATTTGCACTAAAACTTGATAGATTCAAGTAAACAAATCACAATAATACACATCATACAGATACCAATGAATTTGAGCATGCAAGAACCTAAATTCCCTACTAGCATGTAATTCACAATGTACTGCATCAACCATGCAGTTGGTGTTCAACACAAGCATGTATTTCAGTAGATCAATTTGGAAAATAAAGCTTCATTCGAACTGTTTTTAGATTATTTTAATTAATATAAAATTAAACTCAAAATGAACTCCAACAATCTCTTCAAAACTCATATATTAGTCTCATTTTCTTTCTAATTTTATAAATTATATATATTATAATTCATTTATTAGACATTTAAAAACATAAACCAATCTACTATATTAATTATCTAATTTGATTTGATTTGATTTCTTTGTTTTCATTGTCATTTAACTACTTTTAACTTGAATCAGGCCTTGATTTCATATACAATGCATTGTCTTCATGCTAATTCATACCATAATATATATATATATATATATATATATATATATATATATATATATATATTCATATTCACATTTAAAGTGGGTTTGTCTTCTTTAGCAACTTTCAAAATATTGTCAGATCTTTTTTTTTTCTTTTTTATGGAAGGTTATATCCATTCATTTATATTGTTATATATATATATATATATATATATATATATATTAATATTAACATTCTCTGTATTTATAAATATTGCATTTTTTGTCTTTTCTGCTGTTAAATATATTTTTGTGTATCTAGCACATGTATAGATTTGTCACTATTTGTTATTAATACTTTTATTTAAAAATAATTTTTTTAAACGCGAAAACTTAGGTGACTGGGACCCTTCGGGCCTTTACCTCGTTATAAATCAAGGTGAATTAATCGAACCCATAATAGGTGCCAATAAAAGATAAATTAGAGGTAACCCATTAAGAAACACAATCCAAAACTTTGTCAAATTCTTCCTTCTATCGTTGCATTCTGTTTTATAAGTGAAATACTTAAAAGTTTAAAATTTTGATGTATTAATTTTTGGAAGTATAAAATTTATACATTAAATATTATTACACTATCCTAGGATTTAGAAGAAATCAATTATGTATGAAAAAAGCTAAATTAAAAAAAAAAATGTTTTCCTATTCACTTTAAAAACATATGATAAATAAAACCGGCTGCCATATTTCTTACTAATAAAGTTATACAAATGAACATTCAAAATGATACCAAACCTAATAATTATGTAGATTAATTAAAGACCTAAGACTCAATATGAATAATCAAAAGTCCCTCTAAAAAGCACAAACATTATAGTTACTAATGAAATAAATACACACATGTGATGAAATAAATGGAACTTTCACTGTGAATGAAACAAATTTGATCCTGGGAAACTGTAGCAGAAGGTAAATAAAAGTATCACCCCTCTGCTCTGATACTTAGGTAACCCTAAGGTCATAATTAAAACATATCAGAGCACTCACCTTACTCAGTAAGCCCTCAAGTGGTAGATTAATCTCGTACTCACACAGTTCAACAATAGTTTACCGGCAAAGACCCTAAGGATAGGGAATCCTACCCGCCCATACAAGTAGGTTCCCTCTACCCTAGTGCGTTATGTAGCTACTGCCACATCTGAAACTATTAGTGCACTCGCCTTATTCAGCAAGCCCTCAAGCGAAGAGTGTGCCCCGCCCAAACGTAACATGTTCTACATACATAAATACTTCTAATATCATAATACATCATTCTTTCCATCATTATTCAATCATTCACATTTTTTTCATGTTCATAACTTAACATTTCCTTGTATTTCACTTTAAGTGACTCTTTCCCATTTGTATCATTCACATTTCACATTTCATTTCATTGCATTGTTATTCCTTATCATTTCATTTCATAACATTTTCATTCCATTCCTTTGTACTACAGTCGCTTTTTAGCCGTCATTTGTTAGTCCACATAGAAATGCGCTAGAATCTACTAACAGTTAGTCCATGACTCACTCGAAAAATGAGCAGCTCAGAAGTTATCCCAAGTATAGGAGTTATGTTGTGTAATATTAAGCCCAAAGGCTAGATCGTCTCCTCAGGGAATGCATTTTAATTTCAATTTCACGTTCTTCCAATCAAAATTAAATTGCACTGAACTTGGTTCAGATTCGAGATTTCAAGATTATTTGATTTCATTCTTAACAAATTAAATAACATGCACATTAAACCCTAACAACTAGCATTCATTACATTAAAAAGAAAAAATTAAAACCCTAGCCGACTTAAGGAAATACCGGAATACGCACTAATTAAAGATGGTAACTTTGGACACGAAATTAAAACACGTAGGAATGGAAACTTAATCAGACACAAACATGCACTAAAAACCATAACTTTAACACAATTCAAGAATTCAAACCAAAACTTAGTACTTTAAACACTTCAACAATATCCAAACGATATAAAAACACGAACTTTAACATGAAAGAACCTAAATTAAATCAAACCGTAATTAAAAACTAAATTTTTAAGAAAAGAAGACAACTAGTTTAATAAAAACATTTTTTTTTTTTGCAAAAAATTAAAACAGAATTTAAATTAAAAGAAAAATAAAGAAAAAACAAACAATTTAAATCCTTTGCTTTAGAGCAAGGTAAATAAAAAAAAAACAAAATTAACCCTCAATAAAATTACTTAAACAAGGACCCAATATTAAAGTGTGTTAACAACTTTAATGAAGAAATAATCTAAAACAAAAAACATTAACCAGTTGTAATAAAGCAGAGAAATTAAAAGAAAGAGAAAGAGAAAGAGAAGGAAGGTTGGAGGAAGCCTCGGGTGGAGTCCTGGCTGTGAGATAGCCTGCTGCAGATGGTGAAGGAGGCTGGTCGTGCTGTGATGGAGGCTGGAGGTTACTCAGGTACTGCCTGGTCTGGCCGTGAAGGGCTCTGGCTGCTGGTGTTGGAAGCCTCTCGGTTTCTTGCTGTGTACGTGGTGCTTGGAGTTGAAGTTCTACTGAGATGGTGGAGGAGGCTGTGCAGAGATGTAGTAGTGCTGGAACAGGGGCTACCACGGCTGCAGATGGGGGCTTGCTTGCTGGGATGGTCTGCGGGTGATGGTTGTTGCTAAAGGTTGAGGGGGTTGCAGCAGAGAAACCCGAGGGAGGCTGTGTTGGAGCTATGCAGCACTAGTGCTCGAGGAGTTGCTGCTGCTATGGTGGCTCTCGGATGGACATTGCTGGAACAGATTCTGGAAGGCTATTAGTGTGGGACTTGCTGGATTGGCCGAGTTGCAGGATTGAAAGAGGAAGCAGAGGGCTAGCAGAATAGAGGTTGAGAAAGAATAGCAAGGAGAGGAATAGAGAGAAGACGAGAGCTTAGAGAGAGGGAGAAGAAGAGGAATAGGGGAAGAAGGAAGAAGAGAGGGCTCGGGAAAGAGGAAGAGAGAAAAATCAGGGAAGAGAGGTAAGCCAAGAGAGGAGAGGGTTAGAAGAAATAAAATAGAAGCGGAAGAAAAAGAAGAAGAAGAAGAAGAAGAAGAAAAGGGTGAAGCAGAGTTGGTGCGCAGGAAAAAAAAGAATTTAAAGGGTAGGGAGGCGGTGCCCTAGGACCAGGATAGAGATGACCCGACCCAATTGGGTCTGACCCGAATTATTATATTTTTTTTTTCATTTTTTTTCATTCTTTATTCATCGCAAATCTGACTCTTCTAGAGCCCATTTCTTGTAAAACGCAAAACATAAATATTGTAGATAATCCTTTCCTCTTTCTCCAAAAATTTGAATCGTCTCGATCGGAGCTCAGAAGGAAAAGTTATGTGAGAAATACGAACAAGTGTCGGTTTTGGTTCCCGGGAATTTTCCTGCGACAAAAAATTACCAAAACTTCATAAATAATGCAATAAAGTTCAAGAATGATGACTTTAGCACTTTATTAAAATATTGGACAATTTTGGACATTTAATTAAAAATATAAACCGTAAAGTCCGGGTTAAGATGTCCAATTACACAGTTTCGGCGCGTAATCAGTCCACATAGAAATGAGTTAGATCTACTAACAGTTAGTCTACATAGAAATATGCTAGAATCTGCTAACTCAGCTTTAAGCTGTCGTACATTTACCGAACATCTTTCAACTGTTTACATGGTTGCATTAACACACACAAGCAACATAGCCCATGTCATGTTTTATTCACAATGCATTACTTACTTAACCTGCATCTCATACATTTAACATATATTTCCACACAACATTCTATTTACTCATGCCACACAAATTAGTAATAAAATTCATACACTGCCTGTAAAATAAGCCAACTAACATTTAATGTTTATATACTAAAAATACCTTTCACTTCTTACATAAATACTCAAAAAATATTTTTCCACTTTCATCAGTTTATTTTCACATATACAAATTTAATAAACAGTCCTAAACTAAAAAAAAATACAATTTAAACAATTGACATTTTACCCATACTGAAACATATACACGTACATATAACACAATTTATTTTTCTATTAAATTCATAAAAATTCTAATTTAATATATATTTTTCCCCTTACCTGGTTTCTTGAACTACGCAAACAGGGATCTCGAAAAATACATGCGACGCTCACCAGGACCCTGAATAAAAAATTCCTAGTTCCAATAAATTATTTCTGAATAAAACATTATTTAAATATTTCCTAGGGCCATAATTCCTAAATAAATAATAATACCCTTAAATATAGTCAAATTATCAAATTTCTCAAATCCCACTTTTGCTTTGGAGTGGAGCGTAGAAAACCCCAATTAGAAAATTACCTATGCCAAAATAACGACGACGACGACTAGGACCCCGTGGTGGTGTCCGATCGTCGATTTAACCGCATATTAACAACGAAATTGAGAAAATGGGAAAAAATTACCTTTCCCCAGAAGTAGGGCATAAGCCGTTCCCACGACAAATCTGCTATAATAGAAATGTTGGCAGCGGAACCAGCAATCCAACGATACCTTACGTTTCCCAATCCACCGCAAATCCACCAAGAAATTGAAGAGAGAGAGGAGAGCGTGATTGGCGCAAGAAAATTCAAAGAAGGGAGGGGGGGGGGGCGTGCTCTGACTCCTTGTGCTTCTTCTTCTTCTTTCTTCTTCACTTACTTTATATACATATATATATATATATATATATATATATATATATATATACATATATATATTTCTTATTTTAATTAGTTTTTTTTAAATCCAATATAAAAATATTTAATTTAATAACTAATTATTTAATTTTTTAATTTATCTTAATTTAATTTAATTTCTTTAATTTTAATTTTTTTTCTTTTTCCCACGTCATTCCTTTTATTTATTTATCTATTATTATTATTATTATTATTATTATTATTATTTTCTAAATTGTTTTAATCCTTTTAATTTTTCGGGTTTTTACAGCTTAATTACATGACACTAATTTAATTTTAATTCTCAATTAAAATGGAAGAACAGTTATACATCTTATATTTATGACTTTCATGATTGTCATAATGGATTGAATGTTATCATTTCAAAGATTTAAGAGTACTTAAGACTATTCCACTTCTTTATGGAAAAAAAAAAATATTGAGGAAGCAGAAAGAGAGTTTACAAATTAAGAAAGGGCAAGAAATCCTCAATTTGGTCACAACAGTTATAATTCTTAGAAACCTAAGTCATCACACAGTAAATAAAGTTCATAGGCTATTGACTGGTCATTTATGCCAAATTGAAGTTCAATCCCTAATCTATTTTTTAGAATTTTATTTCAGGAAACTCAATACCAACCACTCTGATGGGCAATGATGATGAACATGAACTTAATTTTTGGTGGAGTCTACGGTTTTACAGAACCCTAATACATTGCTTCATACCACAATAAGAAAATAACTCCTTATGTAGCATGAACTAATGTGAAAATTGTCACTTTGAATGTGAGCGTAGATGATGAACTACTCATTTTGTCATCCACGTTGTTAACATCACAAATCTCAAAAGGTTTCCAAGAATGTATGGCACAGGTAAATTGTCGGTACGAATCGACACTTTCTTAACTACTGAAAAATTATAAAAATAAATGCTTATGCTGCATTTGGGATCATCAAGTTCTAGCCATTGATTTAGAATTGTTGTGAATTTGGATCCACACAAAATAAAATTGTATTGGATTTTCTTATATTTCCTATAACTCCAAATTCAAAACTCAAAGACCATGGCCTTGCAGTCAAATTAAGTGAAAACAAAAATAAAAACAAAAAAAAAATGTTTATTGTCTAGTGTTTTCTCTTTTGGCCACAAAAATTTTTATTAATTTTCTTTGCAATTATGAACACTGAATGGAACAACATTGCAGACCATTTCCTAAACCAATTCCAACAAAGTGAATTTTTTTTACTTCCAAAGTGTTCCAATTTTGGACACTTCAAAAATCAAAACAAAATCTCAAATAAAGCATTTGAATGAAATGATTTCCAACTATATTACGCACAAAAATTCAAAAATTACAAATAATAAACGCAGTAGTAAAAGCAGAAACAAGATAGAAATAGATACCCTAAAGCACCACCAGAATGCAAAATATTTCTCGAATACAAAATAGGCGTATAGGTCTCAAGAGATACCTGGGAGCAGCAAGAGACTGGGAGAGGGGTTCGACAAGGGTCGCGAGTTAGCTAGGGCTCCGATAAAACCTAAGATGTCTGGCGAGAAGGGCGAAGAAGGCTGGGAACAGCGGGAGACTGGGAAAGAGGTTTGACGGGGGTCGCGAGTCCGCTAGGGCTCCGATGAAGCCTGAGATGTCCGGCGAGTAGGGAGTACAAGGTTGGGAGCAGCGGGAGACTGGAAAAGAGGTTTGACGGTAGTAGGAGGGGAGGAGGAGGAGCCAACTGGAGCAGGAGGGAGAAGCGAGGAGCAGGGGAAAGTGTGGGAAAATATGCTGCGGAAAGGGATTAGTGTTTTTGGGCATTAGTGACGGTTTCAAAACTGTCACTACTACTTTCCTTCTATTTTTTTTTTTAAATAACATAGCATTAGTGACGGTCCACAATTCATCTCTAATAATGACCTAATAGTGACGATGCTGTGAATTCGTCACTAATAAGAGACCAATAGTGACGAATTTATAAATTCGTCACTAATACTCTGAACTTAAAATTTTTTTATTTTTTATTTTTAAAATGGAAGTATTAGTGACGAATTTAGAAATTCGTCACTATTGGTTCCTTATTAGTGACGAATTTATAGCATCATCACTAATACTCTGAATTTAAATTTTTTTTATTTTTTATTTAAAAAGGTAGTATTAGTGACGGTTCTCAAATCCATCACTGACAAGGGATCAATAGTAACGAATTTATAAATTCATCACTAATACTCTAAACTTAAAATTTTTTATATTTTTTTTAAAAAGGAAGTATTAGTGATGAATTTACAACATCGTCACTAATATTCTGAACTTAAATTTTTTTATTTTTTATTTTAAAAAAAGATGTATTAATGACAGTTCTCAAATCTGTCACTAATAAGGGACTAATAATGACAAATTTATAAATTTATCACTAATACTTTGAACATAAAATTTTAATTTTTTTTAAAATGAAGTTTTAGTGACGAATTTACAAATTTGTCACTATTGGTCCCTTATTAGTGACAAATTTACAACATTGTCACTAATACTCTAAACTTAAATTTTTTTTATTTTTTTTAAAAAGGAAATATTAATGATGATGTTGTAAATTCGTCGCTAATAAGGGACCAATAGTGACGAATTTATAAATTTATTACTAATACTCTGAATTTAAATTTTTTTATTTTTTTATTTAAAAAGGAAGTATTAGTGACGGTTCTCAAATCCGTCACTAATAAGGGACTAATAGTGACTAATTTGTAAATTCATCACTAATACTCTGAATTTAATTTTTTTATTTATTTAAAAAGAAAGTATTAGTGACGGTTCTCAAATCCGTCACCAATAAAGGAACAATAAGGGACCAATATTCACAAATTTATAAATTCGTGACTAATACTATGGACTTAAAATTTTTTATTTTCTTAAAAAAATAGTAGTAACGGTTATTTAATCATCACCAATGTTTATCTTTTAGTGACAGATTTAATTTGTCACTAATACCACAGAAATCATTGCCAATATTTTCTCGAGATAATTTATGCGCGAAAAATGTTTTCCCGCTATATTTTTCGATTTTTAGTGACGAACATATTAGTGACGAATTCAATTTCTTCACTAATAGTGTCGTATTAGTAACGATTACTAAAACCATCACTAATACTTTGCTATTAGTGACAAATTTGAATCCTTCACTAATACTTTTGTCACTAAAAAACAGTTTTTTTGTAGTGAAATTGATGTTCACTCATGTGTATGAAGCCCATCCATGAGCTCTTCCGATACTAACTCTTCCCAATATGGGGCCCTAAGCGAATGATTTAATTAGAGACCCTTAATATTTTGTTTAATTTTTATTTTTATTTAAAATTAATTTTTTTATGTACATCAAGTAATTTTAGTTGTACTGCATGTGCAGGGTACTAAGTATTGACACAGTAGCTAATAGTTATAAATAATGTTAACATTATTATATTAAAAAAAAATTTGGGGCTCCAAAATTTTTGGGGCCTTAGGCAGGCACCTCAATGGCCTTAATGAAGAGCCGACCCTGGGTACTAACAAGTAGTATCAGAGCCAACGGTCTGTAACTCTAGGTGAGCGATATCGTAAAAAGTAGAGACTTGAAGCTAATTCTCCTGACGTGCTAACAGTTGGATGAACAAGTGTGTGACCAAGGCCAATACGGATCATTTAGGCCTGAATGGATCCGAATAGGGTCAAGACGTGAGAGGTATGATTGGTTCGTAGGCACGTAGAATGCAATCTGGCCGAGGCACGTAAGATGCCAATGGTAAGGCCCACTTGAGTAACTGTTGGGGAATTGAACTTACTCTCATAAGGGAGATGATTTCCATTCAAGGGGGAGCAGTTAAAACTCACAAATGAGAGGAAGATTGTTGAAAATTCCATTTGTGAGCTTATCCCACATTGGAAAATTTGAGTGGATAATGGGAGCTTATATATATGGTTGGATCCAAAACCCAATAGACTTAAGCTTTTGGGTCAAGTTGGTATTTACCCATATATATCAAGTCCACCCATGGGCTCCTCCGGTCCTAACAGTTTTGACATTGTGTTCAACACCTCGGAGCGATCAACAAATCGAGAGGTGATGAGCTTAAAAAATTTTTGGAGGAAATTTCTTCATTTTGGAAAAGCAGACAGGTTTCGACCCTCCCACCCAAGTCACTAAGAATAGAATGCCCGCAATAATAAAGATTATCCAAATGCTGGCTTCCAATAATCAGCTCAGGCTTGAGGATGTTCTGAATCCAATCGTTTAGTGAGAAATGCCTCCAAATTACTTTTTGCTTATTGACAATTGAAGAAGAGGTGGGATGTAGTTTCCATTTCCAAATGACAGAATGCGCAATTCTGGTTTGAGATTGAAAATCTTTCAGCAAGTATACTTCTGACCAGTAGAGCATTTGCAGCCACCCTCTGTAACATATACTTGAGTCTAAAATTAATCTTTTGTTCCCACGGAGATTTCCAGAAGTTCCTGTCAAGTTTCACAGCGTTAAACCTACAAGCTTGGTCGACAACATATGCAGACTTGAGTCACTTGACAGAAAACAATCCATCCTTGTTATGTGTCCACTACCAACCATCAGCAGTTGGGGAACTTGGTATATAAATTTTGGAAATCTGATTGATTTTATCTGCTTCAAGATAAGTCTCCAATTTCTCAAAATTCAGTCTCTTCTGATTATCTGTAAGTAGTGCTGGTTCCTCTTGTTATCTACTACATGGTTCATAGTTGTACTGCTCATGATGTACTCGGCTGGTTCTCAGTGGAAGGCATCACACACAAAACCCTTTTTTTATCAGTTAATGCTTTGATGACCTTTTGCCAATTTGATCTGAGTTGATTGATTAAATTTTTCTATATATTTGGATTCAGAGTTGCAATCCTTGTCCCCTCCCACTCCCAAATAGTTTACACAAATGGACTCTTTTGATGCCTTGGAAATATTTGCTTGTTTGGAATAATAGAGAAAATGTAAGGGGCCATTTCTATGTGGAAAATATTTTTCATTTTTAAAATTTTAGTTTTTCAAATAATTATAAAATTTTTTAGCATATTTTTAAAATTTTCAATATTTGTATTAAAAAGGTAGAAAGTAAAAGAGTTTACTTAAAAGTGCAAAAAGAATTTTTTTTATTTTTTCTTTTTAGATTTAAAAAAATCACCAAAAAAATATTTATTTTCCAAGTTTTCTCCTTTCTCATTTAATGTCTATGTTTTAACTTACTCATTTTGAAAGATCTCTCAGAAAAACTATCATGCAATCTCTTGCTTATTCTTTGAGAGTTATTCTTATGCTTTCATTTATATATCATTCCTTGTGAAAAAAATTTAGTTATATTCAACTATTGTTATTGGTGTCACTGCCTTCGTTAAAGCAAGTATATATTGGTGGAATATATTGGCATTCTTATCGCTATTATTGTAAGAGATTTAGTGAAACCTTAAGGTGATTGGCCTTAAGAGAGTGAATGTAGGTAGAGACAGTCCCAACCACTACAAGGAGTTTGCACATATCTTTTTTCCTATATTTTTAGTTAATTGCTTTAATATTTGTGTCATTTGCTTGCACTATCTTGATTTGTTTTAAATTTGGTATCAAGCTCTTAAATTTATTAAAACCAATTCATTACCCCTGTTAGCCCATTTGGGCCAAAACTCTTCATTTATATATAGGACCTTCACCCTTATTTTCAAATCCACCCATGCTTATAGCTCCCATCTTCTTTGCATCAACTATGTTTCACCTTCTTTCGATAGAAACGAAACTCCTCATTACTCAGATAAAGTTATAGATCAACCAACTCCTCATCACTTACATAAGACGAGTGAGATGGAAAGTGAATATCATCCACCCTAATCCCCTTATTCATTAGTTGTCATATCTTCCACCTCCTTAACTAGCTCCCTTTCCATAACTCGTATCACTGCCTATTCACGAGACGTGCATTTGAAAAGAAAGAATGACAATACATTTCATTCATAAAACGTGTCTTTTATTCTATGTATTATTAGTAACATTTTTCAACATTAACCTCAGCAGCATGAACAAAATATTTGGACGGAAGTAGTTTGGGGAACCCAGGGTCGGCGGGTGGTGGTGGCATCCTTAGAGACCATACATGTACTTTTGTGTTTGGTTTTTCAAAATATTTTGGTTCTTATTCAAATAATGAAGCTGAATTGAGAGCTGTGTTAGAGGGAATAAAGATTTGCAAACATTTGGGTCATACTAGTATTGATATTGAATGTGATTCGAAAATTGTTGTAAATTGGATAAGAACAAGGAGGTGCTCATTGTGGTATTTATGGGATTTTTGGGAGCAGCTGATTGGTTTATTGGAGGGAGTAGACTTTTCGATAAAACATTGGTATAGAGAAGGAAATAAAGTGGTAGAGGCCTTGGCTCATCAAGGTGCTAGGGGGAGGAATATGTTGTTTACAAATAGTAGTCAACTCCCTAGAGTTATCAATGGGTTATATAAATTGGAGAAGATGGGTACGGCTTATTTCATGTATGTTTAGCTGATTTCCTGTTGGTTTTGGTCTATGCTTTATGTTATATTTCTTTTGTTTGTTTTGTTGCATGTGTTTTGATTTGATTGGTTTTGTAATCTTATTTTGGCTGGATGTTGATGCTGTTATTTGGGAGGCCTTTAAAGGTTTGTCTTTTGTCCCTCCCTTTAAATATCTTGTAACCACGGTATTCCTTCGCCAAAAGTGAGGGTTTATCAATAAATAAATGGAGGTCCCGCCATTTTTTATAAAATAAAAATAAAAAATGAATAAAACATTTTTTTCTATTTTTACAAAAAAAAAAATTATTTTTTCTATGGTTGTATGATTTGATGCATTTTTCCTAACTTAATTATGAATAAAATATCCATCTTTTTCATAGTAAGCTAGTGGGAAAGAAAAGAAAGAATGAAGTAATAATATTCGAATTTTCATGCAATCAAGGAAGAATTCTTCCGCTTTAGTAAGCTTACTCTGGTTGCCCAAATAAGATGTCAATTGATCATGATGAAAATGAACTTTTCTGTGTGATGTAAAATAGAAGAGTCATGAAAACATATTTTTGGAAAGTCCATTTTACATGAGGGTGCAATGTTGCATGCATGCAAAACAAAATTGTCTTTTGGATAGTCAGTTCCCACTACATAAACTTACTTTTCATAAGCCGATTTTAGTCCCCATGCATGAAACGTAGTTACATAAGGTGAAACCTACTTATGGAAAGTCGGTTTTTATTTTTTATTTTTTTTGTGACAATCAACTTTCCATAAGTCAGTTTTAGTCCCCATGCATGCAACATGTTTGAATTTACGCAAGGTGAAACCGACTTATGGAAAGTCAATTTTCATAATGAAAACTGACTTTCCTTAAGTTGGTTTCATTTACATCATAACAACTTGTCATTTGAGATATTACCAACTTATGTAAAGTCTGTTTTCATTGTGAGAACCAACTTTTCATAAGTCAATTTTACTTTAGCACAATTCTATAAATAATTCCCCTACTGTCATACAATTATATTTTTTCCATTTAAATATTATTAGCTTTGTAAAAAACTCCCCCTTGGGCGATAATGGGAAGAATTCCTAATTTTAGTTTAGAGGAGGCTTCATATGTTGAGCTATGGTGCCAATTATAGGGGTAGGGGTAGGGGTAGGGGTAGGGTTAGGGCTAGGTGAGGTGTCACGGGCTAAGCTTGTTTAGGGCATTATGCTTGCCTATGACCGCTTATCTCGTGCGTTTGGGATGGGTTTCCATCATGTAAATACTAGTGTAGGGTTATTTTCTAGTATTTCTTTCATTGTAAGCCAAATAAGGCAGTATGACTCCTCGGTCACTTTGATGTTTCCTAGTGCTAGAGTGAGAATGGCCTAGAAAGCTCTTTAGGGGAGGGTGAGTGTTCATCAATCATTGCAAAACTCACTAGCAATTGTCAACGTGCTTAGCCTACTTGCCTCCCTCGCTAAGTACAACATGTCAACGGAGGATTTATTAATGAATTACGTTTGCTTCAATATTTACTGCTTGGTTGCCACGGCTTTCATGAATTGATTATTATTTCCGCTGCTATCTGATTGAATGTTAATGAAAGTGCTTCGTGGATGAATGTTAGTAAACAAAAGGCTGGCTAGTTAAGCAAGAGTGCTTTAGCTAGCGCCGCACGGCCCTTCACAACGGTGTGAAAAAGGCGGACCGTGACATTTGGTATCAGAGCCCAAGTCGGTGACACTTGGTGAGAGCCCAAGGTTGAGTTGCTACGTGAATTCGATTGCCTTCGTTGTTGGGTTTGGAAAGCTTTGGTAAGTGACCATGGCACCAAACAATGCTGAGAGGATCAGCGTGCTGGAAGCACAGGTTGAAGAGTCAACCAACACTATGGCCGCGGAGGTGGCCCAGATGAGAGAACTTGTTGATGAAGTGAGGGGATCACAAAAACATCAAGCAGGTTTGATAGGCGACATGTCAGAGGACTTTCGCCACACGGTGGAAACTTTGCAAGCCCGGATGGCAGATCTGGATGCAAAGGTAAATGTGATGGTTCTTGCTATGGGGAACTCCAACACTCCGGGAGTTAGCAAAACCAAGGTGCCAGAACCCAGGACGTATGGGGGTACCCGAGATGCCAAGGAGTTAGAGAACTTCTTGTTTGATGTGGAGCAGTACTTTCGCGTTGTGAGGATGGCCTCAGAACAGGCAAAGGTGGATACTGCGACCATGTACTTGGTTGGTGATGCCAAACTGTGGTGGCGTACCAAGTACAGAGAAATTGAAAATGGAAACTGTGTGATTGATAGTTAGGCAGACTTGAGGAGAGAGCTCAAGGCCCAATTCTTTCCTGAGAACGTTGAGTATAATGCAAGGAGAAAACTGAGAGATCTCAAGCATACGGGGTCAATCAGTGAATATGTGAAACAATTTTCTGCTTTAATGTTGGATATTCGGGATATGTCGGAGAAGGACAAGTTGTTCTATTTTCTAGAGGGGATGAAACCGTGGGCAAGAATTGAACTTCATAGACAAAGGGTTCAAGACTTGTCAACTGCACAAGCGGCTGCAGAACGCTTGACAGACTACGCTGGTGATGAGACCGCTTCGTCCAAACGGTTTGGCGGAGAGGGAAACGGTGGAAAGTCTTTCAAGAATGGCAAACCCAAGAGTGGGGGAGCCGACCCTAATTCATCAATCTCACAGGAAGCTTCGTCGTCTCGAGGGTTCAACACACCCAATGGAAAGGGGAAGAGTAAAATTGAGTGTTTCTTGTGTCGAGGTCCTCATAGAGTTTTTGAGTGCCCTCACAAAGCATCACTTAATGCCTTACAGGCTTCCATTGTAGAACAGGCAGTGGAAGACAATGGGGAAGAGGATGAAGCCCCGAGGGTGGGTTCAGTGCGGTTGGTGAACGCATTGGAAAAGCAGGCAAAAACACCAAAAGTTACACGAGCAAAAGGGTTAATGTTTGTGGACTTGAGGATAAATGGGAAGAGTACTCGCGCTATGGTGGATACGGGAGCTACTCATAATTTTGTTTCGCAGTTGGAAGCAGGAAGACTCAACTTATCCTTAGAGAAGGATACAGGACGCGTGAAAGCAGTTAATTCTGTAGCCCAGCCTACTCTGGGAGTAGCCAAGCAAGTGGGTATAAAGCTTGGACAGTGGGAAGGTCATGCGAATTTCACAGCGGTGCCATTGGATGACTATCCAGTCATTCTAGGAATGGAGTTCCTAATGGGGACGAGGGCAGTGCTGATGCCTTCGGCTGGTTCCCTGTGTCTGATGGGAGATCACTCGTGCATGGTGCAAGTCGTTGCAACGAAAGGAGACGAAGGGAAGTCCCTTTCAGCCATACAACTCAATGAAGGATTGGGTAAGGGTGAGCAGACACGTCTAGCCACGGTGGTGGTAGACAAAGAAGTAGGCCAAGAGCTGGAGCCTACGCCCATCCAAGCGGTGTTGGATGAGGATAAGGAGGTGTTGCCGGATAAGCTGCCTCAAAATTTGCTTTCACGACGGACTGTGGAGCAAGAGATCAAGTTGTTATCAGGAGTGAAACCACCTGCTAAAAGGCCATGTTGGATTGCGCCTCGAGAGATAGTAGAGTTGGGGAAACAGCTTGATGAAGTGGAAGCGGGATGTGTTCGCCCTTCCAAAACACCGTTGGGAGCATCGGTGTCGTTTCAGAGGAAACATGAAGAGCATCTACGGAAGGTGTTCGACAGGCTGAAGGGAAACAGTCTGAATTTGAAGAAGGAGAATTTCTCTTTCGCTCGGCGGAGCAACAAATTCCTTGGTCAAGTCGTTGAACAAGGTCGTATCCGGAGGGGTATGGAGAAGGTAAGGATGAATCAAGAATGGAAGATCCCCACGACAGTGAAGGAGTTGCGTTCCTTTCTTGGCCTTACTAGTTTCTACAGGAAGTTCGTTAAGGGGTATTCGCGGAGAATGACTCCAATGACAGGACTACTGGGAAGGTATTATTGGCCGCACACGCGGGATGATGTGGTTAATTATACCAAAACTTGTCTCACTTGCCAACAAGACAAGGGGGAGCGGAAGAAGTATGGTACTTTCATGGCTGCACCAAAGTACTGTTCGGCAGAGGGGACGACACAATTGTTCCTTGTGACTATTGTGAGATATTGGGGTGTTCCCCAAGTTATTATTTGTGACCAAGATTTAATGTTCATTGACAACTTCTTAACAGAGTTTTTCAGGATATTCAGGTCACACCTTGACATCTCTTCGAGTTATCATCGACAGACAGACGAACAGATGAAGAGATTCAGAGAGCCGCTAGATGAGTACTTGTGCCATTTTGTCAACGACAACCAGAAGAATGGCGTGCAACTACTTGATGTGGCTCCATTCTGTGGCAACGCCCAAAGGCGCTCAACTACCAACAAGAGCCCTTTTGAGCTTGTTACAGGCCAGCTGCCGCTGTTACCTCACACAGTGGGCGAGCCGTACAGACGAAAGAGTCCTAAGGCGTACATCTTCACCAGTGAAGGGAGACAGAATGCAGACTTTGCCCAAGCCTATATGGAGAAAGCTTTTGAGCAGATGAAGAAGTGGGCAGATCAAGAGAGAAGACCGCAGTCTCATGTCAACTGCCTCAAGCCATTCAATGCCAATACTAACGATCTGAGCAGAAGTCAGTCAAACAGCGCAGAGTTGAAGAGAGTGCAACCTGACAGACATGATGTTGAAGAGATCCTTGCAGACAGAAAGTTCATATCCTCAAGGAAGAAGCAGCAGAAGTTCCTAGTGGAGTGGAAATGCCTTAATGACAAAGAAATCAGCTAGATTTTTGCGGAAGATATTCAACTGTTCGTGGACAAATTTGAAGTGTACCTACCGCCAAAAGTCTACGAGGACGTCGACCGCATAAGTGGGGGAGAATGTCACGGGCTAAGCTTGTTCAGGGCATTATGCTTGCCTATGACCGCTTATCTCGTGCGTTTGGGATGGGTTTCCATCATGTAAATACTAGTGTAGGGTTATTTTCTAGTATTTCTTTCATTGTAAGCCAAATAAGGCAGTATGACTCCTCGGTCACTTTGATGTTTCCTAGTGCTAGAGTGAGAATGGCCTAGAAAGTTCTTTAGGGGAGGGTGAGTGTTCATCAATCATTGTAAAACTCACTAGCAATTGTCAACGTGCTTAGCCTACTTGCCTCCCTCGCTAAGTACAACATGTCAACGGAGGATTTATTAATGAATTACGTTTGCTTCAATATTTACTGCTTGGTTGCCACGGCTTTCATGAATTGATTATTATTTCCGCTGCTATCTGATTGAATGTTAATGAAAGTGCTTCGTGGATGAATGTTGGTAAACAAAAGGCTGGCTAGTTAAGCAAGAGTGCTTTAGCTAGCGCCGCACGGCCCTTCACAACGGTGTGAAAAGGGCGGACCGTGACATGAGGGGAGGGGTAGAAGTGTTCTAGTTATCGAAAAACTTCGTTTGTTATAAACTTAGGTTAAACTTGATCAACTTCATAATTGCTAAACTCAAACTTGAACTCGACTTGACTATAAGCTCATAAAACTTGAATTCGACTCGATTATAAACTAGCATTAAAAATATATATAAATATATATAATGTATATTAATATTAAATATATTTATAAAATATATATTATATGATATATAATATAAAAATAATAAAATTAAAAAGCTCGATTAGACTCGAAACTCGTTAAAATACTCAAGTAGTTCGAACTCAACTCGAACTCGAGTAGAACTAAATTGAGTCGTGTAAGGGGATGAGTTGAGTCTGAATAGCTCGCGAGTAAGCTAAATTCACTTACTCCCCTATTTGGTCTTTTTATTTATATTTTTGCACAAAAAAATAGATTATAAAAATGCATTTTTTTTTTTTTTATGTTATTAGTTTTTTTTGCTTCTATTGTTAATTTTTAACTATTTGCGAGAAAATTGAAAACTAGAATTTATAGTTTTTACTTGTTTTGACAATTTGTTCTTAGAAATTTTAATATCTAGAACTAGTTCTTTTAAATTAAATTATTAATTTTACACACTTTAAAATAAAAATAAAGATAAAATGATTATATGGATTTAAATGTAACTAAAATTAAAAAAATATATAAATTTCAAAATAATAATAATAACACTAACTATAAAATATTGTTATTACTTTTCAACTGTCATGTCTAATAAAATATTTATTATATAGTAAAATTTGAAAGTATAATAATTAAGTAAATAATTATAGTAATTTTTTTTAGTATGAAAATTTTTAACATATATTATTTTATAATTTTAATAACTTTTATATAATATTATTTGATTTAAAGATAACAATAATTTTTTTAATTAAAATTTTAATTTTATAAATGTTAATTAAGTTGCTGGTTCTAGTTTATCTTTTTGATTTTTAGGATTTGGTTAGTATCATTACAGTTTTTTGTTTCTTTTTCTTTTTAGTGAAGAAATAGATTACAAAAATACATTTGTTTATATTGTTAGTTTTTTGTTTCTGTTGTTAGTTTTTAATTATTTATTAAAAAATTAAAAATCATATTTTATGGTTTCAGTTGTTTAAGGCGACCTATAACAAAAATTTTAATATTCGGAATTAGTTTCTTATGGATTAGATTATTTATTTTATTTTTAAATTAAAATTAAAATTAAATAATCATATGAATTTAAAGATAATTAAAATAAACTATATACATAAATTTTAAAAAATAATAAAGTCAATTACAAAATACTTTTAATATTTTTTAACTGTTATGTCGAATAAAATTTTTGTTGTAAAATAAATTTTGAAAGTAGAATAATTAAGTAAAATGATTATCATAAATTTTATTTTTATTATAGTAATTTTTTAATGTAAATTATTTATAATTTTATTATTTTAATTATATTTTTATAATACTATTTAATTTAAAGATGAAAATAAGTATTTTTAATTAAAATTTTAATTTATATTAATTTCATAAATATTAATTTAGTTGTTGATTTGTAATTTGTAATTTTTATTTTTAATTTTTATTTCTAGTTTTGTTTCTCTAAATTTTTTGAACTGATACCAAAGACCCGTTCTTATTTTTGAATTTCGTTAATTTTTATAGTGATATCAAACGGCCTTGGAGCTCGCGGCACTGGCCGTCGGTGTAGCTGTGGTCGTCTCTGCACTGGAACAAGACGGAGAAGGAGAAGGCGGTTCGGCTGCCGCTGGCGTTGGTCTTGAAGAACTTAACCTTGGTAGACTGGAAAACAAAAATTCGATCCGGAGGACGGTTGAGCGAGCTTGTGGGTTGGTCCCGGTTAGATGAGTGAGGTGTTGCTTTGAACAGCGCTTGAAGACCAAAGCAGAGTAATCCGGGAGCGAATTCAGCAAGAATGTCTAAGAAAGCCATAGACAGAGATAATTCAAAAGGGTTTTGCGGGAATATCCATTTGAGGGCGCGCGGTGATGGATGGAGTCGGACTCATGGCTGGATGATTAGGAATTTCCAGAGGGATTTGTGGGGGAATTAGAGAAAATGTGAAATGGTTTTGGATTGGAAATGAGAAATGAGGAATGCTCATCGTTGCTAGTTTGCTACACCTGGTTTGCTTCCTTCCAACCGAGAGCGGCAAGTGACCGTTAGAGAGGCGGATGAGGAGGACCGCCAAGCGAAGGCTTTACCTTTTCGTCTTCTTTTGTTGATCTGAACCCTAAAAATTACAAGAAAAAAACACTTGATTTATTGAAATTTGAAGTCATTGTGACAGGATGGTGAGCCAACTGGTTGGTGATGCTTCCGTGATGAATATCATTGCCCAAATAGCCGGCATCTTGGCATTCATCGCCGCAGACAAGAGAACGCTCTATCGCGACCCCCAAATTCTCGTGAATCGTCGCCGACATCTCGGTCATTACTCATTGCCGCCCCTACCGTTCTGAATTTCCACCGTGCCGTTCGAAGGAAAAGAAGGACATAGAAGAAAAATGAGGAGGAGGAGAATCAGCGACCATGCGCGACACCGTTGGTGTTCTCTCCCGCTGTCGAGAATCTCTACTGCTGCCGCTTGGGCTGCCGGAATTGGTATGGCATCCTCCCTTCCCCTTTCTTAATTTCTCCATTTCTTCTCTCTCTCTCTCTCTCTCGCCCTCCACCCTAAATTCATCTTGATGGTTGATTTACCAAAATGGCCCTCTATTGTTCAAGCTGCTCTTATGCCCCAAGTTCCATACAGCCACCATGGATGCCCGAGCACAATCCAGTGCATGCACCCACACCTTTTAGTTTTTCACCATGGATTTCTTTACCTCAACACTTGCCTATTGTTTGCTAGTTGTTTGGGAGCTTGTAGTTTAATTTAGATTTTTATAAATTTGAATAAGTTATGAACTATAACATTGCATTTATAAATACAAAAAATTCAAAAGTAAAGTTCAAAATTCCTGTTCTTGAACACAACTATATATTCATGTGTATAAGTAGTTTCATAGACCTTCATGCATGATTACATGTGATTGTATAGGCATAAGCCTTAGTGTTTAGTACACTGGATAATACACACACACACAGATGTATATATGTATAGTTCTTGTTATATATATGTACATGGATATTTGCATGCATGCATATATACTTCTGGAATATGTGTTGCCCATACGTAATAACGTATTTGTGTGTTGGCATATAAGAATGCATGTGGGTATTGTTGAGGATTCTTTGCCTTAATCCTAGGAGAATATTATGTCCATACTTTCCTTTTATCTGTCCTCTAATTAATAGGTAACTGTTATGTAATTATTGTAATTATTACATGTAATCTGTAAATTATTATAAATAAACAATTCTCACCACTTCACAAGTGTGGTGGTTTTTTCTAAACACTCTCATGGTATCACAGCCTCCCACGATCCTACCTTCCTTTTCTTTCTGGCATAGCTGCAGCAACCCTAACTCAACCTACTTTACCCCCCCTCCCGAGGGCCGCCGCACTGCTGTCAACCCATCGCGGTGTCACCTACTCCCAGCGGCTAGCAGGCAGTCATCGCAGTCGCCTCTACCCTCTCGCTGCTTTGCAATCGCCACTGCCTACTTGGCTTTGCCGACTTGCCACCCACTCTCCAGTTGCTAGCACCGTCGTTCTTCACAGATCTCCCTTCCCATGGTTGCCGAAACCTCCTCCACTCTTCTTCCTTTCAACACCCTCATCCACATGGTTACCATCAAACTCTCCTCTTCCAACTATCTCCTCTGGAAGAGTCAATTGCTTCCTCTCTTAGAGAGCCAAGAACTAATTGGCCATGTGGATGGAACCCTGAAGCCCCCACCCCGTTTTGATCCTATGGATTTTTAGACACCAAACATCAAACATGTGGTGTGGAAAAATGCAGACCAACATCTCCTGAGCCTACGCTTGTCCTCCCTCACTGAGGAGGCCATGGCTGAAGTCATGGGTCTCTCTGCTTCACATGAGGTCTAGATTACCTTAGAGAACACCTTCAGCCATCACTCCAAGGCTTGTGAAATTCGTCTCAAGGATGATTTGCAACTCATGAAACCCGACACTAGGTTCGTTTTGGAGTACGCCTGAGCCTTCAAGGCCCTCTGTGCTCAACTTCATGCAATCAGATGCCCCGCTGATGACACAGACAAGGTACACTGGTTCCTTTGAGGTTTTAGCTCAAAATTCTCGAGTTTTTCCATGGCACAAATGGCTCTCACCCCGTTGCCTTGTTTTGCTGACTTGGTGCCCAAAACCGAGAGCTTTGAGCTCTTTTAAAAATCATTGGAGCCTGCTGCCCTGCCCCCTGCGGCATTCATTGCTACCCATCGTCACCTTGCGAAGACAAACTTGAGGTCTAGTTCCTCCCGGAATCAGCAAGGCCGAATTGGCGGCCATGGACATGGACAGGGTTGCTTCTCTTCTGGACGACATTCTCTGCACTGCCAAATATGCCGCATGGAGGGTCACTATGCAAATCGCTGTAGCAAATGGTATGATCGCCATGGTCATGCCCCTAAAGCTCAGCTTGCTGCAGCCCTCACCTCGTTGGGTTCCATCTCTGGATATGAGGCCTCATATTGGTATTTAGATACAAAAGCTTCGGCCCACATGACTCCAGCTCAATCCAACCTGGATCAGTCCACTTCATATACGGGTAAGGATTGTGTTATTGTCGAGAATGGTGCGTCCCTACACATCACCCACACTGGTAAAATTTCCCCTTCCCCTGATTTTCAATTGTTAGATGTTTTGGTTGTCCTTCACATCACTAAAAATATGTTGTCCATTAGTAAATTAACGTTTGATTTTCCATTATTCGTTACGTTTACTCATAATTTTTTTACTGTTCAGATTGCCAAATGGGAAGGGCGGTGGCAACTGGTAAAGGAGATGGCGGCTTATATGTGCTAGAATGCAGCAATTCCGCATTTGTTTTTGTCCTCCAAAATATATCTCTTCATGTTTCATATGATTTATGGCATGCTTGTCTTGGACATGCAAATCTTGGACATGCAAATCATTCTGTTGTCTCTCTTTTGAATAAAAAAAGATAGCTTTATCTTTCCTCTTTATTGCCATCTCCTTTATTATTTAGTACATGTCAAATTGTGAAGAATCATTGATTGCCTTATACTCATAATGAACATTGATCGTCAAAAGTGTTAGATCTTATTCATTGTGATATATGGGGTCCCTCACCTGCAAAGTCAAATTTGGGTTTTGCATACTATGTTTTATTTGTTGATGATTTTTCCCATTTCACTTGGCTTTACCCATTGAAATAAAAAATCTGGCTTCTATAATATAATACTTTTCTTCAATTTCAAAATTTTTTGAAAAATCAACATTCTGCTCGCATAAAATTTTTCAAAGTGACGGTGGTGCAGAATTCACTTGCAACTGCTTTAAAGCACAGCGTAGTACCTCTGACGTTCATCATCAACTCTCTTGTCCATATACACCCGCGCTAAATGGTCACGCCGAAAGGAAACACCGTCATGTGATTGAGACTGGTTTGACCCTCCTTTTCCATTCTCACACTCCTACTCACTTCTGGGTTGACGCTTTTAGCACTGCTGCTTACATCATCAATCGTTTGCCCACACCGCTTCTCAGAGGTACGTACCCTTTTGAGCTTTTATATGGTTCCTCTCCTTATTATGAAAACTTTCATCCCTTTGGTTGTCGTGTTTATCCTTACTTACGTGATTACATGACTAACAAATTTTCCCCCCATAGTATTCCTTGCATTTTTATGGGTTACAGTTCCTCTTATAAAGGGTTCCGTTGTCTTGACCCCACCACCTCCAGACTTTATATCACCCCCACATGCCCAATTTGATGAGACCCACTTTCCTTTCCAACATACTTCCCAGGGTCAACCCATATCCTCCATCCACATCTCAAAATTTCTGGAACCCAGTCTTCCCCGTACAGACACGCCCCTACCTTCTCCTGCACCACCTTTCTGACACATTCCTTAATCCGGTTCCACCCCATGTACTATTTGCACTGATCTAGTGGATGAGTCTTTGCAGGCAGCTAATTCTCATGCAGGTCCATCTCTGTCACACTTGAACATCCAATTTGCTTCTCCTGAGCCCATCACTGAGTTGCCTATCATTGCTCACACTCCTATTGCAACTGCTTCGTTGGGCTCCCATCATATGCTCATGCGAGCCAAAGCAAGTATTTTTAAAACTCGCCACCCAACGCATCTCGGCCTTGTGAAATCCTCTGGACTTATTTCTACTCTTCTTGCATCCACTGAGCCTAAAAGATTCAAATCCACTGCTAAGAATCTTGCTTGGCTTGCCGCCATGGATGAAAAAGTTCAAGCCCTGCGAAATAATTGTACCTGAATTTTGGTTCCTCGACTAGCCAATACCAACATTGTGGGTTCCAAACATGGTTTTAAATAAAGGCCGCGACCGTTACGTAAAGGTTTTTTGGGTTACCGATACCGTTACACACCGCGAAATCAGTAGGAAGAAAAATCACGGCCGTAGCGGCTGTTACGGACCGCGACCGTTACGTAAAGGCCGCTACGGCCGTTACGTAACCGCTACAGGATTGTTACACCAAAAAAAATTTTATTTTTTACTTTTTCTTCTCACTTTTTCTCTCTCTTTCATACATCATTCTCAATATACCAAGTGGCAAGAGGGGGAAAAGATTATAATGAGGCTGACAATGATACAAAATTTACTTTTTCTTTAAATACTCACAATAGATGCATTAATTAACAATTTCAAAATACTAACTTGTTAGGAATTTTTTTTTTTTTTAATAATATTAGTAATGTGATATTTATGTTCTTTATTTTTCAATTTCATCCTTCTTTCTTTTCTAGCTATTTTATATTTATATTATTCGTATGTCTTATGTGTCTAATAGATTAACGGAATGTATAAGGTATTTTATTTTATTAATTCATTTAGCACACATAAGAATTTATCACAGATAAGAACAACGAGAAGTATAAATATGTGCACACACGTAATTTTCTATCAATGATGGTTTAAAACAAATGTAAACTTGTTGCCCTTACCAAATAACCTAGTTACTCGAACTAAAAGGTCCAAAATACACTAAAATCCTTTCTAAGAATGACCAAAAGCTTAAAACATGCAAGTACGCTAATATGCACAAGGTTGTGCGTGCTTCAAAAAAATTCACGGCCGTTACACCCGCTTCCCGTTATGTAACATCCGCTACTCCTGCTTCCCGTTACACCTGTTACCGTTACGTTACGCTACCCGCTACTGCAATTTAAAACCATGGTTCCAAATGGGTGTTTTAGACCAAATACTTGCCCGATGGATCTATCGAGCGTCTCAAAGCTCGTCTTGTTGCCAAGGGCTGCACATAGGTACCTAGTCTTGACTACACCGACACTTTTAGTCCTGTCATCAAGGCTACCATTGTCCGTGTTGTTCTCTCTCTTGCTATGACAAACAAATGACATCTTCACCAACTTGATGTCAAAAATGCGTTCCTTAATGGCCCTCTCACTGAACATGTTTATATGGAACAGCCCATTGGGTATATTAACCTTTGCTTTCCCAATCATGTTTTATAGTTGAAGAAAGCTCCCTATGACCTAAAGCAAGCCCCTCGCGCCTGGTTTCAGTGTCTCAGCTCTTTTCTTATTCAACTTGGCTTTTATTGCAGTTGTGCAGACACATTACTCTTTGTTTTTCTTAAGTAGTCAGACATGATCTATTTGCTTTTCTATGTTGATGACATCATTATTACAGGCAACAACTCCTCTTTTCTTGACAGTTATACTCGCAAGCTCAATTCTGAGTTCGCTACTAAGGATTTGGGTTCTCTCAGTTACTTCCTTGGTCTTGAAGCTACATCCACCTTGATAGTCTTCTTATTAGTCAACTGAAATATGCATGAGACATTCTGACGCGTGCTCAGTTGCTTGATAGCAAACCCGCCCACACCCCAATGGTTGTTTCCCAACATCAGTTTGCTGATGGTCCTTTGTTTTCGGATCCCATGTTTTACAGATCTCTCGTTGGTGCTCTCTAATACCTGACTATCACACGTCCTGATATTGCTCATGTTGTCAACTCTGTCAGTCAATTTCTACATTTTTGTATTCTTGAGTTCCAATCCCATTTCTCACAAGCGAGCAAAAAGTGTTGAGCTAGACTACCACTTTCTTCATGAACTTGTTCTTGTTGGCAAGCTTTGCACCTAGTATATGCCTTCTTATTTGCAAGTTGCTGACATTTTCATCAAAAGTGTGTCTAGACCTCTCTTTGAATTCTTCCGATCCAAGCTTCATGTTGGTTCCAATCCGACGCTCATCTTGCTGCCGGGGGGGGGGGGTGTTGTTGAGGATTCATTGCCTTAATCCTAGGAGAATATTATGTATATACTTTTATCTAGTACTCTAATTAATAGGTAATTGATATGTAATTATTGTAACTATTACATGTAATTTGTAAATTATTATAAATAGACAATTCTCACCACTTTACAAGTGTGGTGATTTTTCAAAACACTCTCAGCTGTGCTTATTGATATGTTAAATTGTTAATATGTTGACATATACCTAAGCGTAATATTCATATACAGTGCATTATTAAAGTTGTTTAATAAGAATGATAATGAAATAATGATATTATATAATGTCTATTTGCAGAGCTGTCCTTCACCTACTCCAACAAAGGAGATCAGTAAAATATTCATGAGGAAATCATAAAATATACATTAAAATTTCATGTATATACAAAGTAATGATAAAAAAAAACTCACTCTAACAATATTCATCAAAACTAGGTCCACCCTAGAAGACCTATTAAATTAATAATGAATAAAAAAATTGGTAAACTAATATGCATGATTACCTAAAATGTGACAGATCTTGGAGATGCTGTGGAGGTGTGATGTGCTAGAAATAAATAAAACATAAAACATTATAATTTTTTATTTAATCCAAAAATTGAGCAATTCTTATTATTAATTTTTTAATCTCTTCAAGAGTTTTGGAGAGGTCCAAAAATCAGCTCACAATCATAATTGTCTCGGGAGTGTTAGTGGAGCCCATTAACATATTCATAAATAATAATTATACTTATAATTTGATAATCATAAAAATAAATTAACCAAAAATATCGCATCACCCCATAAGTGCTGGGGAGGTCCGTAAATTTAGAAATCCATATTAAAATTACTATAATCACTCAAGGGGTGCTGGGAAGGTCCATTAAGATATTAACAAATTCTATGAAGCTGCACAATTTAAATCTTCGCCAAAAACTCTAGGGAAATACTAATAAGAGTGTCTTTTCACCTTTTTCCCTAACAAAACCTTGAGAGCCTCTTTTCTCTCATGGTGAGAGGTTTCAAAATAATCAAACCATTTGTGAGCATCTCGGTAGCTTTGCTAAGTAAGGGCTTGTGCGTTCGTTCATTTGCATAATAAACAAGCTTAAGTAAGTAGACTAAAACTTGGTCTGAGCTTAGCTTTAGCTCAAGTTCAGTTAAAAATTTAATAATTGTGAGAAAGCCGTGAACCTATTGAAGTTAGTTAATTCAGTTATTTAGTTGAAAAGTTAGCAGAACATTCAGCAATAAAATTATTCAGTCAGCAAGTTGCAGCCAGTATGATTCTTATTCAAAGTTTTGTTCAGTTTTTCAAAGTGGAATACAACTGTCATCCATTAATAGCACAAGAGTGAGTTATTTAGTCTAGGAACTTGTCATATTCTTTGCCTTGTTTTAGGTTTATTTAATGAGTTGTTAAGTTCCAAGAATATTAAAATTTCCCATCTATTCCCCATGTACTTTGCGCTATAAATAGTGACCTTATCCCAATCATTTTAAGTAGTGAAAAAATAGAAAAGAATCTCAAAAATCCAGCAAAAAGTGATGCAGCACTGTAGCTTTTTATATACGTAATTTCTTCATCAAGTCAGTAAATTAAAGAGGCATTTTTTAGTATTTTTCTTCTCTATTTTTTCTGTTTTTCTATTCTTCTATTCCAACAAATTTTGATACGAGAGCCATGTCGTGTTGCACCTCTTCCTCTGCTGGAACTATGTTCAATTATTCTCAAAACCTAGTATCCATCTTCGAAGGAGAAAATTATGGGCACTGGGCTGATCAAGTGAAAATTTTCTTCATTGCACGAGACTTATAGGAGATTATTGTAGAAGGGTATGATGATTCAACTTCAGCAAATGATGATTCATCCTCTACAAACACAAGCACAACAACCTCATCTTAGAGATCTGCCCAGAACAAAGAAAAAATAAAAAATAATGCTCTTGCTTTGAGTTATCTTCATCAAGGGATCAGCAAGACCATCTATCCCCGCATCTTTGGCATTCAAAAGGCTAAAGACACATGGAAAACACTGCGGAAGGAATTTCAAGGAAACAATAAAGTAGTCTCGATCCGACTACAATCTCTTTGGAAGAACTTTGATTGCTTGGCAATGAAAGATTCTAAAAGCATTAAAGATTTGTTCTCTAGGGTTGCTGAAATAGTCAACCAAATCAGAGCTTATGGTGATCGGATAGAAGAAAAAAAGATCGTTGAAAAATTCTCAAAAGTTTACCACCAAAATTTGATCATGTAGCTGCAGCAATTGTAGAATCAAAAGACCTCTCCATTATGAATCACATGAGGAAAGAATTAAAAGATCTTCAGGTCAGCCCTTGGAGCAGGCTTTTCAATCAAAGCTCAATTTGAACCGGAAAAATTAAGAGAGGAAGGGAAATTTTCAGCAATAAAACCAGTCTCAAAAAGGCCAAAATAATCAGTCCCGTGGTCGTAGAAGAGGCCATGGTAGAGGCAGGAATTTTCAACCTCAAAGGTCTAGCAATCAAGGACAGAATTGCATCATATGCAAGAAGTCAAATCACACCTCAGCTGAATGCTATTTAAGGTGTAAAAGGTGCCGCATTCCAAACCATTTAGACCGAGATTGTTAGCACAAGAAGAATGAAAGTTCAGAAGCAAATTTCAGCAAGGAAAATGATGAAGAGCAAGTGTTTCTCACTTGTCTCAATGCTGAAAGCAACGACAACAAGGTTTGGTACCTTGACAGTGGCTGCAGCAGTCATATGACAGGTAACTCTGAGTTATTTGTTAAAATTGATGAAAATGCTTCAAATTCCGTTATTCTTGGTGACGGGAAATTTGTAAAAGTTGAAGGAAAAGGTGTAATAGCAATGCAATCCAAATCAAGTGAGCAAAAATTCATCTATGATGTTCTTTATGTTCCAAGTCTTGCTCACAATCTCTTAAGTGTGGGGCAGTTATTTCAAAAAGGATATCAAGTCCATTTCGAAGGAAATGAATGCAAAATCATGGACAAGAAGAAGAACTCACTGATGGCTAAAGTTGAGATGACTCGAAATATGGGCATTTAAATCATAAGGGATTGTAGCTTCTCAAGCAAAAGGATATGGTTTGTGGTATTCCCCAAATAAATCAAATTGAAGGAGTTTGTGAAGGCTGTATTTACGGGAAGATGCACCACCTTCCTTTCCCCAAAACTTCTTGGAGGGCCAAAACTCCTTTGGAGCTTGTTCATGCAGATATATTTGGTCCCACAAGAACACCATCTCTTGGAAACAAAAGGTATTTCATCCTTTTTGTGGATAATTTTACTAGAATGATATGGTTGTAATTTATTCAGCAAAAATCATATGCCTTCTCAATATTTTTGGAGTTCAAAGCCCTCGTTGAAAGGCAAAGTGGGCTGAAAATAAAGACCTTAAGAACTGATCGTGGAGGTGAATTCATATATCACCCATTCATGAATTATTGTAAGAAGGAAGACATTCAAAGGCAACTAACAGTAAGTAGAAGCCCTCAATAGAACGGAGTTACTGAAAGAAAGAACCGGACCATTGTTGAAATGGCTTGGAGCATGTTAAATGGTAAATAACTTCCTAATTCTCTTTGGGTTGAAGCTATACATACCACTGTTTGTATCTTAAACAGGTCACCAACAAAATCAATGAAGAATAGAACTCCCTATGAGGCTTGGAGTGGGAGAAAACCAGATGTTAGCCATCTGAAAGTGTTTGGTTGTCTAGCCTACTCACTCAACAAAGCTCCTAATAAGGACAAGTTTGATCAGAAGGGAGAAAAGCTTCTATTTATTGGGTACAACGATGAATCAAAGGGCTATTGGCTGCTAAATCCTGTTAATCACAAGCTGGTAGTGGCAAGAGATGTCATCTTTGACAAAAGGGGAGTATGGCAGTGGACTTCCAGCGGCTAGAACTCAACAAATACCATCTGAAGCAACAAGACCTAAATCAGCTACTGAATCTCGAAATCAAGCAATTTTAGAAGCTGAAATTGCACTCGGGAACCTTAGTTCAAAATCTGAAAATTCAGAAAATAAATGAACTTCATCCTCTTCACCTGTCCTAAGAAGATTTGAAAGAGTTAGAAGACCTCCAAAGAGGTATGGTAAATTTAGAAGCTATTTTTCTAATGAAATTTCAAAATTTGATCTTTTCTCTTGTGAGCCAAAGAATTTTGAAGATGTAGTGAAGGATAGAAAATGGAAAAAGGCCATGGAAGAAGAGCTGAACGTGATTGAAAAGAACAACACATGGAAGCTTCTGGATCCTCTTGAAGGCAAAGACATTATTGGTCACAAGTGGGTTTACAAAGCCAAGTACAACGAGGATGGTTCCATTCAAAAGAACAAGGCTAGATTGGTTGTCAAAGGTTATTCTCAACAACCTGAAGTTGACTTCAACGAGACCTTTGCACTGGTTGCAAGAATTGAGACAATTCGGCTTGTATTTGCAATAGCTGCCAAATTGGAGTTAAATGTGTATCAAATGGATGTTAAATTTGTGTTTCTCAATGGAGAACTGAATGAGGAAGTTTATGTTGAGCAGCCACGTGGATATGAAGTGAAGGGCAAAGAAGAAAAGGTGTACAAATTGAACAAGGCTTTGTATGGCCTCAAACAAGCTTGGAATAGTAAGATTGATTCTTATTTTTAGAATTCAGGTTTTTAGAAACGCTCTCATGAACCAGCTTTTTATTTTTTTAAAAAAAGAAACTGATTTCATCGTTGTTTGCTTGTACGTTGATGATTTGATTTACTTTGGAAGCAATCATCATTTACTTGCTGATTTCAAGCACTCAATGATGAAAAATTTTTTGATGACAGACTTAGGGATCATGAAGTACTTCCTCGGGATGCAAGTTAAGCAAGGAAGAAGGGAAATTTTCATTTCCCAATAAAAGTATGCAGCTGATATCTTGATGAAATTTCATATGAAGGACTGTAAGGCTGTAAGTACTCCTATGACTCTAAATGAAAAATTAAATTCTGATGATGGAGCTAAGAAATTCGACGAAAATCATTATGGGAGTTTAGTTGGATCCTTTATTTACTTGACTTATACTAGGCCTGATATTACACAAGCTTTTAGTATGCTGTCTAGGTTCATGCATAGCCCAAGTGTACTTCATTATGTAGCAACAAAAAGGGTATTAAGATACCTTAAAGGCACACTAAAACTTGGAGTGAAGTACAACAAAGATTTTGAGTTTGTTTTGACTGGTTTCACTGATAGTGACTGGGCCGGATCAGTTGATGATCGAAAAAGAACATCGGCATATGTTTTCTGCCTTAGAAATGGCACCATTTCATGGTGTTCAAGAAAGCAAAACACTGTTGCCTTGCCATTTGTAGAAGCAGAATATATTTCAGCAACTGAGGCTTCTTGTGAAGGAGTTTGGCTGAGAAAATTACTTAGTGATTTAGGACTGAAGCAAGAGTGTCCTACAACCATTTATTGTGATAATATGTCAGCAATAGCTCCAACTAAGAACCCAGTTTTTCATGCCTGGACAAAGCATATTGAGGTCAGACATTACTTTATTTGTGACCTTGTGTAGAAGGAAGAAATTCAGCTAGAATTCATCAGCACTAATGAACAACCAGCAGACATGCTCACAAAACCTATTACTACTGAGAAGTTTTTGAAGTTCAGAGACATGTTAGGACTCACAACTTTAGAGGGGAATTTGTGAGAAAGCCATGAACCTACTAAAGTTAGTTAATTCAGTTATTTAGTTAAAAAGTCAGTTGACAACTTAGCTTACAGTCAGCAGAACATTCAGCAATAAAATTATTCAGTCAGCAAGTTGCAGCCAGTGTGATTCTTATTCAAAATTCTGTTCAGTTTTTCAAAGTGGAATATAGCTGTCATCCATTAATAGCACAGGAGTGAGTTATTTAATCTAGGAACTTGTCATATTCTTTGCCTTGTTTCTAGGTTTATTGAGTTGTTAAGTTCCTTAGAATATTAAAATTTCCCATCTATTCCCCAACACTCTGCCCTATAAATAGTGGCCTTATCCCCAGTTATTTTAAGTAGTGAAAAAGTAGAAAAGAATCTCAAAAATTCAGCAAAAAGTGCTGCAGCACTGTAGCTATTTATATATGTAATTTCTTCATCAAGTCAGTAAATTAAAGAGGCATTTTCAGTATTTTTCTTCTCTGTTTTTTTTTTTTTTTTGTTTTTCTATTCTTGTGTTCCAACAATAACAAGATTGAGCATGGCAAGGTTTGGCTTATTTGCAAGCCTAGCAATGGGCATGGCTCATCAAGAGGGGGGGGGGGGGAAAAGAGTAATAGTGTGGCAAACTGACCATGGTTGGTTCAACAATGCTTGACAAGGATGGCACAAGCGGTGCTTGGGCTGCAAACCCCAAATTACTCAGTGTAAAGACTTTCTTGACTCTTAGCCTCTAGACTTCTCCTAATTTTATTAAACTTTTTTGGGGGGATTTTGCTAATTGAATTAAAGGGACAACAGAACATAGTGTCTATGCAAGAAGTATCCCTAAAGTGTCCTGGTTGTGTTGGGAAGTTTGGGAAGTGTCTTGGTCTTGTCCAAAAATAAAAATAAATTAATTAATCCTCAAAACACATCAGGTATGTGTTGGGGAGTGTCAGGCAAGTGTCAATATCTGATACGTGTCAGAAACAGGCACTTCAGGTTTCTAGAAGTGTTCGTGCTTCCTAGCCTTGAGAGTGTTAGGGAGATTTAAAAATTAATAAGAACTAAAATTCAATGGGTCATCTTGGAGGTGTTCGGAAGGTCCATTAAAGCACAGTGAATATCTTATGATTAAAATATAAAGGTGCTATTGCAACTCCAAAAATAACACCCGCACTCCACTTTTTTTTTTTTAAAAAGTATTAACTGACATATTTACCCATTGATTTTCACTTTACATATGAAAAATCCGAAAACAAAGGGGACAAAATCTGTCATGTCATTGGCTGAGATTTTTTTTTTTTTTTTGAAAAATGCCAATGGCACTCCTCTTAAAACAATCTTAAAATTGTTCTTTAGCTCAGGAGCTTAATGAGCCAAGTATGATTGAGTTTAAGCTTAGCTTATCCAGTTTTCAAGTTTCAAATCAAAGCTCGACTTTGCCTTCTTTATTTTAGTGAAACGAGTTTAAACAAGTCATTATCAAGCTGAGGCTTAGTAGCTGATGAAAATTTTGTGTCATTTGCAAACCCCTATTTTTGCCATATACTTGATCATAAAAAAAGAGTAGAAAAAGCAGCTATAATCTATGTTATGTTACAATCAAGGCTCTCATGTTAATCACCATTGCTTTAAAAACCATGAAATACTTCATCCATCATAGGACTACTTATAGTTGCTAATTTTCTTTTGTTTTTGATCAGTAACAAAAGTTCATTAACGGGCGTCAAGGGGATGCCCCCAACTACAAACAACAAAAGAAAATCACCCATGCTACAGGGTGTTGAAAAAATCAGGCATACATGAATGTCGTCACTCACAACCAAACCACTGTGCTAACTGGTAAAAGTAGCAATCCATCAATTTTAACGACATGTGGTGGGGTAACAGTTCCTTCGAAAGCTCTCCAATTCCTTTCCATCTGTAGAGCCCAAAAGATGGGAAGGGGAATAAGGGACAAAGCCATCCTTCTTTTGCTTGCTTGACTGCTTGAGTGGATTCTTTTCTAGCCCATAACTCACTTTCAACTGTTCAGACAACCATTTGCTGCCTGATTAGAGAAGTGGCCACATTCCATAAAATGTCTGGCTAGGAGTAGTACAAGAGGATATGCTCAGTTGATTCAACATTATTCAAGCACAAGTAACACCTGTTGAGAATAGGTAGACCTATTTTTTTCAAGTTGTCAATGGTAAAAATCTTCCCAAATCTTTGCCTCCCACGCAAAGAAAGCGACCTTTTTGGGGGCCATTGTTTTTCAGATAGGCTTCCAAGTGAAATTCTGTGAGGAAGTTCATTTCCCATTCAAAGGCATTTGTAAGCGGAAGCTTTGAATTCTATTGAATTGAATTTTTCATATGTACATCCCAATCTTATATAATACAATTACCTATTCTAAACAAGGAAACAATCCCCTTACTGAATAATATCAAATCCCCCACATTTACCCACTTTCCTAACTTGTTTATTATTTACAATGATACTTGGGATATTAACACTCCCCCTCAAGTTGGATCATAAATATTAATCATCTCCAACTTGCTAACGAGATCATCAAAGTTCTGTCGTCCCAACCCTTTAGTGAAAATATCTGTAGTTTGTTCCTTGGTAGGTACATAAGTCATACAAATAATTCCTTCTTCAATTTTCTCTTTGATAAAGTGTTTGTCCACTTCCACATGTTTAGTCCTGTTATGTTGAACTGGATTGAGAGAGATGTTGATAGCTGCCTTATTGTCACAATAAAGTTTGATAGGAAATTTCACCGTGACCTATAATTCTTCCAAGAGTTTCCGTAACCACTGTCCTTCATATATCCCTTGAGAGCGACTGCTCTGAATTCAGCTTTCAGCACTACTACGAGCCACCACATTCTGTTTTTTGCTTCTCCAAGTTACCTTTCCCCAGACGAATGTGCAATAACCTGTGGTGGACCTTATATCTTCCACTGATCCTACCCAATCTGCATCTGTAAAGATCTTTACTTCCTTGCTTTCACATTTCTTAAAGAAGAGTCCTCTTCTTGGAGATCTCTTGAGATATTGAAGGTGAAATAAGGAATAGCTTCCCAAGAGAGGGGGTTGAATTGGGTTCTTTTGAATTTTAACGATTTTTAAACTTCTGATTTTAATACCCAGTAAAACAAAATAAATAAGTGATAGTCACACTTAAGAATACAGAAATTTAAAATCACAAGTCAATTAATGAAATCAAAGTAATTCAATCACTTAACCCAAAATATTAGAGCTTTAGTTAATTTCCCTGAAAGCCTTTTAGAATGCACCTCTCTTGATCAAGATTTCCGTAGATTAACCAACGTACTCCCTTTTGGGTTTCTGCAAATGGTTAATCAAAACGTACTTTCCAAATTTCAAGTATCTTTGTTTCTTTCTTACTTAAAATCCTGCAACCTGCACTTTTAAACCATACAATGATAACAAGTAAAGAATATAAAGTAATGCAGAGAGAAAGAGACAAGAATTTTTACGAGGTTCGGCTTCAACACAGCCTACGTCCTCGCCCTTGGCAAAAACACCAAAGGGGTCCACTATATCAGTTCTGTTACCTGGTGGAACAACACCTGTCTACAACCACTCCTTCTGTTAGGCTAGAGTCCGCCTCTCCAAACAACAATCTCTTGTTTGGTCCAACGATTCAACAGTTTTGAATCGTCTAAGAATGAAGAAAAAGAGATTTTTTGTACAAAAGAAAAACTCTCACAACAGAGTAGATTAGTACAACAATTTAGTACATTGATACTTCAAGGTAATTCAATTATAAAAGAATTTGAAGCTCAATACTTAGTATGAATCACCAAATGATTTTCAATAAAAGATTCTGATTTTTGAAAGCTTTTCTTCAAAGTACAAATCAATAACAAATTAGTAATTTAAAAGGAGAGTTTTAGATCCTTTGAGAAATTTTAATGCTTGAAGATCGCTTGATCTAAAAAACCTTTGAAGATTGCTGGATCTGAAAACTTTTGAAGAATTGCTGGATCTGAAAACCTTTGAAGATTGCTTAATTTCAAAAACCTTTGAATATTGCTTCAATCGATCTCTCTTTAAAAACCTTTGAAGATTTGAGCTATTTATAAATATTTAGAAGCTGTTCATTACTCCCAAAGATTCCTAAAAATCGTATCCAAGTATTTTGAAATAAATATGCCCAAAAACGTGGTTTAAAAAATCTTCCCGTTGAGAGATTTAATGCCAATGTTTGAGTGGCAGTCGCCTGTCACAGAACAACCTCTCAACACAGAATGCTGGCAGTCGCCTGCTAGAACCAAGGCAGTCGCCTGGCTTGTTCACGCAGGCGCCTAACAGTTTAGGCAATCGCTTGTCTAGCTACTGATTTTTTGAAAAACCTTCTATTTAATTTGGCAGTCACCTGCCTCATCATAGCAGTTGCCTGGACCTTCAAACTTAAAAAATTTTCTTTTTCAAAAACTTTTCTTTTCACTGATTATAAAAATATTCTTTAGAGTATATATATAAAAATATATTTTTGAATTTCTAAGAGCTTCAAATCAATTTATACTTGAAATTAAACTTTGAAGTACCTACATTTAGAACATCCTTAAAATTATAATTCTTTGATCTTCAATCTTGTTCTTCCATCATCCTTGTGTTTTCAATCTTTTCTTTGAGCTTTTTCACCAGTACAACTTTATTCCTCATGCTCTTTGTAATCTATAAACTTTACTTTGTGTTCTTCAAGAATTCTTTGTAATCCATAAGTTTTCTTATGCACTTGAGATTCCTGAAAAACTCTTACTTGAAACATATTAAACACATCATTGATTTGTTATCATCAAAATAAGAATTGTAAGCCTTATTAGGCCAACAGAAGGATCTTGTACACGACATCTAAGTGGGCTTCTTTTGGTGAATGCATGTGTTGGCTTACTACATTGATTGCAAATGCAATATCTAGTCTAGTATGTGATACGTAGATTAGCTTGCCAACCAATCTTTGATACCTTTCCTTTTCAATTGGTATTCCACAATCTTCAACCCTCTTTACCGTTTCAATTGGGGTTTCGCTGGGTTTGCATCACAGCATGCCAGTTTCAATTAGGAGATCAGTAACATACTTTCTCTAAGAAACACTAATTCCCTTTCTCGTTCTCACCACTTTTATGCCCAAAAAATATTGTATTTGTCCCAAGTCTTTAACTTCAAATTCAGCAGCCAGAACTTTCTTCAATCTCTCCATCTCTAAAGTATCATCACTAGTAAGGATTACATCATCAACATACACTATTAGAATTGTTCTCTTACCTCTTTCAGAATGTTGGAAGAACAGGGTATGATCTGATTGCCCTTGTCGATAACCTTGATTCTTTATTACTTTTCAAATATGTCGAGCCATGCTCTGGGAGATTGTTTGAGTCCATACAAGGACTTCTTGAGTTTACACACTCTGTTTTCTGCACCTTTCCCACTGAATCCTGGTGGTATAGTCATGTATACTTCTTCTTCTAACTCGCCATTTAAAAAGCATTTTTAATATCAAGTTGTTGTAGTGGCCAATCTAAGTTGGCTGCCAAGGATAAGAAAACCCGAACTGTATTTAAGTTTGCCACTAGTGCAAATGTCTCCATATAGTCAATGCCGTAAGTCTGTGTAAATCCTTTTTGCAACAAGTCTGGCTTTATATCTTTCAACTGTTCCATCAGATTTATATTTCATTGTGAAGACCCATGTATAACCCACTGGCTTCTTCCCTCTCGACAAATTTATCAACTACCAAGTTCCATTTTTTTCTAGGGCCTGCATTTCTTCCATGACTGCCTCTCTCCATTTTGGTATTTCTAGAGCTTCCTGAATGTTCTTTGGCATTCTCATCCTGTTAAGGTTAGAGACAAAAGCACGATATCCTATAGACAAGCTTTTATAAGACATGTATTTAGACCAGGGGTATTAAGTACATGACCTGGTTTGTTTTCTGATTGCAATAAGTAAATTGATATCATCAGATACAATATTATCAGAAGAAAGCTTAATTTTTAGATTAGGATTGGGCATGGACTCGTGGTTATTCAGAGCCATCACCGGTTCCAACGCTCTTGGTGCCCCAGGCATGAGATTCTCCTTATTCTTTGTGTTCAACTTTCTTGAATAAACAAGTATGTTTGCGTTGTTTTGCTTTCCTGTATCTTCCCCTGAGGTTAAGTGTTCTGTTGTGTTTGGCAGGTCAGGAAGTAATGCAATGAAAGGCTCGATAGATGGGTCAGGGAATGAAGCAACGGGAGGCTCAATAGGTGGCACGGGTTCATATGACGTAGATTCAGTAGTAAAGAGGTCAAAGAACCGATCTTCACTCCATTTCTCCCCTTGAAGAGAGGGCTTTGGGAAATAAGGAGTGGTTTCAAAGAAAGTAACATCAATACTAACAAACAACCTTTTTGAGACCGGATCATAGCATTTGTAGCCTTTCTGGGTAGGGGAATAACCAAGGAAGACACATTTAATGGCATGGGGATCCAATTTATCCCGGTGGTGTTAATGAACATGAACAAAAGCAGTACAACCAAAAATTTTCAGCGGGAGACTGGAGGGGAGTCGAGAGATAAGAAAGTGTTCCTAGAATTTCTAAAGAGGGGTGACAAAAGAAAGTACTCAACTCGGCATTGCATTCAATTAATGAGATGTGTGGCTGTTAAGATGGCATCGCCCCAAAAATAGTTTTTCATGTTGGTAGTGAACATTAATGCCCAGGCTACTTCAAGTATATGTCTATTTTTTCGTTTAGCAACCCCATTTTGTTGAGGGGGTATCCACACAAGAACTCTGATGAACAATCTTATTTTCTTGAAGATAACTTCCTAGAATAGTATTAACATATTCCGTACCATTATCAGTACGTAAAATTTGAATATGAGTCTGGAATTGTGTATGAATCATGGAATGAAAACTGATGAAAATGGAGCGGACTTCAGTTTTGTCTTTCAGCAAGTAAACCCAACAAAGACGAGTATGGTCATCAATAAAAGTAACGAACCATTTTGTATTGGTGCGATTGAGTGAACGTGAGGGACCCCACGTAAATGGGCGAGATGGTTTGTAAATGAATGATGGGAAAGAAGTATGACGGTGTTTTGCAAGCTCACACACTTCACATTGAAACTCAAAAGACATTTTATTTGAACAAATAGAAGGAAACAAACGTTTAAATATTGGAAATTGGGATGACTCATCCTTGAATGCCATGACAAAAGTTCACCATCTCTAGAAATAGATGCAGAATCAGAAATTGTAGTATTACATAGTTCACTCAAGCTTGCCTCCTCAAAGTAGTAGAGTCCCTCATACGCTTTAACAGTGCCAATGTTCTTTCCCAATGATAGGTCCTGAAAAACACAATGAGATGAAAGAAATTTAGTAGAACAATTTGAGTCTTTTATTAACTAACTGATGGATAACAGGTTTCAAGATAACTTGGGAACATGTAGGACAAATTGTAAAGTTATAGAGTCAGATATGCGAATACTTCCTTTACCAGCAACTAGTGAGAGAGAGACATCTGCAATTTTTACTTTCAAATTCCTAACATATGGTGAGCAGGATGAAAACCATTGATAAGAATCAGTCATATGATCATATGCACCCGAGTCAATTATCCATGGAGATTTGTAACAGGATGTAGTATTTAAAGCTGACAGATAATTACCTTGGTGAGCTAGGGAACCAGAGGAAGACTGACCCGATGTTTGAATTGACAAAATCATTTTATACAGCTGATTTAACTGTTCAATACTGAATGCACTACTTGAAGAGGTATTGGTTTTTTCTCCTTGTAATTTTTCAGTTGATTCGTCAGTGCTAGCCTGGTACCTACGATTTTTTTGGTATTGTCTCGGCTTCCAATTTGCCGGTTTTCCATGAATCTCCCAGTAGGTATCTTTTAAATGACCTATTTTTCGGCAATGTTCGCACCATAATTTACCTTTTTGTGGTCATTGACTGGATCCCCCTAGGCCTTTTGATACAAGGGCCGAGACATCAGGCCCATTAGTGTGCCCATTTAGATTTGGGGCGAATACGGGTAGGTCCAGCCGGACACGATCACCTTGGGGCCTTAGCATCACACGCCTCCTACTCTCCTCCCTCCTAACTTCTGCGAAGACCTCTCGGGTTGAGGAAGAGGTCGCCGGCCAAGGATGCGTCCCCTCGCGTCGTCAAGATCTCGGTTCATGCCAGCAAGAAACTCGAAGACCCTTTCGTTTTCGAGCCTCCTTCAGTATCGTGTGCTGTCGTCGGAGCACTTTTACTCCTACCAGAGATGGGTCATCTCCATGAAATACTCAGTAACTCCTCTCTCACCTTGCCTCATCTGCCATAATCAGGTCTTGATTTCATAGATTTGCGAGTAACTCTCGATGTCGGAATATGTCTCACGAATGGCGTCCCAGATGTCCTTCGCTGTTGGCAAGAACAAGTAGATTTTCCCGATTGACGGCTGCATTGAGTTGTTGAGCCAAGTGGTGACCATGGAGTTTTTGGACCTCCTTTTTTGCACGGCTACAACGTCAGTAGAGTCTAGTTTCCTCTGTTCGCCGGTAAGATAACCTAGCCTTCCTTTTCCTTCAATCATCAATTTTATGGATTGAGCCCACTCATGAAAATTTTTTCCGTTTAATTTCTCCACTGAGAGTGGAAAGGCTGTGTTGTCTAGCCCATTCAAACCCCCAATAGATGTGGCTTGAGTCGCAGTCAATATTTGCAAAAGAGGTCGACCCTCTATTGTTGACGGTGCTGCTAGCCATAGTTAGCTAAGGTTGAGAAACCCTAGCTCTGATACCATCTAAGCGGAAGCTTTGAATTCTATTGAATTAAATTTTTACATATGTACATCCCAATCTTATATAACACAATTACCTATTCTAAACAAGGAAACAATCCCTTTACTGAATAATATCAAATCCCCCACATTTACCCACTTTCCTAATTTGTTTATTATTTACAATGATACTTGGGATTTTAACAGCTTTCCTAACCTAAGGAACTGTCCCAATACCGAACTTGGAAATTAATGTCGAAGAAGTATATACATCACTCTGTGGTGCATCCACCACTGAACTGGTATTTCATTGATGTGGTGTGCCAACAATAACTTGGCTCTTGAAGCATTTATATTGCATTAATTGTCATTATTTACTAACTAAACTTGAGCTTGGAATTAAGGAGAGTGATTTGTGGTGTGATTCTCTTTCATGTATATGCCTTGAGCAAATATGCATCAAGCTGTTTGAAGTTCTTGGTTGCAAAATCTTCAGAGGTTCGGATTGGCAACCTCCTCACTTGCCTAATCAAACTCACACCCTCATTTCACCAAGCTCCCCTTCCCTTTCTGAACCACAGTCAGCTTCGCCTTGAAATTCTTGTAGTATTTCAGCAGCTCCTCTTGTTACCTTCATCTACTGCATCTGACTTCTCCTTTAACTTCGCAATAAGTAGCAGTCCTACAAAACAGGACACCTAGATCAATTTATATGTATAAGTAATGAAGAAAAATAAAGAGAGTCGTATCTATTGAAACCCAAATGATTGGTTTTTACCAAAATCATGCAAATTTTACCTTCTGCAAATTTGAAGTAAATAGAGACAACAGACCTCCCATTGTCTTCAAGAACTTGGATGCTCTTGTACTTGTCAGGCAAGGCCTTGGGAAAGAAGGTGGCAGGGTCCTTTTTTCTTTCCTACATCTTATCTGCATTGAATTTCAACTGCACTTCCACATCAAGCTTCGCACTTGAAGCCATTCTAGGAATATGTGGTGCTTGGAAGACACAAATGAAAGCTACAGCGGGAGAAAAAGCAGGTGTGAAAATCTGGCTGATGAGGAAAGTCATGTAACAATTTGGACAATATGGTATGCACATGTAGGTTGTTTAGCTTGTGGAATGGAATTGGAAGAGGAATGAAATTGATTTATGAGACCATTCAACTACTTCATCTTTAAGAAGAATTTTTTCTGGGAACTTTCCGCCAATCCCTTCATTGACCTGCTATTGGATTGGCTCCTAGAAAATAAAATAAAATAATAAAGGCATGTTTGATTTGATGTTTGAATTTCATACTACAAGAAGAAGAAGAAGAAGCCTTAAGTCCCACTAGGTGGGGTTGGCTACATGAATCCTTTTCCGCCAATTCACTTGATCAAGAGCATTTTCCTCTAGATCAAGGGCTATTAAATCCTTGCTCACAACCTCATTTCAAGTTATTTTAGGCCTACCCGTACCCTTTTTCATGCCAGAAACAATAACTAACTCACTCCTCCTCATAGGTGCTCTATTAAGCATGCGTTTCAAATGCCCAAACCATCTAACCCGCCCCTCCCTTATCTTGTTTTTAACCGGTGCTATACCTAAGTTGTTGTGTATATGCTCATTTTTACTTTATAATGTTAAACTACTTATGCACCTTAACATACGCATCTCAGAAACTTTCATTTTTTGTATATGTTGTTTCTTGGTTGCCCAACATTCTGAAACATAAAGCATAGCTGGCTTTATAGCCGTCTTGTAAATCTTTCCTTTTAATTTTAAGGGTATTCTACGATCATACAACACACCTAATGCACTCCATTTTTTATCATGATGTCTATTGTGCTTGAATTTTGGATTCTTGTGTTTGGCACTCAAGAAGTACAAAGTAACTTTGGACATCCAACAAGATTCTGGCGAACTATGCTGAAGTGTAAATATAATGAATGACAACTGATAAGTGATGGTGATTTTTCATTGGAAGGGGCAGGCATGTTTTTTAACTTCATTTTTAGTATCACACATGCAAGACCTTAAGCTTAAATCCTGCACCATTATGGAATCAAGATAAAATTGGAGAAGAATAGGATAATGAATGCCCACCTTTATGAACCAAGAGGATAATGAATGCCCACCTTTATGAACCAAAACAGTGACTGCGATTGGAGGCACCTTTTGGTAAATGGAAGAGCCTGCCCGTTGGCATTGCACCAACATAAGGGCTTCAAGGAAAAGAATAAGAAAAGGAGGAATAGAGACAGTTGATCCAAGCGATTGAAAATGGTGGTCCAATAGTTGAAGAGCTCTTACATTTTTGACACCCCTCTAGTGTTCTAAAAATGACACTGCACTCCCTTCCTCTTCAGCTTTTTGCACAACAGTCCAACTGGCTTCTGGTTGGATTGCTCCTCGCAGCCCATTCTGTCATGGCTTTAGATTTTTTTACTGTGCAGGTGTAATCCACAAAAACTATTATAGATTGTGAAAACAAGTTACAAATAAAAAAGTGTCATGAATTTTCTTTGTTATGTCTCCAGGCATTGATTCTTAAGAAATAACCATCAGAGCTAACAGTAGTCTACTGCTTCTTCAGTCCACTATAATCTCCCTTATTGTTGAAAGAGACCCAACTGCTCGGAGCCTAAAACCTAAGACGAGGCTAATTGCTGATCTACCCTTGGGAAGCAGGTACATATAGTACTCTGTTTCCAGAACTCAAATTAAGTTATTTGATGGCCCTGAGTTCATCATCCATTCTGGACCTTGATTCCAAGCCTACCAAACTTCCTCTCTTGCTTTTACAAGGTCTGTAAAACAAAATAAATCATATCAATCAATGAGTCGGGCATGCATGCCTGGTCAAGTAAATGAGTTTCATTGAGGATTATGTACCACATACCCACTAATCCTACATGCCGTACCTATTATATGCCAATTCACCATGATTTTACTTACTGATTCAACATGCTTTCTCTATTCTGCGCTTAGCTGTCCTAGCTTTTAATGTAGGCAGTTTTTGGCTCTGCACTCCAAGTTTGTGTTTCTACATGGGGCCTCTATGGAGCAGGGTCCCTTTTTTGTTGCTATATCCAAGCCATTAGGGAGTGTCATTGCAGTTGCCATCGGTGTAATATTTTTAGGAGATACTTTCTGTCTCAGTTTTTCTTAAACTGATGGTTGTTTTTTTTTTCTTTTTTCAATTGACGATGCTATTCTGCTAGAAATTTTCTGGTTTACTTGTTGTATAATTTTTCTTTATTTTTTTCTTCATATTTTATAAAGTATTTTTAAGGAATTATGTATCGCCATCATAATTTATGATTTTTTGCATACCTTTTGGAGCAATTGTGATTGTTGGTGGGTTTAACTTTGTGATGGGGCAAAAAGCTTGGAACAGAAAAACATTTGTACAGTGATCCCTTGCATACCAGTGTACATTATCCCCACACTCTTTCTTTGTAAATATGAATAAAAGAACTCATATTTAACTTGTTTTATGAGAAATTGGAATTAAAGTTCATGTGGGCTTGTTTTGTGTGATCATTATTGTTCAGGTAAGGTTCAATAGTGCATTCGCTGTTATAAGTGTGCAAGAAATGTTGGACCTAAGGTTAGCCCAGCTCAATTGTTAAGCTTAACTCAGTTGCTTATGTCAAGTTTGACGTGTGGAAGGGAATGTTTTGAGAATGGAATGAGAAATTGAATACGTAACAGATTTGATTATGTTCCATTCGTACATAACAAAAATGCTCTTCATTCAGCTGAGTTAGCTTCTCATTCTTTCGACACTAACTTGACCTGATTCCCGTTTAATTATTGGCCCTTAATTATATCTAGCAACTTCTCTTAATGCAAATGGGTGCGAGAATTCAAGGATATATTTCATTGAAAATTGAATAACTTTGCTGTGTCGCAACTTCACTCAATTTGGAATGATGGAAGAATTGGAAGGTTTACTACATTCCATGCGCCAAAATAGTAGTCTTGAGACCAAGACTCATGTTGATAAGTGGTGGTCTAGAACCACCCAAGACCCATTAGAGCTTGTTCAGTTGCGGAAACTATTTTCATTTTCCTTCTTATTTTTCCAAGTAATAACACAAATGCCACTTTATTTTCTCATTTCCCAACATTTGATACTTGGAAAATAATGAAAAGTCATTTTCTAACTTCTCTTTACAAATCTTGGGAATCTGGAAAACTAGGTGACATTTTTGTAATTGTTTGAAAAATGGAAATGAAAAATAAAATTATTTTCCAAAAGTGAACGGCCTTCATTGCTCTAACCCAATTTGGTAAGATTATTTGGAAAAAAAAAAAAAAAAAAAAATTGAGTCGGGTGACCTTTATTTTTTTAAAAATATATATCTCCTAAAATGTTGTACATTTGGTTACAGTATATGCATAGAGACTGCAATGCTTGTGGGTGTTGCACAGTGATGTTTTCCATTTTGATGAGAGTGCAAGGAATTGAATGGAAAAAACTTGTCATAGTCCCATATCAAGCATGTATTAGAACGATTTTGTTTATATAAAAACATATTAAGTCTCCATCTTCTAAAATGCTTTTTATAAGAGAAAATCACCCTACTCAGAAAATATTTACTAAATTTGCATTGAAATGGCTACACTTTGGCCTAAAACTCATGCTTGAAGTTGTGTAGGCCTCTTGATCCTTTATGTGCCTTGTAGAAACATGTAGAGAAAACTCGTAATTTTTATGTCCATGGGGTTTTTTTTTCTTTTGCAGGACAACCTTGGCTCGAAGCCTTGCATTAATTGGTCTATGTTGTAGTTCACCAATTCTTGCATGTGGGCTGAGCAACATCATCCTAACACCTTAGATCTTTCCTTCGTGCTTGCTCTTCTTCTCAGGTTTTCCTCCTTTTGCATTCATCTTCCCATGTTTTTTTAATAGTATTCATGTTAATTAGCCAAATAATTGCATCAAATATACGAGGATGAATTGCTAGTAGATATTTGTTATTATACCTAATTTTAGATATACGTTTCAAACTCTAATATTTTTTGGTGAGTTGGCTGTTCTGGATAGAAAGGAGGAGGATGTTATTCTTCCGTAAAGTGAGGACACTTGAAAATTTTCAATTAAAAAAGAGTTGGAAGAGGTAATTTTCTTGGAAATGAGGAGCTGGAGGTAGAGCACCAAATTTAAGTGGATTAAAGATGGTGATTGTATTTTCTACAGGTTAGCTAATGGGCACTAGAGTGAAAATCTGATTAAGGAGTTGGATATAGGGATGGAAGGGCCACGAAAGATCATCGCCAAATCGCATGTATTATTATCGATTTCTTTCGTAATCTATATGCAGTGGAGAACCATTATAGACCAATGATTGAGGGTTTAGGTTGGGATCCTATTTTTGATGATCAGATGCTCTAATTAAAATGACCTTTTAATGAGGAGGAAGTGAGGGTGTTGGTTTTTTGGATGAATAGAGATAGCACCGAGCCTAGACAAGTTTAACTTAGCTTTCTTCCCAGACTATTGAGAAATTATTAAGGGTGATTTGTTGAAAGTTTTCACTTATTTTAGGGAATGGTATTTTGAGTAAGATTATTAATTTCTATTTTTAATCCTTGGCTCCTAAAAAAGCTAGATCTCCAAGTTTAGGATTTTTGACATATTAGTCTTCTCGCTAGTGTGTAAAAGATTATCGCTAAAGTGTTAACCAATAGGTTGAGTGTGGTACTCAAAGATGCTAGTTCGAGTGCCTAGAGTGCACTTGAGGGGAGTAGGCAAATAGTAGATGCTATTTTGGTGGCCAACAAGGTGGTGGAAGATATTGGAAGGAATAAGAAAAAAAAGGGGGGGGGGGGGGGGGGGGGGGGCGTGGCATTTTCTAAGTAGATTTTGAAAAAGCTTATGATAAAGTGAGTTCGAGCGTCCTAAATAAGGTTTTCATGAAAAAGGGCTTTGATGAGTGTCAAAGTAGGTGGATTAGGGGCTATTTGTAGAACATGTGGTTCTTGGATTTTGTTAATGGTGATCACAAATCTTGGTTGACTGTTTCGAGGGGCCTTACACAAGGAGATCCATTATCCCCCATTTTGTTCGTCCTTGCGATTGATGTCTTGAGTAGGTTGGTGGATAGGGGAGTGGGGTTGGTGAAAAGGTTGGGATTGGGGAGCAAAGGGGTGCTAGTTTCTGATCTTCAATTTGTTGACAGTACCATTTTTTTTTTCTTTAGGATCATAATCCTTCATTAGGAGAATTTCGGGTATTCTTCAAAATTTTGAGTGAGTTTTTTGGGTTCAACATTCATATGGGGAAGATTAGGTTAGTAGCCTTAAATGTACTTGTCAAGAGAACTAGTGGTTAGGCTACAAATGTGGGGTATGGTTTATTGGATTGGCCCTTGACCTACTTAGGGGTTCCTTTAAGAGGGAATCCTAGAGTGGCAGATGATTTTAGTATCTAGTAGTGGAAAGGGTGACGAAGAGATTAGATATTGGAACAGCTCTTTTCTATCTTGGGGGTAGAATCATGCTTATCCAGGCTTGTCTTTCTAGCATTCCATTGTATTTCTTGTCTGTTTTTAATATTCCAATTCCAACCCAATTCTATTTTTTTGCTACATCTGTTTGATTTGTATGGATTCTGAGCAATCTGAAATAATCAAAAGGTAATTCTTATTCTTACGACTCTAATTCCTAGATCTATTATCATTTCATATGTGAATTCACGTATCTATCGAAAGAATCAAATCATGAAGGAAAAATTGTGTGGGGCACTTACCCACCTAAAATTCTAGAAATTCGTTGATAGCTAGAATAGGTTGTAGACCGCAACTGGCCCATTTTAAATTTAAAATATCTTTTCTATATGGTTCTTTCCTATTCCTTCTATATCGCAAGGTTGAAACCAAAAAAATATCCCAATGTTTTCTCACGTTTTCAATAAAACATTCTCGTAAAAGTATTTGAGATCTCATTCAAAGAGAAAGATATCAAATATTTGAAATTTCTTTTTGTATATTATATGGATGATTCGATTTGAAAGGACCTTTATTGGGCATTGTTTGACTGTCTTTCTTCGAGGAAGAAGCGAAACATAATCAACTTGAATTCTAGGAGGAGCCACCCTTGAAAGAGTGTGTAATAGCTTACTGATCGAGTGCTCTTGCGTCGAAGATGAACAAGGCTAAGCGATTTACCAAAGCTGTGGGTTGGACAACATGTGAATATTCCTGTGCTAACCGTTGTGGTCCCGAGGGATGGACCAACGAAAAATACACACTATTCCTTCTTTTATATTGAATCGATCATAGCCACTACCAATGTTCCATGAAATTGTGCACCACAAATAGGAGTTAATAAAGAGACCCACAATCCCATAAAAAGACATCATGATCCTTTGTGGAAAAAAAATTATTTATTTAATATGGAAAAAAAGTAAAAAATACACCAATCCTAAAGGATCCATATGATTCATTGTGGATCTAACACAACAATAGAAACATTTGAGTTGTATAGTCTTTGATTTTGTATTTAAAATCTTGTATATATCTAGATAAGTATGTACCTATCTAAAATAGATGCAATAGAATCTTTGTATTGTATTCGGCTCCATCCTTTATACTATTTTAGTAAAAGATTGGGCTGAGTTTAAATATGTTGCGCTGTGTAGTTCCTATGTTTGTGGTTCTAGTAACATTTGTAATATGAATAGATCTCGATTGGAAAAGAATCAATAAGGAAAGAATTGGTACTGATCGATATATTTCTCGAACAAACAAAAAAGAAACAAAAGACAAAAGCTAGGGGAGCAAATGGGATTAAATACCCCAGTAGTTGTAAACGATGGATACTAGGCGTTGTGCGTGTTGACCCGGGTAGTGCTATTGCTACCTCTATTTTAATTTATATAATTCTATCTTTACTTTATACAATACAGTAGAACCTTAATATACTATCATAACACTAATGGATACTATATTAAGGCTATTGTATGGTAGAAAGAAAAATATATATATTTTTTCTTTCTACCATACATACTATCACAACTGGACCTTATAATTTCAAATTGCATGATAAGAAATGAGAGGAAGAGGGATATATTGAAAGAAGAAACGATTGAAAATATTTCTTCATTGTTTTGTTCATATGTACAATCCAATATATAATATGATTACCTATTCTAAATAAGGAAACAATTTCCTACTGAATAATATCATCAAATCCCCCATAATTACCCACTTCCCTAATTTGTATATTATTTACAAAGATACTCGGGATTGAGATTTTAACACTCCCCCTCAAGTTGGATCATAAATATTAATCATCTCCAACTTGCTAATAAGATCATCAAAGTTTTGTCGTCCCAACCTTTTAGTGAGAATATCTGTAGTTTGTTCCTTGGTTGGTACATAAGTCATACATATAATTCCTTCTTCAATTTTTTCTTTGATGAAGTGTCTGTCTACCTCCACATGTTTAGTCCTGTCATGTTGAACTAGATTAAGAGAGATGCTGATAGCTGCCTTATTGTCACTGTAGAGTTTGATAGGAAAGTTCACCAATACCCGTAATTCCTCCAATAGTTTTCGTAACCACAATCCTTCACATATCCCTTGAGCGACTGCCCTGAATTCAGCTTCAGCACTACTACGAGCCACCACATTCTGTTTTTTTATTCTCCAAGTTACAAGATTTCCCCAGACGAATGTACAATATCCTAAGGTGGACCTTCTATCTTCTACTGATCCTGCCCAATCTGCATCTGTAAAGATCTTTACTTCCTTGTTTTCACATTTCTTAAAGAAGAGTCCTCTTCCCGGGGATCCCTTGAGATATCTAAGGATGTTGTATACAACATCTAAGTGGACTTCTTTTGGTGAATACATGTGTTGACTTATTACACTGATTGCAAATGCAATATCTGGTCTAGTATGTGATAGGTAGATTAGCTTGCCAACCAATCTCTGATACCTCTTTTTTTCTACTGGTTTTCCACAATCTTCAACCCTCTTTACTGTTTCTATCGGGGTTTCGTTGGGTTTGCATCCCAGCATGCCAGTTTCAACTAGGTGGTCAGTAACATACTTTCGCTAAGAGACACTAATTCCCTTTTTCGTTCTTGCCACTTCCATGCCCAAAAAATACCACATCTATCTTAAGTCTTTAACTTCAAATTCAGTAGCCAGAACCTTCTTCAATCTCTCCATTTCTATAGTATCATCGCCAATAAGGATTATATCATCAACATACACTATTAGAATTGTTCTCTTACCTCCTTCAAACTGTTGGAAGAATAGTTTATGGTCTGATTGCCCTTGTCGATACCCTTGATTCTTTAGTACCTTTGCGAATCTGTCGAACCACGCTCTAGGAGATTGTTTGAGGCCATATAACGATTTCTTTAGTTTACCCACTCTGTTTTCTTCACCTATTCTGCTAAATCCTGGTGGTATAGTCATGTAAACTTTCTCTTCTAATTCTCCATTTAAGAAAGCATTTTTAATATCAAGTTGTTGTAGTTGCCAATCTAAATTGGCTGCCAGGGACAAGAGAACCCGAATTGTATTTAAATTTGCCACTGGTGCAAATGTCTCAATATAGTCAATGTCGTAAGTCTGTGTAAAGCCTTTTGCAACAAGTCTGACTTTATATCTTTCAACTGTTCCATCAGATTTATATTTCACTGTGAAGACCTATTTACAACCCACTGGCTTCTTCCCTTTTGGTAGATCTGTCAACTTTCAAGTTCCATTTTTTTCTAGGGCTCGCATTTCTTCCATGACTGCCTCTCTCCATTTTGGTATTTCTAGAGCTTCCTGAATGTTTATTGGAATTTTCATCCTATCAAGGTTAGAGACAAACGCATGATATCCTGTAGACAAACTTTTATAAGATATGTATTTCGACCAAGGGTATTGAGTACATGAGTTGGTTTGTTTTCTGATTGCAATAAGTAAATTGATATCATCAGGTGCAGGATTATCAGAGGAAGACTCAATTACTAGATTGGGATAAGGCAAGGGCTCATGGTTATTCAGAGCCATCACCGGTTCCAACGCTCTTGGTGCCTCAGGTATAAAATTCTCCCTCTCCTTTGTTTTCGGCTTTCTTGAGTAAACCAGTATGTCTGCGTTGTTTTGCTCACTTGCATCTCCCCCTGAGGGTAAGTGTTCAGTTGTGTTTGGCAAGTGGGGAAGTAATGCAATGGAAGGATCGATAGATGGAGTAATTGGAGTAACCGGGGAGAATGACGCAGATTCAGTAGTATAAAGATCAAAGAACGATCTTCACTCCATTTCTCCCCCTGAAGAGAGGGCTTTGGAAAATAAGGAGTGATTTCAAAGAAAGTGACATCAAGACTAACGAACAGTCGTTTTGAGACCGGATCATAGCATTTGTAGCCTTTCTGGGTAGGTGAATAACCAAGGAAGACACATTTAAACGAGGATCCAATTTATCACGATGGTGTGCATGGACATGAACAAAAAGCAATACAACCAAAAATTTTTAGTGGGAGACTGGAAGGGAGTCGAGAGGTAGGAAAGCATTCCTGAAATTTCTGAAGAGGGGTGACAAATGAAAGTGCTCGACTTGGCATTCGATTAATGAGATGTGTGGCTGTTAAGATGGCATCGCCCCAAAAATAATGTTTCATGTGGGTAGTAAACATTAACGCCTGGGCTACTTTAAGTATATGTCTATTTTTTCGTTCAGCAACCCCATTTTGTTGAGGGGTATTCACACAAGAACTTTGATGAACAATCCCATTATCTTGAAGATAAGTTCCCAGGATGGTATTAAAATATTCTGTACAATTATCAGTACGTAGAATCTGAATATGAGTCTAGAACTGTGTATGAATTATGGTATGAAAATTGATGAAAATGGAACAGACTTCAGTTTTGTCTTTCAGAAAGTAGACCCAACAAAGACGAGTATGGTCATCAATAAAAGTCACAAACCATTTTGTATTGGTGCGATTTAGGGAACGTGAGGGACCCCATACATCATTGTGAAACATAGAAAATGGGCGAGATGGTTTGTATATGAACGATGGAAAAGAAGTACGACGATGTTTAGCAAGCTCACATACTTCACATTGAAACTCAGAAGCCATTTTATTTGAACAAAGAGAAGGAAACAAACGTTTTAAATATTGAAAATTGGGATGACCCATCCGTGAATGTCATAACAAAAGTTCACTATTTCTAGAAGTAGATGCAGAATCACAAATTGCAGTATTACATAGTTCACTCAAACTTGCCTCCTCCAAGTAGTAGAGTCCTTCATACGCTTTAGCAGTGCCAATCGTCTTCCCTGATGATAGGTCCTGAAAAACAGAATGAGAGAAAACAAATTTAGTAGAACAATTCGAGTTTTTTGTTAACTGACTGATAGATAACAGATTGTAAGATAACGTGGGGACATGTAAGACTGATTGTAAAGTTAAGGAATCAGATATGCAAATACTTCCTTTTCTAGCAACTGGTGAGAGAGAGTCATCTACAATTTTTACCCTCAAATTCCAGGCATATGGTGAGTAGGATGAGAAATATTGATAAGACCCTGTCACATGATCAGATGCACCCGAATCAATTATCCATGGAGATTTGTAACAAGATGTGGTATTTAACATTGACAGATAATTACCTCGGTAAGCTAGGGAACCAGAGGAAGACTGACCTGATGTTTGCATTGATGAAATCATCTTATATAGCTGATCCAATTGTTCAGGATTGAATGCACTGCTGGACGGGGTATTGTTGTTCTCTCCTTTTCATCTTTCAATTGATCCGTCAGTGCTGGCCTGGTACCCACGATTTTTTTGGTATTGTCTCGGTTTCCAATCTGCTGGTTTTCCATGAATCCCCCGGCAGGTATTTTTTGAATGACCTATTTTTCGGTAATGTTCGCACCATAATTTTCCTCTTTGTGGTCGTCAACTAGGTCCTCCTGGGCCTTTTGATACAAGAGCTGAGACATCTGGCCCAGTGTGTCCAGCGAGCCCATCTAATTTTTGGGCGGATACAGGTACGGGGAGGTCCAGCCCAGTGGGTTCATTTTGAGGCCGCAGCATCACACGCCTCCTATTCTCTTCCCTCCTGACCTCTGTGAAGACTTCTCGGGTTGAAGGGAGAGGTCACCGGCCAAGGATCCGTCCCCTCACGTCGTCGAGCTCTCGATTCAGGCCAGCAAGAAACTCGAAGACCCTCTCATTTTCGAGCCTCCTTTGGTATCGCGTGCTGTCGCCGGAGCACTCCCACTCCTCGTCGATGCTCAAATTGAGCTCCTGCCAGAGATGAGTCATCTCCATGAAATACTCAGTAACACCTCTCTCACCTTGCCTCATCTGCCACAATCAGGTCTTGATGTCGAAGATTTGCGAGTAGCTTTTGACATCGGAGTATGTCTCACGTACGGCTTCCCAGACTTCCTTCGCCGTTGGCAAAAACAAGTAGATTTTTCTAATTGATGGTTGCATCGAGTTGATGAGCCAAGCTGTGACCATGGAGTTTTCGGACCTCCTTCTTTGCAAGGCTACAACGTTGGAAGGGTCTAGTTTCCTCTGCTCACTGGTAAGGTAACCAAGCTTCCCTTTTCCCTCAATCACCAGTTTCATGGACTGAGCCCATTCACAGAAATTTTTTCCGTTTAGTTTTTCCAATGAGAGTGGAAAGACTGTGTTATCCAACCCATTCGAACCCCCACCGGACGTAGCCTCTAAGTCACTGGTGATGTTTGCAGAGGAGGTAGAGCCTCTGCTGTTAGCCATCGTTTAGCTAGGTTTAAGAAAACCTAGCTCTGATACCATGAAAGAAGAAACGATTGAAAATATTTTCTTCATTGTTTTGTTCATATGTACAATCCAATATATAATACAATTACCTATTCTAAACAAGGAAACAATTTCCTTCTGAATAATATCAAATCCCCCATAATTACCCCCTTCCCTAATTTGTATATTATTTACAAAGATACTCGGGATTGAGATTTTAACATATATCATATGATAATATTATATAATCATATAAATAATATAAAGTAAGTGGATAAGGCCTATGTTATAGAGTATATAACTTCAATTATAGGGATCAACTTCTAGTCGCATAGCTTCATAATAATATCACTCTATTTGCTCAAAAAAAGTAGACATGAGATAACAAATCCAATTTTTCACTAAGATTTCAAATAGCTGTCTCGAATTTAGATTGGTTGTGTTTCACCTCTTTCTTAGAGAAAGACGATCAAACAATTCCCACTCATGGTTCTTGCGAATCGGATCATCCGTATAATATACAAAAAGAAAATCCAGATATTTGATATCTTTCTCTTTGAATGAGATCTCAATTCCAGCATCGTTTTCATTAGATATCTTACAACTAGAATCCTTATTTTTTTCGATCCAATTCCTCCACTAAAAGCTTGAGAGAATCATGTGAGATTTTTTATAGTATAGCGTGGGGAGTCATAGGGACCATTTAGTGAGCTAGGTGGAGGTTTGTAGGTAAAAAAAAGGGGGGAGGTTGGTCTTGGTAATTTGGCATCTTAAAACGATAGTGAGATGGTGGAGTTGTCTTCCTTGCTATCCTTATTGAATAATTGTAACCTCCTTTTGGGAAGGGATGTTTGCTCTTGGTCTGTAGACCAATCGAGGGTGTTTACATGTAAATCATTCTTTGATTTCTTGACGTATTCCAACTCTTCTTTACCTCTCCATCTATAATTTGGCAGGTTAAAGTTCCCCCAAAAATAGAAGTTTTTACTTGGTTGTGCTTAACAAAATCAATACCAATAACTTGCTGCAAATTAGGAGACCTTTGAAGGCTCTCTCCTCGGATGTTTGCATACTTTGTTTAAAATTTTGAGACAGTGTCCCATCTCTTTTTGCATGGAGGATATGAAATAAATTGTTTGGTATTATGGAAGAGAGTAGGGTTTGCCCCTATTGACAGAAAAATTATACATTTTTTTTTTTCATTTTTCTCATTAGTCATATGTATCATAAATTAATTAGTAGAATAAAATCATTATACATTCCATTAATCTTTTAGGCACCTAAAAAGCATACAAATAATAAAATAGATTGTAAAGGGTGTCCCAAGCCACAAGACTCTTAGAAATGGGTGGGGATCGTCACAGTGTACACAACATTATCCCTATTTTAAATAATACAATAAATCATACAAGTTCAATTCTTTTATTTATTAAAGTAATAAAAATCTAATAAATTTAGACTGAAGAATTACATTGTATAACTATAAACTATTTAAAATTATAATATATAAATTTATAAAACTTATCATTAAATAAATAAAATACTAACAATTTGCACACAACAAAAACTAAAAAGATGTTTGAGTTCATTCAGTGCTGGGCTTCTTTTTCAATCACTTTGTCAAGTGACTTGTCTTTTGATTTTATATGAATGAGTTCTCACATAAGGTCATGCATACGCTCAAGGTTTTAAATTTCGATTTCGAATCAAATTTCAAAGCTCCAAAAGTATGGAAATTTTGATGGAAATTTTGATTTCGATGTAAATTTCAATTTCAATTTGAAAAAGTAACGGAATTCAGTAATAAAGCATGAAATTCTTTGTGAAGCTTTATAAATGGTTAACAAACATAATAATAAAAGTTTCAGGACTAATATATTACAAATTAAATACATTTATGTTTTGTATGAGGTGGAAAAGTTGTAAAATAGTACGTGTATCAAATATATTTAAGATAATGTACATTAAACATATTCAGTTAATACAAATGAAATTCATAAATCATTTAAATATTATTTATTATACAAATAATGATAATTTAGACATGAATGGTTAGATAAAATGTTACTGTAAGTTTATTTTTTCATATAATTTCAAAAAGCACTTGTAATAATCTTTTGTTCCGAAAAAATAAATAAAATAAATAAAGATAGAATTTCACTTCACTCCTAAATTTCTCATTTGAATTCTAAGGAAATTTTATTGAATAGTTAAAATTTCAGCAAGTTTCACTAAAATTTCGAGATTTCGATAAATTTCGGATGATTTATTAAAATTTTGACAAAAATTATGTAAGACAGAAATGGAATGCCATTTCGGTTTCGAGGGTGACAGAAATCGGAAATTTCGACAAAAATTTCGACAATTTCATGGAAATTTAAGACCATGCATACGCCAACAGTTATTAAACCTTATTGAAATAAACCATTTCCACTTCATGAACCATGCTCCTGCTGACATATTCATAAATGGAGTTCTCCGCAAACTCCTCCATTTGAGACCCTTCTCTTCGACAAACCTTTTAATTACCAGAAGTCAGGTCAGCTTCATTCTTTTGATCAAATAGTCCTCTGGTAAAATATTTAAATACAGGTAACAAGATTTAAGATGGTATGGTAAATCATCATAACTTAGTAGACATTGTATTCTCTTTAAACAAAAAAGGTTGCTCTCGTTTCTCATCTTCACCGTGAGGCTGTGATGGATTTTCTTCCATTCCAAAGCCGAGTTATTTTTCCGGGACAACAAGCCACCTATGGCCATAATTGCCAGTGGCAGTCCTCCACACATTTCAAAGTTACTTGGATACATCTCCTCTAGGTCTTCATGACCAACACCCTTGTGTTGCCTTTAAAAAGCTTTCATAAAAACAGGGCACAAGCCTCATCCTTCTGGTAGAGGTTAGAGATGGTAGACACGACCAATGGTTTCTATGGATCTATGTCATCTATATGCATAGTGAGAATTATCTTACTTCCACAATCACAATCAGGCAGGGCATATTTCACTGCATCCCAAGCGTCTATGCTCCGTGTAAACAATGATGATTACCTCCAGGAACTCTTTTAGTGCAGCAAAAAAGCTCCAAATTCGTAATAATTTGGAGTTATCGAGGCATGACGACCAAAGTGCCTTTTAACAGGCTGGCTATCATTATCTTTCTTTGCTAGAGTTGTTTTGCTTAAACAACCACAGATATGGCAGTGAGCTTTTCTTCTTCGTCTACGAACCAGGAAACTAATAACCCTTTAGGATTGTCAATTCCCACAACTTCGGCTTCATTCATGTAGGGGGAAGCCAATCAAGGATCATGCCATTTCTGTAATTTATTAGGATAGGGAGTTGTCGTTTGGTCCACCCATATGAAGGCAAAGGCATCTCTTCCCTCTGAAATGACTTTGACCTTTGTCATAATGATTTGTATCTGGGCAGCTAGATGGTGTCAAGCTTTCAATTTCTTATGTTGTAATAGGAAGAAAGAACAAAGAAAACCATGCCCACAAGGGGGAGGGGACAATAAATGCACAAACTCTTCGAGAGCATCCTCCATGCCTCGTAAGCCACATCTCTCATTTGCTTCACCCAGGTTATCACTAGGTCACTCTCACGTCTTGCTTCTGTGTCTTGCAGGATGGATGTCATGCTCTCCAAAATTGCCTGAAGCTCATCAAACTCCCCTGTGAACTCCTCACAGCAATTGGGCATCTTCTTACAGATGAAACTAATTTCTCCAACAAAATCTTCGCCACTTCCATAGCTATCGTTTAACTACCACTGCTTTCTGTGTCTTTCTAATAGTTCCTCCACCCATGACATTTGAATTTTACTTTATCCTTAATAGGATTTCTTTATGAGAAATTTCCACCAATTCTTGCTAGCTACTTCATTAACCAATCGATGGGATTGGTGCCAAAAGCAAAATAAAACCACAAAGGCACTAGAAAACTAAATCAATGATTAATATTGGAGTGGAATTCTTTAGATTCACTGGGTTCTTGTGTTTGGGACTCAAAAAGCCTAATGCAACTTTGAACATCCAATGTAGCCAACTTTGCCAAAGGATTTCTACATTTGATTTTTCGTCACAGCACAGGCTCTCCTTACAGCGAATAAGCCTTATTTTCCTCCTGTTAGAGTGATGCTTATGTTGGGTAAGCAAAGTTGAAGTAGTTGGATAAATGATTGTGATGATAATCTATATTTTTATTTACTAAACATATGGTGGTGATTATTTTTTCTTCACACAATATATGCACATGACATAGAACTGAAATTAGGAAGAGTTAAGTCAAGTTTTAGCATGTTCAAGTTTACCTCGTTTAAATAAATGAGCTTCATAATTGATACTAAGTTTGACTTATTAATTAAATGAAGCTAGCTTTGTCGTGTTTATATTCAACTTGTTTAATAAATGAGCCTAAAATGAGTATTTCTTTGTCAAAAGATAATTAAATTATGTGATTAATAATTACTTGAGAGAAAATATTTTAAATAAACTATACAAGTAAAATAATGTTAATTTAAAATGATTTATAAGTCAAGTTTATATATATGAGTCAAATTTTTAGATTTATATACAAATGAGTTTATGAATCTTTAGTTAATTTTCGAGCTTATTCAACAAGTTTATTGTTGTGGTGTTCATAGTGTTGGGCTTTTGTGGAGCCTAGTTGCATTAAATTTGGATGATGACCTGACCTTTCTTTAATGAGAGATTTCTATCCTAAGGCTTAGTCCATGGAGCAAAGGCTTGGGTCGTAAGAGAAAACTTTTAAGCCCGTTTTGTAGCCCATTCGGAACCCTGTGCGCAGCATATAAAATGATTATTTTTTGGGTGATTAGGGTTATGCGGTTACACTTCGCGAGAGAGCGAGAGGGAGAGCATTGTATCGCCGCACTCTCTATATTTTCTTCCTGATAATAGTGAAATCCTTGCAACTCCATGGACGTAGGCAAAATTGTCGAACCACGTAAATACTGTCTTATGTGTGTGATTGATTTTTCTTTGGTGTGTATTCTTTCTCTATTTTGTTTCTCACAGGTTTCGGGAATTTGTTCTTAATTCCCAACAACTGGTATTAGAGCCTAGGGTTAGGTTTGAGTGGGAGCAATGACAAAGGAAGCAGGAAAGGCGTTTGGAATAGAAAAGTTTGATGGCACAGACTTTGGATTCTAGAGGATGCAGATCGAGGATTATCTCTATGGGAGGAAATTACATCTATCGCTTTTAGGAGAAAAATCTGCTACTATGAAGGATGAGGAATGGACTCACCTTGACAAACAGGTACTGGGAGTTATAAGATTAACTCTGTCTAGGTCTGTTGCACAAGTGTGCCTAGCAAGTACCTAAGTATCCTCTTAACTGCAGTTAGATGTGATTCCTTAGGTTCTGATTGAAACCTAGCTTACATATATACACTAAACATAATATTGGGCCTACTAGCAGTTAGATATAGTAAACTATCAATTATTCATCTATAGTGTTTTGTGTCTACTTGCTTTCCTTTTTCATCTCTATTTAGGCTGGTTGAGGTACTCATAGGGGTTTCTATGGGTTTGCTTTGTTCCATATCAAACTTCTTAAGTATATCTTTAATGTATTTAGTTTGATTTATAAATGTTCCATTTTTGGCTTGTTTAATTTGTAATCCTAGGAAATAATTTAACTCCCCCATCATACTCATTTCAAATTCTTTTTGCATATATGTGACAAAGTCTTTACATAGTTCTTCATTTGTAGCTTCGAATATAATATCATCCACATATATTTGAACAATTAGCATTTCTTTGTTTTTGGTTTTGATAAATAAAGTGCTATCTACTATTCCACTTGAAAATTCATTTTTGAGTAAGAATTTACTTAGCCTCTTATATCAAGTTCTAGGAGTTTGTTTCAAAGCATACAAAACTTTTGTTAACTTAAATACATGATTTGGATTTTTTGTGTCTTCAAAACCCGGAGGTTGTTTAACATACACTTCTTCATTTATATATTCATTTAAGAATGCACTCTTTACATTCATTTGGTATAATTTAAAGTTTTTATGAGCTACATAGGCCAGGAGCATTCTAATTGCTTCCATTCTAACTACGGGAGCAAAAGTTTCATCGCAGTCAATGCCTTCTTGATTATAGCCTTGTGCTACTGGCCTAACTTTATTTCTTACAACTATCCCATTTTCATCCTTTTTATTTCTAAACACCGATTTGGTTCATATAATTAATTGTTATTTGGGTTTAGGTACAAGTTGCCATACTTGACTTCTTTCAAATTGATTTAGTTCTTCCTGCATAGCTATGATCCAAGAATCGTCTTTTAAGGTTTTTTCAATATTCTTGGATTCATCTTGAGAAAAAAAAGCATAATGGTTGCATATATTTTTCAAAGATGCTCTAGTGGTTACTCCTTTTGATGATTCTCCAAGAATTTGATCTTTTGGATGACTTTTAACATATTTCCACTCTTTAGGAAGTTCTTGATTTTCTTTGGAGTCTTCATTTGAGATTTCATCATTGTTTTCTTCTTTTATTTCAAGATTATCTTCTTTTTGTGAGATATCTCCTCTTTCATCATTCTTTATTTCTTTGTCATAGTGATTTGATTTATCAAAAGTTATATGTATGGATTCAACAATAGTAAGAGTTCTTTTATTATAAATCCTATAGGCTTTGCTATTTGTGGAATATCCTAAGAAGATACTTTCATCGGATTTTGCATCAAACTCATCTAAATCATCTTTAGTATTGAGAATAAAGCATTTGCACCCCAAAACATGAAAGTAGGATATATTTGGTCTTCTACCTTTTCATAATTCATACAGTGTTTTATCTAAACTTGATCTAATATATATCCTATTTATAATATAACAAGTTGTATTAACAGCTTCCACTCAAAAGTATTTAGGTAGATTATTTTTATTTATCATGGTTCTTGTCATCTCTTTGAGGGTTCTATTTTTTCTTTCTACAACTCCATTTTGTTATGGAGTCCTAGGTGCTGAAAAGTTATGATTTATTCCATGATCAACACAAAATTTATCAACTTCTTTGTTTTTGAACTCTTTACCTTGATCACTCCTAAAGTTGGTTACATTATAGCCTTTTTCATTTTGTAGTTTCTTACATAGAGTGATGAGTATGTTACAAGCTTCATCTTTATTAGCTAAGAATAATACCCAAGTAAATCTTGAATAATCATCTACAATTACAAAGGCATATCGTTTGTCTCCTAAGTTTAGGATTCTAGTGGGACCAAATAAGTTTAGGTGCAAGAGTTCTAGGGGTCTACTAGTTGATATGTACTTTTTCTTTTTTTGAAACTTGTTTTGACTTGTTTTCCCTTTTAACATGCATCACAAATTTTTTCTTTTATAAATCTTGTGTTCGGTAATCCTTTTACTAAATTTTTCTTGGATAGTTTAGATAATAGGTCCATGCTAGCATGTCCTAGTTTCCTATGTCAAAGTTAACTTATTTTATTCATTGCAGCCAAACAAGTCATATTTTGATTTACTAAGCTCTCAAGATTTATACAATATACATTATTTACCCTATGAGATGTGAATAAGGTTTCATTGTTTTTAGGGTTTTGAATCACACATTTTTCTTTCTTAAAAATTATTTCGAAACCTTTGTCTCTTAATTGACTAATGCTTAAAAGATTATATTTTAATCCTTCTACAAATAGCACATTATCAATAGTAAGAGAGAGTTCTTTACCTATTTTACCAATGCCAACAATTTTACCTTTGACCTTGTCACCGAAGGTCACGTATCCCCCATCCTTTTGTTTTAGTGTGGTGAACTTGGTCCTATCACCAATCATGTGTCTTGAACACCTGCTGTGCAAGTACCACTTTTCCCTTGATGGAGTTGTCCTAAAGCACACCTACAATGGATGATTCATAGTGTTAGTTTTAAGAATCCAAATTTTCTTAACTTTCTTTGAATTGTTTTTCCACTCACCTTGAATTTTAACATATTTTCTTTTGAGTGGGCAATTGAACATCACATGACCTTTTTTCTTGCACATGTAGCAAGTAGTGTGTTCATCTTTATTGTTTGAAGAAGTACTAGCATAGTATTTTGCTTCTCTTACGAAATATCCCATGTATAACTTCTTACTCCTTGTATTTGCTTTTCCATTATATCCTATCTCTTCTCTATTTCCATGTAGTCTTTGTTGTCCAATCATTTTTTTCAAAATTTTCTTTTCCTTTGGTAAAGTTATAAATTGTTTTCTCTTTATCCTCTACTGATTTCTTAAGTTCAATTATCTCTAAATCCTTTTTATTTAATTCATCTTTTTGAATTTTGCCTATCTCTTGAGTCATTTCTTTTATTTCCTCTTCTAACTTTTCAATACAAGAATTTTTCTTCTTTGCAATGGTTTTAGAGGATTCAAGTTGCTTTATTAATTCTTTACTTTGTTCTTTCAAAGTTATGTTTCTCTTGGATACTTTTATGAATCTTTTATGTAAAGAAAATAACTCAGCTTGCAGTTCTTTATAAGAGGGCATGCTATTGCAAGATCCATCACAAGACTCATTACTAGATGTCGTTGGGGAGTAGTAGGAATTTACCTCTTCATCGTTTGCCATGAAACACATATTTGCTATCTCTTGTCCACTTGACTCATTCTCTATTTCGTTGGAGTTTGAATCATCCCAAGTAGCCTTCATCGCTTCCTTCTTCTTCCTTTTGTCTTTCTTGAGTAACGGGCAGTCTGACTTGATGTGCCCTGGTTTCTTGTAATGATAACATATAGGATGGTCATCTTTACTTTTGATTTCTTTTCTACTTGTTTCCCCTTTTTCAGATTTTTTTTTATTAAACTTTCTAGGAAACCTTTTATTTCTCCTATAGAACTTCCCAAGTCTTTTAGTGATGAATGTTAATTCATCTTAGTCTAAGTCACTTGATTCACTTACATCTTCACTTGATCTGTGAATAGAAGCTTTTAAGGCAATGGACTTTTTATCCTTGGGTTTAGGGTTTCTTTCCTTTAATGTCATTTCATAAGTGAGTAGTGATCCTATGAGTTCATCTAGTGAGGTGGTCTTAAGATTTCTACCTTCCGTGATTGCAGTAGCCTTTGGTTCCCATATGGAAGGAAAGCCTCTTAGTATTTTTCTAATCATTTCATAGGTGGTGTAAGTCTTTCCTAATGCACTTAAAGAATTTATTATGTGAGTAAATTTGGTATACATACTAGAAATTGTTTCATCTGAATTCATTTTGAATGCTTCATACTCACTTATTAACATATCTATCTTATTGTCTCTAACATCTATTGTTCCTTCATACGTTACTTCTAATTTGTCCCATATCTCTTTAGCCGTTTTGCAAGACATCACCCTAATGAATTCATTTGCATCTTAAGCGCAATATAAGACATTTATAGCACTTGAATTTATTTGCAGCATCTTATAGTTTATATCGGTCATATCCTTTTTCTCTTTAGGAACTTGTTTTCCATCTACTATCTTAGTAGGAACTAGATCTCCATCCATAACTACTTCCCAAACTTTACAATCCATGTGTTGGAGATGAATTTGCATTCTCTTTTTCTAAAAGGTATAGTTATGTCCACAAAAGATTGGTGGACGGGTTGAGGATTAGCCCTCACCGAAGGGAGCTACTCCTATATGTGTCATTGGATCTTTTTATAGTTTCTTGTTAAGAATTACTATAACTAGGCTCTGATACCAATTGAAATTAGGATAGCTTTCCCAAGAAGGGGGGGGGTGAATTGGTTTATTTTAAAACTTTAACCTCTTTTGACTACTTGTTTTAATTTAACAACAAGAAGATAAATCAATCAACTAATAACTACAACCAAAACACGCCACAAGATACTGAAAATTTAAACACACAATCCAATCAACAAAAGTATAAAATTCAAACAAACATGCAAAATTTGTTAAGCCTTTTTTCAGCTGCCCTGTGGATGTTTACAACCTGCTTTGAATGAAATTGTTGTTTGCGCTTCTCTTGATTAAGCTTTTTGCAAATTAACCAACGTACTTCCTTTTGGTTTTCCACAAACGGTTAAATAAAACGTACTTTCTAAATATCAAGAGTTTTCCTTAAATATGATTTTCAAGCCTTGCAACCTGCACTTTAGCATACACAAGAATATGTTGTGCAGAACATAAAGAGTATGGAAGAAAGGGAGATACAAAGATTTTACAAGGTTCGGCTTCAACACAGCCTACGTCCTCGCCCTTGGCAAACCACCAAAGGATTCCACTATCGTAGTTCCTTTATTGGGCGGAACAAAACCTTTACAAGCACTCCTTCAAATAGGCTGGAGCCCGCCTCTCCAAACGATGTACTCTTATTTGATCAACGATCCAACAAACTGGAATCGTCCAATAGCTACAAGAGAAACAATAAGAGGATGTATACAAATAGAGCTCACACAAAGAGCAAGTTAGTACAATTCAAATCTATGTACTTCAAAAGTTAAATATCAAGAAAGAAATACACTTTGAAGCTTAAGAATAGAATTCACCAAACTCCCGTTTTGCCAGATGAGAAATCAACAAGTATAACTCAGGGATTGATGATTAATGATCTCAGAAAACCATCACTTTCAGTTTGCAAAAAAAATGAGCAAGTTGGAACTTTGAGAGTAAGAGAGCTTATAGCAGAATTTTCAATTCTTGGATGAGTTTTGATTTGCAAAACCATGTATTTATAGGCTTTCAAAAGAGTTTTCTTGTTGCCCAAGTTTACTTGGAGTATTTCCCAAGTTTTTAGAAAAATTGGGGCCCAAACAACTAATATTTAAAAAATAAAATTTTAAAAAATTTGCCCGTTAACAGTGTTCAGACGATTGAACACTCGAGTTTAGTCTTCTGAAGTTCCTTAGCATTTTGAAAAATTTGAACTGGATACAGGGTCAGACGACCGAGGTCAAAGGTTAGACGACCGAAGAGTCAAGTTCAGACAATCGAAGTCAAAGTTCAGTCTTTTGAGGGGCTTCTGCCAATTTCTGTCTTTCACTAATAAATCTTTAGATGACTGAGCTTATTCTTCAGATGATCGAACTTGAAGTTCAGTCTTCTGAAGTTGTCACTTCGGGCTTCTAAACAGAACTTTAGTCTTTTGAACAAATTGTTTTCTAATTTTTAATTTCCAATAAGAAAAATGGTTTGCTCTCTTTATTTATTCTTTTACAAAAAAATTTTCGGGGATTTTAAATAGGCCTCTAAGTCAAGTAATTCCCCTAAAGATCGAGCTTCAAAAGATATTTCAATAGATATTTTGACTTTGAAGTACTTACATTGTTCTTTCCTAAAACCTTATATGCTAAGCTTGAAATCATCCATTGTATATTTGCTTTGAAATCCCTTAGATGTTAGCTTGAGCTAGTTTTAGCTTCCCATGCTTTGATCAATATAGTGCTGCTTTGAGCTTCTTTTGGATCACTTGATAGATTATGTAGCTTGATAGTCCACAATGATCCTTATTTTCTTGTCAAACCCAAAACACCATAACTCAACCATTCCAAGTTAAAATATCTTTTGTTTGTTATCACTAAAACTGGTTGAAAAGCCTAATTAGGCCAACATATACTTAATTTTATGCCTTAATATATATTTTCTGATGCATTTTGAAGGTTCTAGGGAGACTATACTAGTTGCCATGTTTGAAATAAATCAGCTAATTTCTAGTGTAGTTATGTTAAAAGTTTTAAAATGATGACTTATACAACTAGGCATAATAAAATAATTCCCTATATGATATAAGCTATTTATTGCATCTAAGCTATAACTCAAATTGATAGGGGGAGATCTTAAATTAAAATGCTCATCTTATTATGCTCTTAAATACTTTTAGCTTAGATTTGTTATTGAATCAAGTGTGGCATGGGTTTGAATGAAATACTTTATTAAAAATCTTATGTTGAAATACGTTAATTTGCCACAGTCATTTGATTTGTCATATGATATTGCATGTGATTGTTAAATTTTTAGGATTATTATGGTTGTGGTTTTTTGGTTATATTTTAGTATGTGCTTCATTAACAAACCAGAAAATTTGTGCTTGCTTATTTTAAATTAAAGTTTCTTTTTTAGCAAGCACCCCTCAGTACTTTTTGCAAATATCAAAGGGGGATATATTTATTATTATATGCATATATATGTTATAAAATTCCATAACTGGTTCGATAACTTCACATAAAAATGCATGCGAACTAGTTGGACTATGTTTATGCTCAAACCTTCAATTTGGTATCATATGTCGTGTGTCTTTAACTCAAATCTTTCACAGGTCTTATGATATGTTTCATTTGTAATGATTTGTGTATGCTTATGGTCTAACCTTATTTTCATGTCATTTAAATCATTTAAATGACTAGTTATATAGTTTGTGTGATCAAATTGCTATATTTCATACTTTGTCATTCATTGTGCATTGTATAATTATGTTATCTTTTTGGATGCTAAAAGTAATAATTCTTGATCATATTGGACTGTTTGAGTTAGTAGTTGTGGATAAACTATTAATCTAAAACTCAAAACAGGTCACTTAGGTACAAAGTTATGATTGGGAATGATCCATTTTCAAACGGCACGTTGCCGAATTTTTTTAAATCCTCCCAATATACCTTTTGTATCTAAATGATGTCCTTTGCTTTCATGCTTGATTGCTTAGCCCTTTTTGTTGTTGCCAAAAAGGGGAGAAAAGGCAAAACTGGGTACTTTGCTAAATCTAAATCTAATTACCCATTGATAAATCATTTAATTTGAGCTTAAATCGTTTTTATGCATAAAGTTAGGGGGAGCCTTTCTTGGCTGTACTCAATTTTGCATAAAGTATTTTTCATCATAAAAAATGGGAAGATTGTTGACCTAATAGGTCACACCCAGTTTTGATCATGACAAATACTCTTGGTACTGATGGTTTGTATTAAGGCTTGCATGCAGGTTCACCTTACGTTTGTACTCGAACTGAAAGACATATCATAATGACGTGCGGTGTTCGTGCCGATGAATGAAGAATTTTGTGTTGTATTTGTATTTATTATTTCATTTCTTCATTCTAGATGTAATATTGTTATTGTCTGTACACTCTACGGTTTGTAATAATTAGTATCATGCATGGTAGGTAATTATGCTTATACAGACCTTAGTTGGACCTTAGGTAACTACTTTTAGTACAAAAAGTCCCCAACATCACTCTTCATATCAGGGGAATTAAATTTGACTAAAATGGACTTAATTGAAAATGTTGAGAGTGTTCGAGTGACTGAACCTATTGCGTTTAAAACGCTTTGGGCGATCGAACCCTGGACAAGTCAAACTTGTTGACTTTTGTTTGGGAACCCGAACCTTTTTGAACTTATCTTCCTCAGGCACCCGAACGTGTGTTAGAATGCTTTTCAACCACCCGGGCACCCGAACCTTCAAGTTCATTAATGGTTCGGGCGACTGAATTGTTTGGTTCGGTTAACCGAACTTGGAACTGAGCACCCGAACCTACGAACAAAATGCTACTAACTTTGGTTCAGCAAATCAGTCCTCAATTCGAGCACTCGAACTATTAAATAATGTCTTTGTGACTGAGTCTATTCGGGCACCCGAACCTCAGGTCGGGCACTCAAACCTCTTGGGTTAAAATATTTTTACTGATTATTTTAAAGGGGTAAATGGGGTTAATTTTTGTAAACCTGTTTTAAACTTTTTTAATTATTCCCATTGGGTCACCAACGGACAAAAATCCTTCTTTTCCTATAAACACCTGTTCATTTGTCATAATTAGTAAGGATTAACAAACTTGATTAAGACAAAATTCCCTCAACATCCAAAACTTTATATTAGTCCATACTACTTCCAAACACTCACATACTCCACTCTCTTTGATCTTTTTAAGTGTTGTGAGAATCTCTAAAGCTATTATGCTTAATCTTACTAGTTAGAACTCTCACTTGCATTATTATTTGTTTGATTTTTTGTTAAGAGTTTAGCATTAAAGTTCTTCCACGGATTTCATTTGATAAATTGTGTGTGGGAAGATTTTGAGGGTTGTGGTTTTTATATTGTCATTGTAAGATACCTAAGCTTATATTGTTGTGTGCAAAATCCTTTTCAGAAGCTAGTTTTGAAACACTCCATTGTGTTTTGTATATTGAAATATCTTGTTGAGTTTGTTTGAATCAACTTGCTTAGCATATTTGAAACCCTGATATGATCTTGCGTTATTCACATATTGTGTTTCAAATCTTACTTTGATATACACTCAAAATGTGGACTGATAATCTATACTTGATTGAGTGTGTAGCACACATTAGAGCACTGAGCATATCTACATATCACAGGTGCTTGCATTATTGCTTGAGCTATATTGGTGTACATATCTGCTTGTGAGGAAGCGTATTTTCGTGTACAAAAAAATTCCATATCATTTATTGTATTCCAAGCGCAAGCCTGAAGAGGGAGACTAGTCCCATTGACCGGATTGACTTAGATCCGGTTAGGAAAGTTAGGTGCGTCATCCTGGTAAGGCGTATTGGTTGAGCTCAGCCCCTTGAATTGACCTGGTTGTAACCGGTGTTGCTTCACCCGTTTAAGTGAGCAGTAGTGGAATTCTTGTGCTGGTGTGGCCAAGGCAGAGACGTAGACAGTATTAGCCGAACCCTGATAACATATCACGTGTATTGTTTACTTTTCTGTACCTTACTTTTCTGCACGTGCATGTTTATTTCTAAATTACATAGATTGGCCCTCGATTGTGTTATACTGTTGTTAAACCAGTAGACCTAGGCGATAACTTTTAAATAACTAATTCACCCCCCTTTTTGGGGTTGCACCAAAACTAACAATATTCCATGGCTAAGTATTGTATTCGTTGCATTCGAGCATCTACTTCATATTATGATATACAAATGCCCAACTATTTCAATTTCATTTTAAATGTTTACTTCTGCACTTTGGTTACAAGTTTAATTTTGTACCATGAATTCCTCCCCCCACCACAAATTATGTATTGGTTACACTTTGAAAATGGGATTTTCACATTTGATGTAGATCTAAGGAGATTCGAGTTAAGTTCCTCTTTTTTCTTCTTTTATTTGTTTGCATTTGATTTGAACAGATCACTTTGATGTGTTTTGGTCTGGGTTTGTGGGAAAGGTTAACTTAATGCCTTTTCCCTTCCTCATTTCCTAAGTTTTAGTCTTGCCATTATATTCCATGGGAATCCAAACCATCAAGCAAGGTTCCAAAAGAGAGCCATATAAGCATTGTCTGTGGGCCTTTTAGCCAGCATCCAATAGGATTCCTAAATATCATGTTTGAGCCCCTACAATGTGGCTCTAGGATTTTTTTTTTTTTTTAATAAAAGAAGAGATTTCCTTAATAGAAGAAGAATTTACAAAAAAGAGAATAAGAAGTCCTAAAAAAACTATGGAACAAATCAGAAGGAACAAAACTTTAAAACAACAAAGAAAGAAAATAGTGTTCAGCTGAGCAAATAATTTATTTTTTAATTACATATTTCAAAATAATTAGAAAGTAGAAAACTTATTTTACAAATTTTTAGAAATTAGACGAGGTATTATTTGATATCATAGTTTTAGAATTTGGATTTTTTATTTGTATCCATTTGAAAATTGAATACAATTTTACACTATATTTTGTTATAATTGACACAAATCAAAGTTTGAGATCCAATTTTTACACTCTCAAATGCAAAGCAATTAGAAGTTTAGAAAATAGTAGAAAAAAAAAAAAGAATCTTTTACAAATTTCTATATAAATAAATTTAAAGAAAATTGAAAAATAAAGTGGTATTTTTGTATTTTTTCTTTGAAAAATTAAAAATTAAAATAAGATTAAAATTATTTCTATTAGCAAATAGTACCAAAACTTTTTACTATAATTGCCATTTTCTTCTTTGCTTCAAATTGATTCAATTTTTAGTATATGTAATATCATTTGTGTTTAAATTTAATGGATGGTTGCCTCACACAATGACTTGACCTCAGCCATCACTTAAAATCATGGCTTTCAAGGAATAGAAAATATTGCGATCATTATCTGTATATACGTAAAAGATAAATTTAATCTATAGTGAAGTGAACGGTCTGCCAATAACAATATGGTTAATCCTATTCAATTATATTTTTTTTGGTTTTGAACGTAGGCAGTGTGCTTCAGGCCCTAATTCTTTGTTCTTTATAATAGAAGGTATGCCTTATATTTTTGATATTTTTGAAATATGAGACAAAAGTAAGAAAAATCCATGTGTAGTTTTTGTTCTTTACGTTTTCCTTAGGTTTATTCTTCTTTTTTAGATCTACATGTTGATTTTATAAACTAGTTTAATTATGAATTTCATGATTGTTTTGTACTATTTATTTGCCACTTTTTTTTAATTAGTCGATATGCAATTTACGTGTGGAGCATGTTTTAATATTACTTCTACATTAGAATTTCATCTCTATAAATTTTAGGAAAAGATCTCTTGCAAATTTGGAAGAACTCAAAACCATACTTTTATGTACTATTACTATGCAACTCAAGGTTGACTTTCCATTCACGTTAAAATGGTGTATGCATTGGTTAATTGTGGTTAACTAATTTTTTTATTCGATTTGGTTCATATTTTATAATTACACAGTTCCTAAGATTTTGTTTGAATCATGGGTGTTAGGTCACTATATTGTCTTATTGAAACATTTTGAGTTGTGTTTGGATGATTTTTGGTTGATTGGATCTTGGTGGAGTCTCGCAAGAATGAACAATTTGAAATGTATGAACACATACTTTGGCGAGGGAGATAATAACGATTATTCACATATTTTATACAATGAAGAAACAGGGTAATAATATTGGAATTGTTATTAAATTTCTTTATAGATAGTGAGTGTGATGTTCTCATTTTAAAGTTGGAGTTTAGTAGGTGAAATAGGCAAAATATAGTATGTAGACATGCTAGAATTACTAGTTAATAAAATAAAGGCAAGATTTGAACAATTAGATACTAAAATTGCTATCGTAATACAAAAAAAAAAGAAAGATAAAGTCTAACAAAAAATGACATGTTGAAGAACTAAATTCTTAAAAATGGACCTTGAAAGTAAGCCTTACTTTGAAGGAGATTATAAGAAAATCAAAAACTAAAAGATGAAATAATGAAAAAGATGAAGAATACTTCGACACAAGAGGAAGAGTGTCCTAAGTTGGGCCTTGCTTAAATCCAAGTATATATTAGTCGCACTAATAATAGAGTATTAGTGACAAATTTCAAACCCGTCACTAATAATAGAGTATTAGTGACGAATTTCAAAATCATCACTAATAGTAGAGTATTAGTGACGAATTTCAAAACCGTCACTAATACTTGGGCTTTAGTAACGGTTTTGAAATTCGTCACTAATAGGGCTATTAATGACGGTTTTAAAATTTGTCACTACCACTTAAAAAATAGACAATTTTTAGTGACGGCTTTAAAACCGTCACTAATACATTAAAATTATTAATTTTTTTAATCATTAATTTTTTGTAAAAATCTGTAATTACATTTTTGTATACATAACATTTAACCATAATTACTAAAAACTTTATAAATTATTCAAAATTCAAATTCAAATACAAATACATTATACAAATTCAATTAAAATACATAAATTTTCATCTATTCAGATAACAAAAAAATACAAAAAAAATTCAAATATAATGTATACAAATTCAAATTAAAATACAGAAATTCCATCTGTTCAGATAACCAAAAAAAATAATCAAAAGCTGCATATGACTATAGTGCATGAAATCGTGCTGATGGTATGATAGTCGCAAACCCTACAAATTAAAAATTAAAAAAAATTAGTATACAATTTTTGAATATATAGGTATACGTACTTTAAGTATCAATGATTTGATAGCAAAATAATCGGACATTTGGGTATAGTTAAAAAAATGATACAATTTAAATAGTTAAGTATTATTAGTTCAGAAAAATTTTGGCAGCAATTTATCTGTAAATATGACATTTTCCATAGAGATATGTTCCAAAATTAAGTGTTTACAATAACTATGTCACAATAATCTAACCAGTAATGAATTTTATGAATGCACAAGAGCTTCATATAATAAACATTAAATAATGTAATATATTCATGCATCCTACAAATAATCTATATCAGAATTTAGTTATATGAAAAAATAGAATATGATATTCATGGTTTACATGACTTCTTTAGGACTCAAAAACAACTATAATAATCAAATAATACAAATGAGTCCATGATTGATAGAATTTTCACTTAGTGTATGCAAAAGTAAATTTAGAGATGAAGTTTAAAATTAATTTGAACTTCACTCATCATTTCAAAAATATTTTAACATTTAACACACTATAATCATTCTCACAAATATGGTATATGACTTTGATTTTTTTGGAAAAAATTTAACATATTTTCGATAGCAAGCTGTCTGTAAATAAAATATTTTCCAAACCTACAAGTCACAAAAACATGCAATTCACAAGATTTTTGCATCATACAAATGCTCAATGTGCTCAAGACAACCTTAGGACTCAAAAATAAAGACAATGATATGCATGAAAGTCCATAGGATTACATTTTCCAAAATTATAGAAATTTAAAAAAATGTTGGCAACATTTTGTCTATAAATAGGACACTTTCCATAGAGATATGTTCCAAACCTGGTTGTTTATAATAAACAATTTACAATAATCCTACCTGTAATGAATTTTATGAGTGCATAAGAGCTTCATATTAGGAGACAATGAAAAACACACACAACATACAATTAAGGATGTTGCATAGCCTAACTGAGAGGAAAAGTGTCCCTAAACAACTCTCAAACCAAATAGAAAACCAAATTTGAGAGCTAACGAAGGAAAGATAAGGGGAAAAAAAACATAAAACAAAGTGAAACAGGGGAAGAGGATAGTTATTGGGAGGTCAGTGTGGTTCTCATGAATTTGCCAAAATTGACGTTCGCCATTTGAAGGATGAAGAAAATTCAACAATATTGGTCTTGGCTTCTAGGATGAAGTTTAATATTCGTTTAACTTTCACTTATCCTTTCAAAAATATTTTAACATTTATTTTATCATAATTATCTGTGTACATGGTTTTATTTTGAAAAAAATTTAACAAAATTTCAACAACATGACATCTGTAAATTGGACATTTTCTCATAAAACTTGTACCTGAAACTTGATTGTTTTCAGCAAATAAATCATTTCAAGCATGCAACAACCTAAATCCATTACCAACATGCAATTCACAATATATAGCATCAGTCATGCAGTTGACGTTCAACACAAGCATGTATTCCAGTAGTTCAATCTACAATTCATATAACATAATATCATCAATCAAAAAGATTTAGTCATTCAATGCATTATGTATAGTAATCTGCAATGTTGTTCACATAAATAAAAATTGTAAATCAATACAAACTATTGACTGTTTAGGAGAAACTTTTGAAATTATTAAGTGACTCAATTTTTTTTTAGCGTTAATTATGATACTAGCATTAGATTTTTTGTAACCTTTTCACCAATTTAGTCATCTCCTTATAGAGTCATTATAATATAACCAATTTAGTCATCTCCTTTTAACCAATTTAGTCATTTACCTGGTCTGAGAGTTGTTTACTCTTCCTCTCAGTTAGGCTATGCAACATCCTTAGTTGTATGTTGTGTGTGTTTTTCATTGTCTCCTAATATGAAGCTCTTGTGCACTCATAAAATTCATTACTGGTTGGATTATTGTGAATTGTTTATTATAAACAACCAGGTTTGGAGCATATCTCTATGGAAAGTGTCCTATTTACAGACGAAATGCTGCCATCATTTTTTTAAACTTCTATAATTTTGGAAAATGTAATCCTATGAACTTTCATGCATATCATTATCTTATTTTTAAGTCCTAAGGTTGTCTTGAGCACATTGAGCATCTGTATGATGCAAAAGTCTTGTGAATTGCATGCTTTTGTGACTTACAAGTTTGGGAAATATTTTATTTATAGACGGCATGCTGTCGAAAATTTGTTAAATTTTTTCCAAAATAGTCAAAGTCATATATCATATTTGTGATAATGATTATAGTGTGTTGAATGTTAAAACATTTTTTAAAGGATGAGTGAAGTTCAAACGAATTTTGAACTTCATCTCTAAATTTACTTTTGCATATGCTAAGCGAAAATTCTATCAATCATGGACTCATTTGCATTATTTGATAATTATAGTTATTTTTGAGTCCTAAGGAAGCCATGTAAATCATGAACATCACATTCTATTTTTTCATAGAACTATATCCTGATATAGATTGTTTGTAGGATGCATGAATATATTACATTATTTAATGCTTATTATATGAAGCTCTTGTGCACTCATAAAATTCATTATTGGTTAGATTATTGTGACCTATTTATTGTAAACACTTAGGTTTGGAGCATATCTCTATGGAAAATGTCCTATTTACAAATAAACTGTTGCCAAATTTTTCTAAACTAATAATACTTAGCTATTTAAAATTATATCATTTTTTTTAACTATGCCCAAATGTTCGATTATTTTGCTATCAAATCATTGATACTTAAAGTACATATACCTATATGTTCAAAAATCGAATACTAATTTTTTTTTATAATTCTTAATTTATAGGGTTTTGTGGCTATCATAACATCAGCACGATGTCATGCACTACAGTCGGATGAAGCTTTTGATTATTTTTTTTTAATATTTTTTTTGTTATCTCAAAAGATGAAATTTGTGTATTTTAATATGAATTTGTATAATGTATTTCTATTTGAATTTTTTATTTTTTATTTTTTTGTTATCTAAAGAGATGAAATTTATGTATTTTAATTGAATTTGTATTTGTATTTGTATTTGTATTTGAATTTTGAATAATTTATGAATTTTTAGTAATTATGGTTGAATATTATGTATGCGAAAATGTAATTACATATTTGTACAGAAATTAATGATTAAAAAAATTATTAATTTTAATGTATTAGTGACGTTTTAAAGTCGTCACTAAAAATTGTCCATTTTTTTAAATGGTAATGACGAATTTTAAAATTGTCACTAATAGTAGACTATTAGTGACGAATTTCAAAATCGTCACTAAAACCCAAGTATTAGTGATGGTTTTGAAATTCGTCACTAATACTCTACTATTAATGATGATTTTGAAATTCGTCACTAATACTTTATTATTAGTGACGGTTTTAAAATTTGTCACTAATACTCTACTATTAGTGATGATTTTAAAATTCTTCACTATTACTCTACTATTAGTGACAATTTTGAGTCGAACCAATTTAAAATTTATAATGACGATATTAGGGTTTTAGTGACGGTTATTATTCATCACTATTACTCTATTATTAGTGACGCCTTTAAAATTCGTCACTAATAATTATTAGTAACTGCAGTTATGACATCTAATTCAAAACCGTCACTAATACTATTAGTGACGGTTTTATGATTATTAGTGATGATTTTAATTCTTCACAATAACCTTATTTTTTGTAGTGTTTTCTGAAACTGTTTCTTTCTTCCTTTATACTCACTTGCATCCAATCGCCCGCTTCAACCTGGAAGCTCTACCAAGTTCCACGTCTGGTTCTTATGCAATGATTCCATATCCTCTATCATAGCGCTCATCCAACTACCTTTCTCCTGACTATGCACGGCCTTCTGAAATGTAGTAGAATTCCCACAGTTAGTGACAAGGGTATAAGATAACAAATCGTCAAAATCATGCTTGGGGGGTGGCTTGAAGATGCGTCTGTTTCTGTCGACAGCTATACTACGCAGCGGCTTCTGGTCACCTAAGCTAGAACTTCCTTTAATCTTAACATCATCATCATCTTCATCTTGAGTTTTTGACTCCACCTATTGATCTCTCAAGCTAGAACCCCCTGCTTGCCCTGAGTCCCCAACTCTATCTAAACCACATGCCTGTTACTGCTACAATTTTCTGGCACCTGTTTCTTTTCTTCTTCCCGAGTACGCCGCAACATGGTTTTCTTATTAAAAAACCACATCTTTGCTAATCACCACCTTCTTTGCCATTGGATCCCACAGCTTGAACCCTTTCACACCATCCTGATACCCCAGAAAGATGCACTGTCTAGACTTTACCTTAAGCTTTGATCTCTCCTCACAAGGAATGTGCGCATAGGTTGGACACCCAAATACTCTAACTCGGAGTAGTCTACCTCATTACCTGTTCACACCTCCTCAGCAACTTTCCCATCCTGTGATACCCTTGATGATCTATTAACCAAGAAACAAGCCATACTCACCGCCTCGACTCAAAAATTCATTGCAAGTCCAACATTCAATCTAAGACACTAAGCCTTTTTAGTTAGGTTTTGGTTCATCCTCTATACCACACTATTTTGTTTTGGTGTCTGGTATCATAAAAAATGTCTCCTTATACCATGTTGCTAACAAAAATCTCCGAAAACCCAAATTTCTGTAGTTAGTGTCATTGTGTGACCTGAGACACTTTATCTTTCTCCCGGTCTGGTTCTCCACCTCAGCTTTCCACAATTTAAACTTAGAAAACATATCAGACTTGTGCTGCATAAAGTATACTCAAACCTTTCATGAGTAGTCATCGATGAAACTCATGAAATACACATATCCCCCCCCCCCGATGCCACTCTTATTGGCCCCCAAACATCCGTATGAACATAGTCCAGTAATCCCTTTATTTTGTGCGTGGCTACCATAAACTGAACTCTATTCTACTTCCCAAGTACACAATTCTTGTAGAAATCCAGGTTCCATGATTTTACACCCTTTAGACGATTTCTCTTGTGAAGTTCCTTCACCCCACATTCACCCATATGCCCTAATTGCATATGCCACAAAACTGTATTGTCATACTCAGACTCTACAGTTGCAGCTCCCCCTACAACTGTTGTACCCAGTAGTGTGTATATATATTCCCGACATTCTTTTCCTCTTCATCACTGTCAAAACGCCCTCGCTCACCTTCATTACCCCACCTTCAGATTTGTAACTAAACCTATTACAATCCAAGGTGCCTAACGAAACCAGAATCTTCTTCAACTCTGGTATGTGCCTTACATCACACAACGTCCTCACCACACCATCGTACATCTTTATTATGATATTCCACATCCCAACCACTTTGCACACAACATCTTTCCCCATCAGAACGGAACTAGAACTCACCAATCTTTACATAGTGAACTAGTTTTTATTAGGCGTAATATGATAAGAACACGTCGAGTCCAAGATCCAAGCATCTGCGAACTCATCTGACCCAGATAAAACCAAGAGCATATCACTGTCACTGCTCCCAAAGTCTCTTTCTTTTACTACATTCGTTGTGTTTGATGACCCTTATTTGTTTTCAACATTTCCCTTTATCGTCTCCGGGCACTCGGGTTTTATGTGCCCCTTTTTATCGCACTTAAAACACCGCACATCCTTCCTTTTATTGGATTTGGACTGAGCCCTATGGTTGTTTGATCCAGCCCGGGACTTGCCTCTCCCACAATCCTGATTACCCTTCCCCATGAGCCCTTCACCTTGAGTATTATCATCGTTGACCTTCTTCCTTTGATGGAAACTCAACAAGGCACTCATGACATCCTTCAACTCTAGGGTTTCTTTTCCCCAAGTCAGAGTCGTAACTATGTTCTCATACTTTGGAGATGTTAGGGAATTCAACAGCATCAATGCTTTGTCTTCATCCTTGAACTTCACATCAACCCACTTCAGATCTCTGATGATCTGATTGAATACATTGATGTGTTGATTTAGATCCGAACTCTCTGTCATCTTAAGCCCGTGAAGTCGTTGCTTAAGATAGAACTTGTTTGATAAAAACTTGGACATGTACAGACTCCTGAGCTTTAGCCAAACTACCGCCGGAAACTCCTCGTCCATGATGTGATATATCATGTCATTAGCCAGACACAATCTGATAGTAGCCACAACTTTGGCTTCCAACTCCTTCCAACTTGTGTCATCCATGTCATCTCGTTTCTTTCCATAAAGTGCCTTCACCATACCTTGTTGCACCAACACGTCCTTCACCCTCCTTTGCCAAAGCCCGAAATTCCCCGTTCCATTGAACTTACCAACATTGAACTTTGCTAAAGAGATCTTAACCATTTCGAACTAACAACTCTGACACCAATTATTGTGCCAATCGGAGCTCAGATACCAATTGTTGTGACAATCGAAGCTCTGACTCCAATCGTCGGAGTTGAACACAACGAAATCATGCAAAACTCAAACTAATCTAGAACAATTGATGCAAAACAATCAATGATGAATATACGAATCAAGAAAGCATGAATCACAATTGCACACATAGTAATTGAAAAACAATAGACAAAAGACACAAGATTTACGTGGTTCGACAATGTGCCTATGTCTACAAGAGCAACGATCAATTTTTCACAATAAGATTGTTCAAGCTTACAATTAGGGTTACATAAACATGTACATATATCAACCCTATGCGTACAAGAGGCCCTACATGAAATCCTAGAGGAAAATCCCCTAAATCCCCAAAATCTATTGATCTCCGATTCGAATTTACATATTTCCGCCAAACGAAACTGTCAACTGTTTTAGCCTAACCGTCAACGGTTTGAGATAGCGAGTAATTCCCTCGAAGACAGGTCTTGTAACCGTCAAACCGTCGATGGTTACCCTAAAACCGTCGACAGTTTCCTTGTTGATGCCAAACCGTCGAGCAAAGTCAGCGATGGTTTCCTCTTGCAAGCTTCTCCCTTTGTTCTTTGCATCACTATGCTTTCCTGGTACATGTATCCACCCAAATATGAGCCACATCTCCAACAAGTTTTTTAACATGTTCAGATTTAATTCATTTAAGAAAATTAAGTTTAATGTTCATAATTGGTTTATTTGATGGATGAGTTTAAATTAAGTATGTTGTTTTCAAACAATTATTAAAAATATGTTGTTAGTGCTGATTTGATAGATTTTTAGCAATATATATTAAGTTTAGAGATGAGCCTCTTGATGAGGCAACAAACTAGTCAAATTTTTAACTTTATGCACAAACAAGTTTATGAGTAAAACTCATTAGCCCTATTGAACAAGCTTATTTTTGGGCTTATAAATGACCTGATTTTCAAGCTAGTAAACTAGTTTTCCAATGACCTTAACGAGTGGAGTATGATTATAGAGACCCAGTTAATTATATTAATTAAATAATAGGAAGAGGAGAGGAAAGGAAATTGAATTTGGAATTCAACAGGGATCTCGTCAATGAACGCAGCATGTTTGTCGACGAACACGCCTGATGCGATCGTCGATGGGGACGTGCGTCTCGTTGATGAGAAGTTACTAAGAGGCTATTTTTAGTTTTGAATTTCGTCAACGAGGAATAAGCATTTGTCAACGAATTCTCTTCATGGCCTCGTCGAATAGGTGACATGTCTCATCGATGAGTGCAGGTGTATTAATAGCCTAAACTCGGTTTTTGCAACAAAAATCACGCGAACAACTTTTCTCTCTCACTCCTCTTCGATTTTCCTCCCTTATCTCTAAGATTATGGGTCCATTCTTCACCGGATCGACGATCCGAAGCTGCCACGCTACTTCTAAGGAAGTTCTCTTCAAGTCTGTTGGAATAGATCGTTGGTGGGGCTAACTTGGACTCCATCTCAAGTTCAGGGTAAAACTTTTTATTTAATATTTGATTTTCCTACAATTGTAGAAAATGTAATATTTGAAGAAATACTGAAGTTTTGTTTAAGGCAATGTTGTTTTCAGGGTATTGAACGGGGAACCCTGCGAGTGTAGGACTAGTAGTTTTTGGAGCTTTCCAGTAGTCAGGTAAGTGAGTAAACTAAAACAGTCATTTTCATTAAAATTATTATTATCTAATAGCAGATTAATTTTCAAAAAGCATGTGTTATATATGGGTATATTTGAGAAAATGTATATTTAGGAAAATATTGTTGTTATGCAGGAATATATATATTTTTAATATGAAATATTAGAAAATATGATTTTAGAGCAGAATTCATGATTTTATTCAGTTTGCACGACATGAATATTATTTTATGAATATTATATTACGTTAAGTTAGATTTATAGTAAAAAGTATGTTTACAATTATTTTCAAGAATAACATGTTAAAATAGGAAATTATGGTTCCAGAATATATGATAAACAATACATATGCTCAGTTCAGTATTTAAGAAATGTTCAGCGCAAGGCCATGATTGATAGCCAGCGCAAGGCCACAGTTATGTATAATGTTCGGCGCAAGGCCGCAGTTATGTATGTATCTAGCGCGAGGCCGTAATTATTTATGATACTACAGAATTCAGAAAATGCTATCAATCTATTTATATTAAAATCGTATATTATCATTTACTATATGGTATCAGAATTCGGATGATAGTTCAAACTAGTTATCAGGAGTACGGTACTGTAGTTATACAGTTCAGTTCAGTTCAGACTTGTGCTAGCTGCCTCTGCCAGTAGAAGGGGTGGGAGATGGATAGTCGATGTGGTTTTCGGTGTAGAGTTGTAGACGTCCACTTGATAGTCCGGACCAGAGTGTGACGGACCCATCGTACTAACAGACATTTTTGACTCGGCAGTGGTCGGTCAGCTATTGTCGGGTCTTGCCTTCAGGCTGCACAACTCGTCATGAGAAGTAATACATGACATCAATTAGCTATTCTTCTTGGGTATATTTTAGTACTACTAGTTTTAGTATATGATTTTAAGATACAACATGATTTAGTATAACTATGAAATCGAATGTTTATTTAGTTATGATATTATTAATATTTTCAAGCATGTGATATGTACTGTATGCCTATTATAGCATACAAATATTCATATTGTCACACAACTGCATTTAGTTTATTTCTCTTACTGAGAGGTGGCTCGCCCCAACTTCAACCATTTCAGGAAACCCAGACAGACAGGCGTATCGAACTCCGCATTATTAGAGGCAATCTTTACTACCCAGCTAGGAGGGTGAGTTTTTGAGCTAGAGTTAGTAGATTTTTGTTGTAAGATCCTAATTTTATCTTCTGATGTTTTGAGGATTGTATGTATATATGCAGTAAAATGATGGAATGTAAGTAATTCTAGTATATTGTATTCTATGGTTGGGTGAATGAAATTTTTATTTATTGCTACTTAAGTTTCCGTTATTTATGGCAGGTGTGTCCCTATTACCCACATGTTCGGGTTTACTTTGTTATGTTTCAAGTTAATAGTATTTAATATGATTGATTATGTAGTAATAAAGCGGGTTGTTACAATGATGTAGTTCAAGCCTAACCCGTTTGGATTTCAAATTTTAAGCTTAAAGTTATGATTGTCTCATTTATGTAGAAAGTGAATTTAATCAAGTCATAATCAAGTTGAAAACTGAGCAGTTCGCGAATGATTTTGCTCATTGCAATCCTAAGCTCGCAGTATATTTTGGCATTTTAAAGAAGATAGGAAAAGCAACTTTAACCTTTCTTATGTTACAATGGTGAAGGCTCCCACATTAATCACCATTGCTAAGAAAACCCATTAAATAATTCATCATAGGACTGTTTATAATTACCTAAAAGAGGTAAACATCATTCCATGGTGCATCCACCTCTGAAATGTTATTTCATTAGTAATAACTTGGCACATTAAAGTATATATGGTGCAGGACTCTCACATTATTTACTAACTAGGCTGGACCATGAAAATTAAAGAGAGAGTAATGTGTCGGCGTGGGTCTTTTCCATTCTATGCCTTGAGGGCATAGGCATCCAGCCCTTTGAAGTTCATTACTGCAAAATCTTTAATGAGGTCTGGATCAGAAACCTCCTCGCTGGCCTTCTCAAACTCACACCCCCACTTCACCAAACTCCCCTCCCCCTTTTGAACCACGCACAGCTTGGCTTTGAAATTCTTGTAGTACTTCAGCAGCTCCCCATCAATCACACTGTAGGCTACAGTCTTGCTACCTTCATCTACTGCATCTATCTTCTCCTTTGACTCTGTAATTAGAGGCAGCCCTACAAAACAGAAACCCCAGAACAAGTTCAAATGAGTCAAGTGAGATGCCAGTCCAAATGACATTGGGTTTCCCCAAAATCTTGCAAACCTTACCTTCCGCAAACTTGACAAGGCGAACAGAGCCAACAGATTTTCCATCCCCTTCAAGAATTTGAATGCTCTTGTACTGGTCAGGGAAGGCCTCGGGGAACAGAGTTGCTGAGTCCCTAATGCTTTCCCACATCTTATCTGCACTGGATTTCAGCTCCACTTCCACATCAAGCTTCCCAGTTGAAGCCATTCTGGGGTATATTGCTGCTTGGAGGAAACAAATGCAAGCTGCAGAGGAAGCAACAGCAAGGGTGGAAGTGAGCTTGAAGACGAAGATATGTCACAAGCCACAATGCGGTGATTTATATATAGAGGAAATGGTTTTGGGTTTGGATGGTAGAGCTTTAAATTCACCGGAAACTGGTTCAACTGCCTCTCATCAGCCTGTAAAGAAACAGGGGATTGCCACTCGCATGGCTTGGGAAAGTTGTGCAGTCGCAGGGGAGCAGGCAGCAGTGGCTCAGTGACGGGGAGGATTGGCTGTGATGAGTTTGTGTGCTTGACATGCTTCAGAGCGAGTGGGTTTGGGAATTGGATTGGTCTGGCTGCAATTAATATCATCACCGATCAATTAATTAGGAGTGTCTGCCACCGTTCTGGAGTTTAGCTATTGATTCTATTAGATGGTGAATTGAGCTTCTTCAGTAGTTTTTTTTTTTTTCCCTCCCTTTAATTTTTTGTTTTTTTTCACACTTTTCTGCAACCGATTTTATTTGCGAGTAAAGAATTGAAATGAAGAGTTGATAATAATTTCATTAATCCTCTATTTGTAGACGCCTTGACTTGGAGTTGAATTAAATTTATATAGAATGTAGTATAAATTTGTATTGAAATTTGTTCAAATTCATTTAAATTCAAATCTAAATTCTTAATATCATGCTCCAAATACTACGTAATAATATTAAAATAATAAATAAATATTATATTTAGGAGCACGAATTTCAGATCTTAAATTTAAATTTAAATAAATTTGAAGAAATTTTATAATTTTATATGACATCTTATCCAAATTTAATATAATTTCAAATCAAAACTATATCCAAACATATATAGGGAAAGAAAAATTTTATTTCATAACTTTTAACTTTAAAAACTTTGTTTGAATGTCAAAAGTAAAGGTAAACTTGACTTATACTATGAGCTCACTCTAATGCAATGCAAATTCAATTTTGTCGTCATGGTAGCGTGTCTTTTTTGAATTTAATATTATTTTAATAAAAAATATTTAAAAATAGTTTAGATGAAACTTTATTTTCCAAATTAATGCATTCAAAAAAATGTTGGATGGTCAAGCATTTTTTAAACAAAAGATGCTGGACCATCTAGCCTTTTCTAATCAATGCATAAAAGCACGGGTGACACGTGACCATTAAAAGATGTTACACCAACTAACATTTTTAGCTAAAAAAAACATTAGATAAAACAACATTTTTATGCATGACCCATGCAAGAGAGTAAAATTAGGGTATAAAAGGCGTAGACCATCAAACATTTTTTTAATTTGGGCAAGCACAGATGTCACTGAGCCATTAAAAGACACCACCAAGTAGCAATTTTAGATAAAAAAAAATGCTGGATGAAACAATGTTTTTTTTTTTTGGCATGCCCCATGCAGGCGAGTGAAAATGAAGATCAATTTAGGACTATAATGTGCAGTATTTCAATTTGCTTCTCATGGTTACACACCCAACAATAATATATACTTTTCCTAATACTAATTAATGAAATATAATGTCTCTCTATCCCAAAGTGATGATCTAATGATAAACATTTTCAATATTTATTTCATTATTTTGGTTATATATAGTACTAACTACTAAGTTTCGGTGCAAACTGATTGATGTGCTTCAAGATAGGAGGGTTTTGCATTTTTGGTAGTCTCTCACGTATCTCTCTTTCTTTGTCTCTAGGTTTTATATTTTCAATTCTTTAAGAGGACTTCTTGTCCTCCATCCCTTGTAATTGTTCATTTTTGTTAATAATATTTTATTATTTTATTGAAATAAGATTTTTTTATTTTAATTTAAATTAGGATGTAAGATCTTATTAGTCATGAGAGAATTAACCCGACATAATTAATTTAGGCTTCAATAATGAACTTTTATTAGCAATTTACTTGGAACACAAGTTATGTAAATTATGAGCATAGGTAACTAAAAGACTTTGGAAGTATGGAAGTAGTTTGTATATTTGAATTCTTGAAGCATGCTCTGCGGTGACTTTACTATCATTTTATTTTACGTGTTGTGACGTCCTATAGCGTGGGTGCCCTGGGATTGGCAAAATAAAAATTAAATATTTAAATTTTCTGGAAAAACAGGAATGAAGTTGCCACTAACCTTTTAGTGCAGTTAAAACACTTGATTACTACTCCATTAAGGGTAGAATCGATCTGCGTTATCAAATCTCGAATCAGGAGTTCGGTTATGCGAGGGAAAGACACGAGCACCCCCTACGCATCCGTTTTTACGAACGGTACCTAATTTATTATGAAATAATCCCGCCAATTAAATTTAAGAATTCTTTAAAATTACTTCCTTTTAGTAAATTTTTGAAATACACATGTAAAGTAATAAATCACACAAAAATATATATAATATATATATATTCCCTCAGAACTAAGGTACGTGAAGCCCGAAAGCTCATACCCTTTTTTGAAATCATAGAGATAGAAAATTGAAAATAATTAATAACGAAAATATCATAATAACAAAATGACGATAAATTAATACAAATTAAAAATAATAATACGATTAAACATACGTATAATTTAAAATATAATAATAATAATAATAATAACAACAACAACAACAACAACAACAACAAATACAGAAAAATATGTTAAAAACACTAATGATAATATACAATAATAATAATAATAATAATAATAATAATAATAATAATAAAATAATAAATATGATAATAATTGTAAGTAATAAATAATAATAATAATAATAATAATAATAATAATAATATACATATTTTATTTACCTTAATATTGACACCCAATTAAAGATATAATACACACATATATAAGCAATTAGTTAATGAAACAAATCAAATTTTAGATTAAAATATGGAAACCCAAGGAAAGGCAAGCAAATAATGAACTTATGAAAACCTATTCAAGCTATTACTAATACGTAAACAATCAATATGATAACTTCTATACTTATAGTAATAAATCAAATCAAAATTCGATATACAATCCTAAACATTTAACATGATAATAACCCTAACACATGATATGACGGTAACAAAAAAAAAAAAAAAAAAAACCTGCTTTGATAATACATCATTTAATATTTTCAAGTAGATACAACCAAAAATTTGAACCTGAATACTAAATAATAAAACAAACACCAAGACAATAAAAATCTTGCAATAATAAGGGTAAACCGATTAATATTCATAATAAAATGTGAAAAAGGAAGAAAAAATATAACCTGGATATCAAGCACTAATTTTATCTTACAAATAAAAAATTTTAACTTTCAATATTAAAAACCCAAATAAAATATTAAACTATGCAGGTGTGTGTGTTTACAAAGCTACAAGTGTCGAGTGTGTGTGGGTTAGTGTGTGTTGTGTGCGTGGGTTAGTGTGTGCTTTGTGCGTGAGTTAGTGTGTGTGTGCAGGTGGGTGTTTTAGTCTGTGCTGTGTGCGTGAGTTAGTGTTTGTAAAGGTGTGTGTTTTAGTGTGTGTTAAAAGTGTGTTGCTGTGTGTGTTAAAAGTGTGTGTATAAGTGTGTGTATAAGTACACACAAATGAACTTTCAAGTCTAAACTCTCTATTTCTAGGGTAGTCTAGTTCTAGTTCTCTGCACTTTATCTCCAGCGAAACCCTAGAAATTTTTCGACAGGAGACTGGCGCATTCAATCTCCTGTGCTTTTGTTTTCTAGGTTTGTTGTTTTGGTTCTCTGCATATGGAAAAACCCTAGAAACTAGAGTGAAACCCTAGAAACTAGAGACACAACGTTATTGGAATCAACTTTGTTTTTGGTGATTGTGTGTTTGCTTGCGTTTGGTTTCATTGTGTGTTCGCTAGCGTTTGTTCTGGTTCTTTGCACTCTGTCTCCGGCGAAACCTTCGGCAGGAGGCTAGTGCATTCAATCTCCTGTGCTTTTGATTTCTAGGTTTTTTGTTGTGGTTCTCCGGCGAAACCCTAGAAGCCAGAGACACGACGTTGTTGGAATCAACTCTATTTTCTCGCTAGCGTTTGGTTTGGTGTTTACGGTGCCAATTGTGGCAGTTCTGGAGCCGAGAAAAGCTTTGGCCTTCTACCTCTGCAGAGGCAGTTTCTAAGCATTTTGTTGCCGGACTCTTTGCATAGTTTTTGTGTTGATCAGATTGTCAGAACCTAAGTTGGAAGAACTGTGCCCTAGCTTTCGCTCACGTGCGTTGCTGTGAGGAGGGTTGGGGAAAAGACGAAGTGGTGACGGCGAATCTGCGTGAGTGACATACGGTGATGGTAGACATAGGTCTACGGGACTGCAGGTTTGATTTTTTATTTTTTATTTTTATTTGATTTTTGGTGGTCAATATGGAAAATAGGTAATTTTTTAGACATAACTGAGCCATCTTCGGTAGCTGTTACAAGAGGGTTGAGGGGAGGTGTCGATGCTAGTATACGGGAGACAGGGAGTGGTTCGAGGGATGTTAAGGTCAAAAAGGGGGAAGGTTTTGCTGGAGGAAAATCATTTGTGGAAGCCTTGAAGAGGCCAATTCCATCTTCAAAATTCAAAATCCCATTGAGAAAACTGGAACTAATTAATAGGGAATTAGGTTTTGTTTTCTCGGATGTGAAGATGGAAAAGACTGCGGAGGATCTGAAGTTTGCATTGGTGCTTAAATTTTTTTCTGCAAGGCCATCTACCGATGTCCTTCGGAGGCATATTATCCAATCCTGGGGCTTCTCTGAAGTTCCCATGATAAGTTTTATGGATAACTACCATGTTCTGTTGCATTTGGTAAACGAAAAAGACTACATTCATGCATGGGCACGAGAATGAAGATAGGTGGCAAGGTGCGAATTTCGGCTTTTTAACTGGGCCGTGAATTTTGATGTCAATAAGGAGCCATCAATTGCACCTTAGTGGATTTTCTTACCAGGTCTGTCTTTACATTTATATAGAATGGACTGTTTACAGAGTTTGGCCAGTAGATTTGGTAGATTCTTGGGAACGAATAATGTCATGTTATATAGAACACGAGCCACAGGTGCCAGATTATGTGTTGAAGTGGATTTGTAGAAAGATCCTGTGGAGGGTTTTCCGTTGGTGGTGGGACAAAAATAGAATTAGCAAAGGGTAATATATGAGAAGAGGGGTTTCTATTGTAACAAATGTTGTAGGCAAGGTCACACTGAAGTAGTATGCCGGTTTGGAGTTAAGCCTAAGGATAAAAGGAAGGTGGGTATGAGGAAGAAGGTAGTTGAGATGGTTTGGAAAGAGGTGGGTAGAAAAGAGAATAGGATAGTTGAAGAGGAAGGTCCTATTTTGAAGAGTCGGGAACAACGGGTGGAGGAGAAGAAGGATGGAAACATGAATGGTTCGTCGAAGGTGATTGAGAAAAATAAAGAAATTGTGAATGAGGTTAATAATGTGGGTACTAAAATAGTGGAGGAAGTTAATTTGGTAGAGAAGAATAGTAGAGAGAAAGCCGATCGTTGTAAAGACCAGAAGTCAAGGGTAGTAGGGGTGCAGGTAGAATTGGGAGATTGTTTTAGGTCTGTTCAAGAAATCTGAGTTGTTTATGAAGGGGGGAGGGGAAAAGTTGAAAAGGATAAGGATGGAGAGTTGATTTTAGTGGAGGAGGTGGATGAGAGAGAGGGGGAAGTGGAGGGTGGAGTGTGGAGGGATAATTATGATGTGTTATCTGAGGGAGATTTGGAGGTTTGCATTGATACTCAAAAAGAATATTATTCTGATTTAGTTAATGTGACAGTGGGTGAATCGGAAGGAAGAAATAAAGATGATGGACAAGTGAGAAAGTCTAAGAGGTCTAAGGCAATACCTCAAAAGTTAAACCTATGATTGACAAAATTATGTTTTGGAATATTAGAGGGTTGGGCACGTAGAAGAGAAGATTAAAACAAATTGTGAAGGATCAAAAAGTTTCGATTTTGGCTATCTTGGAACCTTTTCAAGATATAGAAAAGACACAAAGGTGGGCGATGTATTTGCAATTTACTAACTTTTGCTCTAATGTAGAGGAAGGTGGGAAGATTTGATTGTTTTGGAAAGATGATGTTCAAGTGGATTGGATGGGTACCTTAAATCAATGTGTGACAGTTTTGTTAATAGAGGATAGAGGCTCTCTGCTTCTTACTTTTGTTTATGCTAAATGTTATCGTATTGAGAGAAGAGATTTATGGGAACAACTTCAGGGGATGTCGAGTGTTGATGTGGCTTGGGTGGTTATGGGAGATTTTAATGTAATTCGATCAGATGAGGAAAGGGTGGGAGGTAGACCTCGCTTGGGTTCTTCTATGGCTGAATTCAATGGTTGTATTAATAGTTTTGGGTTATTAGACCTTAAATTCGAAGGAATTCAATTTTCATGATGTAACGGCCAACAAGGTTTGAGAAGAAGTTGGGCGAAACTAGATAGGGTGCTGATTAATAATGTTTTTTCTATAAAATATGGTGAAGCTAAGACTTCTTTGTTGAAAAGAAATATCTCAGATCATTCTCCTATCTTATTACAGCTGTGTGAGAGTATGGAGAGGTATGGGCCAGCGCCTTTTAGGTTTCAGAACATGCGTACGTCACATAGGGATTTTTTGGAAATGGTTGAATCATCTTGGAGAGAACACATGGTGGCAGATTCAAGATTATTTAAATTGGTGGGTAAATTAAAAAGGCTAAAACAAAGGCTTAGGGTGTGGAATAAACAGACTTTCGGTCATGTTGGTAGTTTTATTCGAGAGTTGGAGGAAAGGGTGGAAAAATATGAGAATTTACTACAAACAGAATACTCGGAATCAGTTGAAGAAGAGTTCCTTGTTTCTCAGGCCGAATTGGAGGTTTGGTATAGAAGGGAAGAGGCTAGATTAGCATAACAAGCAAAGATGAAATGGTTGATAGATGGGGATCAGAATTCAAAGTTTTTCCATGCTGTGATTACGCAAAAAATGAAAAATTCTTGTGTAAATTCAATGACGCTTCCTGATGGTTCGGTGTTAGAAAATATGCAGATGGTCCATGATGAGGCTGTAAAGTATTTTGAGCAATTCTTGGGGCAAAATAGTTCAGTGCAAAGGTCAAACCTGGAAGATATCATCCATTCGATAGTTTTTTAGGAGTCTATAGGTCAGCTGAGGGAATAACCAACGGAGAAGGAGGTCTATGAAGCTGTTTCATCTATTTCTGTGAATAGTAGCCTGGGAACGGATGGGTTTGGGTCTTCTTTTTGTATTACTTGTTGGAAGATTATTAAAAATGATATGATGGATGCGGTAAGAGAATTCTTCAGAGGTGATATGTTGCCTCGGTATTTTTGTTCCTTTTACATAGTGCTTATTCCTAAGGTAGAGGATCTTCAGTCTTTTGATAAATTTCAGCCGATAAGCCTTTGTAATGTAATCTATAAAATTTTCTCCAAAATCCTTGTTGGTAAGCTTTCTCTAGTGATGGGTGATTTAATATCTTTAGAACAAGGTGCTTTTGTGAAAGGGAGGAGTATTTTTGAAAATATAACGCTTACTCAAGAGATGACAAAATTATTACATAGGCGGGTGAGAGGAGGTAATATAATGCTAAAGCTTGATATGAGTAAAGCGTATGATTGAGTAGAGTGGCAGGTGGTAGATCAGATTTTTCAGGCTCTTGGTTTTCCAAATTGGTTTTGTAAGTTGATTTAGAATTGTATTTCCACTCCATGGTTTTCTGTCATGATGCATGGCACTTATAAAAGTTTCTTCAAGTCAAAAAGGGGTTTGAGGCAAGGGGATTCGTTGTTGCCGTATATTTTCATCATCATGGAAGAAATTCTTTCAAAATTAATTCAAAAAAAGTTGTCTGAGAAGCGGATTTTACCATTTGCACACCCATGTGATGCACCTATTATATCGCATTTAATGTACGTGGATGATGTTGTTATTTTTACTAATGCTGGAAAAAAAATTTGTTAGTCAGTTAATGGAGGTGATTAAGGAGTATGAAAACTGGACTGACCAAAGAGTGAATAAAGATAAATCAACTATTTTTTTTTCAAACAAGTTGGGTATTCAAAGGAAAGGAGAAATTCTTCAAGAGACTGGTTTTATTGAGGGTAAATTTCCTTTTACATATTTGGGTGTGCCAATAGTGGATGGTAAATTGAAAGGTTGTCATTTTGACCCTTTAATCCAAAAAATCAGTAAGAGAGTTGAGGGCTGGAAAAATAGACTGTTGTCTCAAGGAGGTCGTCTTGTTTTGTTGAGACATGTGCTTTCAAGTATGTCATTGCATCTGTTAGCTGTTTTAAATGTACCGAAACTAGTGATTAAAAAGATATAAGGTATGTTTGCTTCTTCTTTTTTTTGGGATTTAAGGATGGAAAATAAAAAATGAAATGGAGGGCTTGGAAGAAATTGTGTGTTCCTATGGAGGAGGGGGGCATAGGAGTAAGGGACATTTCGGAAGTGCAACGGTCTTTGTTCATGAAGTTTGGTTGACATTTATTAACGCAAAATTCTTTATGAGCTAGATTTTTTAAAGCAAAATATGTGAAAGGAGAACGTATTGCTCTTTGCAGATCGCATGGATCGGATTCTTCCTTTTGAAGGAAAGTTCTGCAGGGTATATCTAAACTGTTAAGTAAATCTAAGTGGAAGGTTAGAGAAGGAGATGTAAAATTGTGGTATGATAAGTTTCTAGATTTGGGACCTTTGTTTGCAGATTGTCCAAATGGTGCACAATCTCATATCAAATTAAAAGATTTGGTTATCAATAATGCGTGGGATGTGGAAAATTTGTAGAGGATTCTGGGGTTTAGTAAAGCGGATAAAGTGATGGAAAAGGTGGGAAATCTTAGAAATTCTTCGGACATTTTGTTATGGCTCCCGGAAAAGGATGGTTGCTTTAATACAAAATCCGCATGGGATGTTATCAGAGTTAGAGCTCCAAAATTTGATTGGGCTAAGTGGGTTTGGAACAAATGGTTACCGAAGAAAATTTCTATCTGTATGTGGAAGGCTGCTTTTGAGTGCCTAAGTGTTGATGAAAAGGTGAGAAGGGTGGGGGTTTCACTTGTTTCGGCGTGTAATTGTTGTGAGATAAGGCAATCAGAAGAATTGAAGCATGTGTTAAATAAGGGAGACCTTACTTCTGAGGTTTGGAGGAAGGTTTCGGTGGAAGTAGGTGTTCCTTTCCTTAGGCAACAAAGTTGGAAAGAAAGAGTCCATATGTGGTTTAATAGGATTTCCAGGTTCTCTCAACTAAGTTCATTGATGGGTTTGATTCCTTGTTTAGTAGTTTGGAGGCTATGGAGAAGGAGATGTGTGGCTAGAATGGGAGGAAAATTAGAGAGTAGTACTGATGTGTGGCTCTCCATTAAGTATTGGCTGGGGGTTTTGAGTAGGTTTATGATCGAAATGGTTCAGTTAAAGGACGCTAATTTTTTAGTATTGTAGAATCTGGAAGTGCAAATTGTGAATAAAAGAATTAAAACTATGCAAAGTGTGAGATGGCTAAAACTGAGGCAAGGGAGGTTGAAACTAAATTTGGATGGGAGCAGCCTGGGGAACCCAGGGCCGACGGGTGGTGGTGGCATCCTTAGAGACCATACAAGTTCTTTTGTGTTTTGTTTTTCAAAATATTTTGGTTCTTGTTCAAATAATGAAGCTAAATTGAGAGCTGTGTTGGACGGAATAAAGATTTGCAAACATTTGGGCCATACTTGTATTGATATTGAATATGATTCAAATATTATAGTTAATTGGATAAAAGCCAGGAAGTGCTCCTTGTGGTATTTGTGGGATTTTTGGGAGCAGCTTATTGGTTTATTGGAGGAAGTAGATTTTTCGATAAATCATTGGTATAGAGAAGGGAACAAAGTGGCAGATGCCTTGGCTCGACAAGGTGCTATGAGGAGGAATAGTTTGTTTACAAATAGTAGTCAACTCCCCAGAGTTAGCAATGGTTTGTATAAATTGGAGAAGATGGGTACGACTTATATGAGGTATGTTTAACTGATTTCCTTTTGGTTTTAACTTATGCTTTATGTTGTTTATCTTTTGTTTTGTTTTGTTGAGTGAAGTTTGTTTTGTAGGTCTTGTTTTGTTTTGTTTTGTTTGGACTTGTAACCTAGTTTTTGGCTAGATGTTGGTGTTGTTCTTTGGGAGGTTTTTAACGTGTTGTCTTTTGTTATCTCCCATTGATTGTCTTGTAACCACGGTATTCCTCCACCAAAAGTAAGGGGTTATCAATAAATAAATGGAGGTGCCGCCCTTCTTTTTTTTTAAAAAAAAAATGTATAAGTTTTTGTAAAAGTGTGTTGTCGTGTGTGTTAAAAGTGTGTTGTTGTGTGTGTTAAATGTGTGTGTTAAAAGTGTGTGTTTCTATGTAGGAGTGCTCGGCTAGAGCTTTTGTAGGCTGTGTTTAGCAGTGAGTGTGAGAGAGAGATTTGCTTGCTCATGGCTGGGGGTTGAAGGTGATGCAGGGTGGCCGGAGATGGGTTCTGTGTGAAGTTTTGACGCTATACCTTTTGCTGCTGGGCCTCTGCGTGTGACTCTAGGTATGGCTATAGGTATGTGCTTGTGTGTCGTGAGCTGTGCTCACGACTGTCTCTGGTTCCTCCTATGGCTGTTTTTTGTGTCTACAGCTTGTGTGGATAGGGAAGGAAGAAGATTAGGGAGCTGGGTAAGTGGTGGCTATGCAAGACTATAGCCGTGGGGTGATGCAAGGCCGGAGATGTTGGGGTTGCACAAGGGAGGCAGCAATGTCGTGAACTGTGGTTAGGCTGGGTAAGGATGTGGTGGCGGAGGAGAGAGGGAGCTGCAAGTGGTGGTATTTCAAAGAGATGATGGAGATAGAGAGGCTGGGGTTGTGCGTGGAAAAGAGAGAACCAGCGGGAGGCTTAGGTTTTTTTTTTTTTTTGTCTTCGCCTTTTTTTCTTGTTTTGCTTCATATTTATAGGCCCAATGTATCTAAAACCCTAAGCCCCTTCTTTTCTTTTCTTTTTCTCTTTTTTTTTTTCTTTTTTTTTTTGTACTTTTATGGTAATAATAATAATAACAACGACAACAACAACAACAACAACAACAATAATAATAATAATAATAATAAATTTTTGCTATATTTAGGCCGAGCAAAAATAAGATGTTTACAGCTGCTCCTCTTTATAGGCTTCGTTGCTTTAAGGTAATAGTAGGAGCTCTTCTACGTTATCTTTGGCAACAAGCCTATAAAGATAAAAGACAACTATTTTGGCTAGGCCATACAACTATCTCTGACTTTCTAGTTAATCAAGTGGTTTTTTGCTTTTGCCAACTGGGATGATTTGCATTGAATGTAAGAATCCATGCGGAAGTACATAGCGAGGTATTGCACTGAATATAAGAATCTAGGTTGAGGTACACAGGGATGGCTTGTTGTGAATGTAAGAATCCGAGCCGTAGCAAATATGATGATCTGAGCCACACGACACAATGATGTCTATGAGCCATAGTGGATACGATGGTCCGAGCCATACCACACAATGGTGGCTTCCTGCGAATGTAAGAATCCGAGTCATAGAAGATATGATGATCCGAGCCACATAACACAATGATGGCTTGCTTCAAATATAAGAATCTGAGCCGTAGCTGATACGATGATTCAAGTCACACTACACAATGGTGGCTTGCTTCGAATGTAAGAATCCGAGCCGTAGCGGATACGATGATCGAAGCCACAAGACACAATGATTGCTTGCTTAGAATGTAAGAATCTGAGCCGTAGCAGATACGATGATTCGAGCCACACGATACAATGGTGGCTTGCTTCGAGTGTAATAATCCAAGCCTTAGCGGATACGATGATCCAAGCCACTAGACACAATGATGGCTTGCTACGAATGTAAGAATCTGAGCCGTAGCAGATACGATGATCTGAGTCATATGATAAAATGGTGGCTTGCTTCAAATGTAAGAATCCGAGCCATAGCGAATATGATGATCCGAGCCACAGGACACAATGGTGGCTTTCTTCAAATGTAAGAATTCAAGTCGTAGCGGATACGATGATCTGAGCCACAGGATACAATGGTGGCTTTCTTCGAATGTAAGAATCCGAGTTGTAGCAGATACGATGATCCGAGCCACAAGACACAATGATGGCTTGCTGTGAATGTAAAAATTCCAAGCTGTAGTGGATACAATGATCTGAGCCATACGACACAATGGTGGTTTGCTTTGAATGTAAGAATCCGAGTTGTAGCGGATATGATGATCTGAGACACTTCAAGCAGTAATAAGGTGTGAAACCAAAGTTTGAAAAATGGTTACTCTATTGGGGAAATCCACTTGGGTGTAGTTTCCTGATTTTGATGAATGAATTGACTTGTCCCTGGGGTCTACTGCCGCAGTTTCAAAATAAATCAATGTGTGTCTAGGGTCAGCTGCCCCAGTTTCCAAGTAAATCCATGTTTGCCTGGGGTTGGGTGCCTTAGTTTCAGATATTAGCACAACAGGAATTGCTTAGTCCAGGATGCCAAATGATCATTTAAAAGCTTATTCAACAAGACAAGTGTGAAGGGTGCTCTATTGCTGCTTGTGATGCCAGAATGCAGTGATATGTTGCTATATGTATGCATATTGCTAACTTATGATGCTAGAATGCAGTTATATGTTGCTATATGTATGCATGGTTATAACTTGTGATGCTAGAATGCAGGGGTATGTTGATATATGTATGCATGTTGCTAACTTGTGATGCTAAAATGCAGGGGTATGTTGCTATATGTATACATGTTGCTAACTTGTGATGTTAGAGTGCAAAGATATGTTGTTATATGTATTCATTCATTTTTCTATATAATGCATGAAATGTATGGTAATGCATGAAATGCATGAATCTTTTCTCTTAGAATGCCTATGATCAATAACCCCATTTTTTATTCTGACCCTATTTTCAAATTTCAATTTGACAGGAAGGTGCCTGAATGGTTCCGACTGAAACTTAACTCGGAATTTGCCTCAGTTGAATTTATCTGCCATTGACCCTGTTGTTAGATTCTTCTTAAATAAACAGATCTCTAAAACCTGACATGACATTTGCCCCAGTTAGATTATTCTTTCTCCACAGGGATCTTCTTTATAGAAACTACTGGTGATTGTGAGACCCTTTGACTATTCATCCTCTTTTAAAGCTTTGAAGAGTAAGAAGGTTTTTTTTTTATAATACATGATGATGTGCAAATTTCCCAATAAGCTCGTAACAAACCAAATTCTGATCTTGGCCATATTTTCGAATTCCCCATCTGACATCGATGTCCCTCAATGTGTTCCTCTGAAACTCGGCATGACACCTGCTCTAGTAGATGCATTTGTAGTTGATCTTGTCCATCCTATATTTTCTCCACAAGGACTTTCTTTGGATTGCATCCTTAATGTTTTAAAATCTCTTTGAAATTTAAATAAATAAACATGCAATCAGATAACTCAATCTCAATAGGAATATGGATGGAATGCACAAACTTACTTGTCTTTGCTTGATTTTCTGTACTTGTTAAATAGGAGACAAATTTTACCAGTACTTTGACACTAATGTAACTTTACTGCTAGCTTAGAAATCTTATCAATAGGCAAACCCTTTTTTTATCATTATTTTTTTTAGCCTCATAACCATATTTCTTCCACTGTATCACCGCTTAGAGATTCTTTCTTATTTATTTTGAGCTTATTTCAAACTCCCCGTCTTGAATTATAACTAGTGTCTCATTAAGTAATGTGATCAATATTCCAATCTCAAGGTGAACATTAAAACACGGGACGACGTGTAGGCTAAGGATTCAGGTTTCAACAAGAACAAGGAAACTAAGGCTAAAAAATCCCTTCCCATAATAAAAATTTCTGCCCCAGTTTGTAGTGCAATTTTCACAAAGTATTGACCGAACTTGTCATTTGAACAAGTTACCTACCTACCTTTTCAGGATCAAGTCATTACGTAGTTTAGACTCAACATTGAGTCTGACAAATCATTTAAGACAACAATATATACCAATCTGGTTAAGACTTTCATTTGGACCATAACGTAGGCTAGGAGTATGGGTTAAAGAAAGAAAGATTTAAATAAAGCTTAAAATTATCAATCTCATCTTAGGTATTCGCTAGTAAAAAAAAACATATGAATCATGTCCCTTATTTTTCTTTCTTCTTCTTTCTCTTTCTTTTTTTTTTTTCTTTTGATTTTTTTTTTATCTTCTTCTTCTTCTTCTTCTTTCACTGCAACTTTTGCTTTTCCTTTTATGAAGGAATCTTAACTTCATTTTCATTTGAATTCCATTTGGCACTAATCTTTTTAAAACTACCCTAATGTGGGGTGTGATCCTTTGACGGGTTAATTAAGAATTGAATTTTTCATGCTCAAACCGGGCTTGCAAGGGATTTATTTTTTGACTTTCTTTTGGGTAGTAGAAAAATGGTCTGCCGTCATTTTGGTAGTAACCATTGTTTCAAATGATTTGTCAAATACTAGGAGACCCAAACCCAGGTTGAATTTCTGATGAACTGACTTTTAAGAAAAGATTGGTTTAATATTCAGGCTCAATTTGGTTAACAAATGGTAAATCAATATTTGATTCTTTTTAAGGATACTGGTCAACCAAAGATGGTCACCCTTCATTTGATCAGAATATAATCATTGTACCTTTAAGACACCAATCATAATTTAGATAAAAAAGACAGGATACTTTGTTCATCGATTTCATCAAACAAACGTATTAGAAAGCTTGATAAATCATTTTTATATACTTCTCCTATGACTCTTCATTATTTTGAAATCCACATCCCAACCAGGCTCTTGACAACATCTTGAAGTGGGGGTCTTCTAGCTTGGAGGCTTTTCCTTCTTTTTTTTTTTTTTCTTTTGCCCCACTAAGTAGACTCCCAAAACCAACTAATGGCTCCCATTCCTTTCTACTAAAAAAACTATTTCCTATGTCACTTACACAAAATGCAAGGAAAAAGATAAAATTTGGCATAAGGTGATGATCCAAGGAGGATGAGATGAGATGAGACTGAAATGCATTTTTATTTTATTCAAATTCAAAATAATTTAAACAAAAAGGATGCCTGGATGTATTCCTTTCATTATTACCCTTAGGTAATCAAAGACATGATTGACTTTCCATCATCACTTCTGTATCATGTGAGCTTACTTTTGTAGTTGAATACCAACCAATCTTCCAACCTGATGACATTTATTGCATTCCTACTATTACCATGCAACGGGTTCCCATGATCCCGACCTTTCTTTATAAAGAGATCGTCTTGTTCTACTCAATGCTGGCATCCCGGATCTCAATTCTACCACCTTGGCCCATGGTTTTATAGAAAATTGGAGTGTGATTATTGACCCATTGAAGATGACTATGCATGCATGGATATCAAATTAAGCATGAATTGCATGAATGCAATGCAACCTAAATAACCACTTTCGTCGGAATTTTGTAAAATCCATATCGACTAATGAAAGACTTCAAAATTTAAACTGACCTCCGATGGATATGTATTTTCCTTTGATGACCCAAAAAAAAAAAATTTGACCTTATTCTCTGGTATTCAATTCCTTCCCCAATCATCCCTTTCCATGGTGATGGATTCAGGCCCGAGTTTGTTCAAAAAGGAGTTGGGCTTGGTTTTTGTCTGAAAAGAATTTGGTTTGGGTTATTTTAAAGATGGGTTCAGACCCAGGTTTGTTTAGAAAAAGTTGGGCTTGGATTGTTTAAAAATATTGGCTTGAATTTATAGGTGATAAGGCCGAAGCCGACTTTTGAAATCTGGGTTAAGCTTTTTTGAAAATCATATATGGGCCGGGTTGTTTTCTTAGAAAAAGGTTGGGCCCAAGTTTGTTTTAAAAAGAATAGGGCTCGAGTTATTTGAAAAGGATTGGACCGACCCATCTTTTAAAATGCTTAGGCCAAGTGCTTTATTTTTTGAAAGAATGGGTCATGGTCTCACTGTCGAGTTTTTCCAGAATATTGGCTAAGTGGTATGCATATCTAAAATTGATTCAAAATGCGTGACACGTACAACACAAAAACACATATATACAAAAGACTTGATTACATAATATGAAGAAGGATGTGGCTTCTGTCCCAACCCCAGGTAGGTGACTTGCTAGGGTTTATTAAGGCTCTATCCTATGAAAGGAATCTTAGTGGTGATCTTGTGTGGTTAAAATTTAACCCTTAATAGAAATAAAGGTTCCCAGCCTGTCCCCTATCCTCACTGTGACAACCCGAATAATAATGGGATTTAAATAATAAAGAGGAAGGGAAATGGAGACGGTAACAGAAGGAGGAAGTTGACTTCGTGTTTGTCGACAACATTGCACTTTGGAAGGAATAACCGAAGAAAATCATCAGGGCTTCGTCAATGAATACAGAGGATTTTTCGACGAAGGTATAAGAGGATTCGTCGACGAAGACAGGATTCGTCGACGAGGAAATACCAAGAGAGATTTTGAATCGACTGAATTTCATCGACGAGGACTGAATTTTGTCATTCGTCGACGAATCCAATTCTATAAAATAAAAAAATCCGTATTTTTGTTACTTCACAACTAAGCAAACTCATTCTTTCTCTTCCTTTTGGTTCTCTCTCTCTCTCTCTCTCTCTCTCTCTCTCTCTCTCTCTCTCTCTCTTCGATTTTGGGCTGGATTTATGCCAGATCGATAATCGGAAGTCACCACAACGCTTCTGGGGAAGTTCTCTCCAAATTTGCTGGAGCGAATCGCTAGTGAAAGCAAGTTGGAAGTCATCCCTAAGTTGAGGTAAGACTTTTTAAGCCAAATTTGACCTTACGGTAGTTATAGGAAATGATGTACACATAGAAATACTGAAATTTAGTACTATGAGTTCTCATTTTCAGGGTCTTGATCAGGAAATCCTATGGGTGCCATGTTAGGATATTTTAGGGGCTTTCTCCGTAGTTTGGTAAGGGAATAAATTAAAACAGTCATTTTCATGCAAATTATTATTATTTACGAGAAAAGTTATTTTTTGAAAAGCATGTATTATATCTATAGATTATGAAGGAAATGTACGTTTGAGAAAAATACTACTAATATGTTGAAATGTATAAATATGTATGAGATGTCAGGAAGTATGATTTTAAAATGTAATGTATAGTTTTGTACAGCAAATGTGTGGCATGAATATTATTTTACGTGGGAAAATATTATGATATGATGGTGATATGAATGCAGTATAATTTGAGAAGTTATGAAAGTATACAGTACATTATAATTCTGGAAAATATATGATTAAATGATTATTTTCAGAATGACATATGTATGTATGATTTCGGAGCAAGGCCATATTTATGTATGATTTCAGGGCAAGGTCATATCTACGAAATGTTCGGCACAAGGCCGTATTTATGAAATGTTTGGCGCAAGGCCATAATTATGAAATGTTTGGCACAAGACCATAATTATGAAAAATGCTATAATATCACGTATTATATGTTATCAGAACCCAAATGTTAGTTTAGTTCAGTTTTAGGAGCTTGGTACCGTAGCTATATAGATCAGATATCTATATTCAGACTTGTGCTAACCACCCCATAAGGGGGTGGGAGATGGATAGTCGATGTGACTTTTAGTGTAGAGTTGTAGACGTCCACCTGACAGTCCGGACGAGGGTGTGACGGGCCCATCGTACTTACAGACATATTTTTGACTCGGCAGTGGTCAACCAGCCATTGTCGGGTCCCGCCTTCTAGCTGCACAACTCATCATAGGGGGGTAATACATGACATTAGTTAGCTATTCATCCTGAGTATGTTTTCAGTACTATCAGTTGTAACGGATGTTTAATGTACGATATGACTTATTAGCAAGTATGAAAGTATATGATTATTCAGTATGTTATGATAAATATCTATAAATATATGAAATGTACTGTATATGTATAATTGCATTAAAGGTTCATGTTGTCACACAACTGTATTTAGTTTATTTTCCCTTACTGAGATGTGTCTTGCCCCCAACATTAATTAATTTTTCAGTAGACCCTGAGTGACCGGCGAGTCGTGACCGCCGTTGAGTTAGTGATATTACCTCGTTAGAAGGGTAAGATTTTGTACTAGGGTCATAATTATTTTGTATTTGATCCTAGAGTTATTTTGATGTTTATGAGGATGTGTATAAATACAATTTTATGATATTGTAGTAAACTCTGGTATTATGTTTTATGGATGGATGATTGAGATTTTATACTTACTACTGCTTAGGTTTCCGCTGTGATTGACAGGCGTCCCCGTTACCCACGGGTTCGGGTCGACTTTTCCACTTAATATATTACATTTTATATTAAGGAATTTGAGGTCATTACACTCACTCTATGGACTTGGACAAAGTTCAAATTAAGTGGAGTGGTTCACGTGCCCCCAAGGACCTTGTCCCATGAGGGCTAACAGTACTGTGCTCCTTTCTAATCCTAAAGGGTGAAGCCCGGGTAGAAGGCCAGTGAAAGTGTGTGAATTTATAAGCTTAGCCTAATCCCTCTATCCCCACATTCATCCACATGCTATTTCAAATATATATGGAAACAAATATCTACAATTTAATCAACTATACAATCAGATATAGAAACAAATCGATCTTCACATGCTTATTCTGACAAGGATGGAACTAATTATTCACAATCAATGAAAGATATTTACATGCTTATTTAAACAAATATTCATAATTAATGAAATATATTCGCATGTTTTATTCAAACAAACAAGGAAACAAACATTCTCATTAAATCAAGGATATTTTCAAATATGGGAACTAAATATTCACATTAAATCTATAATATATATTTACAAGTATAGTAGCAAATATTCACATCAAATCAAGAATATTCACAAATGTGGAAAGTAAATAATCACATTCAATCCAAAATATTCACAAATATGGAAATTAAATATTCACATTAAATCCAGAATATTTAAAAATATAGTAACAAATATTCACATTAAATTAAGGATATTCACATATATGAAAACTAAATATTCACATTATCTCAAAGATACTTACGAATATTCACATTAACTCAGGGATATTTACAAATATTCATATTAACTAAGGATATTTATAAATATGGGAACATATACCCACACTAAGTCAAACATATTATAATTTTCACAAACCAATTATTCAAATATGGGAGTATATTATTTACAAAATAAAGTGGAGTAATTAAAAGACTTAATAAATTTAAATTTGGGATAATTTCTAATTAATTACTAGCTCGACTCTCTAATGTCCCCAGTGGAGTCGCCAAGCTGTCGCAACGTCTTGGAGCGCGGGTGTGACACCCCAATTTTCGTATAATTTTTTTTTCAATAATAAATAAATAATCGCACATCATCCATAACATTCACAAATCGACCACATCAACAATCCTACTATCATTTGTACGACCCGACCCGCATTAGGTACCGAGTAAAAAGTTATTTTATTATACAACCTAACAACAGAAGACAGTATATACATACCAGTCATAATACAATACCCAGAGTATCAATATACACATATACACAATACTATCTCATACCCAAAAAAGATACAACCCTAATCCAAACTTACCCTGTATATCAGGGTTCCAACTCCCTACTATCACGAAGCTTTATCACCCGGTCAGTCTCTATTCCCTGAAAAAATTTAGATAAATTGGGTGAGACACATCTCAGTAAGAAGGAATAAATTATTTACAATGTGTGGCCATATGAGTTTAATTATAATGCACTTTACTTTTCAAATCATCGTTTCATCTGAGAAAATACACTGATATACACATTCTCATAATCATATAGATATACAACACAAACTTTTATAAGCTTTAAAATCATTTCTTGAATTCAATAATTTCCAACACATATTTACCGCGAAGTTCTTGAGAATAGGAAAGATTACCCACTCATACAGGTAGCTTCCCTCTGCCCTAACACATTATGCAACCACATATGGCCACATCTGATACCTATCAAGGTACTCACCTTACTCAGTAAGCTCTCAGGCGGAGAGTTTCACTTCGCCTCAAATATGCATATTATCAACTCACACGGTTCCATTTCTCAATTTTATCATTCTTTATTTCTTAATTTCCATTTTTTCTTTGATTTCTCATTTTAGTCAAATTTATCATTCTCTCACTTTCCATTTTCATTTTACTTTTCGGCTCATGAATATCCTTGGTATCAAATACCAACATTGCGTCTGTAACTCATGGCCACCTTGAGGATCTCCTTGGTATCAAATACCAACATTGCGTCTGTAACTCATGGCCACCTTGAGGATCTTTCTATCCATGCCATGCTTCCCCCCATGGTCAAGGCTGTGCGACACGAAGGGTGGATCTAACCGCGGTTGGCCGACCCAGTTAGATCAAATATCATATCACATATCGTGTCTATAGTACAACTGGTCGACCTATAACCTTGATCCGAACTCAGGGGGCCCAACAACCCTACACAATGGCACAGTGGACTGTCACGCCACACGCTCCAAGAGTCAGTGTGGTTGCACTAACACCACTAACAACGGTACCGTATTCAATATCATAACCATCTAACAAAGTTTACCACCACATACCCGCAATCATTATGCGGTATTGGCATTTTATCATTCATATTTCACGTATTTTCACATTTCTCATTTTCATATTGCAGAATTAACATTGCAATATTTTCATTTCACATATTCACATTTCAATATCAATATTCTCAACACATTTCATCATTTAAATGATATTTTATCAGTTCATAATTCATCTCATCTCATACTATCATATACATATCTTATTTCACAATTACTCAATATTTCTCATAACACATTTCCATATTTCACCTTTCTTCATTTTCTCAGAGAATACATTTCTTACACATTTCACTTCCATCATTTTCCCACATTTCAATTCTCATATTAAAACACATTTTAGTATCACATATTTCACAGGGTAAATCATCTAACTCAGTTTAAACAGTTCTCAATATAAATCATATGCCACACAAATTTCACCTGATATTTATATCATAATAAATTTCAGGTAAAATAACATACGCCGTTTTCACATATTTCTCAACCTATAATTTTCATAAAAATACTGTTGTAATTTATTCTCCTTACCTGACTTACTGAGAGTCTCGCTAGAATCTCAAATCCTACGCCCTTGGCGCCCGAAATTCAACTCCTGCAATTTACATTTTTCCTAGATTAATTAATCTATTTATCCAAAATAATACTCATCTAGCCTTCCTTAGACTCCATATACCTTAAATTAATATTTAAACTATTATTTAACACCCCCACTTAATTTTCTAAATTTTGCCTGCGGGTCTCAAAATTACACCCGCAGCGCTCACCCGGGCCTTAAATTTCAGAAATCCTACTTCAACTCCAGATGCTCAACATTTTAGCATTTCTAAATTAATTCTAATTAATTAAAAATAAGCCCCCTAACCCCGTACCCCAAATTTGGGGTTTTGCCCACGACGACCCCACGAGAATTTCGTTCTACTAGACTTGTAGAGAATCATCCCTAGATTCTCGTGGTGGTGTTCGTTCGTCGATTGGGCTTATATTTTGTAAGAAATTAAATAAAAAGGGAAAATTGGCTTATCTCAAGAGATACGTCTATGCCACTCCTACCACCGATCTGCTCTGATAGAAATGACAGCAGTAGAGAATGGAGTCCAGCGGTATTTTTGAATTTTCGATTTGGTAAAAATCCGTTACGAAATTGAGGAGAGAGGGAGAGAGAAAGAGAGGAGAGAGAGAGTATACAGAGAACCTAGGGGGGCTGCTGCGCAGGGAAGAAGAAGAAATAAAAAAAAATTTCATCCTGAAGCTTCTTTGAAGCTTCAGGATGTTAATAATAATAATAATAATAATAATTAATAATAATAATAATAATATATATTTTATTAATAAAAATGAAAATAATTTAATTATTTTTTATTTTTCTTTTTTTTTTTAAATTTGATTAATTAATTATTTAATTATTATTTTTTTATTTTTTTTGGGAATCATTCCACTAATCTTCTATATCTCTTTTTTGGGTTATTACAGCGGGTGCCCCGGGATCGGTGAAATAAAAATTATATGTTTAAATTTTTAGGAAAAACAGGAAAGGAGTCGCCACTAACCTTTTAGTATGATTATAACACTTGATTACTATCCCATTAAGGGTAGAATCGGTATGCGTTACCAAAGTTAGGATCTGAAATTCGGTTACACAAGGGAAAGGTATAAGCACCCCCTACGCGTCTGTTCTTACGAACGGTACCTAATTAATTATGAAATTATCCCGCCAATTAAATTTAAGAACTCTTTAAAATTACTCTCTTTTAGTGAATTTTTGAAATATACATGTAAAGCAATAAATCATACAAAAATATAATATATATATATATATATATATATATATATATATATATATATTCCCTCAGAACTAAGGTACATGAAGTCCAAAAGCTCATACCCTTTTTTGAAATCATAGGGATAGAAAATCAAAATTAATTAATAATGAAAATATCATAATAAAAAATGACTATAAATTAATTCAAATTAAAAAAAATAATACGATTAAAAATGCGTATAATTTAAAATAGAATAATGATAGTAATAATAATAATAATAACGAATACAGAAAAATAATGTTAAAAACACTAATGATAATATACAATAATAACAATAGCAATAAGAAATACAATATAATAATAGCAATAAGAAATACAATAATAATAATAATAATAATAATAATATTATTATTATTATTATTATTATTATTATTATTATTATTATTATTAAATAATAGTGGTAATAATAAATAATAATAGTAAATATAATAGTAATAATAAAAAAATAAATAATGATAATAATAATAATAATAAATATGATAATAATAGTATGTAATAAATGATAATGATAATAATAATAATAATAATAATAATAATAATAATAATAATAATATTTATAGTAGTAATAATATACATATTTTATTTACCTTAATATTGACACCCAATTAAAGATACAATACACACATACATAAGCAATTACTTAATGAAACAAATCAAATTTTAGATTAAAATATGAAAACCTAGGGAAAGACAAACGAATAATGAACTTATGGAAACCTATTCAAGTTAGTACTAATACGTAAACAATCAGTGTTAGCTTTGGTGTATTCCCAAGAGATGGAGTGAATTGGAATTTAAAACTTTTTCCTAGATTTGACCTAAATAGCAGCAGTACATTCACAATATAAGGTCTGTCTATGTAGTTCTAAATGCACAGATAAATATAATGTATAGGAATTAAAATCATACGCAACATTCACCAACTATAACATACACGTCCAGGAATGTAAATTGCAGAAAGATAAACAATGCACACATGATATGTTATCGGGGTTCGGCCAATACTGCTTACGTCCCCGCCTCTAACTCGCAAGCCCGAGGATTCCACTAAAGCTCACTTAATGGGTGGAACGACACCGATTACAACCAGATCAATTCAAGAGGCTGACCTCAATCAACACGCCTTATCAGGATGGCGCACCTAACTTTCCTAACAGAGTATAAGTCAGTCCGGGACTATTCCATAGGATTAGTCTCCCTCTTCAGGCCCGTGCCTGAAATACAACAAATGTAAAATTTTCGTACAAATAAACGCTTCTTTATACAAGCAGATATGTGCCACTACGCACAATATAATCATTGCACCTCTATGATGTAAGAACTATAAGCTCGGTGCTCTACGTGTGCAATCAACACTCAAGGATGTATAATCTCATAAGTGTAACTGATTAAAATGGAGCATGTGATTATAGTAATATTAAATATGATTTTGCTAAAATATCGGGTTTATGGTAATTGAAAGTTTGAATTAATTATTATATGTATGTTTTGGGAAAAGTCGGTTGTAGAATTTAAGTAAGACTTCAGAGTTGGGTATATGATTATTTTCAGCAGAAGAATATAGTTATTCTAGACAAATTATTATACATGAAATATCACTCAAGTTGTATGGCATGAGTAAATAAATATGATACAACATAAATAAACTCGTTAGCATATTTTATGGATTTGAATAGTAAAGTATAGATTCATACAATGTTATGACATGACAGTTTTACCGAGATGTGATTTTATACAAAGTCATGAATATATATAAGATTGTGTTTTATACAGGGCTAAGAATATATACAAATAAAGTTGTTGGTATTGTGAAATCATGAAATATGGAAATTATGATATGGCAGTTTAGCCGGCCAAGAGCCGTGTCAGTTCAGCCAGCTTTATGTCGTGATCAGTTATGAAAGACAGTTGTATATAGAGTTATGTATATGAGTATACCAAAATCCCTCCTCGTATATAGGTCAGTATGAGGTTGTATCCTCCTCGTATGCAAGTCAACATGAGGATGAATATAGCAGATTCCCTCCCAATATATGGGCTAGCATAAGGTTATCCTCCTCGTATACAAGTCAGCATGAGGATGTGTATAGCAGAGTCCCTCCTCGTATACGGGCCAGCATGAGGTTGTATCCTCCTTGTATACGAGTCAGCATGAGGATGAGTATAGCAGAGTCCCTCCCTGTATGTGGGCTAGCATGAGATTATCCTCCTCGTATATAGGTCAGCATGAGGATGTGTATAGCAGATTATTATAAAGTTATGATATGACAATTCTAAACAGTATTATGATATGATAGTTCTATATAGTATTATGATAAGAAAGATCTATATAGTATTATGTTATGACAGATTATTATATAATTGTGTTACGATAATTTTATGTTGCAATATGGTACAATAATGTTATATAGGGTTATGATTCTATACTAAGCATGAATACATATTGAAATATGATTTTATACCGAATTATAGTTATTTAACCACCTAAATAGATTTATGAACAAAAATTAAATATTGTGGTAAAGTACATTTTGAAAAGGAAATATGTATTCTCAGATATATAAAGTGTGAGTACATCATTAAATGATAGTTCAGGTAAATTTTAGTAATCGGTGGATATATATATTTTGTCACATAAAACTCAATTGCCACACACTGATAATAATCTATTCCTTCTTACTGAGTGATGACTCACCCCATGAGAATTCTAACATTTTACAGATTCACATGAAGGATAGCAGCAATCAGAGTAGCGCAGTAGAGTGTGGGTGGAACTCAGTTTAGATTTCATAGTTATTGCAAATGTGTGCAAATTTACTAGTTTACCAGGTTTGTTTTTATGTCAGGTTTGAAGGTCTTATTTAGAACTGAATTATTTTATTATGTTTAATGATTTCTGAGTAGTAGGGATTTAATTTGTGAGGAATAGAAGATATTGTTATATTGGGATAATTTAACACTCTGGTAATTGGCATTTGAGGAGCTCTGCTATCCTAATCGGTTATTATTGTAATATGAAAATTTTAGGATATTAGAAATGGTATCAGAGAAATTTAACGAAATTTTTTGGGTTGTTACATGCTTATTTTGCAAAACTTTTTGGCACGTATGGTTTAATTGTTTACTTAGAAGTGTCCGAGGCATAGATAGGAAGATGAAGTGGGTAATCATGAAGGTGAACCCCGTAGGATATAAGGAAAAATGGATTTAAATTAAAATTACCAAATTAGTTAATTTTTCTTTAGACCTTAGGATTGGATTTTGGGGTTAGTAATGTCAATATGCTTGGGAGGGGGTATAGGTTCAAAATGTAGAAGCTTAGTATACACATCTACTTCCAAATGGACAAGGCATCTTTGTTAGGTAAATAATTCTTAATGCTTAACCCATGCCTAAATGTTGATATCCTAAGTCAAGTATATTTTTTGTCCATTGCACAAGTTTGGTTTTAGGGAATTCATCTTATATTGTTTTTCCATCTAACCCTAAGCCTATCCTTAAACATGAAAGCCTAATCAAATATGGGTCATCACTCTAGGTTTAAGCACTAATGATCATTAGTCCCTATTCTAACTAGTGCTTACTTAAAGACATCCTTGCATAATCAAAATTAGAGGCAACCACTAAGGGATTCTAGTTTCACTGATTAATCAAATATTCCATTTTGTGCTTAAAATATACAAATCTTTTAATTTTGGTTTACTGTATCCTCCATAGGAAATCCTTACCAAACCACAATTATATTCAGTAAGGTTTCACCCATTCCTTGGGTTGTATCCTTGCTCCTCTGTGTGATCATATTTGAAGGATACTTTCCATTCTCTAAAAAGCGTTGTTCACAATATTCATATACTCTTAAATGCTCATTGCCCAATCTATGCGGACATATCTACCTCCATTAAAATATTTTGAATCATGTCCACTCATAATAAATACTTTCTAGAACTCAATAATAATTTTAGTTGTTGAGAATATTTAAATCATCTTTTCAAGCTCTCAAACTTTAAATCAAATAATTTAAAGCTTCATCTTTGTGAACTAAGTTAAATGGCTAATTTAATTGCTATAGGTTTAAACTTATATGGAAATGCACTTATATGGAAATGCAAATGACTGAGAAACCTATGAATGAATTTTATAATTGAAAAGTCATTCAAACTTGGGCCTCTTACATATTGAAATTCATAAGAGAAGAGGCATTGTTGGCTTATAACATTGAAAGAAACATTCATTGTGACTTTTTGGTCCTCTAAGCCTAATCATGTAAAGCCAAGTCTGTATCATTGAAAATCTTAAAACCTTGGCTAAAGAATTTGAGAAATAGAAATGGCATAAAATGAATAAGTGCATAACTCAGGGGGAGCATTTCCATTTCATGGTCATATAAATTAGAATGCTCTCACCATCTTATAACATTTATGTCGATATGTCTTCATAAGAACTGCACTAAACTCAAATCCATCCACTGCTCTTTAGTGTTTATATTCTTTGATGGATAGATTATTATTCATGAATTGATTATTGCTACCTGATTGCATGCTTAGTCTAGAATGTCTCCTGCATGACGGATGTAGTGGATGTGAATTGCATGTTGGTAGTGGATTTTAGTTTGTTACATGATTTATATGAATATTTTGTTGAGAACAACCATCTATCAGATATAGGTTTTATGGGAAAATGTCCAATTTACAGATGGCATGTTGTTGAAATTTTGATAGAAATTTTTTCAAAATAAAACCTTGTATAAAGATGATTATGATAGAATAAATGTTAAAATCTTCTTGAAAGGATGATTGAAAGCTAAATGAAAATTAAATTTCATCCTTACATAATCATTAGGTATTTAGAGGAGCTCAATTTCATCCCTATAGAAAGATCATAAAGGACTCACTTGCATCACTTCGCCTTTTGAATATTGAGGCTCTTCTGAAATCCCTGAACATTATATCTTGCTCTTAAAGCTTTATAATTTGATATGGAATGTTCTCGGGTCATTAACTCTAAAGTATGCCTTAATATACATTTTCTGATGCATCTATAGTCTATAGGGACAACTATACTGATCAGGTGATAAATATAGTTGATATATATTCAGTATAGTTGGCTTAAGGAGTGCAAAAATAATTGCTTATACTGCTTGACATGCTTAATGGAATTAATTTTTGGTTAGTAGAAGCAATTGTGTTCATCTAAGCTCGTACTCCAGTTGATAGGGAGAGCATCAAAAATGAAAATTCTATCTTGTTATGCTCGCCAATATGTTTAGCTTAGATCTTGGATATACTTTTTGTGGCATGTGCTAAAATGTAGAAACTTTGTTGAAAATCTTGAGTTGAAATCTGTTATTTTGTCACTTTTATCTGTTTGCCATATGATCCTTGTTTTTAAATTTCTAAAATATTTAGGATTTATATGGTTGCTTTTTGTCTAGTTATATTAAGGATGTGCTTAAGTGCTTAACTAGAATGACAGTTGCTTACTTGCTTTAAATTCAAATTTTTTTGCAAGCAACCCCCAATACTTCTTATAAAAATCAAAGGGATATATATATATATATATATATATATATATATATATATATATATTATTTACATATATTTTTATTATTTGGCAAGAAATGATTTTACATGTGACATATCTTATTTTCTTACTTATATGCCAAAATGCTATATCCTTAAAATGGTTTTAATACCATAAATACTATATGATAAAAAGGGGAGAACTTTTTTTCTGAACTTAAATGTTAAAAAGCGGGGTAACTAATTTTTTTAAGGGGAGTTTGCTCTGCTAAGTTTATTTTATGACCAAATTTTTTTTTTTTATATATACTTAGCCTAACCCTTTTATTGATGCCAAAAGGGGGAGATTTTCTGTGAGCAAAATGGTAAATTTTGTTATGACTAATAAGGGAAGTGGTTTGCTAAGCTGTATGCATGCGTGCCCATGCTTTATTGTCAAAACTAAATGCATATTATCTAAAATGTCTTCTTTTGCAAATATGTTTAAGTTGTGTAGTGCTTATTTTTAAGAAATGCATATTATTAGGGGAAGCCTTTTCTGGCTTATCTCATTTTGCTCATGCGTGTTTGTCATCATAAAAAAAGGGGGAGATTGTTGACTTTTTGAGTTTAATCTCTAGTTTTGATGCTGACGAAATACAAGGATCTTATATGTGCATCTAGTTTGTGAGCAGGTTTACAATATAGTACACACATGAGATTGAATTTATGGAAGCCTAAGGAACTTAAAGATCATACTCCTGACATATTCAATAGGAAAATGAAGAGTAAAAGAAGAAGACTTGTTTGTGCTTCATTTGTAAATGCATTTATTATATTTAGGTCTGTAATATTTGCATCTGCATGCATGATACGAATGAGCTCAAATGACTATAGTTTGATCATAGGGAACCACAGGACCTTAGGGATCATCCTTCAGTTGATTGATGCCTAATTTTTGGGACTAATTATAAAACTAAAAGACCTTAGATAGACCCTAGGTCCTTGCATACACACTTAGAAAAACCCCCACTATCATATATGCAATGAGGGGTAAAAACAGGACTTAAGTGTTAAAATTTAAAGGGCTTTGGGCGACCGAACTTGGGCATTGAAAATGCCTCAGTCGACCAAATTTGTGAAAAGTAAAAATGTTGACTGAAGGTCGGGTGACCAAACTGAAATGAACTGAGTGTTCTCGGTCGACCGAACATTTAATCTTGATTTTTTTACCTTCCTTGGGTGCCCAAACTTCATGTTCATTTTCACCTCGGGTGACCGAATGTTGAAGTTTGGCAAACTGAACTTAGGATCAGGCGTTCGGACATCGAGCAGTTTGGAAATCGCCTTATACTTAGCCACCCGAAGCTTTGACCAATCACCTAAACATCAAAAATGCACTTTTCTTCATGTGTCTATTCATGCGACCGAACCTAAGGTCTAGGCGGCCAAATCTCTCAGGTTGCCTTATTTTAACCGCAATGATTAGGATAATTTTTTCATTAAACATTTCTAAAAATCCCTAATATGTCCCCAACAGTCAAATTTTCTAAGGAGTCTATATATACCCCCTCAATTACTAATTTTTAACAATCAAATTAGTGAGGAAAATTCTCCCAAAATTTTTTATCTTCAAAAGCTTTATTGTACATACTCTCTTATACTCTTTTATTTGAAAATCATTTTGAAGAGAGAGTTTGATTAATTCTTTTACTTCTTTCACTTGCAAGTTCTTTGCATTTGAAGGTTGTTGAATAGGAACATTTATTTTTGGCCATTCGGTTTTGTAAAGCATTGTACTCTCACTTGTGTTTATTTGTTGAAAACCTTTTTGAAAGTGAGCTTATAAGATTCTTCACATATTTCCTTGGTAAATAATTTTTGGAGAAACACTTTTTGATTTGGAAACCTTTTTACACATAGATTTCAAACGCTCGTATTTTTGTTTGTGCTAGATCATTTGAAAAACATAGACCCTAAGTTTTCCTGCATTTTCTTTGAAAAACATTTTTGGAAAAATAACTATTAAGGGTTTAAATCTTTGAGATACTTATCATATACATCTCACTCAAAGATTGAAAAAATCATTTTGTGTGAAAATCACACTTGAGCTTACTTCATATCATATGTGAGTGTACTAGTTGATTGTGCATAGTGGTTCATATCTTCTTGTATTAGAAGCAATCTGGCTGTACAAAATATTTAATTTGAATATTGGTTGTATTCCTGATGTATAATCGGAAGAGGGAGACTAGCCCTGCGAATAGTCTCGGACTTGCTCAGACCCAGTTTATAGAGCATCGGACTGGTTCAGACCCAGTTAAGAGAACTAGGTGCATCATCTTGGTAAGGTGTTGTAAACGGTGTTGCTCCACCCGCAAGTGAGCAACCATAGTGGAATTGTCTTAGTTGTAAGCTTGAAGCGGGGATGTAGGCAGTTTTGGCCGAACCCCAATAACAGATCGTTTGTCTACTTTTAATTTTCAACACTTTATATTCATGCACATGTATGTTGTATTCGATATATTGTGAATGATGCATGTTATATTCGATATATTGTGAATGATGTGCATGATTTAATTTTCGCATATTAATTTTATCTGCGCATTTGGTATATGCTTAGAAAGACCCTAGGTTGTGTATTACTGCTGCTGGTTTAGTTGAACCTAGGAGATAATTTTTTAAATACCCAATTCACCCCTTTCTTGGGAATACACCAATTTCAATAGGTTTAAACCTTGATTTCTTAAACACTCTTGTATCATAGTGATTCAGTAAGATTCTTTAAATTGTTAATGACCTGGTACAACATGACGTACTCACTTCATATGGTTTCAAAATTAAAACAACATTTAACAATCATGCAAATTGAATAAAATTTAGACATTCATCTTTTATATATTCAAATTAACATAAGATGAAATAAAACCCTAACAAAAAAAGTTTACACATTAATTGATTAAACATTCAAATAATTATGAAATTAATTAAAAACCCTAACAATAAAAATTTTCAATATGGAACAGATTACTTCAAAATTGAAGCTAATTTTAATAATCATGCAAATTGATAATAACAATTTCACATTCATCATTTGTAGATTCAAATAAACATAAGATTAAATACAGCTATAAACTCAACAATTTACACATTATTAATTAAACATTCAAATAATCATGAAATATAATAAAAACACTCACATAGAAACTTCCCATTCAAACCTTCAAAATTAAAACTATGTTTAACAATCATACAAATTGAAATAAAATTTACACATTTATCATTTATATGTTCAAATTAACACAACATGAAAAAAAAAATCCTAACAAAAAAATTTACAAATTAACTGATAATAACAATTTCACATTCATCGTTTATAGATTCAAATAGACATAAGATTAAATACAACTCTAACCTCAACAATTTATACATTACTAATTAAACATTCAAATAATCATAAAATATAAAAAAAAAATAATCACATAAAAACGTCCCAATTAATCCTTCAAACTAAAAATACATTTAACAATCATGTAAATTGAAATAAAATTTACATATTAAATAAAAACCCTAACAATAAAAATTTTTAGTACAAAGCATACGACTTCAAAATTCAAGCTAATTTCAATAATCATAGAAATTGATACAATCTCACATTTATCATTTGTAGATTCAAATAAACATAAGATTAAATACAACTCTAACCTTAACAATTTACATATTACAAATTAAACATTCAAAATAATCATGAAATATAATAAAAACACTTACATAAAAAACTTCCCATTCAAATCTTCATACTTCAAAATTAAAATAAAATTTAATATGCATGCAAATGCATAATTAAATTTGTATACAATGAAAAATTTAATATGCATTCAAAAATTTAATATGCATTTGTCATTTATTCAAGCAAATTTCAGATATGAAAAAAACCCTAACCTCAATTTGGGAGTTCCACAATGATATCACCAAATTGACTTTAATAGAAACCAATTTAAGATACAAAATAGCATTTTCTACCTCAAAATAATAAAAAAACTTCAACTCAAATTTAAGACTACAAGAACTAAGGTTTTAAACAAGTTGGATGTGGGAAAACATACCTCATTTTCATTCCTTATATACTGCTCCCCTAACATTCGTTTGTACCATGTGGCAAAATGTTTGGTTGTACAATCCAAACCAAAATGTTCATCTGCAAAAGTGGCCGGCACACTCTTGGCTTCTGTGTCGCCTTTCTCCCGGCTCTCTCAAGTTCCTTCGATTGCAGACGAAGAAGGAGGAAGACAAAAATTAACCGAGCAAAAAAATGCTATACCAAGTAGTGTTTTTTAATTACCATGCGTCAACCGATGGGTGGCTCGCAGATTAAAAATTGTTTAGTCCATCCAGCATTTTTTGGGACTCCAATTTGGAAAATAAAGTTTAGTATGAACTATTTTTAAATAATTTTAATTGAAATAATATTAAAATTGAAAAAGAAAAAACTTGTATTATGGCGGATAGCCTAAGCTGGGCCAAAATCTATAGAAAAGTGCCTAGAGTTAGGATTGTACAGAAAAGTGATGTTGACTAATTATAGGATGCCTGGTTTATATCTACCTTAGTCAAGTTTTAACTTTCACGCTTTAGTTCTGTTTAGGTGTGGAAAATAATTTTTATTTTTAATTTAAAATTTTTAAAAATTATTTAAAATGTAATATTTTTTTCAATATTTATATGAAAATCAGCAATAAATATTTTTTGTATTATTTGATTATGGAAATAATTTATAAAAAATAAATTTAAATAATTATAAAATATTTTAAAATTTCAAATTTATATATAAAAGTTGGAAAATATTTTTTTTGCTATATTTTTAAATATTATTTTAAATGTATGAACATGAAATTCGGACGTTGAACTTTAATTTATATTGATTATTTATAGAGTTCCTTTAAATCCATATAAATCAAAATCAAATTCCTTCTAATCCATACAAATCAAAATCAACCCTCAAAATCTATGATATCAAATTTAGTTTATATATTTTTAAATAATTAAAAATAAATTATCTTGTTATAGTTATTCTAAAATATAGAAATAAAAATGAAAAACTACTTTAGAGAAGCAAACTCTTTATCTTCTACTCTTTTTAAAATGAACCTTGAGAAATTTTTAAAAAAAAAATTGATAATTTTTTGGAACATTAAAAAAAGAAAAACAAAAGATGTTCTTCACAATTGAATAGGCCCTCAAATTTTATTTTATTTTTTGTAAAACTAAATAAAAAAACTATAATATGAAACAAAAAATAGTACCGAAAAAGAATACAAAATAATAAATAAAAGTGGTGTTAATCCATTTGGGCATGTCTAAGTCACTCAAACCACATAGTTTATTGAAATTCATTGATTTTCACTGAATACAATGTATTTTTTTCAAATAATATAAAATTTGGCAAAAATTTAAGTCCAAATTACTAATTTCTTTTCTATCCAATTGAGTTAGGATGAAATTAATATTAGTAATAAAAAGACATATTTTTCCTACACTTTGTCTCTTAGGAAACATTCTAGTAGTCAAGTTTGAATCATTTTCATTCTAGGCTTTCAGTTTGAATGCTAAAAGAGATGCGAATAGATATAGAATGGGAGATCAGCTGCCCTTTGTTGTATACCCGAATACCATATAAAATTTTATAATCAAATAAAAGAAATGTTATTCCTATGCTTTATGCCATGCATATGGTTCATTACAAGGTATGATTAGGTTGAGAGATAATCTATCTATTATTCCAAACCTCTTTCCATCTCTCATAATATTCAACCTAATGTATCCCATTTATAATCATATATTTTATATAGACTTTAAATTTGATTTATCTAAAATTGAATAAAATGTAATATAAAATTATATTAAAATTTATCTAAATTTATATAAATTTAATTTTATTAATAAAATTCATACTTCTTCTAAATGCAACAATGCTCGAGATAACCTTTAAAGGAGGCCAAATGGACACCAGGACGTCACCTAAAAAAAAAAAAAAAAAAGATCTAAGTACTTTAATCTCATTTTCGTCTAAAATTATTACTATTGTTGGGTTACTTTAGTCTTTTCAAGAGTGGTAGGCACTGCTTTAAATCATAAGCAAGTGGGTGGCATGCATTTAATTTATAGTTATAATTAAGTCACTCAGGAAGGCTTATAACTAAGTCACTCAGGAAGACTGGCAAGTGGGTCTGCATTGGCATATGTGGGTGGCGCATGAAGTCACCGTCGACTGGATAGAATTCATGACCAAAGCAAATATGGTCACCGACCAACTTCCTGTCTTCAAATTGGCAATGATCTCTTTTCACATCATATGTGTTTAGCACCAGAAGATTGTATGAGTAAAGCTTGATATACGTGAGTGAACATCAACTTGATTTAAAAATTTATTGAGTCTTGAGTCTAACTATATACATAAATACCATTGTTTTATTCTATTTTTTCAATGTGGGACAAATTCACAAGTGAAATTTTTAACAACCTCTCTCTATCACTTATGATTTTTAATTGCTTCCTCTTGAACGAAAATCATTTCCCTCACGATAGCAAACCTAATTCTTTAACAGTTCTTCAAGTTAGTCTTACCACCGCTCCTGACGTGTATCAAATTGTACTTAACGTGCCTCCGAACCAATCTTACCTCCACGTCTTGACCCTATTCAGATCTATCTTCCAAGCCTAGATGATCTTTAGTGGTCTCAATCACACACTTGATATTTTAACTGTTAGTACTTTAGAAGAATTAGCTTCATACCTCGACTTTTTTCTATATTGTCACTCACCTAGAGTTACAAACCATCGGCTCTAATACCACTTTTTAGTACCTATGGAGCCCATGAGTAGGCTTGATACACATAAATGAACACCAACTTGCCCCAAAAGCTTAAATGCAGTGATTTAAAAAAAAAAAATTAAAACTCTCTCTCTCTCTCTCTCCTCTTGATTTTGAAATGACGGTTTTATACCAAAATACAAACATGATATTTTTGATACTGACATATGTGATGACGGTATTATATTGGGAAATGAAATGACAGAAATGATAGTTTTTATAATGAGATGTGGAAATGAGAACCCTGATGGATCAGTGATATACATGAGAGCACGGTACCATTGTTAGTGAAAGAGTTAGTGCAACCACACTACTCAGGGAGAGTGTTACTATTGGAAGTTGATTGGGCCTGCGGAGAGATGTTGACCGTCCCTGGGTCCAGACCAGGCCATAGTAAGCCAATCGTACTACAAATGCGTATAGTTTGACTTAGCCTAGTAGGCCAGCCATGGTTAAATCTCACCTTCAAGCCGCACAACCCAGTCATGTGGGGTTATTACATGACAGTGATATAAAAAACAGACATGATGATTCTACATTAAAAAACATGTTTTGTTTCATACACAGAGAAACTTATTGAGCATGAGCATTTTTTTCTGAGAAAAATATATGATTCCAAATATATATATATGGTTATGAGTATAGTTTTCATGATTTCTCAGTTAAATTAATTATTAAATGAATGTGTTATTGTAACGACCTGCTATTTCATAGGGTTTATATATATATATATATATATATATATATATATTTTAAAATTTGCAATGCTCTAATACCAAATTGGATTAAACCCAACCATCAACCTAAGCAGTGAGAAGTAGAAATCAAATAAACATAACCATATGTATTTAGATACAGTACTAGAGTGCTAAAATGTTTCCCAAAATATACATATATGACTGTTTTCCCAAAATGCCCTCAATTGGCTAGGGTATACAAAAATACTCCCAAAAATACTCACTTTACTGTCAGGGCAACACTAAGGCCCCTCTATCTGCGAGCTTGGTTTGCTCACCTTCCTAGATCACCTGAAAAATATTAAAGTAATGGGATGAGCCAATGCTTAGTAAGACGAAATATGTTATTACTAGTGTGTGGCAAATGAGTTACAATATTATAAAAATCTGTTTCTGTATAATCATGTATAACTTGATCTGTAAATACAGTACAAGTAATAGAAACCACCACCATTTCCATGTTGTTTAACATATCTGTATTTTAGGTTACTATTCAAAATACTTCTAATGTACATAAGTATATTCTCTGTCTCTATAAATATGTATATACATAATAATAACTGAAAACTTCCCTGTGGCTAACTGTATGTCATGATTTAACCCCTCATGATAGGGTTATGTGACTCGTAGGCGGGATCTACCCTGGCTGGCCGACTAGGGTAAACCACTATACTCCCTCAGTCAGATTGGCCACTCGTCAACCCATATCTGATGGGGAGCCTGTCCACGTCTGGGCACGATCAACCTACTATCATGTATTATCTGAATAGGTGGTTGCACTCTGAACTGAATATCTGTAGCAACGGTACCGTGCTCAACTGTATGTTCTAATAGGGTCTGATACTATATAATATATTTCTATATACAACTATCTGATTTACCATGATTCTGAAATAACTGCATTAACCATGACACTAAAATAAATTGTAACTGTGTCAATTGTAATTCTGAACTGAACTGTAATTTGTAAGTCATGGTACTGAAAATTGTATAATCATAGTATTGAAAACTGTATAATCATGGTATTTAGTAATTACTATAAAACATATCCATTGGCTGTATATTCTGTAAAACATATCCTGAAAATACAGTAAAACATGCTTCTTTAATATATTTATATTCTCAAACCACACAGTAATTTAATACATAATATTCATAATTAATAAACTGTATAAAGTCCTGCTGTAAATAATAACCTGCTAAAAATATACATTTCATACTGGAAATCATTTTAGAACTACCTAGCATAGCATATTTCCTTTACGTGATTTCTGCTAAAATCCCCATACTGAGACGGGTCCTACACCCGCAGGGTTCTCTACATAATACTCTGAAAACCATATATCCCAGAGCAAAATGTCACTATTTCTACATTTACAGCATTTCATACAACTGCTGGAACGTTAAATTCTGAATAAAAGACTTTACCCTGGATTTGGGATGAATTCCAACTTCATCCCACTGACGATCCGCTCCGGCAGACTTACAGAGAACTCTACCAAGAGCGACATGGTGACCTCAGATCATCGATCCGGTGACTGAGGGAGCCAAAATCGAAGAAAGAAGAGGAAGGGACCATAGGGGAAAGGAGAGAAAGAGACTACGGCCGAATTTCTACGATTAAAATTAGTTTAGGACTATTTATACTATAGGATTCGTCGACGAGCCACATAACCTCGTCAATGAGTCCTGTAGAAAGTTCGTCGACGAACCTGGTCGACGATTTTCTTAAAATCAAACAATCAAAGCAATGAGAGTTATAGCTTTAGCAAGCAATGTAGGATGATTTAAAATACTCTCACTCAAATAGATTTTGTAAAAGAATGATCAAAGGATTAGTATATAGGTTGTGTATGAGGAAAGGGCTCTCAAAAAATTCAGAGAAAATTTTCTTAATCAAACTCTGTAATCTTAGCTTAATCTTGCAAATGAAGTCATATATATAGACATGCCAAATATTTTGACTGTTGGGGACATTGAGGGAATTATTAAAATTATTTTAAACATGTTTAAACAAAATAACCTTGATTTATCTTTAATTACCCGCGATAAAATTTTGGCTAACCCGAGAGTTTCGGTCGACCATATTCAGGATTCAGTCGACCATAGTATTATGTTCGGTTGACCAATTCAATTTTGAACTGGAAATATAGTCGACCGTCTCAAGGCGATTTTCGAACCCTTTGAGGTTCGGTTGATCGGGACAGGTTCGATTAACCATCTTTACAGGTTCAATCGACCGTATCCAAATGAACTAACAAATTTGATCGATCAAGTGTATGGGGTGTTAGGCACGTAGGGATTCAGTCAACCGTAAGTTTCACTTTCATTTTGTAATGGTCGACTAAGCAAAGTCAAAGTGTTGACTTCAGTTCGGTCGACTGAAACCTTTATATAGCTTTAGGTTCGGTTGACCGAAACTACTTAAAGTGTGTATTTAGGTTCGGATTTTTAATTGAAGTCACCCCCGTTCACATAATTATAACTTCTGAATCATAGGAGATTTGTTATGTGGTGCTTGGGGACCTAAGGTCAATCTATGGTCTAGGTTATTTAAGTATGCCTAAAAACCTGGCGAAGGTCGACAGAAGGTGATCCCTAAGGTCATTCTATGGTCTTTAAGCTTATAGTCACTACCATACATGTCATGCATTAATTATTACAAACGTTTGAATAATTATTACAGACTTGAAATAAATAAAAGAAAATATAATACAACTTGAAACAAAGTGTCGGCCTTACAAGGCCTAACATCTTGTTTTGATGCTAACAAACAAGTAGATCTTAACATGCTTTGTTTAATTGATGAATTTTCAGGACTTAATGATGAATGCAAGGTTAAAGAATTCATGAAAGCTTGTTATTCAAATAAGGATGACTATATCAAGCCTGAGGCATGGATTCAAGAATAAAAGCTTAGGTGATCAAGGACTTAAGGTCTTTCTAGGGTCTATAAGCACACCAAAAAAATTTGGTGTCAGTCGACCAAAGGGTGATCCCTAAGGCCAATCTATGGTTTTTGAGCATTTATCCCTATCATGCATGTAGATGCAGTTATTATAAACCATATTAAAATATTATAGAACCGAGATAAACAAAACATGAATTACAATACAAAATAAATCTTCTAGGTCTTCAATCTTCAAGACTTCATGTGCCATCAAATGATCAAGCTAATATGAACTTGCACACAAACTTGATAGACATTAAATACAAAGAGTATTTGTCATTATCAAAACCGGAATATGACCAATAAGGTCAACACACATACTAAAATATAACCAGAAAACCACAGCCATAATAATCCTAAAGGTTTAACAATCACATGCAAGAGCATATGACAAATCAAATGACTGTGGCAAATCAACACGTTTCAAATTATGATTTTCAATAAGAACATTACATTTAAGCACATGCCACACATAATTCAAAACATATCTAAGCTAAAAAAGTTTTTGAGAGCATAATAGGGTAGGATTTAATTTTGGATGCTCCCTCCTATTGATTTGAATTCATGCTTAGATACAGTAAATTGCTTATACTAAACAAAGATTAATTTCATTAAGTATGCTAAGTAGTATAAGGAATCATTTTTAAGTCTTTTAAAACGAATATACTGGATTAAGATTTATTCATTTTACCATTCGACTAGTATAATCATTCCTATAGGTCACACATGCATAAGAAATGTAACGCCTCGGACCTGCCACCTAAGGCCCGGAGTGTTATGAGACCAATCATATGTCTGTGATACCATTCACACAGCAGAAATAAACGTTCATCTGCAAAAGTGGCCGGCACACTCTTGGCTTCTGTGTCGCCTTTCTCCCAGCTCTCTCAAGTTCCTTCGATTGCAGACGAAGGAGGAAGACAAAAATTAACCGAGCAAAAAAATGCTATACCAAGTAGTGTTTTTTAATTACCATGCGTCAATCGATGGGAGGCTCGCAGATTAAAAATTGTTTAGTCCATCCAGCGTTTTTTGGGACACCAATTTGGAAAATAAAGTTTAGTATGAACTATTTTTAAATAATTTTAATTGAAATAATATTAAAATTGAAAAAGAAAAAACTTGTATTATGGCCAATAGCCTAACCTGGGCCAAAATCTATAGAAAAGTGCCTAGAGTTAGGATTGTACAGAAAAGTGATGTTGACTAATTATAGGATGCCCGGTTTATAGATACCTTAGTCAAGTTTTAACTTTCACGTTTTAGTTCTGTTTAGGTGTGGAAAATAATTTTTATTTCTAATTTAAAATTTTTAAAAATTATTAAAAATGTAATATTTTTTTCAATATTTATATGAAAATCAGCAATAAATATTTTTTGTATTATTTGATTATGGAAATAATTTATAAAAAATAAATTTAAATAATTATAAAATATTTTAAAATTTCAAATTTATATATAAAAGTTGGAAAATATTTTTTTTTTGCTATATTTTTAAATCTTATTTTAAATGTATGAACATGAAATTCGGATGTTGAACTTTAATTTGTATTGATTATTTATAGAGTTCCTTTAAATCCATATAAATCAAAATCAAATTCCTTCTAATCCATAGAAATCAAAATCAACCCTCAAAATCTATGATATCAAATTTAGTTTATATACTTTTAAATAATTAAAAATAAATTATCTTGTTATAGTTATTCTAAAATATAGAAATAAAAATGAAAAACTACTTTAGAGAAGCAAACTCTTTATCTTCTACTCTTTTTAAAATGAACCTTGAGAAATTTAAAAAAAAAAAATTGATAATTTTTTGGAACACTGAAAAATGAAAAACCAAAGATGTTCTTCACAATTGAATGGGCCCTCAAATTTTTTTTTTTTTGTAAAACTAAATAGAAAAAGTATAATATGAAACAAAAAATAGTACTAAAAAAGAATACAAAATAATAAATAAAAGTTGTGTTAATCCATTTGGGCATGTCTAAGTCACTCAAACCACATGAGTTTATTGAAATTCATTGATTTTCACATGATACAATGTATTTTTTTCAAATAATATAAAATTTGACAAAAATTTAAGTCCAAATTACTAATTTCTTATGATGAAATTAATAGTAGTAATAAAAAGACATATTATTTCTACACTTTGTCTCTTAAAAAACATTCTAATAGTCAAGTTTGAATCATTTTCATTCTAGGCTTTCAGGTTGAATTCTAAAAGAGATGCGAAGAGATATAGAATGGGAGATCAGCTGCCCTTTGTTGTATACCCGAACTCTATATAAAATTTTATAATCACATAAAAGAAATATTATTCCTATGCTTTATGCCATGCATATGGTTCATTACGAGGGATGATTAGGTTGAGAGATAATCTATCTATTATTCCAAACCTGTTGGGTCACATTAGTCTTTTCTAGAGTGGTACTTCGACGCATACCGAGCATACATAAAAAAAATCCGACTACATATGATGCTTTCGGGGCACTACTTTAAATGATAAGCAAGTGGGTGGCATGCATTTAATTTACAGTTATAACTAAGTCACTCAGGAAGACTGGCAAGTCGGTCAACATTGGCATATGTGGGTGGCGCATGAAGTCACCGTCGACTGGGTAGAATTCATGACCAAAGCAAATATGGTCACCGACAAAGTTCCTATTCCATTTCTGAAAATTGGCAATGACCTCTTTTCACATTATATGTGTTACATTATATGTGTTTAGCACGGGAAGAGTGTATGAGTAAAGCTTGATACATATGAGTGATCATCAATTTGATTCAAAAAATTATTGAGTCTTGAGTCTAGCTATATATATAAATACCATTCATTTATTCTATTTTTTCAATATGAGATAAACTCACAAGTAAAATTTTTAACAACTTTTCTCTCTCACTTGTGATTTTCAATTGCTTTCCCTTGAACGAAAATCATTTCCCTCACGAGAGCAAACCTAATTCTTTAACAGTTCTTCAAGTTAGTCTTACCACCGCTTCTTACGTGTATCGAATTGTATTTAACGTGCCTCCGAACCAATCTTGCCTCCACGTCTTGACCATATTTAGATCTATCTTCCAAGCTTAGATGATCTTTAGTGGTCTCAATCACACACTTGATACTCTAATTGTTAGTACTTTAAAAGAATTAACTTCATACCTTGACTTTTTCCTATATTGCCACTCACCTAGAGTTACAAACCATCAGCTCTAATACCACTTGTTAGTACCGATGGAGTCCGAAAGTAGGCTTGATACACGTAAATGAACACCAACTTGTCCCAAAAGCTTAAATGTAGTGATTTAAAAAAAAAAATTAAAACTCTCTCACTCCTCTCGATTTTGAAATGACGGTTTTATATTAAAATATAGACATCATATTTTTGATACTGACATATGTGATGACGGTATTATATTGGGAAATGAAATGACAGAAATGTTAGTTTTTATACTAAGATGTGGAAATGAGAACCCTGATGGATCAATGATATACATGAGAGCACGGTACCGTTGTTAGTGAATGAGTTAGTGCAACCACACTACTCAGGGAGAGTGTTACTATTGGAAGTTGATTGGGCCTGCGGAGAGATGTTGACCGTCCTTGGGTCTGAACCAAGCTGTGGTAAACCAATCGTACTACAAATGCGTATAGTTTGACTTAGCCTGGTAGGCCAACCATGGTTAAATCCCACCTTCAAGCCGCACAACCCAGTCATGTGGGGTTATTACATGACAGTGATATAAAAAATATACATGGTGATTCTACATTAAAAAAACATATTTTGTTTCGTACACAGAGAAATTTATTGAGCATGAGCATTTTTTCTGAGAAAAATATATGATTGCAAATGTATATATATATATATATATATATATATATGGTTATGACTACAGTTTTCATGATTTCTCAGTTAAATTAACTATTAAATGAATGTGATATTGTAACGACCTACTATTTCACTAGGTTTATATATATATATATATATATATATATATATATATATATATATTGCAAAATTTACAATGCTCTGATACCAAATTGGATTAAACCCAACCATCAACCTAAGCAGCGAGAAGTAGAAATCAAATAAACATAACCATATGTATTTATATACAATACCAGAGTGGTAAAATGTTTCCCAAAATATACATATATGACTGTTTTCTCAAATGCCCTTAATTGGCTAGGGTATACAAAAATACTCCCAAAAATACTCACTCTACTATCAGGGCAACACTAAGGCCCCTCTATCTGCGAGCTTGGTTTGCTCACCTTCCTGGATCACCTGAAAAATGTTAAAATAATGGGATGAGCTAATGTTCAGTAAAATGAAATATACTATTACTAGTGTGTGGCAAATGAGTTACAATATTATGAAAATCTATTTCTATATAATAATGTATAACTGGATCTGTAAATACAGTACAAGTAATAGAAACCACCACCATTTCCATGTTACTTAAAATATTTGTATTTTAGGTTACTATTCAAAATACTTCTAATGTACATAAGTATATTCTCTATCTCTGTAAATCTGTATATACATAATAATAACTGAAAACTTCCCTATGGCTAACTATATGTCATGATTTAACCCCTTATAACAGGGTTGTACGGCCCGTAAGCGGGATCTACCCTGGCTGGCCAACCAGGGTAAACCACTATACTCCCTCAGTCAGATCGGCCACTCCTCAACCCATATCTGATGGGGAGCCTGTCCATGTCTGGGCACGATCGGCCTACTACCACATATTATCTGAATAGGTGGTTGCACTCTGAACCGAATATCTGTAGTTACGGTACTGTGCTCTGATGTATGCTCCAACAGCGTCTGATACTATATAATATATTTCTATATACAACTATCTAATTTACCATGATTCTGAAATAACTATATTAACCATGACACTGAAATAAACTTTAACTGTGTTAACTGTATTTCTGAACTGAATTGTAATTTGTAAGTCATGGTATTGAAAACTGTATAATCATGGTACTGAAAATTGTATAATCATGGTATTTAGTAATAACTACAAAATATATCCACTGGCTGTATATTCTATAAAACGTACCCTAAAAATATTGTAAAACATGCTTCTTTAATATATTTATATTCTCAAGCCACACAGTAATTTAATACATAATATTCATAATTAATAAACTGTATAAAATCCTGTTGTGTATAATAATCTGGTAAAAATATACATTTCATATTGGAAATCATTTTAGAACTACCTAGCATAGCATATTTCCCTTACGTGATTTCTGCTAAAATCCCCCTACTGAGACGGGTCCTACACCTGCAGGGTTCTCCACTCAACACTTTGAAAACCATATATCTTAGAACAAAACGTCACTATTTCTACGTTTATAGCATTTCCTACAATTGCTGGAAAGTCAAATTCTGAATAAAAATCCTTACCCTGAATTTGGGATGAATTCCAACTTCGTTCTACAGACGATCCGCTCCAGAAGACTTACAGAGAACTCTGCTAGGAGTGTCATGGTGGCCTCAGATCGTCAATCCGGCGACTGACGGAGCCGAAATCGAAGAAAGAAGAGGAAGGAACCGTAGGGGAAAGGAGAGAGAGAGAGAGAGACTGCGACCGAATTTCTGCGATTAAAATCATTTAGGGCTATTTATATTGCGGATTCGTCGATGAGTCACGTCACCTCGTCGATGAATCCTGTAGAAAATTCGTCGATGAACCTGCACCCTCATCAATGAATTTCAGACTTCCAAAAATCCTCTCTCGGCATCTTCTCGTCGACGAAACTTGCCCTCATCGACGAGATCCTCTAGTACCCTCGTCGATGAATCCCATGTGTTCATCAACGAGGCCATGAAAAAATCCCCTGGGTTATTATATTCAAAATGCAATGTCGTCAACGAACACTCCGTGTTCGTCGACAAAGTCGACTGCCTCCTTCTATTACTATTTCCATTTCTCTCCCTCTTTATTATTTAAATACTATTATTCTTTGGGTCACTACAGTTATGATACATTAAAACTCATGTTGCCATACACTGATAATAATTTATTTCGTCTTACTGAGAGATGTCTCACTCCAATAACTTTAAATATTTCAGGAAATCCAGGAAGTCGTACTTAGCGAGTTTCGAGGTAAAGGAGACTTAGATACTGTAGTCAGGGTAAGTAATTGCGAGACACGGTTATGCTTTGTGTATTTTGGGATATATATTATATATATTTGGGGAAATATATGTGTATTCTGATGGTATTTACTGGAATTGGTGTATTCCCAAGAGGGGAGGTGAATTGGAGATTTAAAATTTTCTCCTAAGTTTACTATCCAGTAGCAGTATAACACAACATAGGATCTGTCTATGCAATTATAAACCCAATTATTCACAATAATAAATCATAAACATTCAAGTGCTGAAATATAAATTGCGAAAATTAAAAGTAGGCACAAGAAATGTTATCGGGGTTCGGCCAATACTACCTACGTCCCCGCCTCAACTCGAAAGCCTAAGGATTACCATTATTGCTCACTTAACGGGTGGAACCGCACCGTTTACAACTAGGTCAAATTACTCTAGGGCTAACCTCAACCTTTACACACTCTCCTTGCTGGGCAGAGAAGGCCCTACAGATCCTTACGGGCTAGATCAACGCTCCCTCAAGCCACGTCTGGAATATAATAATGAATGCCAAATTTTTGTGTACAATTCTAATTCTTCTAAACCCAAGCAGATATGTACCAATACGCACATGCAATAATCAAAGCACCTCAAGCAGATAAGAACTATAAGTTCAGTGAAATACATATGCAATAACAGTCAAACTAATATCAATATTTAATCAAGAACAAGAGTGCATTCTCAATCAAACTTTGAAACACTTTATCAATATATATATCAATCAAAAGTGGAGTTTCAAAGATTTCCAACAAATGTAATCAAAATATTTCTAAAATGATTTTCTTAAAATTCTAGGGCAAGAGATATTTGAAAAATAAGCTCGTGAAAAAGATTTTTGCACAAAAACAATACAAGCTTACAAGTCTTGCCACACAAGTGCCAAGACTCACAAGCTACAAAGTTTCCCCACACAATGATTATTAATTAAACCGGGGGGGGGGGGGGGAGAGGGGGGAAACTTTAGCTCAACTCTCAATAGAAAAATAATCAAACAATCAAAGTAATGAGAGTTATAGCTTTAGCAAGCAATGTAGGATGATTTAAAATACTCTCACTCAAATAGATTTTGCCAAAGAATGATCAAAGGATGAGTATATGGGTTGTGTATGAGGAAAGAGCTCTCAAAAAATTCAGAGAAAATTTTCTTAATCAAACTCCCAAATCTTAGCTTAATCTTGCAAATGAAACCATATATATATAGACATGCCAAATATTTTGACTGTTAGGGACATCGAGGGAATTATTGAAATTGTTTTAAACATCTTTAATCAAAATAACCCTGATTTATCCTTAATTACCCGCAATAAAATTTTGGCTAACCTAAGGGTTTCGGTCGACCATATTCAAGATTCGACCGACCGTAGTATTATGTTTGGTTGACCAAGTCAATTTTGAACTAGAAATATAGTCGACCGTCTCAAGGCAATTTTTGAACCCTTCGAGGTTCAGTTGACCGAGAGAGGTTCGATTGACCATCTTTATAGGTTCGGTCGACCGTATCCAAGTGAACTAACAAATTTGATTGATCGAGTGTATGGGGTGTCAGGCACGAAGGGATTCGGTCAACCGTAAGTTTCACATTCATTTTGTAATGGTCGACTAAGCAAAGTCAAAGTGTTGACTTCAGTTTGGTCGACCGAAGCCTTTATATAGCTTTGGGTTCGGTTGACCGAAACTACTTAAAGTGTGTATTTGGGTTCTGATTTTTAATTGAAGTCACCCCTGTTCACATAATTATAACTTCTAAATCATAGGAGATTTGTTATGTGGTGCTTGGGGACCTAAGGTCAGTCTATGGTCTAGGCTATTCAAGTATGCCTAAAAACCTGGCGAAGGTTGATGGAAGGTGATCCCTAAGGTCATTCTATGGTCTTTGAGCTTATAGTCACTACATTGCATGTCATGCATTAATTATTACAGACGTTTCAATAATTATTACAGACTCAAAATAAATAAAAGAAAATATAATACAACTTGAAACAAAGTGTCGGCCTTACAAATCTTAACATCTTGTTTTGATGCTAACAAACAAGTAGATCTTAACATGCTTTGTTTAAGTGATAAATTGTCAGGACTCAATGATGAATGCAAGGTTAAAGAATTCATGAAAGCTTGTTCTTCAAATAAGGATGATTATATCAAGCTTGAGGCATGGATTCAAGAATAAAAGCTTAGGTGATCAAGGACCTAAGGTCTTTCTAGGGTCTATAAGGACACCGAAAAAATTCGGCGTCATTCGACCAAAGGGTGATCCCTAAGGCCAATCTACGGTCTTTGAGCATTCATCCCTATCATGCATGCAGATGCAGTTATTATAGATCGCATTAAAATATTACAGAACTAAGATAAACATAACATGAATTACAATACAAAATAAATCTTCTAGGTCTTCAATCTTCAAGACTTCACGTGCCATCAAATGATCAAGTTAGTATGAACCTGCACGCAAACTTGATAGACATTAAATACAAAGAGTATTTGTCATTATCAAAACCGGGATATGACCAATAAGGTCAACACACATACTAAAATATAACCAAAAAACCACAGCCATAATAATCCTAAAGGTTTAACAATCACATGCAAGAGCATATGATAAATCAAATGACTGTGGCAAATCAACAAGTTTCAAATTATGATTTTCAATAAGAACATTACATTTAAGCACATGCCACACATAATTCAAAACAAATCTAAGCTAAAAATGTTTTGGAGAGCATAACAGGGTAGGATTTAATTTTGAATGCTCCCCCCTATTGATTTGAATTCATGCTTAGATACAGTAAACTGCTTATACTAAACAAAGATTAATTTCATTAAGTATGCTAAGTAGTATAAGGAATCATTTTTAAGTCTTTTAAAACGAATATACTGGATTAAGATTTATTCATTTTACCATTCGACCAGTATAATCATTCCTATAGGTCACACATACATAAGAAATGTAACACGCCCCGAACCCGCCATGTGGGGCCTGGAGTGTTATGAGACCAATCATACATCTTTGATACCATTCACGCAGCAGAAATAATTAAATAACCTCAAACAAAATACCAGAATTTTATATTTACATATGCAGACCCATAAAATACAATCTCATTCTTCATATTACATAACCAAGATAAAATATATTAAACATAACACTAAAAACATATCTATTTTGGTATCCATAAAAACTAAGCCCAACCTAGAGCTATCTAAGCTCGATCACCTAGAAGACCTAAAAGATTAAATATTCATTGGGGTTAGACACCTCTCAGTAAGGAAGAAATAAGTTATAACAGTGTGTGGTTGAAGTGTTTAATATAATTACAAAATACACAAATAATCGTATTTCACTATCAATAGTAGCTGAGAGAAAATGCACCCTTAAATCAAATCAATGTCGACTTCTCTTTTACTCAATCACATACACACATACATCATTTTTTTACTGATAATTCCCGAGAATAGAGAAGTTTACCCGCCCATACTAGTAGATTCCCTCTTCTCTAGTGCTAGCACCAGGGCACTCACCTTTCTCAGTAAGCCGTCGGGTTATGTATCCAGGTAAAGTCTCCAAGAATAGGGAAGGTCACCCACCCATACAAGTGGCTTCCCTTTGCTCTGGCATCCATAGATAATTACTGGAGTACTCTCCTTCTTCAGCAAGCTCTCAGGCGAAGTATTCTACTTTATCGTAAAGTAATTAAAGCTACACGCAACCAATGCCAATCATTTCACAGAATTCCATACATAACACATACCACAACCAATCCACACAGGATATACACATTTTTCATTCCTACCCACACAAGGTCCATATCCACACAGAATGCAACATCCACACAGGACTCTCATAAATACAACATATACGTCCACACAAGACTGGTCCACACAAGACTATCATACATACAACATACCTTTCCACACAGGACTATCAACCACACAGGTTACATGGTCCACAAAGGACTAATCATCACTCAGATTAAAACACATACCACCCTGTCCATGATAAATAGGTAAAACAAACTCCTCATACCATTGTCAATGTTTTGCCCCAATATAAACGGTCATATAACGACCTCCTCATACCACTACCAATGTTATATGACGGTTATATCAAGTACGATATAACAACCTCCTCATACCACTGCCAACGCTATATCGCAATTTACATGAACCACAACACAAATCAATATCAAACCAACCACTCAAACACATCCACGCATCTACCACAATATACACAATCTGACAGTATCCACAACCAACTAGTATTTTCAACCAAACAGAAATCACAACCCAAACAGTATTCAAAATCATGCCATAAATCATAATTCCACAGTACTTGCAACCATTTAATTATCAAAGTTGTTTTCAAGCCACACAATTTTTTCCAGTATAATATATAATCAAAAATAATATTTTCAATCCCTGCACTGTTCAGAAAATTATACCAAAATGTATATATATATATATATATAAAATTTTATACCCCAAATTTATTTAGTTTAAAATTAATAAAAATCTATCATAAAGTATTTTCCCTTACCTGCTCCTCAAGATTCTGCCTAAAATGGAGCGAAACGAGACCCTGTATTCCAAAAATCTCAACTTACTCAAATCTTATAAAAACGTTCATTTAATACTTCCTAGGTTCCGCATATCTCAAAATAATAATAAAACCCTAAAATATCTCACTTACCCTAATTTTGGGATGTTTCCCAAACTTCTCAAATCGAAATTCTACTTCGCCTATGTTACAAAGAATTTTCCCAAGAGTCTCGTGGTAGCTTCTGATCGTCGACGGGCTAAAATTGGGCTGGATTCGAAGAGAGAAGGCAAAGGGGCCATTTTTAGAGAGAGAAACATAAGAGAAAATGAAGTCTTCAGATGAAATTCTGATTTTTGCCTATTTATAGGCAGCCTACCATGTGGCCTCGTCGACGAGTCCGGATGTCTCGTTGACGAGCCCAAGAACACAGTTCATGGATGAAACCAGGAGCTCATCGACAAAATTCAAAAATATAAGAACCTATCTCGGTAAACCCTCGTTGACGAAACATGTATACTTGGCGACGACGCTTAAAAGATTGCTCGTTGACGAGAAAATTTCTTTTCCCTTTCTTCTATTTCTCTCTTTTCCTTTTATTATCTTTCTTATTATTTTAAATAGTTAAAATTTTTTGAGTCATTACATTCTCCCCTCCTTAAAAGAATTTCGTCCTCTAAATTTATTAATCACCCATTTCTCACAACTAAAAAGCTAACTAAACACATTCACACATTTAAATCAATTCAAAAATAGGCAAAACCAAATTATGCAAAATCAAACAAATATAATACGCATGCTAGCATAGACATATTACCTACGCCTTTAGCATTGTCCTCCTTAGGTGTACCCAACATATAAACATATGCTGGGGCACCGCCGCCGCAAGGCACCAGGTTGTTCCTCTGATTCTAATTCAGAGCAGGTGCATTGTTCGGCAATTCTCGACATTCCCAAGCTATATGACCATATTTACCGAATCTATAACACATGACACCTCTACTCTAGCATTCTTCTCAATGCTGCTGGTTACATCTAGGGCGGTGGGGATGTGATGAATCACCCTGTCATCCTCGATCATTTCTTTCCGACCCCTGACCTATAGCATCTCCATATCCCCTCCACAACCCTTGTTTGACATTTGTTTGGCAGCGGGGAGAGCAGGCCTTTTTCTTCATTTGATGCCTCTGCTCCTCCCTACAGACTTGACTCTACAATAGTGACTTTTTCTACCAGTTCTACGAAATCCTGAATCTACAAACGTGTCATGTGCTCATGAATCCTATGATTTAGGCTCTTTTCAATCCATTTCACCTTTTGGTATTCATATGGAACCATAGAAGGTGCAAAGTGAGATAGTTCCATAAGTTTAGCAGCATACTGCTGAATAGTGAGACGCCCTTGAGTCAGGTTGAAAAATTATTCCGCCTTTAAATTTCTGGCAGTGCTGGGAAAATATCGATCATAGAAGACCTACTTGAAACGACCCCAAGTCATTGTCATAGGTATTGCTCGTTGTTCCTCCAAAAACTTCATTGCATGCCACCACCGTTTAGCTACTCCTGCCAGTTTGAAGGTGACAAAAAGAACATTCTGCTCCTTAGTGCAATTCAACACTGCCAGTGTCTTCTCCATCTCTTGCATCCACATCTCAACCTTAATCGAGTCAGTACAACCCTAAAAGGATGAGGGTTTCATACAGGTGAATTGATCAATCGTGCAACCCTGGTGCACTGTGAACCAAAAGGTACTGTCCTCTTCTTATGATCCTGTGCCACCTCATCCTCTCAAAGACCAGCCCCAACTACGATGGTTTTCTCCACCAGAACAGAAAACTCCCAAATATGCAGCATTCCCACCAGCCTACGGATGTCCTTCCTTAGGCCTTTCTCGAACCTCCGAGCCTTTTTGTACTCGTTCGAGATCATACACAGTGCAAAGTGAGACAGCTCAATGTATCTAGTTGCGTAACTCTGCAATGTCAGGATCCCCTAAGTCAGAATTGAGAATTCATCTGCCTTTGCATCATGAATGGAAGTCAGGTAGTATCTCCTGAAGAATACCTCCTTAAAATAGCCCCACGTCATCCCTGATGAATCAGTTCTTTGCTCCTCAAGCAGACTCACTGCCAACCACGACCTCTCAGCTTCTCTTGCCAGCTGAAATGTGGCATAGAGAACTTTCTGCTCATTGATGTAATGTAGAACCTTCAGTATCTTTTCTGTCTTTTGCACTAGTTCTCTACTACAATTGGGTCGAATCCCTCAGTAAATGTCGGAGGATGAATGCGAGTGAACTTCTCAATGGTGCGACCCACAGTCGTAGGTGGATGCTCCTATCCCCTAACACTTTGCCCGATCTCTTGCATGATACGCCTGGTCAAACCCCGAGGCACGGAAGGTGACCCTTGACTCACAGTCCCCTCTGAGCTACTATCTCAATTGCTATCCTTGGGCTCCATTCTGAAAATAGTATAGGAATAGATTAACATTCCTATATCGTAGCACAGTTAACACAATCATTGCAGAATAATCATGTTAAACTCTAAACTCTCAAGCCTAGGTCTGTCATACCGCACAAACATGAAACCATGAATGGTTTGCCATGATTTTACTGAAATCGTCATTTCAGAAAAAACATAGAACACCACAAATGAATCCCCGTCTAGCTACAAGAACACCCTCGACCTACTCTACCCATTCCCTACATCTTATACTCTGGTATGTTCACAAAATCACTCCTAACCAAGTCCACATAACCTAACAATCTCGTTAGCTCTGATACCAAGTTGTCATGCCCCAAACCCGAAAATGGGACCCAGGGTGTGATTTTGTAACCTAACATGTCCATGTATCTTACAACCAACCATGATACTACACATTATAAGGGTTTGATATCATAGGATTCACGTATACCCTATCCACAATGATATACATAAGATACGCAACGAAATAATTCAACTTGTTACATCGTATTACCATACAAGATTTTATACAAAACAGGATCTAATTCCCACAATACATAACATACCATGGGTGTCTACATAACCCAAAATGACAACCCGGAAAAAGAACAGTACTTACACAAGTATTCCTACAAAGCTAACCAACAACCAGCTCTTGAAACGCTAGGACGCTAGTTTCGGCTACTCGAGGGACCTAAAAAATATTTGTATGATAGGGGTGAGACACCTCTCAGTAAGGGAGAAACATGTTATATGAGTGTGTGGCACATGAGTGTTATTTCAACAGTAAAATATAAACATTTCACAATTCTAGTATTTTCACAAAATAGTTCCAGTATACATCTCACAAAACATCTCGGTCTAGTGTCATCACACTCTTCAGTCTAAGTTGGCTGCACGACAAGGCGCCCTCGGTAACCTGGAGTAGCCTAAGCCCCACAGCATTCAACCGGCACAGACATGGTACTAACTCATACCCTTCAGTGACCAACTGGAATCATAGGTGGTATTGTACACCCTCGGCCTCAAGCCGGATATCACCGCCTATAGTATTATTCCAGCACACCTCATATCTCAGCCTTCAGTTGTTAACCGGCACGCTTCAATTGTCTTAGGCGTTCGGTTTTATCTTGACTTGAAATTTTCACAAAACCTGGACCAATTTGGAACTCACGTTCCTATATCTCATTTCAAATACTCACAACCTAAGGTAGTTAACCGGTACGCTTTTTCCCAAAACATATCATTAATAGCCTACGGTAGTTAATCGGTACGCTTTTCCACAAACATACCATTCAAAATATATAAGCTCATTCCACACTTATTTGGGCATACAAACAATCTCATATCAGGTATTCCAAAAATAAAATTTAAAATAATCAAAGGTATGGTCATCTCGATATTACAGTTTAGCCAAATATATAATTTTCTAACAGAAACGAAGATGATACTCAAAACCCCCAATTTTCCCAAAAACTATAAACCCGAAAATTTTGTAATTTCACCCAATCGATTTCCCAAATAAGTAGCCAAAATATCCATAATAACATTAACCACAGTTTTGCCGATTCGAATTACAAAAACAAATGATATAACTAGAAACCCCTTACCTTTCCCCAAAAACCAAAATACAAACTAAACGGCTCCAAAACAGCAAACCAAGTTTCTAAAACCTAAAAATCGAAGAACACTACTTCCATATAACCCTACCTACTACAAATCTATCAAACCAAAAATGAAATTGAACCCTTACCTCGATTTTGGATCAAAACCCAAAAATCCTCGAAATGAAATTCCAATCCACTATAATCGTAGAGATTCTCCTCCTGATCCATGTGGTAATGTCGGATTGTCGACTCGGGTAACAGGTAGCCTAAATCTTAGAGAGAGAGAGAGAGAGAGAGATTTGGTTCGAGTTCTAGAGAGAGAGAGAGAGAGAGAATCTTATTTTCTTTTCCATTAAGCAAGTGATTTAGATATTTATAAACCTTTGACCCGACCAACCTCGTCGACGAGACGACGTCCTCGTCGACGAGCATAAGAAGGGAGTTTGTCGATGACGGCGTGACCTCGTCGACGACGGCGTGATCTCGTCGACGAGCCTGAGATTTCAAAATTCTCAAAACTTCTCGGCATCCTCTCGTCGATGAACCTCTGAATTTTATCATTGAGATGGAGAAGGGACTTCTTTGACGAGAGAAGGAACCTCGTCAACGAGGCATGCCAATTTTCTCTTTTTAAATTTCCTTCCCTTTTCTTTCTTATTTAATTCAAAATGCTTGAGTCGGGTTCTTACAGCTAGCGCAGACCGATTCTACCCTTAATTGGGCAGTAATCAAGTGTTCTAACCGCACTTCAAAAGGTTAGTGGTGACTCCATACATCATGTTTTCCATGAAAATATCATTTTAAAAACCACCTTTTCTAGTTCACGTACCCTGGGGCTACACACACATGGTCATGTTTCCACCCTACGCAGGGTAACGTCGCGACAGCTTGGCGACTCTGTTGGGGACGCTTGGGAGTCGAATTGATGATTAATTGAGGATTATCCCAAATTTCAAAAATAATAAGCCTTCTTAACTACTCCTTCCTTATTTTGTATATATTGTTCATATGTTTATTTGTTTGTAGGTACTTTGCGAATAACTACAGTAAGTATAGGTGAATAAGTAAAGGCTTGGCTTTAATTATGACAACTTTATTGACTGAATAAGCATGCAATTAACTGAGAACACTTTGATTAAGCATCTGTTTACTTGTGAATATCTTGTTGCCATGGTTGATAAAAAACATGTGATTACTCGTTTACATGATATGTTTGAATAAAGCATGTGTTTAATTGTAAATAATGAATGAATGGATGTAGGGTAGGGGATCAGGCTTAATATTCACACACATTCGCAGCTCTATACCCAAGCTTTCCTTACTAGGATTAAAAAGGAGTGTAATAGTGTTACTCCCTATGTGGTAGAGCTTATGGGGACTCGCGAACCACTCCTCTTAGTGTGAACTTTTTTCGAACCTCTGTGAGGGAGGATTGAGTCAAAATCTAAGAACTTATTGTCTATAGGAAATAGAGTCTAACCACATATGATTGTCCAAAATCCCTCACCTAGGATAGAGCCTCGGGGAATCCAGTACATACCTTCTCCGGGGTTGGAACAGAAGCCACATCCTTCTCCACAGGTGGTAATCTATGTTTGTCGTACATATGTTTGGAAAATGTTGTGTGTTGTTGTTGTGCATTATGCATCCACTTAGGCATCCCTATCACTTGGCCAATATTTCGGAAAAAATCCTAATCATTTGTGAAAAAAGTCAAATTTTATCTCCTAAAGTACCCTACCTAGAGGAAAATGGATCATCCCTGAGATCATTAATGGATAAGGCTTTTCCCGAAACCCTGGCCAAATAATTATTTAGGCTGCACTGCATGCATCCATGCATAAGATTTAATCTCCAATGGACCAGTAATCACATTTCGATTTCCTGTAAAATCAGGTCGAACTAAAGACTAGAATTTCAAAATTGAGCCCTCCTCTACCCACCCTTACAACACCCGAAGAAAGGCGAAAGTCATGGAAGAGCAATTAGAAAGTCGGGTCTTGAGCATAGAGCAAGGACAAGAGGAGTTGAGTAGCCAAATGAAAAGGATACTTGATTTGTTACTAGACAAGGGAAAGACAGTGCAGGAACAGGATAATGAAGCTGACATGGATCCCATCCACGCTCCAGGTTTCACACTGGTCCATGGGCAAGCAGTCGGATCACCGCCAATTATCCTAGAGGGCCCACTGCCAAATATGGTCACATTTATCTTAGTTGCGCTAGTACTAGGAGTTGGAGTACCTCTGGTAATGACTACGGGGGTAGATGCAGGCAAATCTACAGTCAAGTACTGCTACGATGAGCTCGAAGAACATTAGGAGCTATTGAAGGGACCCATGCGTCCAACTCCATCAACCCCGCATACCTTTGTTTGGTGCTGAAAGTATTCCTACCACCAAAGTTCAGAGTACCAGATTTTGAAAAGTTTGATGGGATCCAGTGCCCACAAACTCACCTCTGATTATATTGCCAAGCAATGGCGGCCTACTCCGATGGTGAAAAACTGATGATGCACAGCTTCTAGAGCAGTCTAACCGGTGCGGCAACCAGATGACATAAAGACAAGGCGCGAATCCGCTTATGGGGAGATTTGGCCAACGCTTTCGCAGTTCAATACCGTCACATTATGGAGATGGCGCCAGATTGAATGGCCCTGCTAGAGATGGAAAAGAGGCCCACAGAAACCTTCCAAGAATACACCTATAGGTGGAAGGATGTAACGATCCAAGTGGACCCCTTGGTAGGTGACCGGGAAGCTATCACATTGTTCGTGAATACGCTAAAAGATCCCTACCGTAGGCACCACCTGTGAGCGAACTCCCCACAATTTCAATGCTTTCCCACATCTTATTTGCATTGGACTTCACCTCCACTTCCACATTAAGCTTCCCACTCGAAGCCATTATGGGGATGTGTGGATCTTGGAGGACACAAAGGAAAGCTACAACTACAGAAGCAAAATCAAATGTGAAAATGAGGTTGAAGGCGAAAGATCTAGATATGCAAGCAGTTGATCAATGTGGTCATGTATTTATAGCTTATTTTAGGGGAGATAGGAATGGAACTGTTCAAGTACTTCACCTTTAATTTATTTAAGGTGTACTACTTCCTTGACTTGCCGCTGGATTGGCCACGTAGTAGTTGTAATAATAATAATAATAATAATAAAGGCACTGGATGTAGTCTAGCCTGATATTGTAAACGATTGAAGCAGCTTCCTCATCCGCCGTTCTAGCCGATCTTACTATAGAGTGCATTATGTCACTGATGCTGACCGGGGGGAATTCGTTGTTTGATTCTTATTTTACTAAAGCACATGCAGCAATGCATGATTTTTTTTTCTTTTTGGTCTAAGCTGCATTTCGTACCAAAAGGAGTCTAGATGAGCTTGCCTGCCCACCAACTGATCGGGGGGAATTCTTTGTTTGATTCTTATTTTACTAAAGCACATGCAGCAATGCATGATTTTTTTTTCTTTTTGGTCTAAACTGCATTTCGTACCAAAAGAAGTCTAGATGAGCCTGCCCTGCCCACCAGCATGGACCAAAACAATTAATGGCCAGCATTTTGGATATCCACGGGCAAAGATAATATTACGCCTGATGTTTAGGAGACATTGTAGTGATTAAAATTAGCTAAGTTCTCTTATTCTGTAGTTGAAGGTTTATTTTTTGGCCATTGTGTTTTGGACATCACCTCCATAACCCACCTCTTCCCCAACAATGTATACATATATGTATGCATGTATGTATTTTCCATTTACATTTCAATTTTCAGCAGTTAGTAAACCTGAATTTTCCTGTAATAATGACAATGAAATGCGAATTTGAAATGGTTGGGAGTTGATGGTGATGATTTATTTAATTATTTATTGAAAACTTGAAATGCACGGTGACAATGATTTATCAATCACATTACAAAAGAGTTCGAGTCGAGTTTTAACATGTTTAGATTTTACTCCTTTAAACAAATGATCTCCATAATTGAGTTCGATTAAGTTTAATTTTGTTCATATATGGTTTATTTAATGGATGAGTTTAAAATAAGTACATTGTTCTCAAACGATTATTAAAAATACGTTGTTAGTGCTGATTTGATAGATTGTTAACAATATATATATATATATATAGACACATAGACGCATAAAATACGTCATTTTAAAATGAGTACTAGATAAAGTTTAGAGATGAGCCTCTTGATGAGGCAACCAACTAGTCAAATTTTCAACTTTGTACACAAATAAGTTTATAACTTATGAATAAAACTATGAGTCTTATTAAACAAGCTTATTTTTGGGCTTATAAATTATATTATTTGCAAGCTAGTAAACTAATTAGCCCATGAGTTTAAGACGCATTTCAAGCCTAACGCATTTGGTTTTCAAATTTTAAGCCTAAAGTTACGTTTTTCTCATTTATGTAGTGAACGAGTTTAATCAAATCATTATCAAATTGAAAATTGAGTTTTATTTAAAGCTTTTAAAAGTTATGAATTTAAAACTTTTAAAAGTTAAAAGCTAACTTTTTTCTCAACAAATTGTTATATTTTATTATTGTCTTTTGTTTTTTTTTTTCCGAATATTACTATATTATCAATACATTAATTACATTTTTTGCATACATGCATACATATAGTTTAAATATTTGAGATTATTTACAAATTTTTTTTATCAAACACTCAAAATTTATTTCTTCTTTCTAATATTTCTTTTAACAAAGGAATCAAATATTTTATACAACAATTTTTAATCATCTCCTCATCAGTTCCTCTTCAAAAGCCACTCGAAAAACTAAACCTAATTCTGTAAAAAGGTAAAGTCCCTTTCCTCATTTCTATGAGGATGGTCTACAGATATGCGTCGGATGTCTTTATTATGTCCAACTGGAATCCCTGATGTTTGGTTCATTCATGACACAAGACAATTAAGAAGAGTGTGCAAGAGAGAGAATGCCTTCGGTGAACCATGATTAAATGGTATTGGTGTGCAAAATTAGAATTTTGTTATATTAATTTTTTATATTTCTTTTTTTTTTTTTTTACTTTTCTTAATAACCAAATATGAAAAGATAAATTCATTCAGCTTTTTTCCTTATTATTTTTCAAGTTTTAATGGGGAGCTTTCATGTTATTTTTTTGGCTTTGATTTTTTTTTTTTTTGGTTTTTTCAATGCTGTTGATCTTTTGAAAGTGCATGCAAAATATATTAGAGGCTAGAGCAATGCTCCTTGACATGCAGAGTAGTTAACATTAATTTATTCATGACGTGGCAAAGCACAGGTAATTGGATTGCTGCAATGGAAGAATTAAATATTTTTGTTTGGGGGGGGAGGTGGGGAGGACGTGCTCTCTTCCCAGAAGGAACTTTCAATTTTTGTACGGTGCTCAGGCTATTAGAGTCATTATGAATGCAGCTAGCGAACATATATAGGAACAAATTTGCTCCTATGAAATAGTAGATGCAAAACAAAGGCAATCGAAAACTTTAAGATATGAGTAACAAGGAATTTTATGAAACAACATCTTAAAAGGAGATTTGTTATTGAGAATTGGAATAGGTAATCTGTTAATGATGTAAACCGCAGTCAAAACACACTCACCCCAGAAATGAAGAGGTAGATTGGACTGAAATCGAAGAGATCTAGCAACGGCAAGGATGTGTTGATGCTTTCGTTCAACAACACCATTCTGTTGTGGTGTATAAACATAAGATTTTTGATGAACAATGCCTTTGAAAATAAAAAATTTAGGCATGCGAAACTCTACACCATTATCAATACGTATGGCTTGTACAGTAGTATGAACTGATTTTCAACAAAAGTAACAAAAGACTGCAAGTAAAAACTGGCTTGTGCCTTAGATTGCATTAAGCATAACCAAGTGCATCGGGTATGATCATCTACAATGGTCAGAAAATACCTTGCACCATCAATTGATTTAGTAGAGAAAAGTCTCCAAATATCACAATGCACAAGTTGAAAAGCTATTGAACACTTATTATTACTGTTTGAAAATGACAACCTCTGCTGTTTAGCAAGAGGACAGATATTACAATGACCAGAATTTGATTCTTTTATTTCAAGGACAGATTTATGCAGCAAATCTAGTCTAGGCTTGGATGGATGTCCTAATCTATAATGCCAGACATCAAAATCAGAAGATTTGGCAGGAAATGAAGTAGGTACAGTGAGTAAGCTATTATTATTGAAAGCAGTATTGGAAACTGACATAGCTGAATGTTTATTGAGGAGATGATAGAGACCTTCCTTCTCTTCACCCAATCCAATCATCCTCCATTTCTGTAGGTCCTGTATGAAGCAATATTTTCCATGAAAAATGTTACAACAAGAAATGGATTTAAGAAGTTTACTAGCTGAGATTAGATTATAAGCAAAAGAAGGAACAACAAGAACATCAATGAGTAGCAAATTAGATGTTAAACGAATTGTTCCAATGTGTGTAACAGGAACAAGAGCACTAGTAGGCAATTTCACAGATGTGTTGATGGAAGTTGTTATGGTAGTGAGAGAATGAACAGAATTTACCATATGATCAGTGGCTCCGGTGTCAATAATCCATGTGAGACTAATTTGGTTTCTGCCCTGAGTGCAAACAGCAGATGAACAAGAAGGAATACCTGTCATTGTAGAGAAGAGATGATCTTCAGAAAAAGATCTTCTACTGTGGGTGAAAGGTCCAGTAACTTGAGCAACTGAAGGCTGTGACTGTATTTCAGGTGAAGGATGCATGATTGCCATGATCTGCCTAAGTTGTTCTTGAGTGAATGGAAGTTGCTGCACTTCACTGGATTGCTCAATGTTGGTTGTCAAGATTACTTGATTTTCTGAAGGAGCATTGTGCTTGTACCTTGACTTATGGCTTGGAGGATACCCATGTAATTTGTAACATTTTTCAGCCATGTGTCCTAGAAGTCCACAGTGAGAACACACAGGTCTGTCTTTCTTGCCATAACTCTGCTTATTCCTTTGATTTCCTGTAGCTCTTCCTAGCATAGCAGTTGGTTCAGTAACAATCACCGAACTAATCTCCCTTTGCCTCTTTTCTTGCACAAGCAATGCAAACACCTTGTTTATAGGAGGTAAGGGATTGCTTAGAAGGATTTGGCTTTTAATATGACCATATGACTTATTCAGGTGGCCCATCAAGAATTTCATTACATAATCTTGATTCTGATAATCAACCAAGATTTTCAAAGAAGCATGAGATGTTTCAGGAATTGGCCTGTAACTCATCAGTTCTTCCCACAAAGACTTTAATTGTGTGAAGTAATCAACAATATTCATTTGACCTTGTGTCAAATTAGAAATGGATTGCTGTAACTGAAAGATCCTAGGTCCATTAGTCAAGGAGAATCGATCTTCAAGTTCAATCCATATATCCCTTGCTGATTTGATGAACATCACACTGGAATAGACATCGTCAGACAGTGAGTTGAGAATCCATGATTTCATAGTGTCGTTACCTCGTTTCCAGGTGGCATAATTCACATTAGAAGAGAGAGGAACTTCCAAAGTTCCATCAATGAATCCCAGCTTGTTTTTGGCGCTCGGTGCCATTGTTACACACATGCTCCATGTCTGAAAGTTGTGTCGAGTAAGAACCTTATTTACCAGATGCAGGTTTGGACCATCACTACTTTGGAAGTAATAAGGATTTGAGCTCGGATCAACATTGGAGTTGACAGGAGAACAAGAAGTATCCAAAGGAGTTGCAGAGGAAGCCATGAGAGAAGAATTTCTCTAATTGCTCTGATACCATGTGAAGAAATATCTGAACGAGGAAGAGAGATTCTGAATGTGAAGAAACAGCTGAGCGAGAGAAGAAAAAAATTCAGAATCTTATTTCTGATAACCCAATATTACAGCAACTGAAAAATATATATATAAATATGAAAAAAAACTAACAAACTAACAAATAACAAACTGAATTAAGTTACAATGATATGTTGTAAATCTAACTGAATCACAACTGGTAGCTAATCTGTTTAGCAGTTTCTAGAAATGGATTTTCACTTTTGGGTTAGAAGTTTAAGATCTATTTGCATTTGTATCCAAAATCCAAATTCTAAGGTTTACCTTCTGAACTGGATTGTTATGCTTTTGGTCCAACATACCTTCTTGTAGTACAGAGTTTGATCAACATACGTCTCATTTCACCAAACTCTGCTCCCCGTTTTGAACCACACACAACTTGGCTTTGAAATTTTTGTAGTACTTCAGCAGCTCCCCATTAATCACACTGTAGGCTACAGTCTGGCTACCTTCATCTACTGCATCTAGCTTCTCCTTTGACTCTGTAATTAGAGGCAGCCGTACAAAACAAAAACCCCAGATCAAATACAAATGGGTCAAGTGAGATGCCAGTCCAAATGACATTGAGTTTCCCAAAAATTTTGTAAACTTTACCTTATGCAAACTTGACAAGGCGAACAGAGCCAACAGACTTTCCATCCCCTTCAAGAATTTGGATGCTCTTGTAACACCTTGGGAAACAGAGCGGCAGAGTCCCTGATGCTTTCCCACATCCTATCTGTACTGGACTTCACCTCCACTTCCACATCAAGCTTCCCAATTGAAGCCATTCTGAGGTATATTGTTGTTTGGAGGACACAAATGCAAGCTGCTGAGGAAGCAAAAGTGAGTGTGGAAGTGAGCTTGAAGAGGAGAGTGTTAAACAAGACAACTCTGAGATCGTAACTATCGTCGGTCAATCAACATGTGGTGATTGACTAGGTTAATTTCTCTCCAACGGTTTCCTTTCATGATTGCTAATTTATTTCCAATGGTTTCCTTTCATTATTGTATCTCCTTATTTATAATGTGTCTATAGCTAGCATACTATCGTGTTTAAAGTCTTTCCTTACTAATAAAACTTCCTTGTATATATAAACATGTAACAAACGGTGTAGGCATCGATTGCTACATGTGTTTGTAATGCCCCAATTTTTATACCATTTTTTTTTCTAACGTACATAACATATCGATCATACCAGTAATCCTATCAACGGAAGTCACAAGATATATATATATATATCACAGTGAATACACATACCAGAGTGTCAAGCAACCAGAAGTTTATAAATCAACATACTTCCCAAAATAACAAAATTCTAGGGGGAATCATCCATTCTTAGTTTACACACTCACCCTGTATGTTAGAGTACTAGCTTCACTCTATATGGAGCTCTATCACCAGCTCGATCTCGATTTTCTAAAATATTTAAATGTTTTGAGTGAAACACATCTTAGTAAGACAGAATAAATTATTTACAGTGTGTAGAAATATGAGATTCTTTGTTTCATAGCATATAACATATCAGTGATAGTATCTTATGAGAAAATATATCATTTCCATAATCATAATCGTATAGATATACAACACAAGCTTTCATAAGCTTTTACTTCCATTTCCAAAATCATTCATTCATATTCCAAGTTTACTCACGAACTTTTTGAGAATATGGAAGCTTACCCTCTCATACAAGTAGCTTCCCTCTGCCCTGAAATTATTTGCAGTCTAACTTAATTAACTCGAGTTCAACTACAACTGATACTTATCAGAGCACTCACCTTACTCAGTAAGCCTTCAGGTTATGTGTCTTACTTCACTTTAATTATTTATTTACTTACGCAATTTCATTTCTCATTTCCATTCCTTTTCCATTTTCCATTTCCATATCTAGCACATGAGTATCCTCGGTAACCCACACTACTATGTCTGTAACTCATGGTTGCCCTGAGGATTTTTTCTCCATGTCATGCTTTCCCCTACGGTCGGGGTTGTTGTTGACCTTATAGGTCACGTCCGGTTTTGATAATGACAAATACTTGTTGTATTTGATGGGTGTTTGAGGTTATATGCAGCTATACTGATTGGTAAATCAATATGATGGCACAAGGAATTGAAGTTGAAGACCCTGGCTTTGATTGTATTTAATTTCTATATTAATTATGAGTCTGTAATAGTAAAAAGGTTCTCTGGCTTGTAATAATTGCATGCCTCACCTGCATGGTATATGAGGTAAGTTCAAAATGAAAAAGGCTTAGAATGACCCTAGGGCACTCACACGAGCACATGTATGTATGACTAAATGGATAGGGTGATTGCATGATTAAATAGGACCGAAATGCACAAAATATGCATGTTTGGTCGACCGTACTTGTTAGTAAAAAATCCTCTTGGTCGACCGAACTGGGTCCGAGTCAACAGTTTGACCACAACCTGGTTGACTGAGCCATGGCTAGTATATTCTTCCCGGTCGACCGAACTCCCTAGGAGTCAACACATTGACCATCTGGTTGACTGTGTCCAAAATGTATAACAACGCTCTAGTCGACTAAGTTCCCACGTGTGAGAACTCAACGGCCTAGTCGACTAAACTAGTTAGTTCAAAAGGTTTTCGGTCGACCGAACTGCGTTAAATAGAAAAATCACCCTAGAACCTCCATGTCCGGTCGGCCGAACTTGTAGTTCAAATGATGCCCGATCGACCAAACTTAAAGCAACTTGGTCAACCAAACTTCCTTTGGTCGACCGATGCTCTCGGGTTGCCCCACTATTTTTACCGAGGTTAATATTTTAAAACAGGGTTGGTTTAATTAAAATATATTAAAACATTTATAAGAATTCCTTATGTGCCCTGGATGGCCATAATCAGGGGAAAGTCTATATATACCCCTTCATTTGAAATGATTAGTAACAAGATTAGCAAACTTAATTAGTATTTTTTCTATGAATTTCAAAATCATTCTCTCTTACTTCCAAATATCTTACACTCAAACTTACCTTGCCATATCGCCAGAAATCCATTTGTAAGTTCGATTTGAGTGTTCTTATTCCATAGGATTGCTCTCTCAAATTTCTGAGTGTTTGATATTATTTTATTTGAGAGCAAGTCCTCAAGTTTTCTTAAGAGGTTTTGTTGATAAGTCTTTCCTAAGAAGATTTCATTTGAACTTCTGAGTATTGCACTATCATTGCAATATCTTAAGAAGTTCATATTTGATTTTGGGTGCTAAAATACTTTCAAATCATTTTCAAATATCTCGTGTGTTTTTATTTTGAGAAAAATTCTTAGGGAGATATTTGTTTATGCTTTAAGGATCTTTGTTGCAATATTCCTTGAGTGATATTATTTTTTAACACAAATATTAAACTCGTTTTTGCAAACAAAATTTATACATCTCTTGAGACTTATATATTGAGAAATATCATTTGTTGAGATATATGAATATTTGCTATTATCTTTGTCTGAGCATTATGATTGAAAATATTGTGTGATACAAAGATAGTACTATTTGCACTCTCACTCACTAATTACAATGCTTGCAAAAATATTTAAGAGTAGATATCTAAGACCACATTGAGCTTACTTCATTATATCATTTGGTGGTGTATGTAATTGCTTAGATTTGGCACACATCTGCTTTATATGAAAGCATAATCACTGTACCAATTTCATTATTGTGAACATACTGAGTGTTTCCAGGCATGGCCTAGGGGGTGGTAATCCAACTTGGTAAGGATTGGTTATAAAGGTTGAGGTCAGCCCTGTGCTAATTGACCTGGTTTGTTTAGTTGCCGCTCCACCTGTTTAAGTGAGTAAGTATAGTAGTAATCCTTATGCTTGTTAGCCAAGGTAGGGACGTAGGTAATTTACTGAACCTCAATAATATCTCTGCGTGTTACTCCTCTCTACTGCTTCATGGTGCATGCGTAGTTAATTAAATTGCTCTATTTAATTTTTGGTACATATTATAATTGATTTACTTTACTTACACTAAATTGACCATAGGGTTGTGAATATACTGTTGTTAGGATACCTAGGGCATAAATTTTAAAAGTACCAATTCACCCCCCCCCCTTCTTGGGATCACAGTAAAGCTAACAATTGGTATTAGAGCCACGTAGCATAGGATAGTAGTTATTTTGCAAAGGATCTCATATGGCTCATAACTCTGTGACCCCTTTCCTTGAGGGACCATCTTCCACACGACCTCTGATTTTCAGTGGTGTTAATTACACCTTTTGAAAACAGAGAATGCGCATCTACCTTCAAAATACTAATTGGAAGGTTGGAGGATCGTCTCTAAGGGAAATTATGTTCCTATGAAAACAGAGGGTGCAACTAGAGTTCCTAAAACTGAGGAAGAATATGATGATGATGACATGAAATCTGTTCGTTTAAATGCCACTGCTATGAACATTCTATATTATAGTCTTGATATAAATGAATTTAATAGAATAATGACATGTTCTACTGCGAAAGAAATCTGTGATAAGTTAAAAGTCACATATGAGGGTACTAGGGATGTGAAAGATAATAGGACAGATATGTTGACTAGAAAGTACAAGGCCCTTAGGATGAATGTAGGTGAGTCCATTTAGAGCATCTACACTAGATTCACACACATCATAAACTCACTGCATGCATTAGGTAAGACCTATCCCATATTTGAGATGACTAGGAAGATCCTTAGAGGCTTACCTCTTGTTTGGGAAGCCAAGGCTACGATAATTGCTAAGGATAGAGACCTTAAGGCCATGACTCTAAATGAATTGATAGGTTCCTTGATCACCTATGAATTAGTCATAAATGAAAGACTTAATGCACATAATAGGGCGAAAAAAGTGACTGTATTGAAAACTTCCACTAACACATCTAGTGAATGCAGCGAACCTAACACTGGTGATGATATGTCATTGTTGACTAGAAAATTTAGTAGATTCTTCAAGAAGAATAAAAAGTCATACAAAAAATATAGGGAGTCTATATCTGAGAAGGGAGAGTCTAGCAAAAGAAAATAAAAATAAAATACTCCCACGTGTTACAATTGCAACAAAGTTGGGCACATCAAACCAGACTGTCCACTACTAAAAAATGAGGCTAAGAAAAAAAAGAAAGTCATGAAAGCAAGCACTTCATGGAATAAATTGAACAATAGTGACTCAGAATCAGATCACGGCGACTCAGAGGTCGCTAATCTATGTTGATGGCACATGGTGATGAGGTATCGTCTTCTTGTTCATTATCTTCATATTATTCATCTAATGATTGTGATTATGATTACATGCCTACGTTTAGAGAATTATAATGTGAATATATTCGTGTATCTAAACTATTAAGTAAAATGACCAAAGAAAATGATGATTTGAAAAAGAAATGTGAAAATTGGTTAAAACTGTTTGGTATTGCAAAAACATCTTATGCTTCAATTTTAAAATAAAAAGATGTGACCATTGCTGAGTTTGAGAGGAAATTGGAGAACAGCTCCAAAATCATTTTAAATTCACTGAGGGCAAATGCAATTTTAAAAAACCACTTGGTGCCCAAAGAAATTCTTTAATTAAAGAGGGTCTAGGTTTTAATTGTGTTGAAAATGTTAGACAACCTGATCTTTACATGGGACATTTCCCGTGTGAATCAAAATCTCAAGTCCCTCCTAGAGATCCTAAGTGTAGAATGAAATGTTTTAAATGCAAACAAATTGGCCATATTCAATTTGATTGTCCACTTAGGAATAAGCATTCAAAAATTAGAAAAAGTATGGGTAGTTAAGGGTGATCCAGCTACTAACCCCCGTGGACCCAACAAAATTTAGGGATCAACATCAGTTACTTAGTCCATCTTGCAGGTATGCTTAAGATCGTCCTTCTCCAAGGACAGGTGGTACCTGAATAGCGGGTGCTCACAACACATGACCGGCAACAAGGGAAAATTCGCATCAATCATTCCCAAGGATGGAGGATATGTGACGTTCAGTGACAAAGCAAAAGGGCGCATCATCGGCATATATAAGGTTGGTAAGGATCGTTCCCTTACTATCGACAATGTTTTATTGGTTGATGGGTTGAAGCATAATTTACTGAACATAAGTCAATTGTGTGGTAAAGGATATAAGGTATCATTTGAAAATGATAAATGCATTGTTGAAAATAAATCATATTACAAAGTGTTTTTTACTACAGATCGTCGGGAAAATGTTTATACTACTTCTTTTGATAACTTAACTTCACAACAAGTAACTTGCTTTTCTGTTATAAATGAAGTTAGTTGGTTATGGCACGCTTAGGACATGCTAACATAGACTTATTGTCAGATCTCACTTATATTAGTTTTGAGGGGAGATTTATCTAACAAGATCCCCTCCAAAAGGATAAAGGGTTTTTCAGACCTCACATGTATCAGCTTTAAGAGGAGGTTTATCTAACAAGATCCCCTCATTTTGAGGTCTTATTAGACATTCCTAAATCGCACCTTGATTTTCATTTTCATTTTTTAATTTATGATATTTGTTTATTTGTTTATTTGTTTATTTTAAAATAAATAATTAAAGACCATCAAAATCAATTTAGGGATAATTTATAACTAATTAGGTACCATTTGTAGAATGTGTGTGTACGGGGTGCTAATACCTTCCCCTCACATAACCGAACTCTCGTCCCTGATTCTGGTAAAGCAGACTAAAATTAGGTGTTCTAACCCAAGGTAAAGAATAGGTTAGTAGCGATTTCATTGAAATTTTAAAATCTATTATGCCTCGCTATTCCGGACCTTTCTCCGGAACGTTGCGACAAGTTTTAAGTGGTTTTTCCAGTTCACTTAGGAGGCAGCATGGGCTGCCGTGTAGGGTGTTGTTAGGATTTATTTTAAGGGTCTTAGCTAGTTATTCAGGGAGCACCGTGGGCTGCTGTGCGTGGGGGTATTTCAAGGGTTCATTGAGATTTTTATTTAAGGTTATAACTGGTTTTTTGCAGACAGCAGCATGGGATGCTGTGTGTGGGGTATTTCCAGGGTTCAATGGGGTTTTTATTTAAGGTTATAACTGGTTTTTTGTAGACAGCCGTAGGGGCTGCTATGCTATTTTTTTGTTTTTTCATAGGTTCCATTGAAGGTTTTATTTTGGGAGACAGATAAGTTTTTCATTTAAATACTTGCATATGATGTTTTGTTGGTTCTCTTGGGTTCCACATGGTTTTTATCTAGGTTTTATTTTAAGAGTCTAAGCTGATTTATTCAAACAGCAGTGTGGGCTGCTATGTGTGTTGACACTTTCTAGGGCTCATTAGCTTTATTCAAGATTATAATTGATTTTTTAAGACAACACTATGGACTGCCATGTTTTCTTTCTAGGGTTTAAGACAGCACTATGGACTGCCATGTTTTCTTTTTAGGGTTCCATCTAATTATATATAAGGTTTTAGTTTAAGAATCTTAGTTGGATTTTTTTTTTTTTAAAATTTAAATAACAACATGGGCTGCTGTGTTGATTTTTTTGAGAGTTCATTAAGGTTGCTTAGGTTTATTTTTAAAAGTCTTAGCTAAGTTTCTTATTTAAACAGCAGCATAGACTGCTGCGTTGGTTTCTTTGGGATTCATTAGGGCTGCTTTGGTTTTATTTTGAGAATCATAGTAGTTTTTTTTTTTTTTTAATAAATTTTTTGATAGTATAAGTACTTTTCAAATGCGCTTAATGATTCCTAATATTCATAAATATTTATTTTAAGTAATAAGTAATATAATCACTTTATTTGAGTAGGGGACTCAATAGTGAGTTACTGCATTCAACAGGATGTGTGAGCCTTTTTTTTTTTTCACTATCTAACAAGAAAAATAAAATAAAAAATAATGTCACTCAACCAATTTTTCTAATGATGAGATAATGCATTTGTCAAATATTTAAAACATTAAAAAATAAATGCAAAATGTGAATGCTGCCTGTGGAAAATACTTCAAATAGTTTTTCTAATTTGCGCCGCGGTTGGTTGAACTTCCAGAGGGACTCATCTTCCACCTACTAAGAAAAGAGAAGAAATTGGAATATATTACATTAAATTGTTTTGGTGTTGCCAATTAGAGGGCTCTTGAAAGAAAATTCATATATTATCAAAGATAGTGTTAAAAAATAGGTAAGCTAAAATTTCAGACTTCATTATTATAAATTAAAATTATAAAATTGATTGTTAGTTATCCTGTGAGTTTGAATGTTGAATAGATTAAAAAAAAATTAAATTTATATTAATGGTTGATCAATACATCGAGATAATTCACCAACTTTTCTTGATTTTATTCAAATTGGTATATTATTAAATATGATCTTCAATCGGATTTAGAAAGCAAATCACAATTCGACTAATCATTCGATCTGAGCCAACTCTTTAAACTATATTTTACTTATTAAAGATATATTTAGTCATTTAATTTTCATGAAATGTATGCAGTAAATTATTCGTATTATTTATTTATTTTTCATAATTCTTTTTTAAAAAATAAAGATTTAATTATATTATTTTGCTTATGTCAACTGATTGACTTGACTTTGTCGCTAGATGTTTGATTCACTTATAAAGATTGCAATTAATTGACTAATATTTTCAATAGAATTTATAAAATTAATGTTATTTTCTTAATTTACCTTATCAAATTTGAATGGAAGGGTGAAATTGTTATTTTATTAAAGATATATTTTAAATTTTTTTCACTACACTTAACAGTTGACTAACGGTTAAATAATGAAAGGTTTATTCTATCAATAAAATTAAATTTCAGTGTGTTTGTGATAATTTTTGAAAACTTGGGAGGTGAGGTGTCATATTCTAAGAAGTGAGGGGGTGCTGGTGGATTTGCCCAATCATAGTTTTATTCATTGATTTGGAATCATTTTTATTTTCCTTCTCACTTTTCTAATAAGCAAATATGAAAAATTAAAGCACTTTTCTTTATACTTTTTTTTTTGAAAAAATTTTAAAAATTTTCAAATAGGGATAAATATTTTTTTCTTTACCATGAATTTAAAAGGATTGTTTTGCACATAAATATTTAATAGTTTATGGACGTATATTATGATTGATTGGATGGCTTTAGCCCATGCGTAGTACGTATGCAAGAATTGTAAGAACTTAAAGAGTATTTCTTTAATTGATGAGAACCATCATCATGCCAGAATCAGTCATGTCAAATCATCAAAAACATTAAACTTAATCTGGAAGTGTACCTGAATCCATAGCGTTCCAAGATGTGTTGAGCTGTGCGGATGGCCTTCTAGATCAACACATAATGTCTAGAGAATTCCTTCTGAGTTCTCTGTATTCTCTTTTGGCAATGGGATGATAAAAGAAAAATTATAGAACCATCCATGTGATCCGGGGACCATAACCACTATATATATATATAACCGTTGGCAATATATGTGTATTTCCGTTTTCGCCCATCATAATACATGGAAATAACCATTAAAGTATCTAGACATTAAAGGTCCACAACCGTTTCACATACATTAAAACCCATTATAATCCAAAATAACCGATCACTTTTAAATAGGGTATTTCCTTGTTAGACAGTCCACAACACATAATTGTTTCACATATATGCCCATAATTAAATTTTGATCCAACAATCTCCCACTTGGGCTATATGTGTAACCTCTTAATTATGTATTGCAAAAAATAACCAAATAAGCTCAACTTTGCTGCCATACCAAAATGTATCTATAACCAATCCGGTTCATCAATTATACTAACATAGGATCAAAGCGACCTTTGTTACAATATTCGTAACTCGACCCATCAATAGTCACATATGCCAATACAACTGAATGACTTGGATTATGATGTGGATGTGTAGCATGGAAATTTCAAGCAATGTGATCTTAACATGCCTATTTCCAATTGGTCCACCTTAAACATTAGTGAGATCAAACCATAACATAAGTCAGAGTATGAAAACCAAACTTTATTTCTACGGAAAATAACCTCAAAATAATCCATAAACTGGAATAACTAAAAAACATGTCTATATCGAAAAAAAAAATCCATAAATTACAAACTCCCACTAAAAGTGAACATCATCTAGAAATATGACACCCATCTGAGTAGTGTACTCAAGAAACTGTCTAGGTAGCAATCCCTTAGTAAGTGGATCCGCAACCATGGAGTTTGTACCAATGTAGAAACCCGAACCTGAAAAATAAAAGAAATAAATAAGAAAAGAAGAAAGAAAAATTTAAGAGGGAAAAGCAGCAAAACTCATCGAAAAATCCCCTGTTTTCGTCAATGTGTTCCCTTTTGTGACTCGTCAATGAAATTTAGGCATCGTCAACAAAGAAATCTTGAGTGACAGGAAATTTCAGGCTTAAGGTTTGTTGATAAACCTCTTCTTTCATCGATGAATATCCTTCTGCAACTTGTTGACGAAGGCTCCATTTCGTCGATGAAGTCGGCCAAGTCAATGGCCTATAAAAATGTTTTAAATTACTTCATCGTTAAGAAAGCAAATATCTCTCTCTAAACCTACACCACCACCCCTTCTCTCTTCGATTTCTCATCGTTCGTTGCCTAAATCGATGATCGAAAGTCACCACGAGGATTTGGGGGCAATATATATGGAAAAGAAATTGTGTGGTATGAATACAACTTTTATAATTTAATTGACTGTTGTGGGTACCGAATGATGAAATATACTGTTGGAATGTGAATATTGGCTAGCTGTGAGTACATTTTACTTGAGAATAAAGATTGGTTGTGAATACTGGCTACTTGAGTTTACTAAGTGATGAACAATGTGATGTGTGTGTATGGGTCATTTTGTGTGGTTATTCGTGTGTATCACAATAGAACGTTGGCAGGCCTAAGAAGTTTGTTATATTGCCTAGATATAATCACGATATATGTTGGTAGGCCTGAGCAGTTCCTATATTCTCATTATATATTGGGGTAGAGCATTGGTAAACCTAAGGAGGTTGTTCTACTGATATACTATAGGTAGGACATGAGGATTGGTTTTGGTGGTTAGTGGTGCCTGTAACGACCCGAAGAATAATGGTATTTAAATAATAAAGATGGAGAGAAATGGAAACAGTAACAGAACGAGGCAGTCGACTTCGTCGACGAACGCTTCGTGTTCATCGACGACGTTGCACTTTGGGATGTAATGACCCAAGAAAATTTATCAGGCCCTCGTTGACAAACACAGGGGATTTGTTGACGAGTGTACAAGAGGACCTCGTCGACCAAGACAAGTTTCTTCGACGAGAAGCTATCGAGAGAAGATTTTTGGAAGTCTGAAATTTATCGACGAGGGTGTAGGTTCGTCGACGAATTTTTTACAGGACTCGTCGACGAGATGATGTGGCTCATCGACGAAGGTCGTAGTACAAATAGTGCTAAACTCATTTTCTTGCGTAGAAAATTCACCAAAACCCTCTTTTCTCTCTTCTATACGGTCCTTCCCTCTTCTCTCTTCAATTTCGGCCCCGTTAATCACCGGATCGACAATCTGAGGTCACCACGACGCTTCTGGGGAAGTTCTCTCTAAGTCTTCTGGAGCGGATCGTCGGTGGGACAAAGTTGGATTTCATCCCAGATTCAGGGTAAGACTTTTTTGTTGAAATTTGACTTTACAGCAGTTGTAGGAAATGTTGTAGACATAGAAACAGAAATATTTTGTTCTGGGATATATGGTTTTCAGGGTGTTAAGTGGAGAACCCTGCGGGTGTAAGACCCATCATAGTAGGGGGATTTTAGCAGAAATCAGGTAAGGGAAATATGCTATGCTAGGCAGTTTTAGAATGATTTTCAGTATGAAATATATATTTCTACCAGATTATGATTCACAGTAGAACTTTATACAATTTATTAATTATGAATAATATGTTTTAAATTACTGTGTGACTTGAGAATATAGATATAGTACAGAAACATGTTTTACGGTGTTTTTCAGAGTTATGTTTTACAGAATGTACAGACAGTGGATATGTTTTATAGCAATTACAGAACACCATGATTATACAGTTTACAGTACCATGACATATAGTTTTACAGTTTATTTCAGAAATACAGTTGATACAGATACAATTTATCACAGTATCATTGTTAATACAGTTATTATAAAATCATGGTAAAACAGATAGTTTTATATAGAGATGTATTATATAGTATTAGACCCTGATGGACATTATAGATACAGTTTACAGAGCACGATACCGTAGCTATAAACAATATAGAGTGCAACCACCTGTTTAGAAAATACGTGGTATGTAAGTCGATCATATACAGCCCACGTGTGGACAGGCTCCCCATCAAATATGGGTTGAGGAGGGCTGATTACATCCTGGTCGGCCATTCAGGATAGATCCAGCCTATAGGGACGGGGGGCAACGAAACCCTTTCGTAGCAAGGTGTTTTAAGTAGTGTGAACATACAAGTTCTTTCTTACCCAAGGGAAAAGAGTTTGTCAGATTATTCGATGTATGGGCAAGGTTTTCAACAGGGGCGATATCCAGGGAATATACGGCTATATTATATTATATATCCCAAGTTACTTTTGTAATAGAAACCTAAAATGTACCAGAATATTGGAAAGCCACAAACATGGAAAAAAAAGAAAGGGGGGGCAAGGTGGTTTCCAATTATTGATGGCATGTTATTTCGGAGAAGTTTAATTTTTACATGATTCATATTAGGAATAGAAAAAACATTAATCTGTTTCACACTTAGCTGTAGACTTTGCGCCACAACATTAGTCAACAAAAACAACTTTCGTGTGATTAACGCGTTAGTCTAGATCCCATTAACGTACACATTTGATCATACTGGTACACTGAATCTATGGATGTGGCAGAGTTGGGATCAAGGGCTCGGCAAGGTAGGTTGAGGGGGTTTCATTATGTATCCGCATATGCCGTTATAGGGGAATGAAGTATCTGTTGGGAAGGGAACTTCTGTATTAGCCCCAGTCTAGTTGAGGATTATTTTAGTGAGACAACCAAAAAGTACACACGAATATGTTATTGAGGGGAATAAAACATTTTTAAAGGGCCACCTGGTATTGTGTGATGATTTGTTATCATTGCGTGTGCATGGATTTTTACAATTATTATTATGTAATGTTGAACAGTTATCATTCACATAAACAGGGAATGAATCCTTTTATATATATATATAATACTCAACGTAATTATGTTAGACAAACCTAAAATACAAATATGTTAAGCAACATGGAAAAGGGTGGCGGTTTATATTATTTGTACTGCATTTATAGATTTAGTTATACATGATTATATAGAAACATATTTTCATAGTATTGTAACTCATTTGCCACACACTAGTAATAACATATTTCGTCTTATTAAGCGTTGTCTCATCCCATTAAATTAATATTTTTCAGGTGATCTTGGTAGGCGAGCTGATCAAGCTCGCAGGTAGAGGGGTTTCAGTACCGCTCTATCAGTAGAGTAAGTATTTTTGGGAGTATTTATGTATAGCCCTAGCCTAGTTGAGGATATTTTAGGAAACAATCATATATGTATATTTTGGGGAACATTTTAGCACCTTGGTATTGTATATATTTATATATGGTTGTGTTTATATAAATTTCGCTTTTCACTGCTTAGGTTGATGATTTGGTTTAATCCAGTTTGGTATGAGAGCATCATAAATTTTATAGTATAAAAAAAAAAAAAAAAAAACCTAAAAAATTAATAGCAAGTCGTTACAGTTTGGTATCGAAGTAGTGGAATTTCACAGTAATTATTATTAAAAAAATTCAATTAATTTAACAAGACGTTACAGTGCCTGTGTGGGCCATGTTATATTCTGTGTGATAGTCATGTGTGGACCAATCCTGTGTGGGCTGTGTATCCTGTGTGGATGTGAGTTTTGTGTGGACCATGTATTCTGCATAGATGTGAGTCCTGTGTGGACTGTGTATTTTGTATAGATTTGAATCCTGTGTGGACGATGTTCTTCTATGTGGATAACTTATGTGGAATGTGATCGGATAAAATAAATGGTATATGAATTTAATTGTATGTATATTTATGGTAAAGTAAAACTTTCTGTCAAGAGCTTGCTGAGATGGACGAGTGTCTTGGTAATTTTAGTTGGTTCCAGAGCAGAGGGAAGCTACTTGTATAAGCGGGTAATCTTCCCTATTTTTTGAGACTTTGCCTATATACATAGCCTGAGAACTTACTGAACAAGGTGAGCCCTGATATTAGTATTAGAGTAGAAGGAAGTTATTTGTATAGGCGGGTAATCTTCCTTAGTCCCTGGTATTATTATTAAAAATATTTATGAATTTGTGTTTGATATTCGAGGTCAGTGTTGTTATTAATTATGCGTTTTCTTAGCTGCTGTCGATAGTGAAATACAAATGAATATATATTCTGTATTTATTTAAATTCTCTGCCACACACTGCTATGATTTATTCTTTCTTACTGAGATGTGTCTCACCCTAGTGGATAATTATCTTTTTAGGTCCATCAGGCGATCGAGCTTAGAGCTTTGGGCATGGTAGAAATTTTGATAAATCGTGAGGGTGTTTGTAATAGTGTTTGTAATAACAGTTTGTGTATAGTTTTTTTTTTAATACTGGGTTCTAAGATAAACAGATAGATGTTGTTGCTTTTGGGAGTTATAGATAGACTCTGGTATTTAATTTGAGATTGTTTATTTTATTTCCGCTGCATGATTGTAGTATATGGTATTAGAAATAGGTGAATGAAACACGTAACCTTCGGGCCCCACTTGCTGGGTTCGGGGCGTTACAACGTAGGTATGTTTAGTATGATTAGTTTGTTACGATTTTGTATATAAATGGTCTTTCGGAGAATTTTTTTTGCTATTATAATCTCCCAAGACATTGTGTGTAACCCCATCTCAAGATATCATGTACTCCGTTAATATTTTATCTTTGGACAAATATATTAAATTGTAAGTGATATATTGGTGCAGTAATCAAATGCTGGTAATAAGAATATGTCGAACAATAAATCTTCCTTTGGCCCGAATTATTATTCACATGTTAAATAGACCAAAAAATTATCATGCATTTATTACCACAGATGCATGTGCAATTCTGTCAAAAATTGATCTTCCTTTGAGCCGATCAATTTTTACATACGTTACACACGCACAAGCCGTTTATATTTTAAAACAAAATTGATTGCCGCAGGAGTGGACACTTTGAATTTATTTTATAACTTATATATATATATATATATATATATATATGTGTGTGTGTGTGTGTGTGTGTGTGTGTGTGTGTGTGTGTGTGTGTGTCCTTAAAAATACCCATATTTGAATTTATTTTATAACTCCCATCCTTTGACCATCCTCCCTTTAAAAATTGTTGGGACATAATTTTAATTTGATTCTAATTTACTAAAAGATAAAATAAAAATTCAAACCAAATCTTTATTTCAAAAATATAATAACTAAATTTAAACTACAACTAAATATCTCACGATCCCTGCAAAGAATAAAATTTCCAAAAAAAAAGTTATTATTATTATTATTGGATCTGAATTTCCAGATTAAAAAAAAAAAAAAAACAAAGATTTATTCAAATCAACCCAAAGTTGAGAAACTATTTCTCAATGATTCAACATGAAGTCGCTCTTAATACCACTTGTAAGAATTTAAAGAATATTTCTTTAATTAATGAGAATCATCATCATGCCAGAATCAGTCATGTCAAATCATCAAGAACATTAAACTGAATGCGGAAGTGTACCTGAACCCATAGCGTTCCAAGATGTGTCAAGCTGTGCGGATGATCTTCTAGATCAACACGTAATGTCCAGAGAATTCTTTCTATGTTCTCTGTATTTTCTTTTGGCGATGGGATGAAAAATGAGAAATTATAGAACCGTCCATGTGATTCGGGGACCATAACCACTATATATAACCGTTGGTCAATATCTGTATTTCCGTTTTCGCCCATCATAAGAAACAGAAATAACCATTAAAGTATCTACACATTAAAGGTCCACAACCGTTTCGGATACATTAAAACTCATTATAATCCAAAATAACCGATCACTTTTAAATATGATATTTTCTTTATTAGACAGTTCACAACACACAATTGTTTCACATATATGCCCATAATTGAATTTTGATTCAACAAGAATAACCCATGCAAGTTTCAATTCATATAAAATATAAATGTGGAGCTGCATCTTTCAAGTACTGCTCTCAATTGTTTTTTCCCACAAAATTTGAAATTTGAAGGTCACGGGTTTATTAATTAACATGTCCTAATCCTATAAATTGGGTAACTATTTATTTTATATATATGCTTTGAAAAGTTGTTTTGGGACTAATTAAATATGTTTTAGTCATCTTGTTTTGTGCAAGGATGAATTTTGATTTGAATTTTTTTTTTGAGTTATTTATTTTGAAACTTAGGCTATTTAGGTAATTAATCATTGATATCAAGATCCCACCTCATATCAAAGAAGGTATGACCTACTTTGACTTATTCATCTTATAGTTTTATCTTTAAGAAAGATAAATTCATAAAGGTAAAGTGAGCTTTGACATCATAAGTTGAGAATTGACAATTTTTAGAAAGAATTCAAACTGCCCCCTAAAAAAATGTAAAATACACTATTAAATAAGCGGTGTTTTATAAAATAATGGCAAAAAAGACATAAAATTATAAAAATTATATAATGGAGAAGAAAATAAAGGAGGTGACGGAAGTTAGATTAGGAGAGGCAAGGGAGGAGGAGAGGCGGGGGTGAGAAGATAAGACAGTCCAAGATGAAAATTAGTGTGTTGGTCACATTGCATTTTTGTGAATAGTTCGTCCATGAATTCATAACTTTCGTCGACGAATTTCAGGCCTTGAAATCGCCGCTCTTGGTATATTTTTATCGACGAAATCAGGACATTCGTCGACGAACCATGTTTTAACCCTTCTAATTTTTTCTTCTATCTATTATTATTTATTAGAATTTCTTGATCTTCACAAAATTGGTATTTATTTATTATATCAACTAATCGTACAAAGATTCCCCTAAGACTATCAGCTTTCTTTATGATGTAAGTTATTTTTTAGACGTACAGTAATGAATTATTTAACTAGAGATTATTTTTTGACTGGGAATTAAATCTTATGTCATGTGCCAAAACAGATTTTTCCTTTCCACCATTGAATGGAAAAAAGGGATTTTGAAGAAGGAATCCAGCGCATTCCCAAATTTTAGCAATTGGGGTCAAGCTAAAAACAGAGAACTTCGCCGGTTGCATCATGCGCCAATCCCATCCGCCGATCTCGCCGGTTTTCCTGACTATAAGTTAAGGGATGCCATATCATTTAAGGATACCTTCCTCTACCCGCAAGGTAGGATGGACTTTGCGCTCGGATTTTTTATGTATGGTCGGGATGCTTCACGTACCCCTCTTGAAAAGACTAATATAATGCAGACTTAAATTTTGACCAATATTTATATTATATGAAAAATACATTGAATCAAGCCAAATCCAATGAATTTCGATACAATCAAGAAATCAGTAATTTGGACTTTGACACACCCAAATGTGCCAAGTTATTGTGAGAACTGCACGCTAGTGAAATAACATTTCAGAGGTGGATGCACCATGGAATGATGTTTACCTCTTCCATGTGAGTAATTATAAACAGTTGTATGGGTTTTCTTAGCATTGGTGATTAATGTGGGAGCCTCCACCATTGTAACATAACAAAGGTTAAAGCTGTTTTATCTATCTTTTCTTAAAATGTCAAAATATACTCCACGCTTAGGATTGCAAATAAGAAAAATCATTCGCAAACTACTCGATTTTCAACTTAATAATGACTTGATTAAACTTGTTCGCTACATAAATGCGACAAACGTAACTTTAGGCTTAAAAATTTGAAAACGAAACGAGTTAGGCTTGATTTGCATCATACTCCATTCGTTCAGCTCATGAGCTAACTAGTTTACTAGCTTGCAAATCAAGTCATATATAAGTCCTAAAATAAGCTTATTTAATAGGCCTCATGAGTTTTATTCAAAAGTTATAAACCTGCTTATGCATAAGGTGGAAAATTTGACTAGTTCATTGCCTCATCAAGAGGCTCATCTCCAAACTTGATCTAGTACTCATTTTAAAAATGACCTATTTTATTTGTGTGTGTAACACCCCAACCCCGAAGGTTCTGGAATATTTACTTTTTACTATTGATTTACAGTGGAAGTAAATAAACTCAATTATTATTAAACCAGAGCGCTAATTATCCATATTACAATCATTTATTTTCAAAGAAGAAAAATTACACAAGCATAAATATCTGGCATCATACTAATATTTCTAATCAATCTTTATTTTTCTATCCCCACCCGCATGCTTGTTAAGCCTGATTTCTGACATACCCTTCAGAGTTATCTGAAATAAAAATATGATTGGAGTGAGATGACGCTCAGTATGTAAATAAGATTATTATTAGTGTGTGGCCAAAATGAGTTTTTAAAAATTTCGTAAAATAATATTTACTACTATAACTTCAAAACTGCTTCTAAAATAAATGTAAATTTAAAAATTTCTGTATAAAACTTTTACCATCAATTATAACAGTAAAATTTAATAACCATTTACTGTAACCGTTAATTTTAAACTTTTAACTTTAAAACTATAAAAATATTTTACTATATACATACTTATATTTTTCCTTCTATGTTTCCTTTAAATCGTCATTTAGACACAAGAATGACCCTTTCATATAAATTTATACTTTTCCTTCAACTTATTAATAACTTTGTAGATGTAATTAAATATGTATAAACATATATTGTAAAAACCACTCTTAGGCCTATTTGCCGTAAGTCATGTTTATCCCCATGACTGAGTTGTGCGGTCCGAAGACTGAATTTAGTTGGCTAGCCGACCAAAATAAATCAACGTACGTAAACATTAAGTGAGATTTTCCTTGTTAACTCCTAGTTCGGAACCAAGTGTGCACTTAGGAGAAATCCACTAACATAAACAACCACTCTGTAAACAGTGTGGGTGTACTCTGATTCGTTTAAACTTTAAACTGCGGTACCGAGCATTTGTAACTTTGAACTTTCTTTGCCATAAGGAGTTTTAAAATCATCTTATTATAATTTATGTAATTTAAAATAATATCATGAAAATCTCATATTTACTTATATTTTCATGGAATAATGCAACGTAGAAATAAACTCATACCACACAAATTTTGTATTAAAAATATATATAATTTTTTCTTTGAATAGAAAGAAATGCTGAAAATTTACCCGAGGAGATTAGAACATTTATTAACCCAAAAATAAATAAAAGTATATTAAAGATAGAACTTTTATAATTAAATATACGTAAAAATAAACTCATGAAAATTTTATGGAAATAAGTAACATAATTGAAATTTACTTACAAAATAAACTCGGGTATGAATTTTAAATAAAAAAGAAACTAACATAATCAAATTTACTTACCTTCTTCTTTTACTTTGTGCTACGAACACAATAACTATCTCTAAGAAATGAGATCGGAGTGGGTGAGTGAGAACTTACTCAAAAATTCTCTCTCCACTACAATTTCTTTTACTTACTAATCCTTCTCTTCCTTGGAAAAATTGTTGTGAAAAATGAAGGTTGAGAGCTTTCTATTTATAGGAAAATTTTGGGGAAGAAGTGAAATTTGTAAAAGTGTGAGGAGATGAGTGAAATTATAATTTTTTTTTAAATTAAAGAATGGGCAAGGGATGGGCAAAGTATGGGTTGAGTATGGGATAGGGATGGAGGCCATGTGGGAGTGCTTGCCACTATTCCCACAAAATAAATTTTTAATTAATTACTTACCTAATTAATTAATCAATTAGTTAATTAATTATTTTATTATTTTATTATTTTTCTTAATCATTATTATCATTATTATTGTCATTGTTATTAATTTTAAATTATTTTTAGTATTTATTTATTTTATTATTTATTTTTGAACAAGAATTAAATTTAAATTTTGAAAACTCATGCGAACCCCACATGGTCTTGTGGGCCCAACGCAATTTCGAGACCCAATTAGATTCTACGTAACTCCAATAGTCCTTATACGATTTTATGAGCCCTACATAACTTCGGGACTCATGTGAATCTCACACGACTTCGGGACTTATGTGGACCCCACATAGTCTTGTGGGCCCCACATATGATACCTATATTATTATTATCTTACTATGTATTTCAATAAATTATGTCTGTCAAAATACTATTTTATGTATATGTACTGATTTACGTGTACAAACAGTGTCTATTCTATTTATCCTATGAAATTTCATATTGACCAGGCCGACCTCTAGGGAGCGACTGAACCACAATGGTTTCTGAGCACTCGTTAAAACAATGTCTTTCTTAGGCATCAAATATGGAATCAATGATCCTACAGAAAAATACTTCTGTATTGACATTAACTTAATGATCTTTTTTATTATTTTATTATTATTGTGCTTTAATTATATATATATATATATTTTTTGGGTCATCACAATCTTCCCTCCTTATAAAAATTTCGTCTTTGAAATTTGCTAATTTAAAATGAGTACTGTATAATTGGTTGTGCTATTTAAAAGAGTAAATTGATTAACGATTTGACTAAGTCTTAGAATAGATTGAGGGTCAATTTGGCGAAGTATTTTATTTTCGGAATTGAAGTGTGAATCGTCGGTCTTATAGAGGTTGAAATGGAAAAGAAATTCAGAAGATATGGAAAAGGATAATTATATATATATATATATATATTATACATGTCCTATAAATTTAAAATATACGAGATCTAGCTTTTAGAGCCTTAGATCAACGTCAACATCTATCAAAGTACTAGCGGTGTCACTGCTAACCGCCTGGGTTCTTTCTTGGTAGAGTTGACCTCTTGTAATGTCACCAGCTTGGGTCGAAAAAAAAGGAGAGAACGCTCGTTTGTTCGGCGAAGGAGGAAGAGCTGCCCTCTTCCCGAGTTATTGGTGGCCCGTATATGAGTCTCAATGCGCATCGGATTTCCTTGAAATGGTGGAGTAGGCCAGCATTATCCGAAACCCTTCGTGTGGTGACTGTGATATTGTCATTGTAAGGGGTATGGCTCATTGGTGTGATATTAGTTGTAAGTTTTATAGTCGGAATATTCTCGATAGGGATGAGGGTTGGAAGAATGGCAGGCGCACTGCTCGGGGCGGTAGTAGCAGAGGAGGTAAGATGGAGAATTGATGGGACAGTAGTTGAGATAGTGGCTTCTCCAACTGATCCCCGCCTACGCGTACGGTTCTCAAACCAAAAGCGTATATTTCTCGGCTCGATTGGACCATACCGTCGGAGTTGTGCTGCAAGCAAGATAGTCCGCTCCAAAGAAGGGAGTTCCCCTTGACTACTGTGAAAGGCCTCCTCTAAAATCTCTAGTTGTGCCTTATCGGGTTTCCATCTTTGGATCGATGATCTAGTGCTGCTCTTAGCAACTTGGGGAGTTGGGTGATTTGACAACATTTTTGAGTAATAAGACAGCTAAAAGACAAGTTGGGAAGAGCTAATCACTGCAAACCGAAATGTGATTGTTCAAGATGATAGAAAGTTGTGATGCTTAGAGTTCGAGAAGGGCGGACCCTTTTTATGAGGGAATGGCCGCGTGTTGTGGAAATTGAGAGAGAGCGACGTGTGCTGCGAGAATCGAGGGAGAGTGACGCGTGTCATGGATATCGAGCAACGCGTTTTGCACAAATCGAGGGAGAACGATGTGTGTCGCGAGAATTGAGAGAGAGCGACGCGTGTCAAGGATATCGAGCACGTATTTTGCACAAATCGAAGGAGAACAATGTGTGTCGCAAAAATCGAGAGAGAGCAACGCGTGTCATGAATATAAAGCATCACGTTTTGCAAAAATCGATGGAGAATGATGTATGTCGCAAATAACGAGAGAGAGTGACGCGTGTCTCGAGTGGCGCATTTTTCAAAAATCGAGGGAAACGATATGTGTCGCGAAAATCTAGCGAGCAGCACGTATTGCGAACTCAAGGTTCTTTTTATGTTTCTACATCTTTATTAATGCTTTAACTATAATTAATTTCATCCTTAGGTCACCACTTGGGTGGGTGGCCTAGTGGTAAGGAACCGGCTGTGCATCCATGTGATCGCGGGTTCTAGTCTCCACTATGCCCAAGTGGTCTCATGCCCTGTCCTTGCTTCGGGGGTAAGTGAGCTATAATCGATGATTTCCACCCATAAGGCTTTTTTTTTTTTTTAAACTAAGAGTACCCCTTATATATATATATATATATATATATATATATATATATATATATATATTCCATTATCATTATTATTATTATTATTATTAGATCAAATATATGTTGGACATGTTTAGCCAATTGATGATTTGACATTGGTTAGTTATTTAAAGGAAATTAGTTAATTTTTATATTACTTTCGTTAATGGAATTTTTACTATTTAAAGTTTTTTTTTAATATAGAAAAATTTAAGTTGTATTAACTTTTATAATTTTATACAAAATTAAAGATTTCATCAAAATTTGTACTCCTAAATCAAACTAGGATACTTGATGGAAATTAAATATACAATGGGAAAAAAATAGATATACATATTTAATTTACACATGCTAAGAGATTATATATATTTTTTGAATTTAAATATAATAAGTAATATTTAAATTATATTTAATTTCTTATAAACTAATACAAAATTAAAATTAAAGATTTTGTCAAAATATATATTCTTAAATTAAGTTTGAATGTTCTGTTGATAACTGAATATGTAATGTAAAAAAATAAATATTCATATCCAACTTATACATGAAATTTTGGATAAATTCGGATTTCATAATAGACTGTTTATTCATATCTATTTGTATGTGTAGCACTTCTAAACTCAGTAGGGTCTAATGTGTTATTTCTTATATATTTAGTGAAAATAATAACAGTGAAAATAAATAAATCTTAGATATTATTATTATTGTATTTATATATATATATATATATATATAAATTTTAAATTATTAATGCATTTGACAATTAATTATGAATCATCAATATAGGTACGTGTTTCTACAAACATAAATAACATATTTAAATTAATTAACGTATATTCAATAATACTACCATTTTTCTTAAAGAATTTATGATTATTACCTGTCCTTGGGAGCCTTCACGTTAACCTTATTTGCTCCAATGCTACTATCTTTAGGATTCATTCTTAAACAATGATCAAATGTTATTTTTAAATCATAAATCTATTATTAACGTATAATAATATAACAAACTAAAATAAATATTATAAACTACCCAATCCTACCTGAAATTAGGAATAGCTTCCCAAGAGGGGGGTGAATTGGCTTTTAAAACTTTCTTTTAATTTCTTTTAAGAATCCTTAACTTCTTTAAACACTTAACCAATTCTTTAACTTGTTTGTTTAATTTCACCAATCATACAACAACTTAATTAAACAACGAATCAATTAAACAAAATCTTCAAACCAAATAGTCAATTTATTTGCCAAGTACAAATCAAACAATAAACAACCAAATCAAGATATAAAGTATTTAGCACTTTGGTAATATAAGATCTTGAGATAGTTTGTTTGTTTATATAAGCCCTGTGATTATGAATTTGTAAGCCTTGTAGTTTATAATTTATACTTAGCTAATATAGTATTTACTTCTTCAATATGTTTTTCAACAACACATTCACACTCTTCTCAATATTCAGAACTCAATTAAACTCTCAATTAATTTATCCTTGAGCTGTTAACCAAGAAACGTACTCCTGTATGGTTTTTACAAAATATGGTATAACCAACGTACTCCCTTTCGGTTTCCGCAACCGAAATCAAAATTAAACTTTAGTTTACTTGATTTCTATATTACGTAGTATATATGATTGTCAAATTAAACTAACCACGCAATTTAAATATGCTTCGAAAATAAAGAATAGAAAAAGAGAGAGTGAGACCGAGATTTTTACAAGGTTCGGCTTATACCAAGCCTACGTCCTCGCCTTTGGTAAATCACCAAAGGGTTCACTAAACTTGTTCTTTTAAAGGACGGAACAATACCTTTACAGCACTCCTTGGTTAAGGCTAGAGCCCGCCTTCTCCAAACGATATTCTCTCGTCCGGTCACTCCTTACACAGGCTAAAGCCCGCCTCTCTAAGCAAAGTTCCCTTACTTAGTCAACGATCCAAAAAACCCTTGGAATCGTCAATCTACAAGAAACAAATCAAATATTGTGTACAAATAATTTACTCCTAAAAGAGCTGATTAGTACAACAATTCAGAACTATATACTTCAAAGTAAATAGCAATATGAATATTCAAATTGAAGCTCAAGAAAGTATATCACCAATTTAATTCTTTCAATGAATGAAAGATTTCAGAATTGTAGCACAAACTTGGTGAGTAAAATCAACAAGAACTCAGTAAGCTTTGTGCATGTTGAGAGCAAGAGAAAGCTTTGAGAATTTGAGAGCAATTTGAGAGAAATTTTGAATTTTTGCTGAATTTGAATTCTTGGTTGTATTGATTCAATGATCTTTGAGACTTATTTATATACTTTAAAAGGAAATTAACGTGGTCCCCAAGTGTGTTGAAATATCCCCCAAGATTCCATAAATTTTGAGTCATAAATAACCCCATTTAAAAATTTGACCGTTATGAGAAAAATCAGAATAGTCGCGTGGCAGTCGCCTGCCTCAAACCTCCAGTCGCCTGGCATGTTTATTTTAAAGGAATAGCAGGGGTAGTCGCTTTCCAGAACAAAGCCAGTCACCTGCCACACCCACCTAGGTGCTTGTCCTAGTTCAGGCAATCTACTGGTTGCATACATGCTGCTATCAACTTCGCGCATCCTTCTATTTTTCAGTCATAACTTTTTCTTTATAACTCCAAATTTGATGATATTGGTATCAAATGAAATCTAAGAGAAACTCTTACAACTTTCATGTTGAATACTTTTCAAAATAAAGAGTTTTTGATAGAGAAAAATGCACCTCAATGCTGATGTAGAAAAATTATCAGCATTTTAAAATCCTCTTTTTGATGCTTTTCTTTCCAAAAATAATTCTAACCTTTTTGAAATTATTTTTTATCTTATAAAAATAATTTCCAAGTATGTTTAAAGGTATCTAGGTCCAATAAATTAATCTAAGAGTTTCATGTATCCATATTGAAATTATTTGAAGTACTTACATGAAATTTCCTATAAACTCCTTCAAATTTCCAATTCTTGAATTCCTTGAGGTCTTTATGCTTGCTTCATCATTCTTTGTGCTTTCATCAAGTTCTATTTAATCCTCATGCTCTCATGATCTTCAAGATTTATCTTTAAATCCAGTTTTGAATCCATGCTTCAAGCTTCATATTGAATTCATTCTTTGTAGTACAAGCTTTCATCAATTCTTTAACGCTCCATCCTTAAAACAATAACAACAACAACAAAACCAAGCCTTAGTCCCACTAAGTGGGGTCAACTATATGAATCATTTTCCGCCAATTTATGTGATCATGGACCATTTCTTTTGATAGATTCAAAGACATTAAATTCTTACTCACTATCTCCTCCCAAGTTATTTTAGGTCTACCCCTACCCCTTCTACTGCCCCCCACAGTAACTAAGTCAGTCTTTCTCACAGGTGCACTATAAGGCCTACGTTGCAAGTGTCCATACCATCTGAGTCGTCCCTCCCTTATCTTATCTTTTATAGGAGCTACACCTAACTTACCACGAATATGTTCATTCATTAATTTATCTTTCAATGTTATACCGCTCATCCATCTAAGCATCCTCATCTCGGCAACTTTTACGTTTTGGATATTATGCTTGAATCCTGAAAATATATCACTTAAACAAAACATGTTAAGTTCTACTTGTTTGTTAGCATCAAAATAGGATATTAAGTCTTGTAAGGCCAACAATACCCAAATCATATTTTATACCTATGCTCTGGTAAAATTATTTCTTAAAGTCTACAGAACATATAACCTATTGCTCTGATACCAAAATGTAACACCTCAACCTCGAAAGGTTTGAGATATTTACTTTTTACTATTGATTTACAACGGAAGTAAATAAACTCAATTATTATTAAACGAAAGCGCTGATTATCCATATTACAATTATTTATTTTAAAAGAAAAAAAATTACACAAGCATAAATATCTGACATCATACTAATATTTCTAATCAATCTTTATTTTTCTATCCCCACCCGCATGCTTGTTAAGCCTGATTTCCAACATACCCTTCAAAGTTATCTGAAATAAAAATATGATGGGAGTGAGACAACGCTCAATAAGTAAATAAGATTATTATTAGTGTGTGGTCAAAATGAGTTTTTAAAAATTTCGTAAAATAATATTTAATACTATAACTTCAAAACTGCTTCTAGAATAAATATAAATTTAAAAATTTTTGCATAAAACTTTTACCATAAACTATAACAGTAAAATTTAATAACCATTTACTGTGACTGTTAAATTAAACTATTAACTTTAAAACTATAAAAATGTTTAACTATATACATACTTATACTTTTCCTTATACGTTTCCTTTAAATCGTCATTTAGGCACAAGAATGGTTTTTTTCATATAAATTTATACTTTTCCTTCAACTTATTAATAACTCTGTACACATAATTAAATATGTATAAATATATATTGTAAAAACCACTCTTAGACCTATTTGTCGTAAGTCATGTTTACCCCCATGACTGGGTTGTGCGGTCCGAAGACTGGACTTAGCTGGCTGGCCAACCAAACTAAATCAACGTACGTAAACATTAAGTGAGATTTTCCTTATTAAGTCCTAGTTCGGAACCAAATGTGCACTCAGGAGAAATCCACTAACTTAAATAACCTCTCTGTAAACAGTGTGGGTGCACTCTGATCCGTTTAAACTTTAAGCTGCAGTACCGAGCATTTGTAACTTTGAACTTTCTTTGCCATAAGAGGTTTTAAAATCATCTTATTATAATTTATGTAATTTAAAATAATATCATGAAAATCTCATATTTACTCATATTTTCATGAAATAATGTAACGTAGAAATAAACTCATACCACACAAATTTTGTATTAAAAATATATATAATTTTTTTTTGAATAGAAAGAAATGTTGAAAATTTGCCCGAGGGGATTAGAACATTTATTAACCCAAAAATAAATACAAGTATATTAAAGATAGAACTCTTATAATTAAATATACGTAAAAATAAACTCATGGAAATTTTATGGAAATAAGTAACATAATTGAAATTTACTTACAAAATAAACTCGGGTATGAATTTTAAATAAAAAAGAAACTAATATAATTAAATTTACTTACCTTCTTCTTTTACTTTGTGCTACAAACACAATAACTATCTCTAAGAAATGAGATCGGAAAGAGTGGGTGAGTGAGAACTTACTCAAAAATTCTCTCTCCACCACAAATTCTTTCACTCACTAATCCTTCTCTTTCTTGGAAAAATTGTTGTGAAAAATGAAGGTTGAGAGCTTTCTATTTATAGGAAAATTTTGGGGAAGAAGTGGAATTTGTAAAAGTGTGGGGAGATGAGTGAAATTATAATTTTTTTTAAAATTAAAGAATGGGCAAGGGATGGGCAAAGTATGGGTTGAGTATGGGATAGGGATGGAGGCCATGTGGGAGTGCTTGCCACCATTCCCACAAAATAAATTTTTAATTAATTACTTACCTAATTAATTAATCAATTAGTTAATTAATTATTTTATTATTTTTCTTAATCATTATTGTCATTATTTATTAATTTTAAATTATTTTTAGTATTTATTTATTTTATTATTTATTTTTGAGCAAGAATTAAATTTAAATTTTGAAAACTCATGTGGACCCCACATGGTTTTGTGGGCCCCACGCAACTTCAAGACCCAAATGGATCCTACGTAACTCCAATAGTCCTTATACGATTTTATGAGCCCTTCATAACTCCGGGACTCATGTGAATCCCACACGACTTCGGGACTTATGTGGACCCCACATAGTTTTGTGGGCCCCACATATGATACCTATATTATTATTATCTTACTATGTATTTTTATAAATTATGTCTGTCAAAATACTATTTTATGTATATGTACTCATTTATGTGTACAAACAGTGTCTATCTTGTTTATCATATGAAATTTCATATTGACCACGCCGACCTCCAGGGAGCAATTGAGCCACAATGACCTCTGAGCACTCGTTAAGATAAGGTCTTTCTTAGGCATCAAATATGGAATTAAGGATCCTACAGAAAAACACTTCTGTATTGACATTAACTTAATGACCATTTTTATTATTTTATTATTATTGTGCTTTAATCATATATATATTTTTGGGTCACCACAGTGTGTGTCTATATATATATATATATAGTTAAAAAAATTTATCAAATTAAAACTAACAACATATTTTTAATAATTGTTTGAAAACAACGTACTTATTTTAAACTCATGCATTAAATAAACCAAATATGAACAAAATTAAACTTAATCAAGCTCAATTATAGAGATCATTTGCTTGAAGGAGTAAAACCTAAATAATGCAATGAATTACAACACTGAAGAATGCGCTCTTTGGGAGAGAGAATTCATGTGATGCTCTGATTTTTTATACCATTTTTTTTTTACATATAAATAAAATATTTAATCACAAATCGGCCATGTCAACACCTCTGATACCACACAAACACAACCCGACCTAAAGAGGGTACCGGGTACAAAGTCATTATCATATTTGCAAACCTATCAGCGGAAGTCATTTTATAAATACATACCACAACGAATACACATACGAGAGTACTAATTCATCCATATATACATGCCAAACACATTCCCAAAAAGAAACAAAAATTACTCTTGGGGAATCCTCCATCCCTAACTCAAAACACTCACCCTGTCTACTCAGGGTATCAACTCCCCTATATCTCAGAGCTCTATCACCTGGTTTATCTCGGTTACCTGAAATATTTAAACGATTGAGTGGGACATATCTCGGTAAGATGAAATAAATTATCTACAGTATATCGCAGTATGAGTTTCATTATATCATAGAAAATATTCATTTTAGTGATAATATCTTCTCAGAAAAATATATCAATTCCACATTCATAATCATATAGATATAAAACACAAACTTTCATAAGCTTTTAGTTCCATTTCTAAAACCATTCACACGCAACTCACGTTTACTAGCGAAGTTCCCGAGAATAGGGGAGATTACATGCCCATACATGTAGTTCTCTTCTGCTCAGATAACTCGAATAACTCAGGTTTGCCTACAACTGATACTTATTAGGGCACTCACCTTACTCGGTAAGCCGTCAGGCGGAGTGTTTTACTTCGTTTTAATTATTTATATCATTAAGTCATGCTATTTTATTTCTCATTTCCATTTCCATTTCACATCTAGCTCATAAGTGTCCTCAGTAACCAATACATTTGTGTCTATAACTCATGGCTACCCTGAGGATATTTTCCACACCATGTTTCACCCCATGGTTGAGGTCACTCTCCATACTCCACACCATGCTTCCCCCCATGGTTAGTGTAAGAACCCGAACTGTGAGATGTGGGTTTATTATGTAAAAGAGGGGTAAAAATGGAATTCTGCAGACTTCGTCAATGAGGCCATAATTCGTCAACGAAGGTAGAAGGCTTCTCGTTGAAGAAATTCAAAGGCTCGTCGACGAGAAGATACCGTGGGTTTCAGGGAAATATTGAAATATCTTACTCATCGACGAGGTTGACGATTCATCGGTGAGGCTAGTGAAGAATTCGTCGAAGAGGACACAATTCGTCAACGAATCTACTCGGGTCAAAGGCCTATAAAAGATATTTTTGGGTTGCTTTGGGGCTAAGCTTTCCCCAAACTCTCTCTCTCTCTCTCTCTCGAACTCGAACTCGAAGGATCTCTCTCTCTCTCTAGATTTCTTCGCCGTATGTCGCCTGATTCGCAAATCCAAAGTTACTACGAGGATCAGTGAAGGATCCTCTACATTTCTAGCGGATCAGATCCCGTTTCAAGAGTTTTCGGGTTTCGGGCTAAAATCGAGGTAAGCTTTGGTTTTCATTTCTAATTCAGTATATATGTAGTAGTATGGATTGTAAGCATGTACTGTACTGTGGTTTGTAGGTTTTGGAGTCTCGGTTTGTAGTTTTGAGGACCGTAGAGTTCGTAGTTGGAATTCGGGTTAAGGTAAGGAGATTCTGTTTATATCAGTTCATTTTCAAAATTAGGATCGGTACACTTGTAGGCTACGATCGTATGTATGTTATGACTACTTATTTGGGGAAATCTATTGGGTAAAAATGCGGGATTTTCGAGTTACAGTTTTTCAAAAAAATTGGGGATTTCGGGTATGATCTCTATTTTGTTTGGAAAACTGTTGGTTGTGTTAAAACTGTATTATTGAGGTGACCATTATCCATATTTGCATAAATTGTATACTTGAAATTGTAAATGATATGATTTTTCGTAAACCAAATAAGTATGGTATGTATGGTTGTTTGTAATTGTTACAGGTATTTGTAAAATAGCTATGTGGTGGCTTATTACCGTACGCTAAAATGTATAGGAACGTGAGTTTCAAAATAATTCCAGGGATTTGTAAAACAACTATGTATCGGTTAACTACCATGGGTGAGAGTGGCCGGCTCTATATCCGGGGTGTCAAATATCACCAGTATGTTCTGGCTGGTCACCGAAGGGTGTGTTTTACACCATATGTAGTAATGTAATCACTGTAGGCCTAGGTCGTCGCAGCGTAGTTGTGCATGTGGCAATGTAATCGTGGTGAGACTAGGTGACCTTGTGTAGTTGCGTATGTAGCAATATAATCGCTATTGGGCCTGAGTCGTCGCCTCGTAGTTGCGTTTTTAGCAATGTAATCGCTGTGAGACTAGGTGACCTTGTGTAGTTGCGTATGTAGAAATGTAATCACTATTGGGCCTGGGTTGTCGCATTGTAGTTGCGTGTGTAGCAATGTAATCGATGTAAGACTAGGTGACCGTGTGTAGTTGTGTATGGAGCAATGTAATCACTATTGGGCCTTGATCGTCGCAGCGTAGTTGCGTATATAGCAATGTAATCGCCATGAGAACCTTGTGTAGTTGCGAACTAGTGTGACGACACTGACCATATGTATATATGTATGTATGTTTTGCTATCGTATGAACTAGAATGGTTTTCTGAAAATACTGAAACTGTATGGGATTGTATGAAACTGTACAAATGGTTTCAAACTGCATCGTATGTATAGTGTATGAAGTATGTAAAATGACAAGTATGCCACACACTGATATAAACTATTTTCTTCCTTACTGAGAGGCGTCTCACCCTGAATCTACGTACAATGTTTTTTAGGTTCTTTCAGGTAGCAATAAGCAGCATCCTAGCGTCCAGAAGCAAGGGGTGTCGTAGCTACTGCTTGTACCTTTTAGGTACGAGTTTTGGTATCCAGGTTATCAGGATAGTTTGTAGACACCTGGGGTACGTGTTGTAATTATGGGAATGTATGTCCTAGTTTCTATAGCCTCTGGTATGATCTTGTTTATGAATAAAAGACCGTATTTTGCTGTGTATCTGATGAGTATGGATTGGTATGAGTATGTATATAGGGCAACCGTGTACCCCACGGGGTCGGACCCTTTTATTTGTATTGTATCATGTATGTTTAAATTGATACAGAGACAAGTTAAGTTACTAAATTCGCCCCCGGGTCCCATTTTTGGGTTCGGGGCGTGACAGCTTGATATCAGAGCTAACCAGGTTGTTAGGTCTTGTAGACTTGGTTAGGAGTATTGATGTGTTCATACCAGAGTATAGGATGTGGGAAATGGGTAGTATTGGTCGAGGGTTGTTCTGTTGCTAGATCGGGATGTGTCGATGGTATTCCATGTTTTTCCTGGAATGACGATTCCAGTAAAGGTAGGGCAGACCATTGATGACTTTCGTGTCGGTGTGACGGAACAGGCTTAGATATGTGAGAGTAATAGTTGACATGATTAGGTGTATGATTGTGTTACCTGTGTACGATATAGGAATTCTAACCGATTCCTATTCTGTTTTCAAAATGGAGCCCAAGGATAATAACTTAGAGAGTCGTTTCGAGGAGACGGTGAGTGATGAGTCTCCTTCTGTGTCTCGTAATTTAGCGAGACAGGTGATCTGAAAGATTGGACGGAGTGTTAGGAGACGCAAGAGCTCTCCAACTGATGTAGGGTGCACCATCGAGAGGTTCACACGCATGCACCCTCCGACATTTACGGGAGTACCGGATCCAATAGTGGTGGAGGACTGGGTCAAAAAGACCGAGAGGATTTTGGAAGTTCTCCACTGCACTAAGAAGCAGAAGGTTTTGTACGCCACCTTCCAGCTGACTAGGGAGGCAGGGCGATGGTGGACAGTAGTGAGCCTACTAGAGAGGCAGAGGGCTGGTCCATCTAGTTTGACGTGGGGCCGCTTCAAGGAGGTATTTTTTGAAAGATACTTTCCAGTCTCCACACGAGATGCTAAAGCCGATGAGTTTTCGAGCCTGATACAGGGAACTTTGACGATGCAGAGGTATGCTGTCAGGTTTATTGTCTTGTCTTAATTTGCGCCATACCTAGTTCTGAATGAGCACGAGAAGTATCGGAGGTTTGAGAGGGGTCTGGGGTAAGACCTCCGCCATCTTGTGGGGATGCTGCAGATCCGTAAGTTCTCTGTCCTGGTGGATAAGGCCACCATAGTTGAGACCGACCTTTGGGGAGATGAGGTAGTGCAGGTTCAGAGGAAGAGTCCAGTATCTTTTGGTCCTCAGAGTGGTCCTCGGTAGAGTCAGTGGAAGAAGAAGAAGATTTACAGCTCAGGTTATTGGCAGAACACCGAGCGGCTGAGTTCTCAGGGGGATCCATCCTCCACACCGTGTGCTAAGTGCCGTAAATGGCACGAGGGCGAATGTTAGTCATTTTGGGGTGTTTGTACAACTGTGGCAAGTCAGGCCACGTGGCGAAGAACTGTTAGGAACAAAGGAGGACTATGCCTGCATAGAGCCAGAACCGTGGGAGTAATCAGATGCCTCGAGGGAACTACTAGGCAACTACAGCTCCGGCGAGAGTATATTCACTTACTTCAGCAGATATGGAACACGCTGGGAACATGGTGACAGGTACCATGTTATTGTTTTCGAATAGAGCTGCTATGTTATTTGATTCGAGGGCAACCTATTTGTTCATATATGCGAGTTTTGTGAAATTGTGTGGGGTTGAAACCCAACTTTTGGATGAATGTTTGTTTGTGGCTACGCCGACTGGGAGCATAACGATTTGTAGTAAGATGTTAGGAAACTGCCCAGATGTGATTCAGGAGAGACTGCTAACGGCGAATCTTGTAGTATACGACATGTCGGGTTTCGAAATCATACTGGGAATGGATTGGTTGTTCTCCAGTTATGCGGTGATTGACTGTCGTAGGAAGGTGGTAGTTTTCTGACCTCTTAAGACGCAGGAGTATGAGTTCATAGGATCACGTGTGCATTCGATGCCACTGATTCTGTCGGCACTACAGGCGAGGAGACTACTCTTGGATGGATGTCAGGGGTACCTAGCTTGCGCGAAGGAATCGCCGCGGGATGAGTTGAGACTCGAGGATATTCGGGTAGTCAATGAGTTTTTGGATGTGTTTTAAGACGACTTAACCAAGTTACCTCCAGATCGTGAGGTGGAGTTTACGATAGAGTTGCTGCAGGCACCGATCTCTAAAGCTCCATACCGAATGACTCCAACAGAACTTCGGGAGTTGAAGGAGCAGTTGCAGGAACTACTGGACCAGGGCTTTATTCAACCGAGGGTTTCACCCTGGGGAGCTCTAGTATTATTTGGGAAGAAGAAGGACGGGTCAATTTGTATGTGTATTGACTACTGTGAGATCAACAAAGTGATGGTGAAGAACTGCTATCCTTTGCCTCGTATAGATGATCTTTTTGACCAGCTGTGGGGAACGCATGTCTTTTCAAAAATCGACCTACGGTCAGGGTATCATCAGGTGAGGGTTAGATCTGAGGATGTAGAGAAGACTGCTTTTCGAACCAGATATGACCACTATAAATTCTTGGTCATGCCTTTTAGGTTGACAAATGCTCTGGCGGTGTTCATGGATCTAATGAACAGGGTTTTCCATGAGTACCTAGATCGATTCGTAGTGGTATTCATTGACGACATTCTAGTATACTTGAGGAGCACGGAATAGCACGTGGAACATTTGAGGTTAGTATTACAGATTCTGCAGGAAAAGAAGCTATATGCTAAGTTGAAGAAATGTGAGTTTTAGTTGAATCAAGTTGCGTTCTTAGGCCATGTGGTGTTTGAGGGCGGTATCTTTGTCGACCCTAGCAAGATAGAAGTTATGGTTGACTGGGCTAGATCGAAGAGTGTACAAGAGGTTCGGAGTTTTCTAGGATTGGCGGATTACTATCATCGGTTCATAGAGGGTTTCTCGAAATTGTCTGGACCCCTGACACGATTAACTAAGAAGGGGGTGAAGTTTGATTGGACTAGCGATTGCGAGCAGTGCTTTCAGGAGTTAAAGCACCGGCTAGTTACTGCCCCAGTGTTGACCATTCCTTCAGGGAATAGGGGTTTTGTGATCTATAGTGACGCGTCCCTGAAGGGTTTGGAATGTGTGCTTATGCAACAGGGTAAGGTGGTAGCTTATGCTTCTCGGCAACTTAAGGAGTATGAGAAGAATTACCCTACGTATGATTTAGAGTTAGCTGCTGTTGTTTATGCCTTAAAGATCTGGCGACACAACCTGTATGTTTCAGTGTGAGATTTTCACTGATCACAAAAGCCTCAGGTAATTCTTCACACAGAAAGAGCTGAATATGAGGCAGAGGCGGTGGTTAGAGTTGATTAAGGACTACGATTGCACAATCAATTATCACCCAGGAAAGGCTAATGTGGTAGCAGATGCGTTGAGTTGGAAGTCAGAGCATGTAGCAGTAACTGCAGTTGTAGCTCAGCATCATGTCAGACGGGATCTGGAAAGCCTGGGCATGGAGTTGGTGTTTGGTGATCATCAGACTTTTGTTGCTAGCTTGGTAACCCAACCGACCTTGTTTGAGCGTATTAAAGCTGCGTAGGCTAGTGATGCGGAGTTAGCTGAGATTGGGGAAAAAGTGCAGTAGGGTTTGACTGCGGACTTTAACATCTCTAACAAAGGTGTGTTGAGATTTGGGACTCGGATATGTGTTCCAAGCGACGATGAGATTAGAAGGACGATTCTAGAAGAAGCGCATCATTCTTTGTATACGGTACATCCGGGTAGTACAAAGATGTATCGAGATTTGTGCGAGTCCTTCTAGTGGAGTGGTATGAAGAGGGATATTGTCCGGTTTGTGGAGCAGTGTCTGACGTGTCAGCAGGTGAAAGCTGAACATTAGAGGTCGGCATGGACGTTGCAGCCTTTGCCTATTTCGGTGTGGAAATGGGAGCATATTTCCATGGACTTTGTTACTAGTTTGCCACCAGCGCTTCATGGGCAAAATGTTATTTGGGTAATTGTGGACAGGTTGACCAAATCTGCTCACTTTGTACCGATGAAGGTTAGCTACCCTTTGAGTAGGCTAGCTGATATATACATGCATGAGATTGTGAGAATGCACGGGATACCGGTGTCCATCGTTTCAGATCGGGGTCCGAGGTTTATTTCTCAATTTTGGAAGAGCTTACAGGAAGCACTGGGGACGAAGCTTACTTTCAGTACAACATTCCACCCCCAGACTGATGGACAATCGGAGAGGACAATACAGACCTAGGAGGATATGTTACAGGCTTGTGTATTGGACTTCGGTGGTAGTTGGATTCAGTTTCTACCACTAGTAGAGCTTGCCTATAACAATAGTTTGCAGGCCAGTATAGGGATGACACCGTTCGAGGCTTTGTATGGTCGAAGGTGTCAATATCTTTTATATTGGGATGAGGTTGATGAACGTCAGGTTTTAGGACTTGAACTCGTGCAGCGGGCATCTGAGAAGGTAGGTTTGATCCGGGAGAGGATTAGATCAGCTTAGAGTCAGCAGAAGAGTTACGTGGATGTTCGCCGCTGTGAGTTGGAGTTCGAGGTAGCGGTAAAGTATTCCTTAGAATCGCTCCGATGAAGGGAGTGATGAGATTTGGAAGGAAGGGCAAGTTGAGCCCGAGGTATATCAAACCATTCGAGATACTTGAGCAAGTGGGTCCGGTAGCCTACAGAGTTGCATTACCTCCTACACTTTCAAGGGTCTATGATGTGTTTCACGTATCCATGTTGAGGAGGTACGTGTTGGATCCTTCACATGTTATTAGTTATGATGAGTTGGAAATTGGGGATACTTTAGCGTATGAGGAGATACCTATTCAGGTTCTGTATCATAAAGTTCAAAAGCTTCATACCAAAGAAATACCATTGGTGAAGGTATTATGGCGAAACCATGAGGTTGAGGAAGCTTCTTGGGAACTAAAATAACAGAAATACACCAGAAGTATCCGCAGTTGTTCTGAGTAGTACTTGGATAGCAAGGTGGTATGAGTATGAATGTATGTATGTAAACCTCTGTTATCATATCAATATTGTGTGGTTAGTCTTTAGGAGGGTCTTGTGGTATTGTAAGCTCCCGAGACCATGTATGTATATGACCATGGTATTCCTCCGCCATAAGTGAGGAAATGTATGTATGTATCATAACAGGGCTGCGTATAAATTGCTGCTGTATTCTCTAGAGTATGTATGTACGTATCGTAACAGGGCTACGTATAAATGGCCACCGTTTCACCTCAGAGTATGTATGTATGGATTGTGATGGGGCTATGTTGTAATGGCCACCAGTTTCGCTCTATAGTGGTACGTATGTGTGATGGTATGTATGAGTATGTGAATGAGAGATGGTAAATTTTTAGGACGAAATTTTTGTAAGGAGGGGAGGTTGTAAGAACCTGAACCGTGAGACGTGGGTTTATTATGTAAAAGAGGGGTAAAAATGGAATTCTGTAGACTTCGTCGACGAGACCATAATTCGTCGACGAAGGTAGAAGGCTTCTCGTCGATGAAATTCAGAGGCTCGTCGACGAGAAGATGCCGAGGGGTTTAGAAAAAAGTTGAAATATCTGGCTCGTTGACAAGGCTGTCGATTCGTCGACGAGGCTAGTGAAGAATTCGTCGACGAGGACACAATTCGTCGACGAATCTACTCAGGTCAAAGGCCTATAAAAGATATTTTTGGGTTGCTTTGGGGCTAAGCTTTCCCTAAACTCTCTCTCTCTCTCTAGAACTCTCTCTCTCTCTCTCTCTCTCTCTCTCTCTCTCTAGATTTCTTCTCCGTATGTCACCTGATTCGCAAATCCGAAGTTACTACGATGATCAGTGAAGGATTCTCTACATTTCTAGCAAGTCGGAATCCCGTTTCGAGCATTTTCGGGTTTCGGGCTAAAATCGAGGTAAGGCTCGGTTTTCATTTTTGATTCAGTATATGTGTAGTAATACGGTTTGTAACCATGTATTGTACTGTGGTTTGTAGGTTTTGGAGTCTCGGTTTGTAGTTTTGAGGACCGTAGAGTTAGTAATTGGAATTCGGGTTAAGGTAAGGGGATTATGTTTATATCAATTCATTTTTGAAATCAGGATCGGTAAGCTTGTAGGCTATGATCGTATGTATGTTATGACTACTTATTTGGGGAAATCTATCGGGTAAAAATGCGGGATTTTTGGGATACAATTTTTTTAGGAAAATTGGGGATTTCGGGTATGATATCTATTTTGTTTGGAAAACTGTTGGTTGTGTTAAAACTATATTATTGAGGTGATCGTTATCCATATTTGCATAAACTGTATATTTGAAATTGTAAATGATGTGATTTGTCGTGAACCAAATAAGTGTGGTATGTATGTAATTGTTCCAAGTATTTGTAAAACAGTTATGTGGCGGCTTATTACCGTACGTTGAAATGTATAGGAACGTGAGTTCCAAAATGATTTCAGGGATTTGTAAAACAGCCATGTATCGGTTAACTACCGTGGGCGAGAGTGGCTAGCTCTATATCCGGGGTGTGAAATATCACTAGTATGTTCCGGCTGGTCACCGAAGGGTGTGTTCTACACTATATGTAGCAATGTAATCACTGTGGGCCTAGGTCGTCGCAGCGTAGTTGTGCATGTGGCAATGTAATCATGGTGAGACTAGGTGACCTTGTGTAGTTGCGTATGTAGTAATGGAATCACTATTGGGCCTGAGTCGTCGCCTCGTAGTTGCGTGTTTAGCAATGTAATCGTTGTGAGACTAGGTGACCTTGTGTAGTTGCGTATGTAGCAATGTAATCACTATTGGGCCTGAGTCGTCACATTGTAGTTGCATGTAATCGATGTGAGACTAGGTGACCGTGTGTAGTTGCGTATGGAGCAATGTAATCACTATTGGGCCTTGATCGTCGCAGCGTAGTTGTGTATGTAGCAATGTAATCATTGTGAGACGAGGTGACCTTGTGTAGTTGCGAACTAGAGTGACGACACTGACCGTATGTATGTATGTATGTATGTATGTTTTGGTATCGTATGAACTGGAATGGTTTTCTGAAAATACTGAAACTATATGGGATTGTATGAAACTGTACGAATGGTTTCAAACTGCATCGTATGTATAGTGTTATAAAGTACGTAAAATGACAAGTATGCCACACACTGATATAAATTGTTTTCTTTCTTACTGAGAGGCGTCTCACCCTGAATCTACGTACAATGTTTTTTAGGTCCTTCAGGTAGCAATAAGTAGCATCCTAGCGTCTGGAAGCAAGGGGTGTCGTAGCTACTGCTAGTACCTTTTAGGTATGAGTTTTGGTATCCAGGTTATCAGGATAGTTTGTAGACACTTGGGGTACGTGTTGTAATTATGAGAATGTATGTCCTAGTTTGTATAGACTTTGGTATGATCTTGTTTATGTATAAAAGACTGTAGTCCGCTGCATATCTGATGAGTATGGATTGGTATGAGTATGTATATAGGGCAACCATGTACCCCACGGGGTCGGACCCTCTTATTTGTATTGTATCATGTATGTTTAAATTGATACAGAGACAAGTTAGATTACTAAATTCGCCCCGGGTCCTATTTCTGGGTTCGGGGCGTGACAGTTAGGGTTGTGTGGCTAGAAGGTTAGACCTAACCATGGTTGGCTTACTTGGTTAGATCAAAATAATCATACCATATACTCATCTGCAGTACGAATGACCTGTCATATACCCTGATTCGGACTCAGGGGGCAAAACTACCCTTCACACTAGCTCATTCGAACTGTCACGCCACACGCTTGACAAGCCCATGTGGTTGCACTGACTCACCACTAGCAACTGTAATGTGCTTATTTTAATAACACATGCATCCATTTGGGTTTCATTTCCACATTTCAATAATTCACATTTGCAGTATTCACAATGCAATTTTTTACATTTCCAGTATTCTCATTTCACATTTGTATTGCAGTACTCACGTTACAATATTCACATTCTCATATTCACATTTCAATATCCATATTGCAGTATTCACATTGTAATATTCACATTCTCATATTCACATATCAATATTCACATTTCATCATTCTCATTGCAGCATTAACATTGCAATGTTCACATTTTTAGTAATCACATCTTAAGATTTACATTGTAGATTTCACTTTGCAGTATTTTTCATTTCCTGCATTCACAACTAATTTCATCATTTCACTGATATTTCATCAATTCAATACTTATTTCATCTCATAATAATGTATACATATATCATTTCATGTTATTCAACATTTCTCAATAAAACATTTCCATATGTCATATTTCATCATTTCTCAGAAGACACTTTTCAGTACATATCACTTGTCACACCCTGAACCCGCAGGTGAGTCCCAGGTGTGAATTTAGTAACCTAACCTGTCTTTGTATCAATTTAAAACATACATGATACCATACAAATAGAGGGTCCGACCCCGTGGGGTGAACGGATGCCCACATACATATACACAACCATCCATACTCATCCACAATACGCAGCAAAATACGGTATTTTATACATACCCAGTATCATACCATAGTTTATACAAGCTAGGATATACATTCTCATAATACCAAACATACCCCAGGTGTCTACAAAAACTATCTCGACAGCCTGGATACCAAAACTCGTACCTAATAGGTTCTAGCAGTAGCTACGACACCCTTGCTTCCAGATGCTAAGATGCTACTTACGGCTACCTGAAGAACCTGAAAACATTGCACGTACATTCGAGGTGAGACACCTCTCAGTAAGGAAGAAAGCAAGTTATATCAGTGTGTGGCATACTAGTGTTATTTTACATACTTCATAACACTATAAAATACGATACAGCTCAAAACATTTCCATACAGTTTCATACACATACATACAGTTCCAGTATTTTCTTAAAAACCATTCCAATACATACGATACCCAAAACATACGGTTAGTGTCGTCACACTAGTTCGAAACTACACAAGGTCACCCAGTCTCACAATGATTACATTGCTACATACGCAACTACGAAGTGACGACCTAGACCCAATAGTGATTACATTGCTACATACGGTGTAGAACACACCCTTCGGTGACCAGCCGAAACATACTGGTGATATTTCACACCCCGGATATAGAGCCGGCCACTCTAACCCACGGTAGTTAACCGATACAAGGCTATTTTACAAATCCCTGGAATCATTTTGGAACTCACGTTCCTATACATTTCAGTGTACAGTAATTAGCCGCCACATAACTATTTTACAAATACCTGGAACAAATACATACAACCATACATACAACACTTATTTGGTTTACGGCAAATCATATCATTTACAAATTTAAGTATACAGTTTATGCAAATATGGATTACGATCACCTCAATAATACAGTTTAAACAAAACCAACGGTTTTTCAAACAAAGTAAAGATGATACCTGCAATCCCCAATTTTTTCGAAAACTGTGACCCAAAAATCCTGCATTTTTACTCGATAGATTTCCCCAAATAGGTAGCCAAAACATACATACGATCGTACCCTACAAGCTTATCGATCTCGATTTCGAAAATGAACTGATATAAACAAAATCCCCTTACCTTAACCCGAATTCCAACTATGAACTTTACGGTCCCCAAAACTACGAACCAAGACTCCAAAACCTACAAACCCCAGTACAATACAGGCTTACAATCCGTACTAATACACATATACTATATCAGAAATGAAAACCGAGCCTTACCTCGATTTTAGCCTGAAACCCAAAAATCTCCGAAACGAGATTCTGATCCACTAGAAACGTAGAGAATCCTTTCTTGATCCTTGCAGTATCATTGGATTTACGAACCAGGCAACGAACGACAAAGAAAACTAGAGAGAGAGAGAGTGTAGGGAGAGTTCTATAGAGAGAGAGAGAGAGAGAGAGAGAGAGAGAGAGAGAGAGAGAGAGAGTTTAGGGAAACTTAGTCCCAAAGCAACCCAAAATCTCATTTATAGCACCTTTGACCCGAGTGGATTCATCGACGAATTGATGTCCTCGTCGACGAATTCTCTACTAGCCTCGTCGACGAGTTGGTGGCTTCGTCGACGAGCCAAATATTTCAATTTTTTTCCTCCGGACCTCTCGACATTCCCTCGTTGACGAGCTTCTGAATTTCGTCGACGAGAAGCCTTCAACCTTCATTGACGAATTATGGCCTCGTCAACGAAGTCAATGAAATTCCATTTTTACCCCTCTTTTATATAATAAATCCATATATCACGGTTCGGATTCTTACATCACTTTTCATCATTTTTCACATTTCAAATCTCATGTTTCAATACACATTTCATAGTCTCATTATTCTCAATGTAAACCATTTAACTCAATTTCAAATACATTTCAGTATAAATCATATGCCACACAATTTTTATCTGATATTCATATCATAATAAAATTTCAGGTAAAATATCATATTTCCATTTCTCATATTTCTCAACCAATAATTTTCAGAAAGGCTGCTATAATTTATTTCCCTTACCTCGCTTACTGAGAGGTCCACTAACACCCTAAAACATACGCTCATCGGCGTTCGTAGCTCAAAACCTTAAAAATTATTTTTTTTTTCCCAAGTTATTCGACACAACCTCCACAATATTGACATTTAATATTCCCTAAGCTCTATATACTCAAAATTAACTTTAAAACTCTAAAATATCCCACTCACCTTGGTTTTGGGACGGTGCCCTGGAACTCCAAACCGAAAATTTGCTCCGTCTAAGAACCTCGTGGTGGTTCCTGATCGTCAATTCAAGATTTAACGGAGCCAGAATCGAAGAGAGAGAAAGAGAGAATCGTGGGTTTTGAGAGAGAGAGTGAGAGGAAAGAAAAAATGATGTTGAATGAGGGTTTGCATATATATAAAAGCCGGCGTTCATCCATGAGTTCAATTGATTCATCGATGAACTCGTGAAGGCATTTCGTCGACGAGGAGGTTGGTTCATCAATGAAGCTGAAATTTCCTAAAATTTCCCAAACTCTCGTTGTCTTCTCATCGACGAGACATGTGTACTTCGTCAACGAGAACTATAAGGACTTTCGTCGACGAAGACTCTGGGTTCATCGACGAATCCCTGCTATTATCCTTTTTAAATTTTCTTCCTTTTTCTTATTCTTTTCCTTTGCATGATTGTAGTGTATGGTATCAAAAACAGGTGAATGAAACACGTAACCTTCGGGCTCCACTTGCTGGGTTCGGGGTGTTACAACATACGTATGTTTAGTATGATTAGTTTGTTACGGTTTTGTATATAAATGGTCTTTTGGAGAATTTTGTTTGATATTATAATCTCCCAAAACATTGTGTGTAGCCCCATCTCAATATATGGTGTACTCCATTAATATTTTATCTTTGGACAAATATATTAAATTGTAAGTGATATCTTGGTGCAGTAATCAAATGCTGGTAATGAAAATATATTGAACAATAAATCTTCCTTTGGGCCGAATTATTATTCACATGTTAAATAGACCAAAAAATTATCACGCATTTATTACCACAGATGCACATGCAATTCTGTCAAAAATTGATCTTCCTTTGGGCCGATCAATTTTTACATACGTTACATGCACACAAGCCGTTTATATTTTAAAACAAAATTGATTGCCATAAGAGTGGTCACTTTGAATTTATTTTGTAACTTATATATATATGTCCTTAAAAATACCCATATTTGAATTTATTTTACAACTTCCATCTTTTGACCATCCTCCTTTAAAAATTGTTGGGACATAATTTGAATTTGATTCTAATTTACTAAAAGATAAAATAAAAATTCAAACCAAAATTTTATCTCAAAAATATAATAACTAAATTTAAACTACAACTAAATATCTCACGATCCTTGCAAAGAATAAAATTTCCAAAAAAAATGTTATTATTATTATTATTGTTATTATTATTGGATCTGAATTTTCAGATTAAAAAAAAAAAAGATTTATTCAAATCAACCCAAAGTTGAGAAACTATTTCCCAATAATTCAATATAAAGTCACTCTTGATACCACTTGTAAGAATTTAAAGAGTATTTCTTTAATTGATGAGAATCATCATCATGCCAAAATCAGTCATGTCAAATCATCAAGAACATTAAACTAAATGTGGAAGCGTACTTGAACCGATAGCATTCCAAAATGTGTCAAGCCGTGCGGATGGTCTTCTAGATCAACACGTAATGTCCAGAAAATTCTTTCTGCGTTCTCTGTTTTCTCTTTTGGCGATGGGATGAAAAATGAGAAATTATAGAATCGTGCATGTGATCCAGAGACCATAACCACTATATATAACGTTGGTCAATATGTGTATTTCCGTTTTCGCGCATCATAATAAACAGAAATAACCATTAAAGTATTTACATATTAAAGGTTCCCAACCGTTTTGGATACATTAAAACTCATTATAATCTAAAATAACAGATCACTTTTAAATATGGCCTTTTCTTATTTGACAGTTCACAACATACAATTGTTTCACATATATGTCCATAATTGAATTTTGATTCAACAAGAATAACCCATGCAAGTTTCAATTCATAAACTTAATAATGAAGCCTTGTGACCAAAAAAACAAATATAAAATATAAATATGGAGCCGCATCTTTCAAGCACTGCTCTCATTTGTATTTTCCCACAAAATTTGAAATTTGAAGGTCATGGGTTTATTAATTAACGTGTCCTAATCCTATAAATTGGGTAACTATTTATTGTATATATATATATATATATATGCTTTGAAAAGTTGTTTTAGGACTAATTAAATATGTTATAGTCATCTTGTTTTGTGCATAGGATTTGAATTTTTTTTTATTTTTGAGTTATTTATTTTGAAACTTAGGCTATTTAGATAATTAATCATTGATGTCAAGATCCTATTTAGATAATTAATCATTGATGTCAAGATGCTATTTTGACTTATTCATCTTATAGTTTTATCTTTAAGAAAGGTAAATTCATAAAGGTAAAGTGAGAATTGACAATTTTTAGAAAGAATTCAAAATGCCCCTAAGAAGATGTAAAATACACTATTAAATAAGCGGTGTTTTAAAAAATAATGGCAAATAAGACATAAAATTATAAAAATTGCGTAAAGGAGAAGAAAATAAAGAAGGTGACGGAAGTTAGATTAGGAGAGGTAAGGGAGGAGGAGAGGTGGGGGTGCGAAGATAAGACAGTTCAAGACGAAAATTAGTGTGTTGGTCACATTGCATTTTTGTGAATAGTTCGTCCATGAATTCATAACTTTCGTCGACGAATTTCAAACCCTGAAATCGCCCCTCTCGGTATATTTTCGTCAACGAGACACGTGTCCTCGTCGTCGCGTCTAAAAAGACTATTTATCGATGAAACCAAGACATTCGTCAATGAACCCTGTTTTAATCCTTTTAATTTTTCCTTCTCTCTATTATTATTTATTAGAATTTCTTGGTCTTCACAAAATTGGTATTTATTTATTATATCAACTAATCATGCAAAGATTCCCCTAAAACTATCACTATCAGCTTTCTTTATGATGTAAGTTCTTTTTTAGATGTACAGTAATGAATTATTTAATTAAAGATTACATCTTGACTGGGAATTAAATCTTATGTCATGTGCCAATACAGACTCTTATGTAATGGAAAAAGGGATTTTGAAGAAGGAATCCAGCGCATACCCAAATTTTAGCAATTGGGGTCAAGCTAAAAACAGAGAACTTCGCCGGTTGCATCATGCTTTGGTCATTAATTAATGCTAACCAATTGAAGCCTCAGGGTACTGGTATACTAAAACGGTGTGTGTGCGTGCGCCAATCCCATCCGCCGACGGAGACCATCTCGCCGGTTTTCCTGACTGACAAAAATTTAACTATTCGTTAAGGCATGCCATATCATTTAAGGATGCCTTCCTCTACCCGCAAGGTAGGATGGATGCTTCCGCGCTCGGATTTTTTATGTATGGTGGGATGCTTCCACGCTCCCCTCTTGAAAACACTAATGTAATACAGACTTAAATTTTGACCAATATTTCTATTATATGAAAAATATATTGGATGGAGCCAAAGTCAACGAATTTCGATAAAATCAAGAAATTAGTAATTTGGACTTAGACACACCCAAATATACCAAGTTATTTTATCAAATTAAAACTAACAACATATTTTTAATAATTGTTTGGAAACAACGGACTTATTTTAAACTCATGCATTAAATAAACCAAATATGAACAAAATTAAACTTAATCAAGCTCAATTATAGAGATCATTTGCTTGAAGGAGTAAAACCTAAATAATGCAATGAATTACAGCACTGAAGAATACGCTCTTTGGGAGAGAGAATTTATGTGATGCCCCGATTTTTGATACCATTTTTTTTTTTTTTTTTGCATATAAATAAAATATATAATCATAAATCGGTCACGTCAACACCTCTGATACCACACAAACATAACCCGACCTAAAGAGAGTATCGGGTACAAAGTCATTATCATATTTGTAAACCTATCAGCGGAAGTCATTTTATAAATACATGCCACAACGAATACACATACGAGAGTACTAATTCATCCATATATACATGCCAAACACATTCCCAAAAAGAAACAAAAATTACTCTAGGGGAATCCTTCATCCCCAACTCAGAACACTCACCCTGTCTACTCAAGGTATCAGCTCCCCTCTATCTCGGAGTTCTATCACTCGATCTATCTCGATTTCCTAAAATATTTAAACGATTGGGTGGGACATATCTCGGTAAGACGAAATAAATTATCTACAGTATGTGGCAGTATGAGTTTCATTATATCATAACAAATATTCATTTTAGTGATAATATCTTCTCAGAAAAATTTACCAATTCCACATTCATAATCATATAGATATAAAACACAAACTTTCGTAAGCTTTTAATTCCATTTCTAAAACCATTTGTAGACACCCCAATTTTAATTAGACCTTTCCGAGGAGACCTCATGTCAAAACCTTAACACACTGGCTGTGGACCCCACACATTCTTGTAGGTCCCACACTGGTTGTGGACCCCACACATCCTTGTAGGTCCCACACTGGTTGTGGACCCCACACATCTTTGTAGGTCCCACATTACTTGTGGGCCCCACATATCTCCATTGGGCCCCACATGTGTTATGGGCCCCATATCTCTTGGTACGCTAGTTCGGATTCTTACATCCGATGCACGTTACCCCTTGGTACGCTAGCTCGGATTCCTACATCCGATGCACATTACCCCCCTTGGTACGCTAGCTCGGATTCCTACATCTGATGCACGTTACCTCCTTTGGCATGCTTGTGCCTGCTGGCTTGGGTTCCTATAACCCTTAAATGGCTCGTGCACATTGCTTGTGGGCCCCATATATCTCCATTGGGCCCCACACGGTTTGTGGGCCCCACTCCCCCTGGTACGCTTGCTCGGATTCCTACATCCAATGCACGTTACCCCATCTGGTACCCTAGCTCGGATTCCTACATCCGATGCACGTTATCCCCTTTGGTACGCTAGCTCGGGTTCCTACATCCGGTGCACGTTACCTGCTCTGGTACGTTAGCTCGAATTCTTACATCCGATGCACATGACCTCCTTTGGCATGCTTGTGCCTGCTGGCTTGGGTTCCTATAACCCTTAAATGGCTCGTGGACCCCACATATCTCGTGGACCCCACATTGCTTGTGGGCCCCACATATCTCCATTTGGCCCCACACGGTTTGTGGGACCCACTTCTCCTGGTACGCTAGCTCGAATTCCTACATCCGGTGCACGTTACCCCCCTGGTACACTAGCTCGAATTTCTACATCCGATGCACGTTATCCCCTGGTACGCCAACTCGGATTCCTACATCTGGTGCACGTTACCCCCTCTGGTACGCTAGGTCGGATTCCTACATCCGATGCACGTTACCCTCTCTGGTACGCTAGCTCGGATCCCTACGTCCAATGCACGTTACCTCTTTTGGCATGCTTGCACCTACTAGCTCGGGTTCCTATAACCCTTAAATGGCTCGTGGTCCCACACTGCTTGTGGACCCCACACATCTTTGTAGGTCCCACATGACTTGTGGGCCCCACACATCTCAATTGGACCCCACATGATTTGTGGGCCCCACTTCTCCTGGTACGCTAGCTCGGATTCCTACATCCAATGCACGTTACCCCCTCTAGTATGCTATCTCGGATCCACATATCCAGTGCCTTGCTAGCTCGGGTTCCTGTAACCCTCAAACAGCTTGTGGACCCCACATGGAGCGTGGGCCCCACACATCTCTGATGGGCTCCGCACAGCTTCTAGAACCCTCATATTATTATTATTATTATTATTATTATTATTATTATTATTATTATTATTATTATTATTATTTATTTTAATTTGTCAAATGCAAGCATACTTTGTTCCCCTATCATCACTCACCACATGTCATGTTTCTTCCTTTATCATTCTTCCCATACTATATTCCTTTCATAATTCTTCATCCCATACTTTGTTCCCCCCATCATCACTCACCACATGTCATGTTTCCTCCCTTTATCAATCTTCCCATGCTATATTCCCTTCATCATTCTTCATCCCATACTTTGTTCCCCCCATCATCACTCACCACATGTCATGTTTCCTCCCTTTATCAATCTTCCCATGCTATATTCCCTTCATCATTCTTCATCCCTTACTTTGTTCCCTCCATCATCACTCACCACATGTCATGTTTCCTCCCTTTAGCAATCTTCCCATGCTATATTTCCTTCATCATTCTTCATCCCATACTTTGTTCCCTCCATCATCACTCACCATATGTCATGTTTCCTCCCTTTATCAATCTTCCCATGCTATATTCTCTTCATCATTCTTCATCCCATACTTTGTTCCCTCCATCATCACTCATCACATGTCATGTTTCCTCCCTTTATCATTCTTCCATTGCTATATTCTCTTCATCATTCTTTATCTCATACTTTGTTCCCCCCATCATCACTCACTACATGTCATGATCTCCTTTTATCATTCTTCCCATGCTAATTTCCCTTCATCATTCTTCTCCCCATACTTGGTTCCCCCCATCATGACTCCCCTATGTCTTCTTTCCTATGCTTGCCCCAAGCTAAGTCTATAAATAGCCCTCTCATTCCAAGCACAAAGGGAGGAGAGCACTTAGTGGTGGTAAGGAGAAGATTTCAAATATTGAAGTTTTCTATCATGAGTTTGTGAAGCTAGTTCTTTTTTAGTAAAGATCAAGAGGTCGACTGATCCCGTTTCTTATCGGTGCTGAGTCATCCTTTTTGAAGAAGGCACTCCGTAGTGCCTCAAATCAGAGCTCAAGAATAACTCTCGGGAAGACATTGTAGAGCGGCCCTAGTAGACTCATCAACAGGAAAAGAAGACCAGAGCAGAGGAAAACGAGAGAAGATCAAGCGATCGATTGATCCCTTTTCCTACCGGTGCCGGGTCACTCCATTTGAAGAAGGTACTCCCTAGTGCCTCGAGTCGGAGCTCAAGAACAACCCTTGGGAAGGCGTTGTAGACTAACCCCTGCGGATTCACAGACAGGAGAAGAAGACCGGAGGAGAAAAAGACAATAGGTAAAACCAATGAACTTTCTCTTCCTATGTTACATCTTCGCCCCCCTTTCCCGAACCGACCTCTGTTGGTTTATTTGATTCTATTTCATTTCTTATTTTATTTTAAATGGCTTCTTTTTAACTCATAAAAAATAAAAAATAAAAAAAGAAATTTCATAAAAGACACAAAAAATTCAAAAAAAAAAATTGTCAAAGAAAATTCAAAAATTTTTAAGGCTTTGAAACTTATTTACATTTGAAAATTTTTGAAGAAAATCCAAGAAAGTTTTCAACATGTTTGGCAAAGGTTAGATCTGTTTCTTTACATTCAAAATTTTCAAAAATACATTCTAAAGTCATGTCTTTAAAACTATGACTTTCATGATTGTTGTCTAAAATTCTGTTGTATTCGGAAGAACATTGGAAAACCCCGAAAAATCAATGGTCTCGACCAAGACCTTAAACTGGTTTTCCCCCAAACTGGTCAACGTTTGACCGGCTCACCATTCCCGAACTGGTTCACCCCGGTTTTCTCCATTTCGCTTATATATTATTGTTGTATCCATAAAATTCACAAAAATCATGAAATTTTCAAAAATTTCAAAAATATTTTCACATTTTGATTTCAACTGATTTCATTTGTGTTATTTTGAAAGTTCGGGAAAAATCACAAAAATCATTTTCACACTTAGGAAAAATCACAAAAATATCTTTTTAGGCACAAGAAAAAAATCATTCGATTCCCAAACAAATTTCAAAAACCTCCCGAAATAGTATTTTTGATACTTTAAAAAAAAAAAAAAAACCTATAGATTTCAAAATCCCCGGGAGCATATTTTGTATCCTATTTTCGATTTTCCTTCTCGATGATTGCGATCAAGAGCATTGGCTCTTTGGGGTATTGGATTGCCCCAGTTCTGAGGGAATACCTATATAGTATTTTCATTCTTTTGACTTTTGAAAGGGAGTAATCTTTAAAGGCTTATTACATTTATTTCGGGAAAACTCTTTATTAATCTTGTACCGTTCGTAAGAATGGGCGTGTAGGGGGTGTTGATACCTTCCCCTTGCGTAACCATACTCCCGAACCCAACTTTGGTGATGTAGACCGATTCTACCCCTAACGGGGTAGCAATCAAGTGTTCTAACCACACTTCAAAATGTTAGTGGCGACTCCACCACACATTGTTTTCCACGAAAATTCACATTTTCAAAATACACATTCATTTTTCCCAGTTCGCAAGCCGAACCCATTTTTAACCAGAGATTGATTCTCTGGGCCGGGTCCGGGACGTCGCGACACCATTCACACGCAACTCACGTTTACTTGCGAAGTTCCCGAGAATATGGGAGATTACATGCCCATACATGTAGTTCCCTTCTGCTCTGATAACTCGAATAACTCGGGTTGGCCTACAACTGATACTTATCAGGGCACTCACCTTACTCAGTAAGCCATCAGGCAGAGTGTTTTACTTCGTTTTAATTATGTATATCATTAAGTCATGCTATTTTATTTCTCATTTCCATTTCTATTTTCATTTCACATCTAGCTCATAAGTGTCCTCGATAACCAATACATCCGTATCTATAACTCATGGCTACCCTGAGGATATTTTCCACACCATGTTTCACCCATGGTCGAGGTCACTCTCTATACTCCACACCATGCTTCCCCCCATGGTTAGGGTTGTGTGGCCAGAAGGCTAGACCTAACCGTGGTTGGCCTACCTGGTTAGATTAAAATAATCATACCATATACTAGTCTGTAGTACGAATGACCTGCCATATACCCTGATTCAGACTCAGGGGGCAAAACTACCCTTCACACTAACTCATTCGAACTGTCACGCCACACGCTTCACAAGCCCATGTGGTTGCACTTACTCACCACTAGCAACGGTACTGTGCTCATTTTAATAACACATCCATCCATTAAGGTTTCATTTCCACATTTCAATAATTCACAATTGCAGTATTCACAATGCAATTTTTTATATTTCCAGTATTGTCATTTCACATTCGTATTGCAGTACTCACGTTGCAATATTCACATTCTCATATTCACATTTCAATATCCATATTACAGTATTCACATTGCAATATTCACATTCTCATATTCACATATAAATATTCACATTTTATCATTCTCATTGCAACATTAACATTGCGATGTTCACATTTTCAGTAATCACATCTCAAAATTTACATTGTAGATTGCACTTTGCAGTATTTTCATTTCCTGTATTCACAACTCATTTCATCATTTCACTGATATTTCATCAATTCAATACTTATTTCATCTCATAATAATGTATACATGTCTCATTTCACGTTATTCAACATTTCTCAATAAAAATTTCCATATATCATATTTCATCATTTCTCATAAGACACTCTTCTGTACATATCACTTTTCATCATTTTTCACATTTCAAAACCTGTATTTCAATATACATTTCATAGTCTCATTATTCTCAATGTAAATCATTTAACTCAATTTCAAATACATTTTAGTATAAATCATATGCTACACAATTTTTATCTGATATTCACATCATAATAAAATTTCAGGTAAAATATCATATTTCCATTTCTCATATTTCTCAACCAATAATTTTCAAAAAAGGCTTCTATAATATATTTCCCTTACCTGACTTACTGAGAGGTCCACTAACACTCTAAAACATACACTCCTCGGCATTCGTAGCTCAAAACCTTAAAAATCATATTTTTCCCAAGTTATTTAACGCAACCTCCACAATATTGACATTTAATATTCCCTAAGCTCTATATACTCATAATTAACTTTAAAACTCTAAAATATCCCACTCACCTTGGTTTTGGGACAGTGCCCTGGAACTCCAAACTGAAAATTTGCTCCCTCTAAGAACCTCGTGGTGGTTCTTAATCGTCAATTTAGGCTTTAACGGAGCCAGCATCGAAGAGAGAGAAAGAGAGAACCGTGGGTTTAGAGGGAGAGAGTGAAAGGAAAGAGAAAATGATGCTGAAATGAGGGTTTGCATATATATAGGCCGGCGTTCATCCATGAGTTCAATTGATTCATCGATAAACCCATGAAGGCACTTCGTCAACGAGGAGGCTGGTTCGTCGACGAAGCTAAAATTTCCTAAAATTCCCCAAACTCTCGGTGTCTTCTCATCTACGAGACATGTGTACTTCGTCAACGAGAACTATAGGGACTTTCATCGACGAAGACTCTGGGTTCGTCGACGAATCCCTGCTATTCTCCTTTTAAAATTTTCTTCCTTTTTCTTATTCTTTTCCTCTCTCTTTCTTTACTACTTTTATTAATTTAATATTCTGAGTCTCTACATTATCCCCTCCTTATAAAATTTCATCCTCAAAATTTGTCATTTATCACATTTTCATTCTTAAGAAGAAACACCACCAGTTTATTAATTACCCTCACTTACAGCAGAGGAATACCGTGGTTACATTTACGGTCTTAGGAGGTTACAATAATAACCCAAATAAACTCCCCCAAAACCATCCATAAAATAAATCAAACATTACCTATCCTATACTACATTATTTAAATCAAAATACATACCTCAACCTTAAGTCCCACTGAATAGGTGCAGGAATCTCTGGTGCATCTACTCTTCTAATTTCCAAAAAGGTTCCCCTATTGCATGATTGTGCCACAGAATTTTTACCAGTGGTATGCTTTTTGTGCATAATTCTTGTTCTTTCCAATCCAAAATCTGCATTGGCATTTCTTCATAAGATAAAGTATTGTCAAGCTCCAGTGCCTCATAACTAATCGCATGGGAGGGATCTGGGACGTATTTCCTCAACATGAAAAAGTGAAATACGTCATGAATTCTAGTCAAAATTGGCGGTAACGCCAATCTGTAGGCAACTGGACCCACTCTTTCAAGAATCTAGAATGGTTCAATATACCTAGGGCTCAGTTTACACTTTCTCCCAAATCTCATAACTCCTTTCAACGATGTTGCCCTTAGAAACATGTGATATTTAGTGTCAAAATCTTACTCTCGTCGGTGAGTATCTGCATAACTCTTCTACTGAATCTGTGCTGTTCTGATCCTATCTTGAATGAGTTTAACTTTATCCTGAGTCTGCTGTATCAACTCTGGCCCCAAAATATGACTGTAAAGACTTGGAGAATTATAGAAATTAAATAATAAAGGAAAAGAGAGAAAAATGATTTTTCTAAGGGGGCTTGGTAGGAACTTGTTGACGAGCATAGAATATTCTTTGATAAGTGGTCTCTTGTTAACGTTGATGAGGACATGTGTCTCGTCGATGAAGAGAAATAGAGAGGGCTGATTTCAGGACCTGAAGTTCATCGACGAAGGTTATGATATCATCGAAAAACCACCTTCTTGGGTTCGTCGATGAGTCTACGTGTCTTGTCAATGAGGCAACATTTTATAAATATCCTAAACTCGAGATTTAGCAAGAAATTTGAATGCAAAACCCTTTCTCTCTCTCTAGAATTCATCTCTCTCACCTTCTCTCGAGAATTCCAGCTTCTATTTTCACCGATTCGACGATTGGAAGCCGCCACGTTACTCCTAGGAAGATTCTCTACAATATTATCGGATTAGAATTTTGATTTGGAGCATTTGGGCATCATCCCAAAATTTGGGTAAGTTGGTTATTTTAAGTTTTATAAGTTATTGGGTATTTCTGGACTTGGGGGAATGTGTTGGAAGGTGTCATACTGGTATATGATGATTTGTTAGGAAATGTGATTTTCAAGGTGTTGAGCTGGGAACACACACAGGAGTAGGTTTGTTTAGATTTGTGGGCTTCTCAGTAAGCCAGGTAAGGGGATAAATTAAGTCGGCATTTTTCATTAAATTATTTATTAATATACAAATTTTATTTTTAGAAAATTATATATGTATAGTACAGTGTTTAAAAATACTGCTGTTGAACAGGAAAATAGATTTAATACATTTTATCAGCAAATATGATTTCAGATCAGATTTTATTTTTAAAGTATTATTCATATTTGTGTGGCATGAGTATAAATTTCCATGAAAATTATGTTATACCAGAATATTATGATTTTCCAAAATAAGTTTGTTATAATAGTTTTCAGACAAACAATGAAGACAGTACAAAAAACTATGGTTTAGAATATTATGTTAAACAATGCAAAAAGTTTTTGTTCAGTATGTTATGATATGACCAGTGTAGATGCTGTGATTTATAAGTTATGATATTGATATGGCCAGCCTAGATGCCGTGATTTATAGTCGGCGTAGATGCCGTAATTATGTATGTTATGTTAGAATCCATGAAAATATGATCATGACAGATATTACTTAGAAATATGAAACAGCTATGTATCAGTAATATGAAATGTACTATATGTTATCAGAACCAGGATGGCTTAGTTTAGTCTTTCAGAGCGTGGTACCATAGCTATATGTATAAGTTCAAGTTTATGTTAGTGCTACCACACATCTCAGATAGAGTGTGGGAGACGACAGTCGATGTGACTTTAGTGTAGTGCAGGCGTTCCCCTTGTAGTTTGGATTGGGTGGGACAAGCCCATCGTACTTACAGACTTATCTTTGACTTAACGTGGTAGGCCAACCATTGTTAGGTCCCACCTATGGGCTGCATAACCCTGTCATGTGGAGGGTAAGTCATGACATCAACTAGTTATCCATCCTGGGTATTATTTTAGTATTGTATAGTTACAGAAGATGTTTTACATGATTAAAAAAATTAGTACAATATTTATTATGATATTTGTTATCATATGATGATTCATGTTTTGCTCAGAGTTTATACAGCCAGTTTTTATCAGATATACATATTATGTATAGTTCATATTAGGCACGATAATACTCATGTTACCACACACTGATATTAATTTATCTCCCTTACTGAGAGGTTTCTCACCCTAGCATTACAAACATTTAGGAAATCCAGGTAGAAGGGCGGATAGAGCTCTACAGCAGTAAAGATTGATCAAGCTACCCTGTCATAAGGGTAAGTATACGTAGTTGAGTAGGGTCAGAATGGTTTTTGGGTTATGACCCTAGGATACTTTTTGGGTCCTTTGTGGATGTTTATATATATATGACAGATTCAGTAGAACTCTAGTATTGTGTTCGGTGTTGTATGACATGTATGCAATTTATGTTTTCCGCTGGTTAGGTATTAGAAATGTATGACAAGTATATCCTCGGTGCCCATGGGTCCGAGTTGATCATGACTATATTAGTTTAGCAGGATGTTAGAGTTATTGTAAATGTTATTATATGGGAAAAAAAATATTATATAGTAAAATAGGCAGGTCGTTACATCGACGTTCCCCAATCTCATCCCAATACAATTGAGATTAGCACCTCCTGCAATATAATGCTTCAAATGGCATCATCTCAGTGCTGGCCTAATAACTGTTATTATACGCGAACTCGACTAGTGGCATATACCGCATATAACTGCCTCCAAAGTTCAGTACACATGCATGTAGCATACCTTTCAATATCTGTATCATCCTCTCTATGCGTCCATCTATCTGAGGATGAAACGTTGTACTGACAACAACTGAGAACCCATGGTTTCTTGCAAACTCCTCCAAAAACGGGATGTAAACCGTGAGTCTTGGTATGGGAACTATGGACACTGACATGCCATGCATTCTAACTATCTATTGTGTATACAACTCTGCCAGTTGATTTACGGAATAATTAACTCTGATAGGTAGAAAATGGGTAGTCTTCATAAGTCGATCTACAACTACCCAAATGACATCCTGTCTATATAGTGTCGGCGGTAATCCTGTGACAAAATCCATCCCTATATGTTCCTACTTCCACTCAGGAATGTACAACGACTGCAATGACCCCACCGGTCTTTGATGCTCAGCTTTCACCTGTTGGTAGGTCAAACATTGTGCTGCAAACTCTGTAATCTCTTTTTTCATTCCGCTCTACCAAAAAGAGTCCCGAAGATCCCTATACATTTTAGTGCTACTAGGACCTATCGTATACAGGGATCGGTGTGCTTCCTCTCGAATCACTTTCTTAATCTTAGGATTAGTAGGTACACACAGCCTGCTTCGAAACCTCAAGGTTCCATCCTCTAAAATACTGAAATCTACCTCATGACCATCCTGTACTTTCTCTATAAGCTTTACCAACTCTGCATCACTCCTCTAAGCCGCTTTAATTATTTCCTATAGAGTCGGCTACAACACCAGATTGGCAATAAATACCTAGTGATCGCCCTCTACAAGTTCTATCCTAAGTATCTTCAAATCTATTTGGACCGAATGTTGTATCACCATTGTAGATATTGATGCACCCACCAATTTCTGGCTCAAGGGATCTACTACCATATTAGCCTTTCTCGGGTGGTAACTGATAGTGCAGTCGTAATCTTTTATCAGTTCCAACCATCTCTTCTATCTCATATTCAATTATTTTTGTGTGAAAAAGTATTTTAAACTCTTATGATCAGTGAAAATTTCACACCTACCCCCCATTGAGATAATGTCTCCAAAAATTCAGCGTGTAGACCACCGATACTAACTCCAGATCATGGGTAGGGTAGTTATTCTCATATTCTTTCAAATTTTGAGAGGCATACGCTATCACTCTCCCCTGTTGCATCAGAATATAACCGAGTCCTTTATGTGACGTATAACTGTAAATTATGAAACCTTCTTCACCTGAAGGAATCGTCAACACTGGTGGAGTGATGAACCGCTGCTTCAACTCCTGGAAGCTCTGCTCACATTCATCGATCCACTCGAATTTCACACCTTTCCTGATCAATTTCGTTAAAGGACCCGACAATTTAGAAAAATCATCAACAAATCTACGGTAGTATTTAACCAATCCTAGGAAACTTCTGATTTCCTGCACATTCTTCGATCGTACCCAGTCTACCACTTCCTTAATTTTGCTCGAATATACTGAAATACCATCCTTGGATATCACGTTTCCAAGGAAGGTAACTTGCTTTAACCAGATCTCACACTTTTTGAGTTTCGCATACAATCTTTTTTCTCTCAGCACCTGTAGTACTATCCTCAAATGTTCCTCGTGCTCCTTTGCGCTATTTGAATATACCAATATGTCATCAATGAATACTACCACAAACTGGTCCAGATACTGGTAAAAAACCCTATTCATCAAATCCATAAACGCTGTAGGAGCATTTGTCAATCCAAATGGCATAACCAAGAATTTGTAGTGGCCATACCGAATCATGAATGCTGTCTTTAGAACATCCTCTACTCTAACTTTCACCTAATGATACCCAGATTGCAGATCTATCTTCGAGTTGTGTCCCCTGTAACTGATCAAATAAATTATTGATGCGGGGAAGTGGGTACTTATTCTTAATAGTCACTTTATTAATTTCTCAATAGTCGATGCACATTCTCATCGACCCATCTTTCTTTTTCATAAGCAATACCGGTGCTTCCTAGGGCGACATGTTGGGCCAAATAAATCCCTTGTTTAACATTTCCTACAGCTGGTCATTCAATTCTTTTAATTCTGTCGATTCCATTTTGTACGACGCTTTCAAAATCGGCGTTGTCCTCGAAACTTGATCAATAGTAAACTTTACCTCACGATCAAGAGATAGTCCTGGTAAATACTCAGGGAAAATATTAGGAAAATACCTCACTATCGAGATATCCTCTAACCTCAACTACCTCTTTAATATCTCCTTCACACAAGCCACATATCCCTGACAACCCTCTAAAAACAATCGCCTTGCCTGAATGGCGGATAACAAATGTGGTGGGGTGGGCACACAAGACCCCACGAATATGTACTCTTGTCTTCCTGGAGGTCTGAACGCTACTTCTCTCTAATTATAATCTGTACTGGCGTAGTGAGTAGCTAGCTAGTCCCTCCCTAGTATCACTTCAAACCCATGCATATCCAAGACCACTAGATTAGTTAATAAAGACCTCCCCTGAATGCATACTGGACAGTTCTCGAGTACCTTTTCACACATTCCCACAGCCCCTATTGGCGTAGCCACTAACAAACGAACACCTAACTGCTGTGTTTCTAACCCATAAAATTTAACAAAATCTCGGGCAAAAAAAGAATGAGTCGCTCCTAAATCAAACAAAGGAGTAGCTGTAAATGACATAATTGAAATTGTACCTGTCACGACATCTCCTGCCGCCTCAACATCCCCTCGTGTTAGTGCGTAGACTTGTGTTAGGGCGATATTCCTCTGCTGTCGGCCTCTAGGTGCTTGATGACCTCCTCGATATGGTCTATAAGTGGGTACAACAACTGTCGGTGCTCGGCAGTCTCTCGTCATATCCCCAGGCTGATGGCATTGATAACAAATAATCTCCCTAACTTGATACTCTCCTAGGTGTCTCCTATAGCATACGGGACAAGAATGGGGCATCTGCTTGCCTTGTACTGCCCAATCTCCCACTCCCTGTATCTGCCTCCTCCAAGGCCCTCAACTAGACCTTACCTAAAAATCTAAAGGCACGAACCTCTTCCCCTGACTCTGTGCTGCAGCGCCTCTCTGAAGATCAACCTCAATCACTGTAGCTTTATCCACTACCTCTGCAGATGTCTGGGCTCAGAAGCCTAAAACCTGCTCAAACAGACTCTGTCTTAGGCCCTCCTCAAACTTCCTCACTTTCCTTTCCTCATCCAGTACCAAATACGGAGCAAACTGAGATAACTCAATGAATCTAGTTGCATACTGTTGTACTATCATCGGTCCCTGCATCAAGTGCATAAACTCTGCTGCCTTCGTACTTCTACCGGTAGCAGGGAAATATCTCTAGAAAAAGATCTCCTTGAAGTGGCTTCACGTCACCGCTATAGGGTCCAGTCTCTGCTCCTCCAATACTCTCGTTGATCTCCACCAGCACTTTGCCTCCCCTGTCAGCTTAAATGTCACAAATAGTACTTTTTGCTCATCTGTACATGGGAGAACTACCAGCATGTCCTCCATATCTTGGACCCAATTCTTGGCCATGAGTGGGTCAGCTTTTCCAGAGAATGATGGGAGTCTCATACGCGTGAACTGCTTAATCGTGCAGCTCCGCTCTGCCATCACCTGGTGAGTGATGTTACGTAGTACAACATCAGGATCTCCGCCATCCATATTGGAAGGTGCTGCATCATCACCCCCAGCATGTGCACTATTACTCCCTGGATCCATCCTACAAATGGTATAAAATTGTTTTAGAACTCTTTCATCATAACTCACTAACACACCCAACATACTAAAATCCACAAGATATCCTACTATAGACATTTCTCTTAACATACTCAATACCCATTTAAGATTCAATCCTACCACTTAAAGACAAGAAACGACAAAATAGTATTCATAGTTTTCTAGAAGTCGTCACCCCCAGAAAAAAACACAGAAACAACCACGGAACTCCTGCCTTCAGGTCATAAGACAGAACCCTAAATTTCAATATCATCCTCTAACAATAAATAATTAACTCATACCTCAATCTATCCATCCACTATTTTCATCAAAATCCAATCCTATATTCTGGTATTGTATTTCTCTATTTACTAAAGTCTGCAAAATCTAGCAACCTAGACTCTAATACCAAAACCGTGACACCCCAATTTTTCATACCATTTTTTTTTTTCATATAAACAAAACATATAATCACAATTTGGCCACGTCAATACCTCTAATACCACACAAACATAACCCGACCCAAAGAGGGTACTGGGTACATAGTCATTATCATATTCACAAACCTATCAACGGAAGTCATTTTATATATACATACCACGACGAATACACATACTGGAGTTCTAATTCATCCATATATACATGCCTAACACATTCCTAAAAAGAAACACAAAATATTCTAGGGGAATCCTCCATCCATAGCTCAGAACCCTCTCCCTGTCTACTCAGGGTATCAGGTCCCCTCTATCTCGTAGCTCTATCACCTGGTCTATCTCAGTTTCTTGAAATATATAAATGATTGGGTGGGACACATCTCAGTAAAACGGATTAAATTATCTATAGTGTGTGGCAGTATGAGTTTCATTATATCATAACAAATATGCATTCAAGTGATAATATATTTTGACAAAAATATACCCATTCCATGTTCATAATCATATAGATATAAAACATAAGCTTTCACAAGCTTTTAATTCCATTTCCAAAACCATTCACACGAAACCCATGTTTACTAGAGAAGTTCCCGAGAATAGGAGAGATTACATGCCCATACATGTAGCTCCCTTCTGCTCTGATATAATTTGTAATCTTACCCGAATAACTCGAATTTGGCTTCAATTGATATTTATCAGGGCAGTCATCTTACTCAGTTAGCTCTCAGGCAAAGAGTTTTACTTTGCTTTAATTATTTTATACTACTAACTCATGTTATTTCATTTCTCATTTCCATTTCACATCTAACTTATGAGTGTCCTTGGTAACCAATACATCCATGTCTGTAACTCATGGCTGCCCTGAGGATATTTTCCACACTATGCTTCACCCCATGGTCGAGGTAGCTCTCCATACTTAATGCCATGCTTCCCCCCATGGTCAGGGTTGTGCAGCCCAAAGGATGGACCTAATCGCGGTTGGCCTACCTGGTTAGATCAAAATAATCATACAATATACTTGTCTGTAGTACGAATGGCCTGCTATATACCCTGATCCAGACTCAGTGGGCAAAACTACCTTTTACACTAGCTCATTCGAACTGTCACGCCACACACTCCACGAGCCCTTGTGGTTGCACTTAATCACCAGTAGCAATGGTACCATGCTCATTTTAATAACACATCCATCCATCGGGGTTTCATTTCCACATTTCAATAATTCACAATTGCAGTATTCATAATGCAATTTTTCACATTTTCAGTATTGTCATTTTACATTTGTATTGCAGTACTCACGTTGCAATATTCACATTTCAATACCCATATTGCATTATTCACATTGTCATATTCACATTCTCATATTCACATATTAGTATTCACATTTCATCATTCTTATTGCAGATTTCACATTGCAATGTTCACATTTTCAGTAATCACATCTCAAGATTTACATTGTAGATTTCACTTTGCAGTATTTTCATTTCCTGCATTCACAACTCTTTTATCATTTCAATGATATTTCATCAATTCAATACTCATTTCATCTCATAATAGCATATACGTGTCTCATTTCATGTTTCAACATTTCTCAATAAAATATTTCCATGTCATATTTCATCTTTTCTCAGAAGACACTCTTCAGTACATATCACTTTTCATCATTTTTCACATTTCAAATCTTATATTTCAATACACATTTCATAGTCTCATTATTCTCAATGTAAAGCATTTAACTCGATTTCAAATACATTTTAGTATAAATCATATGTCATACAATTTTCATTTAATATTCATATCATAATAAAATATCATATTTCCATTTCTCATATTTCTCAACCTAATATTTCGAAAAGATTGCTATAATTTATTCCCCTTACCTAGTTTACTGAGAGGTCCACTAACACCTTAAAATATACGCTCCTCGGCGTTCGTAACTCAAAACTCTAAAAATCACATTTTTCCCAAGTTATTCAACGCAATCTCCACAATAATGACATTTAATATTTCTTAAGCTCTATATACTCCAAATTAACTTTAAACCTCTAGAATACCCCACTTACCCTGATTTTGGGATGGTGCCCTGAAACTACGAATTGAAAATCTGCTCTGCTTAAGTTGCAAAGAATCTTCCTAGGAACCTCGTGGTGGCTCCTTATCGTTAATCCGAGCTTTAACGGAGTTGGAATCGAAGAGAGAGAAAGAGAGAACCGTGGTTTAGAGAGAGAGAGAGAGTGAGAGGAAAGGGAAAACGATGCTTAAATGAGGGTTTGCATATATATAGGCTAGCGTTCATAAGTGAGTTCAAGTGATTTGTTGACGAACCCATGAAGGCCCTTCGTCGACGAGGAGGCTAGTTCGTCGACGAACTTGAAATTTCCTGAAATTCCCCAAACTCTCGATATCTTCTTGTCGACGAGACACATGTACTTCATCGACGAGAACTATAGGGACATTCGTCAACAAAGACTCTGGGTTCGTCGAAGAATCCCTACTGTTCTCCTTTTTAAATTTTCTTCATTTTTCTTATTCTTTTCCTCTCTCTTTCTTTATTACTTTTATTAATATAATTTCCCGGGTCTCTACGATTCAGCACTGTAGATTTGGATTTATAGTAATATAAAAAAAATTAATATAATTATTTTATATAGAATTACATTAATGATGATGATTTTGTTAGGGAATAGAGGGAAAAAAAAGTTAAAAAACTAATTTTAGATTGTAATCTTTTGTCTTCATTCAAACTTCAAAATATCAAGAAAAGAGAAGAAAATTTTAAAAGAATTTTTTTCTTTATATTCAGAAATAAAATACTAAATTAATCAACATTTTTTTTTTTTTTTGGGTGTGTTTTAAGTTTTCTGTGCATGCTTGCAGTTTTAAATTAAAAGTTTGAATAAAGTGAAGGCAAGGATTTTCTTGTTCAATAAAATAGTGAGACTTTTTATTTGGTGTATTTGCCTGTCCTTTCAAACAGAGAGCACTGCCGATTTGCCGTGTCTTTGTTAATTGTTGTTTGTTCAGTGGGGTTTTTGGGGACGTGTCCAATCATATATACTTGATGCAACCCCTACTCATTGCTCACCAACTAATCCCACTAATCCTTTAATAATTATTCCTTTCCCTCAATTTTATGGACTTACATAGCCTATTTTATAAAACCCAAACTAAATAAATATTGGACATTTTAGGAAACATGAAAATAATGGGTCTTATGGCAAGTAATTATCATATTAAGGTCATGCGTTGAAAAGCACCGGTCCATGAAATTTTAGTATCTGCAGCTCAATAATTCATCATTCACATTACAAAAGAGTTTGAGTCAGCCACACAATCACAAAGAGAATACCAAGATTTACGTGAAAAATCATTCAGTGTGAAGGGAAAAACTACATAACTAAAATCCACTTTCAATCTTCCACTATTTCAAATTAGTAGGTTATATTAGATCTTTCCTATTTAAAATTAGAGGCATACATCAATAACAATTATCAATAATCAACAATTCTTGGTATAAAAAAATAATATAATATAAGTCATCATTGTAGTGATCCAAAAAAAATAAAAATAAAAATAAATAAAATTTAAAATTAAATTAAATTAAATTAAATAATAATAATCATTAATTAAATTATATAATATAACATATTAATATATATTTGTCGCGACGTCCCAGGAGCGCGTGTGTCCCGGGCGGCGAAATTAAAAATTAAATTTTATTTTCAAGGAAAAATCATGGAAAAAGTCGGAGTCGCCACTAACCTTTAGTGTGGTTAGAACACATAATTACTACCCCGTTAGGGGTAGAATCGGTCTACATTACCAGAGTTAGGCTCGGGAGTTCGGTTACGCGAGGGGAAGGTACGAGCACCCCCTACGCGCCCGTTCTTACGAACGGTACCTAATTAATTTAAAATTATCCCTAAGTTAATCTAATAATTCTTTAAATTACTCCTTTTTTATGAATTTATAAGTACATGTAAAAAAAAATAAATAAATAAATAAATAAAATAATAAATAAATAAAGATAATATATATATATATATATATATATATATATATATATATATAGATATTCTCTCAGAGCTTAGGGTACGTGATGCCCGAAGGCTCATACCCTCGCAATAAAATCATAGGAATTAAAAATCAAAAATACTCTATAAAATACGCTCCCAAATTTTAGAAATTTTATGAGTTTTCCTAAATATGAAAATATTAGTTTGGGAGGTTTTGGATAATAGATATAATAATTTAAACTTAATAACAAAGATAAAAAATAGTAATACTAGAATATTAAGATACTACGATTCTAAGTATAAACATAAGATATAGTTGAAAATTCCAGAAATATGTGATAATAATAGCTCTAATATATTATAATGATAATACTTTACCTATAATAACAATACTACTATAATAATAAAACATGTATATCTCACAATATTAATAACACATAAATACCAATACAATATTATAATACCACTTTAATATTTATATATATACCATAACACATAAATATTAATATTATACCATAATAATACTACTAGACTAATAATGCATATACATCATAATTTAAATAACTATACAATATAATAACATATCCTAATAAATACAGGCAAAAGCCCTAATTATAAATAATCAAGATTTTGACATGACACTAACAACACTCTAATATTAACAATAAAGGAAATATGACAATAGGTCAAACCCTAAAAGTTAAAGGTAATATAAACAAACATGGAAACAAATAAGACGAAATTATGGAATTAGACAAACCCTAGAATAAGTATACAATGTCAATCAAACTCGTAATAATATATACAATAATATGGAAATAATCAAACGTGCAATAATATGGAAATAAATCAAAAATCCTAAAATATGTACTAATAATTTGGAAACATATAAAACCCTAAAATTTGAAATGTGATAACAATATGGAAACACTCATAACCCTAAGATTAATAAACAATCTCTATAGAAGCAACTAAACCCTAAAAATATTAATAGCATGGAAATCAATCAAAACCCTAAATCTAATAGGCAATATGTATAATAATAATAATAACTTGGAAATAATTAGGGCCTTACAATTAATGTACAATAACAATGTGGAAACAAATTAAACCCTATAATACACATGCAATATATACAATAATGGAAACTATTATACAAGTAAAATTACAGGAAACAATTTAAACCCTATAATTAATAGACAAGCTATACAATAATTATGGAAATAATTTTAAAACCTTACCATTAATATATCATGACAATATGAGAGACCAATCAAACCCTAAATAAAGCATATGATGAACAAAACCCTAAGTATACAATTAAAACCCTAAATACAACATGTAATAATTTAAACTCTAAATACATAATATATACTAAAATAAATAACATACCACAAGATAGTATACAACAATATAGACACCCTAAATAATAAATGAGTATATTACAATGATTGACAATACAATGATAACATAAACACTTTAAACCAATATTCAACAATAAATATAGACATGTAATAAGGTATAATACTAATAATAATAATCCAACAATAATATTAATATTTATATACATATATAATAAAAGTGTAAACATGAAGACTATATATTACAATAAATAAATGAATAAATAAAAGATTAAATATTACACATATATGCATAAATAAATAAAAACAAAAAAAGAAAAAGAAAAACCGAATATTAGATATTAGTAATGACCAAAAATCAGAAGAGAAATAAATAGAAATAAAATAAAACAAAATAACAAAAAATAAAATAAAATTGCATGTGTGTGTGTGTGTGTGTGTTCTGTGCATGTGTGTGCATGAGCAGAAGGACTTACACAGGGGGGGCACCGCCGAAGAACGGAGACTGGAAACGGCGATGACAGCAAGGGCTGCCGAAGACGACGACGGCGATGGAGGGCGGCAAGGACCGCCGGAGACGACAACGGCGGTGAAGGTTCCAGCGACTCTCTCCTGCAGCAGTGGACTTCTGTGGTGGAATGGAGTTTAGTTGCGGCTCGCCGGATCTGGGTGTGGCTGGGAAGTTGGTGACGATGCGCTGCGGAGATCCACTGGGTTCTGCTTTGCTGAAGTGGCCGGAGAGTGGTCTGCTGGGGGTTCTGCTGCAGGCTGGAGGATGGTGGCCGTGGGATGCTCGGCTACTTGCAGGGATTTTGGAGGGAGTGAGAGTGATGGGGAGAGGCTATGGAGATCAAGGGAATGGTGAGGATGATGGTGGGGTGATGCCGTGAGGCTGTGATGAGAGTATCCGTGTGAGAGAGATGAAAAAAAAATTTCCTTTGGTTTCTGCCCCCTGTGGCTGTCCAGAGAGAGTGTGAGAGAGATGGGAGGATGAGGGTTGGAGACACTGGGGTTGGCCGGAAGAAGAAGAAGAAGAAGAATCCGGCATATTATTTTTTCTTTTGGCTTTACTGCGCGCTGCCGTGTGTGCGCTGTGACTGCCTCCACTTAGCCTCTGTGTATCATCCTTATATAAAAAAATTTGACAACCCTAAAAACCTTTCCTTTTTGATTTTCTTTTTATGGTATTTTTCTTTTGGAAATAATATTATGAGTATAACTACTATTATGGTAATAATAATAATAATAATAATAATAATAATAATAATAATAATAATAATAATAATAATAATAATAAGGTAATAAAAATAAGTAAAATAATAACAAAATAATAATAATAATAATAACAGAAATAAATAATAATAATAATAATAGTACTAATAAAGATAAAAATACTAATAATAATAAAAGTTAAAAATAATATTAATAGCAATGAAAATAAATAATAATAATAATAATAAATAATATAAATAGAAGTAAAAAAATAAAAATAAAAGTAATAATAATAATACTAATGAAAAATAATAATAATAATAATAATAAATAAAATAGTAATAATAGTAATAATAATAATAACAGAAATAAATAATAATAATAATAGTAAGAATAAATAAACTAATAAAAATACTAATAATAATAATAATAAAAAGGGAACCCCTCGTTCTATTTGGTTACGGCAAAAATAGGGTGTCTACAATATTAATATAATATATTATATTATTATAAAGTACAATTAAGTAAAGGATCCAGCTTCAGGATCAATTAGATTTTAAGCAAACTAGAGAAAGCCGCCACACCCCTTGAAAAGTTTCTTGCGCCCAGCTTCGTCTTCGTCTCCATCTCTCTCTCTCTCTCTCTCTCTCTCTCTAGTCTAAGCAAACCAAAGAAAGCCGCCACACCCCTTGAAAAGTTTCTTGCGCCCAGCTTCGTCTCCGTCTCCATCTCCATCTCTCTCTCTCTCTCTCTCTCTCTCTCTCTCCTCTCTCTCTCTCTCTCTCTCTCTCTCTCTCTCTCTCTCTCATCTAAGCAAACCAGAGAAAGCCGCCACACCCCTTGAAAAGTTTCCTACACCCAGCTTCGTCTCCGTCTCCATCTCTCTCTCTCTCTCTCTCTCTCTCTCTCTCTCTCTCTCAATTTCTTGACAAATTTATAGCAGATCGAAAAACGAAAGGTGCCGTTGGATTCTTAGTTCCGTCGCCGACATTTCTACTAGAGCGGAATTGTCATAGGAGTGATTTAGGCATTACTCCTAGGGAAAGGTAATTTTTTCCCATTTTCCAAATTTCACCTTAAATATGCTGTTAAGTCGACGATCGGGCACCACCACATGATCCTAGTCGAGATTGTTGTCATTTTGGCATGGGTAAATTTTCAATTGGAATTTTGTAGGCCCCACTACAAAGCAAGAGTGAAATTTGGAAAATTAGGTGAATTTATTATATTTGAGAGTATAATTATTTATTTAGAATTTATAACCCTAGGAAATATTAAAATATTATTTTATTTAGGGTTGATTTAATGGAATTAGGATTTTTTATTTGGGGTCCGCATGAGCGCCGCAAGTATTTTTCGGGGTCCTTGTTGGCGTAGTTCAAGAAATCAGGTAGGAGGAAAAATATAGATTAAACCATATTTTTTATGAATTTAATGGAAAATGAATTGTGTTATATATACGTGTATATGTTTCGGTATGAGTTTAAAATGTCAACCATTTAAATTATGTTTTTCTGAATTTAAGATTATTTATTAGATAGGTATATGCGAAAATGAACTGATGAAAGTGGAAAATATTTTCAGGATAATTATGTAAGAAATGAAAGGCATTTTCAGTATATAAATATTAAATGTTGGTTGGCTTATTTTACAGGAAGTATATGAATTTTATTGCTAAATTGTTTGGCATGAGTAAATGTAAGTTTTGTGTAAATATATGTTAAATGTGTGAGATGCACGTTAAGTAAGTATTGCATTGAGAATGAAATATGACATGAACTATGCTGCTTGTGTGTGTTAATGCAATAATGTAAACAATTGAAAGATGTTGGGTAAAATAGTTGAAAGATGTTGGGTAAAACAGTTGAAAAATGTTAGGTAAAAGCTGAAAGATGTTAGGTAAAACAACTGAAAAATACTGGGTAAAACAGTTGAAAGATATTGAATATGAAATGAAATGAAATAAAAATGGAAATGAATGAAACGAAAATGAAATGTAAAATGTGAACAATATAAAATGGGAAAGAGCCACTTAAAGTGAAATGAAATGAAAAGTAAAAGATGGAAATATGAAGAGTTGAGAAATGCAGAATAATGACAAATGAAATTATGTATTATGTTATTATTAGTATTTATGCTAGTAGAATATGTTACGTTTGGGCGAGACAAACTCTTTGCCAGAGGGCTTGCTGAGAAAGGCGAGTGTCTTGGTTGTATCAAGTGTAGCAGTAGACTGCATAACGTGTTAGGGCAAAGGGAAACTACTTGTATGAGTGGGTAGATTTTCCTATTCTTGAGAGCCTTCGGCGGTATACTTTTGTATGAACTGTATGAGTACGAGATTAATTTATCACTTGAGAGCTTACTGAGTAAGGTGAGTGCCCTGGTATGCCTTAACTGTGACCTTTGAGTTGCCTAATGTATCAGAGTAGAGAGGTGCTACTTGTATGAATGGGTAATCACCCTTATCCTTAGGTAATCTTGTGGGTAAAATACATTACATGTGTTTGAATAGGATCAGAAAATTATTTCATAAATTATGTTAATGATTTGTAAATGATGAATAATATATTATATACAAATCTCACGTGGGTCACACACTGTTTTAATATATTGTTTCTTCCCTTACTGAGATGTGTCTCACCCGAATATGAACTTATCTTTTATAGAACCTCCACGAGATCAAGCTTAGAGAGCTCGAGTTATTATAGCATTTTTGGGAGATATAAGAAAAAAGATATAAACATTTTAATGATGTTTTTGAGAATGTAAATATTTAATGTTTTATGCCTTATGTTTGAAAATTGATAGGAAAGGAATGATTGTGAATACTGGATGCTTTTGGGGATATGTATATATGTTGAATATAAGTGGATGATTAATTTATTATGGTTGGTAGACGGGTATAGGAAACTTTGGTATTATATGATTGATTATTATATTTATGTTTTCCGTTACATAAATGATATTAGAATTTGAATTATCAAGTAAATGAATGGATTAGTAGTACTCCGGGCCCACGTAGGGGGTCGGGTCATTACAATCATCATCAAGGTGGAATCAAACTTAAATGAGAAATAGAGAGGTCTCACCCATAATAAGGGCTACTATCCAAGCCACGAAACCAAAATTACAAAACTTTAAATGACAATCAGACCGACCAGAAAGAAGAATAATGAGTCACTAACAATATTTCAAAATTTCAGATCAATCGGATGAGACCATCCGATCATCAAGATCCAACTGAATAAGCATACACTTTCAATCCTGAATTTTCAGCAAACAATTATCTTTTCTCCATCACTCTTTCTTAGTTATCTTAAGGATGCACAAAGCTCTCTTTTTCTACGGCAATAACTTCCCAAAAAATTGTTTATTTACTTCTCAAAAAAAATTGCACTTAATAATAGACATAAAATTTTTATCTTCCAAAGAAAGCTGTACTCAACTAATACATAACCACTCTATTCCAGGACAACAATGGGAACACCAAAGCACAAACCACTTGACATTAATTCTATTTGAACATTAATCAAGACTTCCAAGCAAATTATTATCTCAATTTTTGACCAGGGGTAGTCTCAACTACAAAATAAGAGAACTTATCTTTCTTCACATATCCTTTCTTATTTTAATCACTGCAAGCACATGGATTATATTATTTTTGCCTGTGGATATCTTAAATGCCGGCCATTTATTATTTTGGTCCATGCCGGTGGCCAGGGCAGGCTCTCCAAGCCTGGCTCCTAGAATGGTACGAAATGCAGTTTAGGGGGAAAAAAAAATCATGGCCTAAGCATTCATTCTTTAGGTTGCCTGCATGGCTGCATGTGCTTTAGTAAAAGAAGAATTAAACAAAGAATTCCCTGGTAAAAGAATTCCACCAAGGAATTGTCGCCCTCGGTCAGCATCAGTGCATTCTATAGCATGATTGGCTAGAACGGCGGATGAGAAATGCTGCTTCAAGTGTTTAGAAGAAGCCAAGGAATATACTAGACAATTACACAGCAAAATTCAAAAATATCAAGCTAGACTACATACAGCAGTGCTTTTATTATTATTATTATTATTATTATTATTATTACTACGTGGCCAATCCAGTGCGGGTCAAGGAAGTAGACGGCAAGGATGACTTCCAAAAAAAAACCTTAAATTAATTAAAGGTGAAGTGTTTGAACAGTTCCATTCCTATCTCCCCTAAAGCTATAAATACCGCCATATTGCTCAACTGCTTGCATATCTTTTGCCTTCAACCTCATTTTCACATTTGATTTTGCCTCTACAGCTGTGGGTTTCCTTTGTGTCCTCCAAGATCCACACATCCCCATAATGGCTTCAAGTGGGAAGCTTAATGTGGAAGTGAAGGTGAAGTCCAATGCAAAAAAGATGTGGGAAAGCATTATGGACTTTGTCACTCTCTTCCCCAAGGCCATGCCTGACGTGTACAAAACCATTCAAGTTCTTGAAGGAGACGGAAAGTCTGTTGGCTCTGTTATAATCAAATTTGGAGAAGGTAATATTTGCTTGTCTTGACCCCTTTAATCATTTATCTTCTGTTATATGTAGAAAGTTGATTTGGATATTCTATTTTATAGGATTGCCCCCTGTCACGGAGAAGATAGATGAATTGGATGAAGGTAACAAGACAGTAGCCTATAGCGTGGTCGACGGGGAGCTGCTGAAATACTACAAGAGTTTCAGGGCCAATCTGACTGTGGTTCCAAAGGGGGAGGGGAGCTTGGTGAAGTGGGGCTGTGAGTTTGAGAAGGCAAGCGAGGAGACTATTGATCCAGAATCCTATAAAGATTTTGCAGTCAAGAACATCGAACAGCTGGATGCCTATGTCCTCAATGCATAGGCATGGAAGAGACTCACCCGCAAAATTATTCTCTCCTTAATTCTCATGGTCTACTCTTTAAGTAAATATAAGTCCTATAAAGTCCTGCACTATATGTATACTCGACACAACAACAAATAACGTTTCAGTGGTGGATACACCATGAAATGATGTTTCCCTCTTCTTCCATGTGAGTAGTTATAGATAGTAGAATGGTGATTGAGGTGGGAGCCTTGATCAATATTGCAACTTAACAAAGATTACAGCTGCTTTACTAATGTCCAAATATTAAGGCTGCAAAAGTGGCAAATTTTTCACGTGATACTCAATCCTTACTTGACAATTGCTTGTTTGAAGTTATTTTGTAAGAATTTATTCTATTATTTTGCTATTATTTGCTGAAATAAGATGTTTAATTATCGCGATCTTTACACGTATTATCTTTATAAGGAAAATAAAAAATTCATAAATTAACATACCGGGATTATTCATGATGTAAATCAATTGAGAAGAACACTTGTAGAAATTATTTCTCTCGCTTTACCCGATCTCTTTCTATACTTCACCAGATTATATGAGAGAAAGGTTGATGAAAAGAGAGCATAGGTAAAGAGAGGACAATTTTCTATATTTCTATCATATTATTACCATTCAGTTACTCCCCGTAACATTAGTCATATAGGAAAACTCTTCAACTTCCAATCATTAAATCTCATGGTATTTTAAAAGCCAATCTCCTTAATTTATTAATCCATTAACATGACCATATTGCCCTTGTCATACGTGACATATATCTCAACATTCATGTGAGACATGTATTTGCATTCTTCCACTTGGCCCATATGAATGACATTTGTTCGGATTAACACGATAATCATAATATGCACATAACATTAGGTTATTCATACTTTAGTGAGATTACAATGATATCATAATTAAATAACTTACCAACATGAGTCATAGCAGTAAATATCAATAAAGCGACATCTTCCCTTCCATGTACTACAATGCTAGTAAATCACTTAACTATAATCTATAATAGGAAGTAACCATAATGTCCCTATAATGTCTTTGTCAAAGGCGATTCCTGTCAACAATAAACCATCTCCATAATTACGTAATTGATGCTAAGCAGGAAAAATGTTAGAAATACCATTAGTGATATCTCAATAAATGTTATAGAATAAACATAAAGATCCACAATCATACTTCAAGGATTACAACAAATACCCATGTGATCAGCATGTTTCTTAAATGTCTTTGGTGCTAACCCTTTAGTTAAAGGATCTGCTATCATGAGCTCAATCTTAATATGTTCTATAAGCACTGTTTGTTTTCGAACTTCCTCCTTAACGACCAAATATTTGAGTTTCATGTGCTTAGCGCCATTAGAATATTTGTCGTTTTTGGAGAAAAAAACGCAAATTGAAGTTGAGCCATATTGGATACTGTTTGAATTTCTTTGAATTAGTTTAATACTCAAGTAGTTGAGTTAGGTTGGTAGTTTAGTTTTATTTTTTATCAAGAAAAAAGACAAAAGTACAAGCAGGGAAGCTAAAATTCTACAAAACATATATAAATGATTTAAGCCTTGACTTGGAATATGGAGATTGATCTACAAAAAGTTCCATTAAGGAACATAATCCTTAGAACGTATGCATCCATCAATCTTCTCTCCCCCTTTTTAATATTCATACATATGCATCTATCAATCTTCTCTCCCCCTTTTTAATATTCATTTTATCTTTTTTTTTTTATCGATATATTTAAGATAGATTAGGCTCGATGGTCTCAATTAAACCAGTCATTCAACGCACAAGTTCGATTTGTATAGAATTATGATCCACAACCCAACCCAAACACTTCCAAACCACTATTTGCTCTAGTTATTTCTCAAAATAGTCACATTCCAGTTGCACTAACCAGTAACACTCTAAGTTACTTTGGCTATTTCTCTAAATAGTCACATTCAAGTAGCACTAACCGTTAACACTCCAAGTTGCTCTGCCTATTTCTACAAATAGTCACATTCAAGTTGTACTAACCGCTAACACTCCAAGTTGCTGCAACGCCCCAAAAATTCTACTATTTTTTTCCCACATAATAATAATAATAATAATAATAATAACTCTTTTTTCTTTTCTTTTTTAACTAATGGAGGGCAGCATCTCCAATTATTTATTGATATACCCTCACTTTTGGCGGAGGAATACCGGGGTTACAAGACAAGTAATGAGAGATAACAAATAAAATAGACATTAAAGGCCTCCCAAAAACAACACCAACAACCAATCAAAACCGGGATACCATAAGAAATAAACTAATCAACCCGAACCCCAAAAGAAATCGAAGATATACCTATCCATACATACATGACAACTATGCAGCGGAAACCATGATTTATTCAACCTTATATACAATACTAGAGTTTTTCTATACCAAAATGTAACGATCCCAAAAATAATGTCTAGAAGTATTAAAAAAATTATTAATTAATTAATTAAACAAATAAAATGAATAGAATTATTATGTCAATAAAAAAACTTATTGGAATATATATATATATATATATATATATATATATATATGTATGTATAATATTTTTATAACATACGTTATATATATGTTATATGTTTAACCTGAAGGATGGAACCGTTAGGAAAAACAAATAGAGAGTTTCCCCCGCATGCCTCATCTCTCTGTTTCTCTCTTCTCAAACACTCTCTTCTTTCTCCTCGATTTTTTAGGCCAAAAGGGCGCCAATCAAAAACGAAAAATACCGTTAGGTTCCAATTTTCGCCACCGATATTTTTACTAGAGTGAATTTATCGTAAGAGCGGCGTAGGCACCATTTTTGGGGTAAGGTAACCCCTCTCTCTTTCCTAAACTTCTCTTAAATTTTCAGCTAAATTGACGATCAAAAACCATCACGATGTTTTATGAGCGTTTCTCTACAAGTCTAGCAGAGTAAAATTTTGAGCTGAGCCTTTTAGGCACCACTCCAAGGCTAAGGTAAGGAGTACAAATTATGTTAGTTATTTTAGAAATTCAATCGGTTAAATTATAATGTGATTATTAAATTGGAGTACTTATTATATTAGATTTTTGGAAATATTCTTGGGATTAAATTAAATTGTAGGATTGAATTATATTAGATTTTTGGAAACATTCTTGGGATTAAATTAAACTGCAGGAATTGATTAAATAGAATTTTTGGGGGGTATTTTGAGATTAAGTTAAATTTCAGGGATTTGATTAAATTAGATTTCTGGAAATATTTTCGAATTAGATTAAACTACGGGGATTTGATCATTTTGATATTTTTAAATATGTTAGAAATTAAATTTAAATATGGAAAGTGGATCAAACTCACGTTTTTAGAATTTAATGAGAATGGGAGCGTGTGAACTTAGAAATATTAAAATTATTATTATTCTTGGAATTGAATTAATTGATTTCAGAAAAATGTGAATTTCAGGATTTTGAGTTTCGAACGCCGCGAGCGTGGATTTGGGTATTCTAGTAGGTCTCTGAGTAAATTATGTAAGAGAAATAAATTATAATAGTATTTTTAGAACTATTGTCTGAATTGATATGTGCAAATGAACATATGGTATTTTGTCTGAAATTATTATGATACAAATATCAGATAAATTGTGTAGCATCTGAGTAATACTAAATTGTGATATTTTTGAATATGAAATATGCTTATAGAAATATTTTCTATAATAAATCGGGGAAATATGAGATTATGATTTGTATTATTGAGAAATGTGGAAATTCACAAAATGTGATATATATATATATATATATTGTAACAACCTGCCAATTTTACCATATATACTTTTTTTTTCCTTACATAATAAACATTCGTAGTAACCCTGATACCAACTAAACTGTTATAATCATGATTAACATCTTTGATACCTAAGCAGCTGAAAATGTAATCACATACATGCATCCAAATAGTCACAATACCAAGGTTCTACTAAACCTGTTATATATACAATCATCCACCAAAGGACCAAAAGGTACCCTAGGGTCTCATCCAAAAAACAAACCTGACCCTAGCTCAACAACTCACCCTTCTGACAGGGTAACCCAGTCGGTCTCTACTATCGCAGAGTTCTATTCGCTCCTCCACCTGGATTTCCTGAAATGTTTATAATGCTTGAGTGAGACACCTCTCAGTAAGGGAAATAAACTAACATTAGTATATGGCAACATGAGTATTTTTGTGTTATACATATAAACTGTATATAAACATATTTGGTAAAAACTGTCTATAGCATATCTAAAATAAAACATGATTTGTCTTTTCATAATATAACATACTACATTTCTGTATATAAAAATCATCTTATATAACTGTACAATACTGAAATAACACTCAGGATGGATAGCTAGCTGATGTCATGTCTTACCCCCACATGATTAGGTTGTACAGCCCAAAGGCGAGACCTAGCAATGGCTAACCGACCATGCTATATCAAACATAATTCTGTAAGTACAATGGGCCTACCCTTCCAGGTCCCAGACTGCCAGGGGGACAACTCCACTATACACTGAAGCCACATCGATTGCCATCTCCTACACTACTGGTCGTGTGGTAGCACTGTCATAATTCTGAACATATAGTTATGGTATTGTGCTCCTGAAAATTGAACTAAACCATACCATCCGAATTCTGATATCATATAATATGATTCATATACTGAACATAATTGTTTTATATTTCATAATAATATCTGACATAATAATATTTCATGACTTCTATCATAACATACATGAATATGGCATCTGCGCCAATTTGAATCAGGACATCTACGCTGGTATAACATAGCATGTAATCTCAACATCTACGCCGGCAAATCGTAATATATTGAACATGAATTTCTTGCACTGTTTACATAATATTCATGAAATCATAGTTTCTGCATTGTTTTATAATTTTTTTTGAAAACTAGAAATACATGTTTATTCTGAAAAAACATAATATTCCATAAACATAATTTTCATGGTAAATAATACTCATGTCACACAAGATGGATAACATTCTAGTGTAAAATTTATTCTAAAATTATATTTTCAAATAAAACATAATTAAATCATATCCCTATTCACTGTAGTATTTCCCAAACATAATTATACAATATACATATTTTCTTGAAATCAAATGCTGTAAAATAATGAACAATTTTATGAAAATACTGAATTAGTTTATCCCCTTACCTAACTTACTAAAAAGCCCATAAAATACCCAATCCTACACCTACAATGTTCTCAGCACAACACCTTGAAATTAACATTTTTTTCCCAACAAAACTTCAGTATTATCTAACCTAACATATTCTTCTCAGTTCAGAAACACCAAATACCCAATAAAGCTGAAATTAACTAACCTACCCAAATTTTGGGATGGTGCCCAAGTAGGCCTAACCAATGATATACTCCAGCAGATATGGAGAGAATCTTCCCAGGAGTAGGGTGGCGGTTTCGGATCATCGAACTGGCGAAAAATGAAGCGAGAATCAAAGAGAGAAGGAGTGACGGACGATTTTAGAGAGAGAGAGAGAGAGAGAGAGAGAGAGAGAGGAAAGTTGCATGCAAAAATCTCACTAGAAACCCGAGTTTAAGCTATTTATACACCTGACTTCGTCAACGAGACACGTCACTTCGTCAACGAGGCCAAGAAGAGAGTTTTGCAACGAACACTTACACATCATCGACTAAATCCAGGCCCTAAAAACAACCTTCTCGGTAATTTCCCATCGACGATCCCGATAAGTCGCTTCGTCGACAAAAGCTTCACATTTGTCAACGAGATCCTGCTGTGACCCCCTCTAAAATTTCCTTTTTCTCCACTTTTATTATTTAATTTCTATAATTCTTTGGGGCTCTACATTCTTCCCCCATTATAAAAATTCCGTCCTCGAAATTTACTATTTGAGCGATTCACCATCGTTTGAGAAAAATGGGTTACTTATTTTATTACTTACCCTCACTTATGGTGGAGGAATACAGTGGTTACATTCAAGGTTCTGGAAGATAAAAAATACACATAAAATAAAATTTTCCCACAACCAAAATTCTATCTACTACCAAAAAGACTATTACATGTAAAAGAAACATTGCATATCCACTTGTATCACTTCTTGATTACTATTATTCCCTACTGAACAAATACAGATATTTTTGTTGTATCTCTTCCTTGAGCTCCCAAGAAGCTTCTTCCACTGCATGATTTCTCCACAGGACTTTTACTAATGGTATTTTCTTGCTGCGCAATTCTTGATCCTTTTTGTCTAGTATCTGCACTCATATCTCCTCATAAGTCAGAGTATCACTAAGTTCTAACTTGGCATAACTGATAACATGGGAGGGATCAAGAACGTATTTCCTTAACATGGAAACATGAAATACGTCGTGAATTCTAAATAAAATTGGTTGTGAAGCTAGCCAGCAGGCAACTGACCTTACTCTTTCAAGAATCTCGAAAGGGCTAATAAACTTAGAGCTCAACTTACCCTTTCTCTCAAATCTCATAACCCCCTTTCATGGAACTATCTTCAGAAACACATGGTCTCCTACTTAAAATTTTTAATTCCTGGTGGTGAGTATCAGCGTAGTTTTTATGTCAGCTCTAAGCTGCTCTGATTCTTTCCCTAATAAGTTGGACTTTATTGTATGCCTACTGCACAATTTTTAGTCCCAAAACTCACCTCTCACCAATCTCATCCTAGTAGATAGGAGAATGACACCTCCTACCATAAAGTGCCTCGTAAGGTGTCATACCGATGCTGGTCTGATAGCTATTATTATATGAAAACTCTACTAATGACATAAACTAGGTCCAACTACCCCCAAAATCCAGTACGCACGCCCACAACATATCTTCTAATATCTAAATTACCTTCTTAGTCTGGCCGTCCATTTGAGAATGAAACACCGTGCTGAAAGATAATTGAGAGCCCAGAGCCTCCTACAAGCTCCTCTAAAACTGTGACGTGAATTGCAGGTCTCGGTCTGATACAATAGACATTGGCACTCCATGTGGTCGTACAATCTCCTGAATGTATAATTCTTCCAATCTATCCATGGAGTAGTTGACTTTGATAGGAATAAAGTAAGCAGTCTTCGTCAATCGATAAATGACCACCCAAATAGTATTCTGTCCCTGTCGCACCGGTGGTAAACTCGTCACAAAATCCATAGAAACATGATCCCACTTCTACTCTAGGTTGTAAAGTGGTTGCAGCTAACCAGCCGGTCTCTGGTGCTCAGCCTTAACCTGTTGGTACCCCAGGCACTGCTGCACAAAATCAGTAATCTCCCTCTTCATGCTACTCCACCAGAAAGACTCCTGTAGATCCCGATACATTTTAGTACTACCTGGATGAACTGTGTACAAGGACTTTTTAGCCTCCTCTAAAATCATCCTTTTTATATCAACATCTACAGGCACACACAATCTAGTATGGAACCGCAGAGCTCCGTCATCTGAAATACTAAACTCCTCCCCCTGTCCATCCTGCACCTTTTAGATCAACTCCATCAACTCTGCGCCATTCTTTTGGGCTGCTTTAATCTTTTCATATGGCATAGGCTGCACCACCAGGCTGGCAATAAATGTCCGATGATCACTCTCCACTAATTCCACACTGAGCCTCTCCAAGTCCATTCGAATCAGGTGTTGAATAATTGCTTTTAACAGTGCCCGATGAACAGGAAAAAATCTGCAAAACTCACCCAACAGTTACAAATAGAGGACCTTTATGCAGACGTCGAGTTTGTCCTATCAGAACAAGAAGAAATGAATGAAGAGACAATTCTTGTCCTTACTGATTCTGAAAATCTGATTTAGAAGATGATTCCTAATCAGAGGAAATATTCAATATCCAGCCAGTTCTCTCCTCTAAAGGTTCTCAAATTAGTCCTCATATTCAAATTTAGCTTCTTGCTGAAAAGTATGGTAAACCATACCTGCTCTTGCATTCATTGATACGGGATCCCATATGACCATGGTCAATCCAAAAGTTCTACCATCATATTGTTGGTCTTCCAATACTCAATTCTTTAAAGCTGCGAATGATCATATTTTCACTACCACCTTGATTTCCAAAAGGAAAATTGGGATTAAACTTCTTCCTAATTGCATCATTTGGACTCATGTCATTGGAAGTCCACTTCCTCAAAAGGATGTTTTATTAGGATGGGATGTTTACTGTAAAATACCTAAGGATTCTTCCCACAGGAATCCGGTGCAAAAGAGAATTCAAAGCCTTTACCCTGATAAATAAGATCTATTCTCTTTCCCATTCCTCCTCTGATTTCCTTCCTATTCAAAGACAATTGTTAAAATTATGTGCTAAAAGTCATGACCAGTTCATTCATAATCATCCCCTCTGAAAAAACCCAGATTTCTTCATTCACATACCCTTCAAACCCAATGAAGATGTAAGTCCAACCAAAGCCACCCATCCAAGTATGTCTCCATCAGATCTTAAGCTTGCCAGGGAAGAATGTAATTCTTTATTACAGCAAGGTTTAATTGAGCCAACTAGTTCCTCTTGGGCATGCCAAGCATTTTACGTTGAAAAAAGATCAGAAAAGATCAGAGGAAAGAAAAAATTGGTTATTGATTACAAGCTTAAATGTGTTCATTAGGGATGATAAGTTCTCTATTCCAAAGGCCAAAACGCAATTCATCCATCTTGCTGAAGCCATGATATTTTCTAAGTTCGATCTAAAAGGAGCTTTTTGGCAACTTGGAATTCATTCAGATGAAAGATTCAAAATAGCCTTCTATATTCCAAATGAACAGTTCCAATTGACTATTTTGCCCTTTGGACTGAAGATTGTGTCATCACTGTTTCAAAAGGCGATGACCAGGATTTTCAATCCTATCCTTCACAGTACCTTGATTTACATTGAAGATATCTTATTATTTTCTAAGAGTCATGCAGATCATCATCACCTTCTTGAACATTTCCACCAGCTAGCCTCAGAGTTCGGGATAATGCTGTCAAAAAAGAAAAGCATGATCGGACAAGCCGAGATTGATTTCTTAGGAATGAAAATATATCATGGGACCATCTGTCTAGGTCCTCATCTCGCTGAACAATTATCACAATTTTCTGATGATAGTCTTTCTGTCAAAGAAATACAGCAATTTCTAGGCATCATTAATTACATAAGAGACTTTATCCCGCATGCAAGTCAATTTACCAGTGCCTTGTCAGAGTTTTTGAAAAAGAAACCACCCCCATGGGGCCCTGACTAGACACAGGCTATCAAACACCTCAAGAAAGTTGCAAAGGATCCAACGCCTTTGACTATTCCATCCACAGGAAATCTTATCCTCTAGTTAGACGCTAGTGACCATTATTGGGGTGCTTTACTGCTTGAAGATAAGGACAACAAGAGATCCTATTGTGGACACGCAAGTGGAAAATTCAAAGATTCCCAGAAGCACTATCACACTGTCTTCAAAGAGATTATTGCAATAAAAAATGGAATCCAGAAATTTGACTTCTATGTCAGATCAAAGCACTTCACAATTGAAATGGACAATTCATCTTTCCCAAAGATGCTTGAATTCCGGAACAAAATTCTCCCTGAGCCACAGATTCTCAGACTGAAAGATTGGTTTTCCATATATGACTTCTCTGTGAAGCATATAAAAGGCGACCACAATGTTCTTACTGACATGTTATCTCGCCCTCGGAAAACTTCCTTCCTTATCTCTAAACACCAAGCCATTCCACTAATCCTCATGGCCCCATCCTCTTCACCTCCAAATATCCTCTACCTTGGTGCCTCTACCCAGACACAGTTCCCTCCAAAAATACTTCCTCAGACCAATGATGCATCCAAAATCAAATCCTATGTCAAAACCTTCTATGACTACTATGCTGATCTGATAAACCATCACCTGACCTTCCCATCTTACCCTTTCCTCTATCCTTACATCGTTAAGCAATCATCATTTAATACTAATGTACTATGGTATATATGGTATATCTCTGTTTTGCAGGTACATGTTGTATTCCTTCCACTACAGGATACGTACGCACATCTCAATGATCCAGCTAAACAGAAGTCCTTGTCGTCTCAGGGGATTTGCCTTGGAATCTGCAGAATGGTTGGCACTTCATCTTCTCTTTTAGTATTAATCAAAATGGTGTTGTCAGACTATCCCAGAAGGGGGAGACCAACAGCATGATCTTGTAGTCTATAAATAAGCTGATGGTGAAGAGTAGCCATGTAAGCAGAAGATATCTGAGGAGCACTAGTGATTTGAAGATGAACTTTTATGCATTTCTTCAGATTCTTATCCCTTAAAGGAATATTGAAATTTGGAAAAAAAAAAAAAGGTGAGGCAAACACTTCTAGCTTGGAGTGTAGTGAGAGAAGTTCCGATTACAGCATACTCATACTGAGTATAAGTGGTGTTGAGAAAAGTGATTCTCACTGTGACAGGAAGTCCTTTTCTGCCTTGTAAAGTAAGGAGAAAGCGAACAGCTCCAAAGTGAAGGTGAGCATAACCTTCTCTGATCCATTGGTTGATTAGATCTTGGTCAAGCTTAAGATCAATATAATGTTCTCTGGAAGAGGCTGGGATAAGACACTTATCGAGGGCTGTGGTCTGAACGAATTCTTTGACTTGAGGTATTTTTTTAAGATTTTCTTAGGGTCTCATCTTAAGGGATGGACTAGGTTTTAGTAGGGACAGCAGCATGGGCTACTAAGTACCCCTCAAAGGCTTCATTATATTCATTCAAGGTTATAGGGTTATGATTGATTTTTTTTATTATTATTTAAAAATTTCTATGATAGCAAGGTGTCTTTTGATTAGTATATATGCCTCTTAATGTTGAATGGATGTGTAAAATCAATTTGGTCTCCTGCTTATGAACCTTTACATATTTTCATATTTAAGTCTCCCTCTATTTTGGAATTGGTTTTTCTGAACAAATCATTTTTTATGATTTATTATTTTATTTTTAATTTAATTTTAATTTTAATCAAATTTTTTATTTTAAAAAATGGGGAAAATCGGTAAAAATATTTTGGAAGCTAGATTAATAAGAAAAAAAAAATATTTTTTTAGAATTTTTTAGTTGAAATAAATGAAAAGAAAAGGTCTTTAAAATCTCAGAAAATTTTAGAAAAAAAAATTGACAAATCTAAAAAAGAAATTATAAATTTTGAAGAAATTTGGGGATACTTCTAGAAACTCTTTTGTTCCAAATTTCTGGACACCTTTTTTCGATTTTTTGCTCGGGTGTCTATCTCCCTATGGTTTTGAAAAGGGTCATGGAGTATTTCAGACCTCATATGTATTAGCTCTATTTTTTTGGGGGGAGGGGGGGGGGTGTTATCTAAAAAGATCCTCTCATTTGGATGTCTGATTAGACATTCCTAAATCACACTTTAATTTTCATTTCGCTTTTACATTTTTTCTTATTTAATTGTTTTCCTTTTTAAGAGTAAATAAAAGACCATCAAATTCAATTTAGGGATAATTCATAATTAATTAGATAACGTTCGCCGATCGGGTGCGTAGGGGTACTGATACATTCCTCTTGCATAACTAAACTCTTGATCTTAATTCTGGTAAATATAGTTCGAGACTACTAGTTCCTTGACTTAGGATTAGTCTAGAGACCAATCAAATAAGTGGTAATTAGGTGTTCTAAATGCACCTAGGTAAGAAATAGGTTAGTGGCGATTTCATTTTAAATTTCAACATTTATGACCCCTCGCCAGTCCTAAGGCACATTCCGACCATTCGGAGCATGCTGGGACAACCCTTTCTCTCTTGTCATAACATCGAACGGAATCTGACATCGACAATTTCGTCATAAAATAAGTACAAATTATAAATATTTATAAGATAAGTAATATTTATTTTTATGATAAGCAATACACTTTTTAAACAAATCTACGCATTATTCACCCTTTAATACATAATGATAGTCTTAAACATGCATAAAAAATATAAAAAGATAAAAAAAAAAAAATTATAAGATATTACGATTAAGTGCATTAAGAACATGTGAATTATACTAAAAATTTTAAAATTTAATTTATAATTCTTACACTTTTAACCAATATATTATTTATGAAAGTTAATTATGTAGAAAACTAAAATATAATACATAAATTAATAATAATTTATTATTAAATTATGAATTTATATTGTCGCTACAAAATACAAATTTATTATTATTCATAACAACAACACTTATAAGGTGCCATAAGACATCTATGGTTGCCTATTGTTGTGATACGGATTGTATAATGAAGATGCACAGTGGAATAAACAACAAGTAAATGTAAATAACACACAACCAGAACAAGTTCAACACAAAGATTTATGTGGTTCGGCAAAGCTTACATCAACGAAAGTAATGATACACAAATTTCACTATGGAAATCAAAATGCACATAATACACTTCAATAATGATCACTCTCTCTCTCTCTCTCTCTCTCTCTCTCTCTCTCTCTCTCTCTCTCTCTCTCTCTCTCTCTCTCTCTCTCAAAATATGTCCAGATGACATATATAGAGTTTCCTCGGAGGTTTACCTCCATTTGCCCAACCACCCAATGTTCAAAAATTCAAAATTTCAGAAAATTGCCGCAGCTCAGGCGCTACTCATTGATGAACACAGGGGCTTCGTTGAGGAGACCAAGAAGAACTTTCTTCGATGAATACAGGGCTCTCATCAACGATGATCGAAGTCTGAAATTTCCTGCTCTCAGTAATCATTCGTCGACAAGCTTCAGAGCCTTCGTCAACGAACCTCTATTGTACCCTCGTCGACAAATACATGGCTCTCGTCAGTAAGTCCTACTATACTGCCCCTTCATGTTTTTCCTCCTTCCTTCTTTACTTATCAAAATGGAAGTATAAGAGCCATAAATAATAATCTCCACCTTGGCGATTATACGCCCCTTAGGAGAATCTCAAAAACATGAAATGCTTAACTTTGAACTTAAAAACGCTTGGTTGGGTATGTCTCCCTTCTATCACTTGGAGACATGGAGTAAGTCCAATCAATGCTTGAACTTCTATGAATTAACTGATTTCTTCAGAATAATCATTGCATTTTCAGACGTGTGAACTTTCTCCAACACAAGTTCACCCAAAGCAATCAATTTTTGAACCCTGTGGAACCTCACATCAGTGTGCTTGGTCCTAGCATGGTATATATGATTCTTCGCTAAGTAAATGACATTTTGACTATCACAATCCAGCACCACACCATCTTACTAAGCCCTAGCTCTCTAACTAAACCAGTAAGCTATAAGGCCTCCTTTGCAGCTTTGGCAACTGCCATATACTTCGCCTCAGTCGTGGACAATGCAACTAGAGACTATACCATGGATCTCCAACATACCAGTCCTCCTACAAAGGAAAACACATATCCCGTTGTAGACCTTTTGTCATCCATATATCCAGTATAATCTGCATCAACAAACCCCATAATTGAAGGACAACCCTGTTGCTTACCGAGCATAATGTCATATCCCGATGTACTCCGCAAGTATCTGAGTATCCATTTTACAATTTCCCAATGCTTCCTTACTGGATTAGAGAGGAACTTGCTCACCACGCTCACTGCATGAGCTAAATCTGGTCTCGTACATACTATGACATACATTAAACTCCCCATAGCACTAGCATAGGGGACCTTTGACATGTCTCAGATTTCCTCATTCGAACTCAAGCAATCTGCCGTAGATAACTTGAAATGATTCGCTAGAGGTGTACACACTGGTTTTGCATCAGTCATGCTAAACCTCTCCAACACCTTCTGCACATAACCGCCCTAAGATAGCTATAATCTCCCTATAGTCCTGTCTCGGCAAATCTCCATTTCGAGTATTTTCTTAGTTGAACCAAGATCCTTTATGTCAAATTCCTTATGCAATAGGTCCTTTAACAAATTCACCTTAGTTAAATCTCTTGCAGCTATCAACATATCATCGACATATAATAACAAGAAAATAAATGAGTCATCATCAAGTTTATTCACATATACACAGGAATCATACTCACACCGTTTGTAGCCAATCTTCATCATGTACGAATCAAATTGTTTATACCATTGCCTTGGAGACTGTTTCAGCCCATAAAAAGATTTCTTCAACCTGTAAACAAAATTTTCTTTTCCTGATTCAATGAATCCCTCTGGTTGTACCATGTAAATTTGTTCCTCCAAGTCACCTTGAAGAAATGTTGTCTTCACATCTATTTGTTCCAAATGAAGATTGAAATGAGCTACCAACCCCAACATAATTATGATAGAAGTATGTCGGACCGCTGGAGAAAATATCTCATCATAATCTATCCCCTTCTTCTGTGAGTATCCTTTTGCCACCAACCATGCCTTGAAATTTTTACCTTCCTTTTCTAATATTCCCTCCTTCCTTTACACCCATTTGCACCCAATCGGTCTCTTCCCATCTGGAAGCTCCACCAACTCCCAAGTTTGATTTTTCCGTAGTGACTTCGTTTCCTCAATCATTTCTCTCATCCATCTATCTTTCTCCTGGTCGTGTACTGCCTCTTAAAATGTAGTTGGATCGTTGCAACTAGTAAGAAAATCATAAGACACTAACTCTTCAAACCCATAATTTGGCGAAGGTCGAATAGTGCGTCTGGATCTTTTTAATGGAGTATCGTCAACTTGTTGGCTTTCCAATCTAGAGCTCCCTGCAACTATGGGATCATGATCATTTCCATCGCCCTGAGCTTCCAACTCCACCTATACGATATGTTCATCACTGCCCCAGTTTTCTAGCTCCTGTTTCTGTTCATCAAACTCTTGAGTACGCTTCATCATAGCCTTCTCATCAAAAACTGCATTTCGACTAATCACCACCTTGTTTACCAGTGGGTCCCATAGCTTATACCACCCTTTGGATATCCCAAGAAGATGCAACAACGAGACTTCAGGTCAAGCTTAGACCTCTCCTTACTAGACACGTGGACATAGGCTGGACACCCGAATACCTTCAATTCAGAGTAGTCTACTGCATTTCCCATCCAAACCTCTTCCGCCAGTTTACCCCTAGTGATGCCCTTAGTGACTGGTTAACCAGAAAACAAGTCATACGAACTGCCTCGACCCTGAAGTTCTTTAGTAACCCTGCATTCAGTCTGAGACATCAAGCCCTATAAGCAAGAGTCTGGTTCATTCATTCTACCACACCATTTTGCTGAGGTGTCCAGGGAACTGTAAAATGTCTCTTGATACCTTGCTCCACACAAAAATCCATAAACCAAGAATCAGCGTACTCAATCCCATTATCTGACCTTTAAGTATTTGATTCTCCTCCCTATCAGGTTTTCCACTTCAGCTTTCCAAATCTTAAACTTGGCAAACGTACTAGATTTGTTACGCATGAAGTAAACCCAAACCTTCCATGATTAATCAACAATGAAACTCACATAGTACTTATGTCCACCCTTTGATGCAACTCTTACTAGACCCCAAACATCTGAATGTACATAGTTAAGAATTCCTTTTGTCTTGTGAGAAGCTGATATGAATTTTGCACTGTTATGTTTTCCAAGAACACAAAACTTACAAAATTCCAACTAACGCGTTTTCAAACCTTTTAACAATTTTCGCTTGTGTATTTCTTTCATGTCATGTTCTCCCATATGCCCAAGACACATATGTTATAAGACGGTCTCATCTAATTCAACATCCACGGCTGCCACTCCACCTACAATGGTAGTTCCCTGCAACGTGTAAATATTTCCATCCAGTTTTTGTCCTTTTATTACAGTCAGATTACCTTTCCATACCATCAAGACTCCACCTTTGGACTTACAGTTAAAGTCAGTACAATCCAAAATGCCAAGAGATATTAAACTCTTTCTCAACTCAGGTATATGTCTTACATTACACAATGTTCTTACAACACCATCAAACATTTTTATCTTTACATTTCCTATGCCAACGATCTTGCAAGAAGCATCATTACCCATAAGAACTGATCCAAAATTTACTAACATGTAAGTGCTAAACCACTCTTTGTTTGGAGTCATGTGATGAGAACATGCCGAGTCAAGTATCCAAAAATCCATTAGATTATCCAACTCCGCTGAAACTGATAGAACATCACCATCCACTAAATCCTCTTCTTGAACAACATTCACAGATTTAGAAATCCCCTCGTGCTTATTAGCATTTCCTTTCTTCCAATCCGAACACTCTAGTTTCACATGCCCTTTTTTACCGCATTTATAACATTGGATTTCCTTCTTCTTGGATTGATTCCAAAATTTTTGATTAGACCTATTTTTAAACTTTCCTTTGCCTCGCTCATTACAACTCTTTACCACAAGTCCTTCTCCTTCATCACATATTTTCAATCTTTGATGAAAATTTAACAAAGCACTTGTTACCTCTTCCAAATCAAGTGTTTCTTTTCCCCACATAAGAGTGGTCACAAGATTTTCGTAGGTATAAGTTGAGGGTAAAAAATTTAACAGCATCAAAGCCTTATTATCCTCATCAAACTTCACATCAACTCTCATAAAATCACTTATGATTGGATTAAACGCATTGATGTGTTGATCTAGACTGGATCTTTCTATTATCTTAAGCTAATATAAACGCTGCTTAAGAAAAAAGTTTGGTATTGAGGGATTTAGACAGGTACCAACTTTCTATCTTTCGCCAGATAGCCGCTGGAGAATCCTCCTCCATCACCCAATAGAGAACTTCGTCGACCAAACACAAGCATATTATCGACGTTGCCTTTGCTTTCAAATCTAACCATGTTGCCTCATCCATTCCTTCTGGTTGAGTACCAAGCAAAGCCTTAGGCATTCCTTATTGCACAAGAATGTCTTTCACTCTCCTTTGCCATAAACCGAAGTTTCTGGTTCCATCGAATTCGACAATGTCAAATCTTGCAGAAGACGATCCCGAAGCCATAACAACAATCGCTTTGATACCAATTTGTTGTAATACGGATCGTATAATGAAGATGCGCAACGAAATAAACAACAAGTAAATGTAAATATACACAACCAGAACAAGATCAATACAAAGATTTACGTGGTTCGGAAAAACCTACATCCACGGAAGTAATGGCACACAAATTTTACTATGGAAATCAAAATGTATACAATACACTTCAATAATGATCACTCTCTCTCTCTCTCTCTCAAAATATGCCCAGATGACATATATAGAATTTCCTCGGAGGTTTCCCCCCATTTTCCAAACTACCCAACGTTCAAAATTTCAAAATTTCAGAAAACTGCCACAGCCCAGGCGCTCCTCGTTGATGAACACAGGGGTTTCGTTGATGAGACCAAGAAGAACTTTCGTCGACGAATACAGGGCTCTCGTTGACGATGTTGGAAGTCTGAAATTTCATGCTCTCGGTAATCATTCTTTGATAAGCTTCAGGACCTTCGTTGATGAACCTCAACTATACCCTCATCGATGAGTACAGGGCTCTCGTCGACAAATCCTGCTATGCTGCCCCTTCATATTTTTCCTTCTTCCTTCTTTGTTTATCAAAACAGAAGTATACGAGTCACAAATAACACTTATATATATATATATATATATATATAGAAGGAGAGAGAGAGAGAGAGAGAGAGAGAGAGAGAGAGAGAGAGAGAGAGAGAGAGATTAAATTTTAGTTTGGACAAATTTCAATATAATTTTGTATTACATCAATTTTGTCCAAATCAATACTTAAATCTAAAATCACTCCAAATATAGGGTTAAAATAAATTTGTTTATACGATAAGTACTTTTTGAATGCGCTTAATGATACTTAATATTCATAAATATTTATTTTAAATTATAAGTGTTATAAGCACTTTATTTAAGTAGGGGACTCAATAGTAAATTACTACATTCAACAGGATGTGGGAGCCTTTTGTATTAATGAATTCGGTTTTTCACTATCTAACAAGAAAAAAATAAAATAAAAATTAATGTCACTCTACCAATTTTTCTAATGATTAGATAATGCATGTGTCAACTTTTTTTTTGTCATTAAAAAAAATAAATGCAAAGTTTGAATGCTGCCTGTGGAAAAGATTTCAAATAGCTTTTCTACGCAAAAGTTAAACCGACTTAATCTTTTCTTTAGATACACATTCTTTACTTCCAGACGCATCATGAACGTTAAATTAAAAGTTTATATTAAGTGTTACGCATTTTTCACCTGCCAAGAAAAAGGATGAAATTGGAAAATATTATATTAAATTGGCTTGGTGTTGCCAATTAGAGGCCTCGTGAAAGAAAATCCATACAGTATCAAAGACTTTTAAAAAAGGTAAACTAAAATTTTAAAAATTACTATTATAAATTTAAATTATAAAATTGGATGAGTTTGAATGTTAAATAGACAAAAAAACAAACTTAAATTTATATTAATGGTTGGCCAATTGATCGAGACAATTCACCGAATGTACTTTGTTTTATTCAAATTACTATATTATTAAATATGGTACTCAATCAAAATTTAGAAAGCAAGTCACAATTCGACTAATCGTTCCATCTAATTCAACGGGTTTGGTGATCGGTTTCGGAAACTCGGGAGTTGAAGTGTCATACTTTGAGAAGTGAGGGGGTGTTGTTGGATTTTCTCAATCATATTTTTATTCATTGATTTTGACTCATTTTTATTTTCCTTCTCACTTTTCTTGATAAGCTAATATGAAAAAAGCTTGTTCCTTTCTATTTTTCTTTTTAAAATTTTCAAATAGAGATAAATATTTTTTTTTTTTTACCATGAATTTAAAAGAAAAGTTTTGAAGGTTCTAGCCCGTACGTATGCAAGAATCACCCATGCAAGTTTCAATTCATAAACTTAATTATGAAGTCTTGTGACCAAAAAAATAAATATAAAAATAAATATGGAGCTACATCTTTCAACGAAGGCTCTCAATTGCTCCTTCCCATAAAATTTGAAATTTAAAGTCGCCTGTTTACTAAACATTCACCTAGAAACTAAAATCCTATAAATTGGGTAACTATATATTGTATGTATATATATGCTTTGAAAAGTCACTTTGCGACTTAAATATGTTATATTCATCTTGTTTTGTACAAAGATGAATTTTGATTTGATCTTTTTTTCCCGATGATATGACCTACTTTGACTTATCCATTTTATAGTTTTATCTTTAAGAAAGATAAATTCATATAGGTAAAGTGCGCTTTGACATCATAAGTTTAGAATTGACAATTTTTCGAAAGAATTAAAACTGCCCTCTAAAGAAAATGTAAAATATCCTACTAAATAAGTGGTGTTTTAAAAAATACGGGCAAATAAGACATAAAATTAAAAAAGAAAATTGTCCAAAGGAGAAGAAAATAAGGAGGTGACGGAAATTAGACTAGAGAGGTCAGGGAGGAGGAGAGGGAGGATGAGAAGATAAGATCATTCAAGACCAAAATGTGTGAAAATATAAAATTAACAAAGTAAATGTTATAACTAAATTTAAATCATTCAAAACTTGAGAGGTTCCTTTATATAGATCAATTTCTCGTCTTAATTTGACAATGATTGTAGTTTGACTTTAATCACTTTTTATTCTCCACTCACAATGAAAAATACACTGAAAATTGTGAGTACGTATATACATGGTTCGAAAACCAAATAAGGTTAAACTTTTGAATTAAGTTGGTATTAACCTATTATATCAACTTATCATGCAAAGGCTCCCTTGAAACTAATAGCTTTCTTTATGAAATCAATATCTTATTTTTAGATGTATAACATAATCAATTATTTGACTAATGGATCATTTGGAACCACCTATGTAAAAGTACTTTTCAGAAAAATGTGCAAAATTTAATAAGTGGTAAACTACAAAAGTACTAAAAGTTATAAGTGATATTTAAAATAAGTGGTATTTGGACACTTAATTTTATTAAAATATAATATACGATTATTTTTGAACATATTTTGAATTACAAATAATAAAATGTTTAATTAATAATTTCATTAATAATTATTTTAATTATTTATAACTAAAATTTAAATATTTTCTATTAAAAATTAAATTTATACCCGATTCAATTCAAACTCATGGCCCAACTGAGTCTAACTCAATTCAACCATAGCCCAAACCCATACTTCTTGCCTAATTCAACCATAGCAAGAGCCGAAGTCCCATCACCTCTTCACCAAAACCCAATTAACTCAAACCTAGATAGGAACTTAACCTAGATCAATCAACATCCCAAACCTTGTTTAGATCATAAGAAAATGGAGGATAACTCAAGGAAATTTCATAGATAATAACTGGAAAATAACAAAGAATGGGAGCTTATCTTAGGGTTGGAGTTGATCGAAATGACCTTTGCTTTCTTCTACCTACAAAAATGAAAAAAAAGAAAAAGAAAGATAGTGTTGACCTTATAGGTCATACCCAGTTTTAGCAATAACAAATACTCAGGTATTTGATGACTATCAAGTTTGTGTGCAGGTCCATATGAGTAGATCACTTGATGGCACATGAAGATTCAAAGTCTAATGACCTAGAAGCTTTCTCTTTATTATACTTTATATTGCATGCATATAAGTCTTAATAAACTCAAAGACCATAGAAAGACCTTTAGGTCCCTGCACAAACACATATAATAGTCCCCATAATCACTTGCATTATCAGGGGAATCAATTAAAGTGAATAGGACTTAATAGGAAAAACTATGAGAGGTCGTGCGACCGAACCCTTGGGGTTTAAAACATGATGGACCAGTCAACATGTTCACCTGAGTTTGGAAAATCGAACTAAAATACACATATCATCCACGGTCGACCGAACCGCTGATCTTACCTTTCCCAACAACTCGGCAGCCCGAACTTCACGTTCAAAATAGTCTCGGGCGACCGAACACATGAGTTTGGTAAACCAAACTCTAGATCGGGCACCCGAATCTCAAACAATGTGGGAATCGCCTTGATTCGGCAAACCGAACCCATGCTCAGGCGACCGAACTTCAAAAACTGACTTTTTTCATTGTCTCTATTCGGGTGACTAAACCTTGGATCAGGCACTCGAAAAATCTCAGTTTGTATTATTTTTTACCGCGGTTAAGCACAGTTAAGTGGGGTTAATATTTCTTATCGTTTTTAAAACAATATTTGTAATTCCCCCCATGTCCTTAATGGTTATAATTTGGCCTACTTCTATAAATAGGGCCTCATTTGTGAAGATTAGTGAGTGATTAGCAAAATCATTAGCAAGAAATCCTTTCAAACTTAAAAAGTCTATTTTGCCAAATATTATCCCAAATACTCTCATACACTATTTTCTTTGACCATCCAAAGTATTGTAAGAGTTCTTATTGTGCTAGTCGTCCATTTCAAATTGCTTAATACTCTCATTCGTATTGGTTGTTGATTGTTTGACTTTTTGAGAGTTAAGCAAGAGTTTTCCCACAGATTTAACTTGATATGTAATGACCCGGCCCTTTACACGGACTCAGGTGTCACTCACATACATCAAATACCTATACCTGTTCAAGATATGGAAATAACCAGCCCTAAACAGGGACATACGGGTGTAAATCATACATAATCATGATATAAATGTCGCGGAAAAACATAAACATCCATTGGCATTACTACTAGCCTTATACCAGAGTTCACTAATACATCCATAATTTACATACATTCAGACTTAGAGTAATCGTCATATTACAACCCTCCAAAAAAAAGACTTTCATCAAGTTTAGTACAAAATTTAGATGCTTACGTAAGCTAACCAAAATAACCACCCCAGTCCCTTTATCTACTAGGACCGACGCACGGACGGACCTGAAAACAAAGGTTGTAAGATAGGGTGAGACACCCCTCAGTAAGGAAGAAGGAGTTACAACAGTGTGTGACTGCATACATGCATATTTTCATTCAACATCTGGAATATAAATCAAATATTTTCAATACAGTAAGGCATCAGGTATATCATCATTCATATTAAAAAATTCCCACATCTGTCTTTCGACCATTTAATGATTTATCAGATGACCAATAGCAAAATATTCCTATAACTAGTTTTACCCCGTGGCTCAGGTTGTGCACTGGTGCTCGTCCAATGCCCTGTTCGTGCAGACACTGTCGAGTACCTACATACGATCCGACTGCCTCCATTGGCCCAATGTCAGCCAATGGTTTCACCCTGCTAGCCGACCATCTTGGTACCCATATCGTTTAGTACGTGTGGTTGCACGTGTACATCTAGTTACGATATCGTGCCGTATCATATAACAGTGGTTTCATTTCACCCTGCAAAGAAAGTATTTTTCAACCCTCCCAGGACTCTCAAACTGTGGTTCCGTGTATCATAAATTCAATTTATACAAATATGATAACCTGCGCATTTCCAATATTTTTCACAAATTCACATAATAGCATTGGGTTCAAACCGGTGTCCTTCCACTCAGTTTACCCTTCTTTGTTTACTGATGCGGCTCGATGTATTACCAGCCTCTGTTTATTCACATTATCAATATAACAAATTTGGAACTTCGTTCGCATATTCTATATTAATAGTATAGAAAATCCATTCACTCCCATATCAACATATATCACACAAGTTTAATACAAAAACCCACTAAATGATAGAAATTCAATATACATAGTTTAACTAAATAAATAAAGGATTCGAGCCTCTCCTACTATAGTATAAACACAAATAAACAATATTTGTAAAATTTGGAGATCATACGTCGAAATCTTCGTTTTTACCAAAAACCGTAAAATCATCAAACCGGCATTTCTACTCGGTAGAATTTCACAAATAAGCATTTAAATCATACATAATAACATAAATTAGTTTTTTAGCGGTTTAGTTTTCCAAAATAGCTGTTGTAATCAAGTTCCCCTTACCTTATATTCGAAATGAAACTTTGTACGAAAACGGTCCAAAACAACAACCTGAGATCCCAAAAACCTAAAACCACAGCACATAACCTTACTATGTTTTCTACTGCTATCCAAATATTCAATCAAAATTAGGATCAGATTCCTACCTCAATTCTTGGGAAAACCTGAAACTCTTAGAAACGACAATCCGATCCACTAAAATGTAGAGTTTCCTCTTCTAATCCACGCAGTACCCTCCATTTTTGGAAACGGACGATGAATGGTGAAGGATCTTAGAGAGAGAGAGAGAGAGAGAGAGAGAGAGAGAGAGAGAGAGAGAGAGAGAGAGAGAGAGAGAATGAGAGAGAATAAGAGAATTTATAGAATAAATCCTAACTTAGCCCTTAAGTAATCTAAATAAATATCTCCTCCAAGATATTTATATATAAATATCTTAAAATATCTCTTTTCAAAATATCTTCTCCAAAATATCTTTTTTTTTTTTTTTCGGGGTCGGGTTACTACATAATAAATCTAGTCTTGGGAAAACTCATTAGCTTGAGGATCTTAGCATTGTTATTGCAAGATTCCTTAAGCAATAATTTTTGTGTGCAAAATATTTTACTAAGTTTGATTTCAAACAACTTTTGTACTTGATACCATTTGAGAAAATATTTCTGAGTTAATTTGAATATTATTGCTAGCATCTTTGAAACACTAATCTGATATTGAGATTTGATATACTTTGCTTTCAAAGATTAGCTTGTTTGAACACTCTTGCGTATACTTGAGATTATCATTATATTGAATGTAGATTGCACATATACACCACTGAGCTTATCGTTCTTACATGTTTGGTGTGCATTGATTATACTGTGTTGTATTGTAGTACATATCTGCTTGTGTAAGAAGCATTTATTTGTAAACAAAAATTTACATTTTATGTATTCTATGCGTGGGCTTGAAGAGAGAGACTAATCCTATTGAGTAGTCCCAGATTGGCTTAGACCCGGTTAAGAAAGTTAGGTGCACCATCCTGGTAAGGTGCGAGTGTAGTTTGAGGTCAGCCTCGCTAATTGACCTGATTGTAAACGGTGTCACTCCACTCGTTAAGTGAGTATTAGTAGAATCCTTGTGCCGGTGAGCCAAGACGGGGCCGTAGGTACAGTTGGCCGAACCCCGATAACATATCGTGTGTTCACTTTACTTTTCCGTAATTTATTTTCTATGCGTGTATGTTATTTTATGAATGTTACGCATGATTTAATTTCTGCATATTATCTGCGCATTTGGGCTTATGTATATATAGAAAGACCCTAAGTTGTGAAATACTCCTGTTGGATTAGCTAAATTGTCACGCCCCGAACCCGTAGATGGGTCCCAAGTGTGAAAATAGTAACCTAACTTGTCTCTGTATTAACTAAAACATACATGATACAATACAATAAGAGGGTCCGACACCGTGGGGCATACAGATGCCTTATACACAAACACATATACATCCATACTCATCAAATACGCAGCGAAAAATGTTTCATCTATCCATATGACATACCATACCAGAGTCTATACAACACTAGGGTATACAAACCCATACAACACTAATATATACAATCCCATAATTACAATACAAACTTTGGGTGTCTACAAAAACCATCACGACAACCCGGTTACAAAACTCATACCTAATCAGGCACTAAATGTAGCTAAACGACACCCCCGATTCCAGATGCTAGGACGCTAATTTCGGCTACCCGAAGGACCTGAAAACATTTGTATATACACTCAGGGTGAGACACCTCTCAGTAAGGAAGAAAAGCAGGTTATATCGGTGTGTGGCATACCAATGTTATTTTACGTAAAACATAACACCATACAATACAATATAGTTCGAAAACATTTCCATACAGTTCCAGTATTTTCACAAATTCATTCCAGTATATACGATACCCAAACATACGGCCAGTGTCATCACACTAATACGCAACTACTCTATGAAACTTGAAGCTTCACAACGATTACGTTGCCAATACGAGCACCCAATACACTATAAAAACTGAAGCCCCACAGTGATACCGTTGCCACTACGGTGTAGCGCACACCCATCGCTGACCAGCCGGAACACACAGGCAATATTTCACATCTTGGGATATAGAGCTGGACACTCTCGCCCACGGTTTTGACACCGGTACATGGTGCAGCGTACTGTAATTAGCCATCACATAACTGTTTCAGTGAACGGTATTTAGCCGCCTCTAGCTGATTTCACAAAACCTAAAATCATTTTTGGAGCTCACACTCCTATATATATCAGGGTACGGTAATTAGCCGCCACTCGATGTTTTACAAAATACCTGGAACAATTACATGCAACCATACATTCCACACTTATTTGGTTTACGGCAATTCATATTATTTTCCAATTCAAGCATACAGTTTTATACAAATATGGATAACAGTCATCTCAATAATACAGTTTAAACAAAACAAACAGTTTTCCAAACAAAGCAAAGATGATACCTGAAATCCCTAAATTTTTTCAAAAACTGTAACCCGAAAATCTCATATTTTACCCGATTGATTTTCGCAAATAAGCAGTCAAAACATACATACGATCGTAGCCTACAAGCTTACCGACCTCGATTTCGAAAATAAATTGATATAAACAGAATCCCCTTACCTTAACCCGAATTCCAACTACGAACTCTACGGTCCCCAAAACTATGAACCGAGACTCCAAAACCTATAAACCACAGTACAATACAAGCTTACAACTTGTACTACTATACATATTTCGAATTAGAAAAGAAAACCGAGCCTTACCTCGATTTTAGTCCAAAACTTGAAACTACTCGAAATGAAATTCCGATCCGCTAAAAACGTAGAGAATCCTCCCCTGATCTATGCAGCAACATCGGATTTACGAATTAGGCGACGAACGGCGAAGAAACCTAGAGAGAGAGAGTTCTTCAAGTTCTAGAGAAAGAGGGAGAGGATATTCTTGAGATAACTTAGTGATTAAGCAAAGGAAAGAGATATTTATAGCCCTTAACTCAACCGCCCTCATCAACGAAATGGCACCCTCGTCGACGAGCTACTGAAGACGCCGCGTCGACGATACGGTGACCTCATCGACGAGCCTAAGATTCCCAGTTTCTTGAAATCTCTCGGCTTCTCTTCGTCGACGAGCCTCTGAATTTCGTCGACGAGAACGAAGGGGACTTCGTCGACGAACTCTGGCTTCGTCGACGAACTCTACACAATTTACCAATTACCCTTTTTTTACATAATTAATCTATATGTCACGGTTCGAGTTCTTACATAAACCTAGGAGATAAATTTTAAATACCCAATTCACCCCTCCTCTTGGGAATATATCAAAGCTAACAAATAGAGAAAAGAGAACATAGAAGAAAAAGAGCAAAGAGGTTTGCGAGAAAAAAACATAAAGAGAATGAGAAAACGAAGAGAAGACAAAGAAAAATCGAAGGAAAAATAAAGTGAGGACCAGAGAAAAAGAGATCAAAGAAGAGAAATAGAAAGAAATAGAAGAATCAGACAGAAATGGAGAGAAACAGATAGGAAGAGAGAGAGAGAGAGAGAGTGAGTGAGTGAGTAAGAGAACTGCATGAGAAAGAAGAAAGAGAAGACAGAAAGAGTCTTTATTTTTCGATCACCTGGAAGGGACAATAAAAACATTTTGTTGTTTCTTCAACAATTTCTGATCTCTAGTGGACCTCTCAGTAGGATTCGAACTCAGATTAAGTTATGCCATCTATTAGAGAAAAAAAAAAACGAATGGATCTTGTAGGATTCCCAACAAATTCTTTGATTTCTTTCAGAAGCAGATGATTGACCATCTGCTTGGGAGACAGTCTATTACATTTTTAACTATCTAGGGGTTACCGAAAATAAATTATTTGAGAGAGAGAGAGAGAGAGAGAGAGAGAGAGAGAGAGAGAGAGAGAGAGAGAGAGAGAGAGAGAGGGTGAGAGATCTGCATGAGAAAGAAGAAAGAGAGGACAAAAAGAGTTGCGTGAGAAAGAGAGCGAAAGAAAGAGAAAATAGAGAACGGAAGAAAAGAGAGAAGAAGAAAACCGTACAAAAGAAAGGAGAAAGAGAAAACAGAAAAGGTTTTTGTATATAGATTGAACACGTGTCACTGTACGGACAATGTCATATGGCGCGATCAAGACTGCAGATTTAGAGAATGGCATGGCGCAATTTAGGCCGTCCAATCTATGTTTTCTTTGGATGATCGGATTGTTGTCACGTTAATGATCCGCATCAAATCCCCAAAGCTAACCACTCATAATAAAAAATACATTGAAAATTATGGATACATATATATATATATATATATATATATATAATTGGATAAAAATCAATTAAGGTTAAATTTTTAGATTAAATTGGTATTTGTCTATTATATCAACTAATTGTACAAGAACTCTATTTAACTAAACATTACATCTTGACTCGGAATAAAATCTTACGTCACGAGCCACCTTTGAATGGGAAAAAAGATTTTGAAGAAGGAATCCTCTTGCTCATATGATGTGAAAAGAGCGCATTGCCAATTTAGAAAATGGCGTTGGGGCACAGAGAACTTTCTCGATTGCATCATGCTTTGGTCATGAATTAATTCTACGAAAATAGTGAGCATGCGCCACTAGCATCTGCCGACGGAGACTTACTAGCCGGTCTTCGGGACTAAATTATAACTACAAATTAAGTGCAGGCCACCCACATGCTGCTACTAATGTAAGCTTGGGATGCCTCGAGGTACCACCCTTGAAAAGACTAATCTAATCCAATAATAATTATATTTTTTTGATGAAAATTAGATTAAAGGACTTAAGGGATTGTTTTTTTTTTTTTTTTAGATTACGCACCGGGTATCCACGTGTCCGTTTTATGATCCACGTGACTAATCTTGCGCCCCTTGAAGTTGATTCCACAACTCCAAAAGGAGGGTAAATTTAGGAGTTCAGGGGTGGAAATGAGTCCAGGAAGGTTTGAACACCTGACCTCATGAGAGGCACTCCCACAGCCCACACTACCACCTGAACCACACCCTGAGGGTGACTTAAGTGGTTTCTTTGATGGACATTAATGTGTCCATTTGCCCTCCTGCACACCTCCAACATTCTTCTTGTGTTAGTATTTAGAAGTATGAATTTTAATTCTTAAAATTGGATTCATATAAGTTTAAATAAATTTTAATACACTTTTATATTCTATCTTATCTAATTCTATATAATTTAAATTTAAAATCTATGTCATTTATATGATTATAAATTAGACACATCAGATTGAGCACTATGGTCAATGGAAAAAGGTGTGGAATGACAGATAAATTATCTCTCACCCCAATCATGCCTTGTTATGAACCACATACACGGCATGAAGCTTAGGAATACTATTTTTTTTATTTGATTATAAAAGTTGATATGAAATTCGGGTATACAACAAAAGGTAGCACATCTCTCATTCTATATCTTTTCGCATCTCTCTTGGAATTCAAACTAAAAACCTAGAATGATAATGATTCAAATTTGGCTACTGGAATGTTTCCTAATAGACAAAGCGTAAGGGTAACATGTCTGTCAATTACGACTATTAATTTCATCCTAACTCAAATGTATGGATAAGAAATTAGTAATTTAGAATTAAATTTTGGTCATATTTTATATTATATGAAAAATACATTGAATCAAGTCAAAATCAATGAATTTCGAGTAGTTGAACTGAGTCAACTGACTTAGACACCCAAATGGATTCACACTACTTTTATTTATTATTTTGTATTCTTTCCTTGTACTATTTTTTGTTTCATATTATACTTTTTTTTTATTTAGGTGCTCATTCAATCGGGAAGAAAATCTTTTGTTTTTCATTTTTTAGTGCTCCAAAAAATTATAATTTTTTTTTAATTTCTCAAGGTTCATTTTAAAAAGAGTGGAAGATAAAGAGTTTGCTTCTCTAAAGTAGTTTTAAATTTTTATTTCTATATTTTAAAATAACGATAAAAAGATAATTTATTTTTTAATTATTTAAAAATTATATGAAGTAATATTTGAGATCTTAAATTTTGAGGGTTGATTTTGATTTGTATGGATTTAAAGGAACTCCATACATAATCAATACAAATTAAAGTTGAAGATTTGAATTTCATGTTCATATAATGTAAAATAAGAGTTAAAAAATATATAGAATAATAAAAAAATATTTTTCAACTTAGCTTTCCCACATTAGTCCGAAATCCAATGGGAACTCTACCCTATATAGCACAATCGACCATCCCGTCTCCACACTCTCCATGAGATGTGTGGGTGCACTAATCTTTGCCAAAAATCACACGCAACAATACAGTGCCTCACTATGGTCCACCAGAGTTCTCAAATCATGCATTGCAATTTAACATTCATATCTTACTCTGATTAACAATACACATGCAATATAATCCCAATACATTTTAGTATTTTCAACATGTCATATATATATATATATATATATATATATATATATATATATATATCACAACCCAACTCACTATTTTCATTTTACTCATGCCACACCATTTAAATAATACTCATAATCATATCATTTAAAATAACAAAAGCCAACCCATATTCATCGTCAGTTTTACTGAAAATACACATCAAATTTTCTCCACAATTATCCAGATAATTCATTACTTTCATCATTTCATTTTCGCAAATAATATCTACACAGCCTTAGGTTCAAAATCATAATTCAAACAGTTGGATTTTCTTTTAAAACTCACAAGATAATCATATATATATATATATATATATATATATATATTTATGAACATATAAAATTTCCATTTTTAACAAGTAAATTCACAAAACTACTAGTTTAATCTATTCCCTTTACCTGGTTTCCAGAAACTACACTAGCAGAGACCCCAAAATGATGCCTAAGGCGCTCACCCGAACCCTAATTCAATAACCCTAATTCAATCAAATCAACCCTAAATAAAATACTATTTTAACATTTACTAGGCCCACAAATTCCTAATAAACAATTAAACTCTCAAAAATAACAAATTTTCTTAATTCTCTAAATCTCACTCTTGATTTAGAGTGGTGCCTACGACCCTCAAATTAAAAATTTGCTGCGGTCAAAATGACGACAATTGAGACTATGACCTCATGGTGGTGCTCGATCATTGATTTAGCTGAAGATTTAAGGAGAAATTGAGGAAAGAGAGGGAGTATACCTTACGCCCAAAGTGATACCTACGTTGCTCTTATGACAAATCCACTTTGGTAGAAATGTCGGTGGCGGAGATAGGAACCTAGTGATATCTTCCGTTTTTTGATCGATCGAGTATTTGCCGAGAAAATGAAGAGAGAGAGAGAGAGAGAGAGAGAGAGATGCTTCCCCAAGAAGCATCCATAGATATATATATATATATATATATATAATATTATTTAATTAATTTAATTATTTTATTTATTTATTTATTTATTTTAGGATCACAACCCTAATAAAATATAACTACTTTTGGGGTCGTTACATTGAGAATTCGCGTTAGTAAAATATGTTGCATGTGTGTGAGTAGGGATAGAGAATGATTTCATAATTGTGGATTAATTTGTAAACGATGATTATATTTTGTACATTTAACCTCATGATAGCTACACACTGCTACTAATCTATTTCGTCTTACTAAAATATGTGTCACCCGATATGAATTTCATCTTTTTTGGGACCTCCGCGTTAGGGATGGCGTAGAACTTTTGAGAGAGAGAGGGCATGAACTTTTGATGTATATTTTGGGTTCATTTAAGCTTTCTGAAGATGTATATATTTGTGAATACTGGATGTTAGAGAATACATTTTGGGTTATGTTTATAGAACTCTAATATGTTATAAAGGATGTTAATTTATTTTTCCACTGCATAATTGATGTTATAGTGTCATATACAAGTAAATGGAACATGTGACACCCGAGCCCCACTTGAAGGGTTCGGGGTATCACAGTCTTGTACACGTCAGGCATAGCCTTGGGGAAGAGAGTGACGAAGTCCATAATGCTTTCCCACATTTATCTGCATTGGACTTCACCTCCACTTCCACATTAAGTTTCCCACTTGAAGCCATTATGGGCATGTGTGGATCTTGGAGGACACAAAGGAAAGATACAGCTGCGGACGCAAAATCAAATGTGAAAATGAGGTTGAAGGGGCAAAAGATACGCAAGCAATTGAGCAATATGGTAATGTATTTATAGCTTGTTTTAGGGGAGGTAGGAATGGAACTGTTAAAATACTTCACCTTTAACTAGTTTACGGTTTTTTTTGGGAAGCATTGCAATTCGCCAATCCTTGCCAACTACTTCCTTGACCTGCTGCTGGATTAGCCATGTAGTAGTAATAATTATAATAATATAAGGGCAGTGTGTGTAATCTGCCTTGATGTTTTGAATATTGCAATGGATCTGTTTAGTATCTTCCTCTAGCCAGCCATGCCATATAATGCATTATGTCACTGATGCTGACCGGGGGGAACAAATATCCTTTGGTGGAGGTCATAAGCAAGGGAACTATTTGTTTGACTCTTATTTTTCGACAGCACATGCAGCCATGCAGGCTCACTGAAGAATGAATGCTTAGGACATGTAAACTGTATTTCTTACCTTTCTAGGAGTCAGGAGGCATCTAGGACAGCCTGTCCTGCCCACCAGCATTGACCAAATATATATATATAGGTACATATGTATCCATGAAATAATTGGGGGTTCATTTATTTTCACACGTTATTCCTATGCTATGTCTCTAAGGGAACATTGGAGTGGTCAAGTTTGAATCATTTTTGTTCAAAGTTTTGAATTTTAAGAGAGAAGCAAAGAGATATAAAATGGGAGATGGACTATCTTTTATTGTATAAGGGAATTTTATATGGGCCTTTATAATCAAATAAAAAAATGTTATTCATAGGCTTTATGTCGTGTGTGTGGTTCATTATAAGGCATGATTGGGTTAAGAGATAATCTATTTGTCATTTCACACATTTTTCCATCTCTCACGGTACTTAACCCGACGTATCTAATTTATAACTCTAAATTTGACATGAACTTTGAATTTGAATTGTATAAAATTGGATAAGATATAATACAAAACTATATTAAAATTTATCTAAATGTATACAAATCCAATTCTAAGGGCTGAAATCTATACTCCTAGTTAAGAATTTCAAACTTTTAATGTTGGAGCTATCCTTTAAAAGAGGTCAAATGGCGCATGCACTGTTGCACACCCCTTCACACTACTAGAAGTCACCTTTCAGGCTTCAAGTGGTTAGAATTAATTCATGACCAAAGCATAATGCAACCCACAAAGTTCCCTGTGCCCCAACCCCATTTTATAAAATTGCCAATGCGCTCTTTTCACGTCATATGAGCAGAGGATTCCATCTTCAAAATCATTTTTTTTCCATTCAAAGGTAGGAAGGACGAATCTGTTTTGGCTCGTGACATAAGATTTTATTCCAAGATGTAATATTTAGTCAAATAATTGAGTATGATGAACTGGTGCCATAAAGAAAGCTGATAGTTTCAGAGGAGTCTTTGTTCGATCAGTTAATATAATAAGCAAATACCAAATTAATGCATAAGCTTAGCCTTATTTAGTTTTCTATCTAATTATATATATAGATAAGTACACATAATTTTTTGTGTATTTTTCATTGTGGGTGGAACTCAATAAAAAGCGATTCCTGCAATCACTGTCAAAAGAAAGACAAGATACTAATTTATATAAAGGGCACCTCTCAAGTATTGAATGATTTAAATTTAGTTACAACATTTACTTTGTGATTTTATATATTCACAAAAATGCAATGTGATCAACACAGTAATTTTGGCCTCTCTTCGCTCCCCTCTTTATCTCTCTCCACCTCTTCTAATCTATCTTCGGTCACCTCCTTTATCCTTTTATCATTTATATAATTTTTAAGATCGTATGTTGTATTTGCTCTTATTTTTTAAAAACACCACTTATTTAATAGAGTATTTTACATTTTTTCAGAATGCGATTTGAATTCTTTAACAAAAATTCTCAATTCTCAACTTATGAAGTCAAAGCTCACTTCATTCACAAGAATTTATCTTTTGTAAAGATGAAAGTGTAAGATGTGTTGACCTTATAGGTCATATCCAATTTTGATTATGACAAATACTCCGGTATTTAATGTATATCAAGTTTGTGTGCAGGTTTATATTAATAAGATCACTTTATGACATATGAAGACCTAAAAACAAAAGACCCACAAGATTCATTTTTGTTGTAATTTATATTATGTTTTGTTTGGGTTTGTAATAGTAATATAGGAAAAAGTCTGTAACAATAACTACATATCATGCATGAAGAAGCAATAAGCTCAAAAGACCTCAGAAAGACCTTCGGTGTAGTGATCCGAAGAATAATAGTATTTTAATAATAAAGAGGGAGGAAAATTGAATCAATAACAGAAGGAGGCAGTTGATTTCGTCGACGAAAGCATCACACTTTGGGAAAAATACCCCAATAAATTTATCAAGGCCTCGTTAACGAATACAGGAACGAATACAGGGGATTCGTCGACAAGGGTACAACAGGACCTCGTCGACGAGCGCGAGCTTTGTCAATGAGAAAATACCAAGATAAGAATTTGGGCTACTCTGAATTTCGTCGACGAAGGGTAAGGTTCGTCGACGATATTACTTAAGGACTCGTCGACGAGATGACGTGGCTCGTCGACGAAGCCCATAGTATAAATAGTCCTAAAATCATTTTAATCGCAGAAAATCGGCCACAAATCCTCTCCTCTCTCTCTCTCTCCTACGACCTCTCCCTCTTCTCTCTTCGATTCTGGCCCCGTCAGTCGCCGGATCAACGATCTAAGGCTACCACGATGTTCCTGGCAGAGTTCTCTTCAAATCTGTCGAAGCGGATCGTTGGTGGAACGAAGTTGGAATTCATCCCAAATCCAAGGTAAGGTCTTTTATTCAGATTTGGCTTTCTAACAGTTGTAGAAAATGCTATAGACGTAGAGATAATAATGTTTTGTTCTGGGATTTATGATTTTTAGGGTGTTGAATAAGAACCTTGCGGGTGTTACACCCATTATAGTAGGGGATTTTAGCAAGAAATAGGTAAGGGAGATATGCTATGTTAGGCAATTTTTCATGTCTCAATATAAACTATACATTTTTTATCAGATGATTATTCACGATAGAAATTTATACAAGTTATCATATATGTATAATATGTTTAAAATTACTATGTGGCTTGAGAATATGTATATAGTATAGAAACATGTTTTACAGTATTTTTCAGAGATGTGTTTTACAGAATATACAGATAGTGAATGTATTTTACAGCAATTACAGAAATACCATGATTATATAGTTTTACAGTACCATGACATACTGATTTACAGTTAATTACAGAAACACAGTTGATATAGATGCAGTTTTCTACAGTGTCATAGTTTATATAGTTATTACAGAATCATGGCAAAAAAAATAGTTGTATATAGAGATGTATTATATAGTATCAGACCCTGTTGGGCCATACAATTACAGAGCACGGTACCGTAGCTACATACAGTTTAAAGAGTACAACCCCCTATTCAAATAATACGTGGTATAAAAATCGATCGTATATAGCCCACGAGTGGACAGGCTCCCCATCATATATAGGTTGAGAAGGGCTGATCAGACCATAGAGTATAGTGATTTATTCCTGGTTGGCCAGCCAGGGTAAATCCCGCCTATGGGCCGCACAACCCTGTCATGAGGGGTTAAATCATGACACACAGTTATCCACAGGGAAATTTACAGTTATTACTATGTTTAGACAGGTTTACAAAAACAGAAAATATATATATATATATATATATATATATATATATATATTAGCAGTATTTTGAATAGAAACCTAAAGCACAGAAATGTTAAGCAACAAGTAAAAGATGAAGTTTTATTACTGGCATTGTATTTTACAGATTCAGTGATACATGACTATATAGTAATAGATTTTCACAGCATTGTAACTCATATGTCACACACTAGCATTAGCATATTTCGTCTTACTAAGTGTTGCTCATCCTAGTTACTTTAACATTTTTCAGGTGATCCAAATAAGCGAGCAGATTAGGCTTGCAGATAGAGGGGCTTCGGTACTACCCTGCCAGTTGAGTGAGTATTTTGAGAGTATTTATGTATAGCCCTAGACCAGTGGAGGGTATTTTGAGGACAGTCATATATGTATATTTTGAGAAATATTTTAGCACTCTGGTATCGTATATAACTACGTATGGTTATGTTTATTTGATTTCTGCTTCTTGCTGCTTAGGTTAATTATTAGGTTTAATCCAATATGGTATCAGAGCATGTTAAATGTTATAGTATAAAAATAAAAAATAAAAAAATAAAAAAAAAAACCATTTAATAGTAGGTTGTTACATTAGGTCATTGCACTTACACATAAGATTGTCCCCAATATCACATATATTATCAGAAGAATTAATTGAAGTAAAATAGAACTTAGAGGGATGAATCAGTGAGGCTTAGGGCAACCAAACTATTGTGTTTAAAACACTTCAGACAACCGAACCATTGACTAGTCAGAGCATTAACTTGCTTCCAGACGACTGAACCAAAAGGGTCGTAGTGTCCTCGGTCAACTGAACTCATATTCTGACTTTTCCACAAACTCGGTAGCCCAAACATTCACGTTCAAAATTACCTCAGGCTACCGAATACATGAGTTTGGTAAACTAAACTCGGGACCAGGTGACTAAACCTCGGATAGAATGGGAATCGCCTTTGGTCATCAAACTGAACCATGATTCTAGCACCCGAACTTCAAAAATCAACTTTTTCTGTTGTGTCTATTCGGGCGACCAAACCATGGGTTAGGTGCCCGAAACTCTCGGGTTTTTTTAATTTTTACCGTGGTTATTTTAAGTTAAACAAGGTTAATTTTTTAAATGGTTTTAAAATAAATTTAATAATACCCTACATATCCCTAATGGCTATAATTTTAACATGTTCTATATATAAGGGTTCATTTGCTTGGATTAGCCAATAATTAGCAAATAGATTAAGCAAAAATCCTCTGAAATTTTCTAAGCCATATTTCCTTAAACAAACCCCGTACACTAATATACTACCATTCTTTTGAAAAATCAAAGCTTTGTGAGTGTCTATTCATTGCTCTATTGTGCTAAAAACCCTCGTTTGTGTATCGCATATTTGATTTTCGATTGAGGGTTAAGCAAAAATTTTCCCCCTTGATTTCACCTAATAAATATTTGGTTGGGAAAAATATTATAGTTAAGTGAGTCTTTGCATTATTATTGCAAGACTCTCTGGGCTTGTATTTTTGTGTGTGCAAAAATATTTTTATTAGCTCATATTTGAATATCTCTTTGTGCTTTGATATTGAGAAAATTATTTTTGAGATATTCTAAATTTCTATTGGTACAAATCTTTGAAATCTTAAATTATGATTGAGATTTTATCTTAACATAGTTTCAAAAATTAGCTTGTTGTTACACTCTTATGCTTGATTGGATATAGTCATTACTTAGAGTGTTGATTGCACACATATAACCCTAAGCTTATAGTTCTTACATCACTGGTGTGCATTGATTATATTGTGTTGAATCGGTACATAGTATGCTTAGTTGAGAAACACTTGAATTGTATGTAAAATTTAATACTCATTAATTGTATTCCATGCATGGCCTGAGAGGGTTTCATCTAGTTCAGAAGGATCAGGTTGGGGTCAACCCTGTGAATTTGACCTAGAACCTTATCTGTCCCGCGAGTAGAGTTTGTAAAGGTTGAGGTCAGCCTTGGCAACTGAACCTGGTCGTAATCGGTATCGCTCCACCTGTTAAGTGAGCAATAGTGGTAATCTTCGAGCTTGCGAGCTGAGGCAGAGATGTAGGCACAATTGGCCAAACCCCGATAACATATCGTGTGTGTACTTTATATGTTCGCGATTTATTTTTCGTACTTTCATTTTCAAGACATGTATGTTGTATGCTTGATTCATTATATGTTGTACATGTGTTGATTGGGTTTATAATTGCATAAACCGACCCTAGGTTGCATAATACTGCTGATTTGGATAAACCTAGGTGGATAAAGTTTTAAATACCCAATTCACCCCCTCTTGGGAACACACCAAAGTCAACAATTGGTATTAGAGCCTCATTGCATAGACTTAAACGTTTTTGCAAAAGATCGCAATGGCTCACATTGGTGTATCCCCATTCGAAGAGAGACAATCACCTTCCAGTCCTCCATTATTTTTTAGTGTTGATTACACTTCCTAAAAAATTAGAATGAGCACATTTATAAAATCAATGAACCAAAGGGCATGGCAGGTGATTGTCAAAGGAATTTGTATGCCTGTAAATAGAGATGATATTACTTTGATACATGCAAATTCATATGCCATGAACATGTTATGTCTTGCATTAGATTTTAATATTTTTTTTTGAGTTTGTGGCATGTCAGAGTGCACAGGAAATCTGGGATGAACTTGAAAAGAAATATAGAGAATTCCAAGAAAAGGAGACCACCACTTCGAAAATGTCAAGCTCAAAGGAACTAGAAGTGGTAAATCATGGGATAATTGCATTAACAAAAGTAGAGGTATACGATTCTATCTCTACCATTATAGATGATTCTGTTGTTGAATGCTATGATATGTCAAATGTTGAATCATCTGTTGAATTTCATGATAATTCTGTTAATGATGCATGTGATGATTCTCGTGGAAAATATTGCAATATATTGTATGTTGAATCATCTGTCAAACTTTGTGATATTGTTGTAAATGATTCACGTGAAAACTATTGTGTTAAATCTTGTATTGAATCTTGCAATGAGTGTTATGATGAAAGCATGTCATTGAATAGACAACTAGAAAAGGATTCATTTAAAATTCATTAGTCTCTAGTTGGAATGTCTTATCATAAAACATTTTTGAAAAATCAAAACAAAAGGTTGGCTAAACAATTAGAGAAATTAAAAGATTATCATGCCACCTTAGAGAAGAAAAAGTTGAAGAAAATATTGGAAATAATCTGCCATGAGGGAGAAATGGGAGATGATAAACCCTTAGGAATCAAAAAGAATAATCATTTTAAAAAGGGTTCAGGCTTGATTCATAATACCTATAGTCATTCAACTGCCTCATCAAATGAAAATAGGAGATGTAAGCAAAGTTCTTCACATGCATATAATACTTGCTTATATTACAAAAAGAAACGGCACATCAAATCTTCTTGTAAATGTAGAAGTTCCAGAGGCTTAAATAAGAAAATGATGTAGGTAATCCTAAAGGCAAACCTCTCAGAACCAAGATGAATGGATTCAAATTTAAATTACATATTCATTTAATCCATCTTTAAATCTTAGGGTTAGGGGTTATGATGTCTAAACGGCCTGGGAAGTGGTTTATGCCTAAAGTTAAAACTCTAGAATCTTAAAATACTGATATGAAAAACATAAATCATATCTTGAATAAATTCTCAGAAGCATGGCAAAGAAAATCTACTTCCAAATGGACAAGGCTCATCTTCCTGGTAAACAATTCCTATTGCTTAACTCTCACTTAATTATAAATCTTTAGTTAAGCATACTTTGTCCATTAATTAAATGTGAGCTTTAGGGATCCGTATCATGATATATATTATTTTTCCCCAAACTCGCTTTGAAAAAAAAGGTCCAAAATCGTGATTATATCTAAAGGATACCTTCCAATCACCAAAGAGCATTTGGTCAATATATTCACATACTCCTTATTGCTCTTTGCCCATTCTGTTTGGACATTCACGCTAGCCCGAATATGGCTTATATAATGTCCACTAGAGAATACTCTTCTGAACTCATTAGTTTAACTTTCAAAAGTATTCGTCCTAACTCACTTCATAAGCTCTCAAACGTCAACATCATATTATTTAGAGCTTCATCTCATTAAAACAAGTTGAATGGCTAAGTTGGTTGCACTAGGTCTCAATCTAGATGAATGCATAAAATTCAAATAGACCTATGCACGTGCATTTTAAATTGAAAGTCATTTCATCTTGTGTCTCTCACACGTATTGAGATTCCTAAGAGAAAAGGCAAATATTGGTGTCGCGGCGTCCCGGGAGCGCGTGTGCCCCGAGCGGCGAAATGAAAATCAATTTTAATTTTCAATTAAGAATTGGAATGTCGGAGTCGCCACTAACCTTTAGTGCGGTTAGAACGCATGATTACTACCCCGTTAGGGGTAGAACGGTCTACATTACCAGAGATGGGGTCGGGAGTTCAGTTACGCGAGGGGAAGGTACGAGCACCCCCTACGCGCCCGTTCTTACGAACGGTACCTAATTAATCTGAAATTATCCCTAAGTTAATCTAATAATTCTTTAAGTTACTCCTTTTTATGAATTTATAAATACATGTAAAAAATAAATAAATAAAATAATAAATAAATAAAAATAATATATACATATATTCCCTCAGAGCTTAAGGTACGTGAAGCCCGAAGCCTCATACCCCCGCATTTAAATCATAGGGATTAAAAATCAAAAATACTTTATAAAATACGCTCCCAAATTTTAGAAATTTTATGGGTTTTCCTAAGTATGAAAATACTAGTTTGGGAGGTTTTGGATAATAGATATAATAGTTTAAACATAATAAATAAATAAGTAAATGAATAAAATAATAATAAACTAGAGTATTAGGATACCACAATACGTACTAATCAACATATATAATAGAAGCTAAAATATCTAACATACCAATAATAGTAGAATATAAACATATAATATAGACTAAGATAATGAGCATATCATAATATTAAAAATATTACATGTACGTTATAAACAAAAAGACTTAAACATACCATAATACACATAATCACGATACACATAATCACGATAATAATAATAAATATCCACAAATAATATAATACGTAATAAATTACTATAATACTATATATACTAAACATACCATATAATAGCATGATACCAAAACACCAAATATATTATATTACTTAAAGTTTTAAACTTACCATAATAAATAATACCTTATATATTAACATACTTAAAGTATCATAATAATAGTAAATATATAGTATTACTCAATATGCTATATTAAAAGTTACCTAAAATACTAAATTATATGCATGATGTTACTTATAAATCCTAAGTTATTAAATACCTAATATGATTAACATTCTAAAATGCACATACAACTATAGTTTTAAAATACCACTACAACTAATCTACTAAAACTCCTAACATGATATATAACACGACCAAAGTTTTAAAATACTAATCATATACTATAAAGTTAACCTACAATATATGCATGAATAATATATAAAAAAAAAAAAAAAAAAATCTTACACATAAGAACCACAAGAATAAAAAAAAAAAAACTCGAAACCTAAGAATACATATTACACATACAACTTAAATATTACGCACTAAAAAAATGACAACATAAATTATCACATTTAAACATTACAATTGAAACCTTACCTTGGCAATAAAAAGAAAAATCCTACAATAATGAAGATAAACAAATTGGTATTTATAAATATGGACATCCTGAATAAATATACAAATAAAAAAAATATATATATATGATGAAATATACCATGATATTAAAAATGCCCCATACAATAACAATGAATATTTAACAATGGTAAGAAAATAATAATAATAATAATAATACAACAAAATTAACTGTCCTAAATTAATATACAAACTACATAATACTAATACTAATATAATTAATATAATAATAATGCTAATATTAATAAACCAATTATATAATAATATTACTAATACTAATACATAAACAATATGGTAATAACACTAATACAATTAACATAACAACAATACAACCCATATAATAACAACATTAGAGATAATATACAAACATATAATGATATTATTGATGGTAATATATAAACAACAATTATAACATTATTAATAATGATATATAAACAATATAATATAATAATAAATAATAATAATATTACTATCAATAATATACGAATAATAATACTAATATGGTTAATATAGTATATACATATAGATAAAAAAAAAAAAAATTTAAACTTTAAGTAAAAAACCAAAAACCAATATATGTGTATATATGTTAATACTAATAAATATATAAATATATATGGGTATTGTGTGTGTGTGAGTGTTGTGTGTGCTATATTACAGTGAGCAGCAGAGTGTGTGTGTGCAGGGTGTGAGTGTGTGCGTGTTCTGTGTGTGTGTGTTCTGTGCGTGTGTGTGGGTGTTTACAAGGTGTGTGTGTTTGAGAGAGTCACCGAGGGGTTGCCGGAGATGATGGCTTGGCTCGGTGGTGGCTTCTCGGGTCTGCCGGGCTGGCGGTGCTGGGAGCTGGAGTTCAGTGTGGAAGGAGCAGCAGCAGCAGCAGTTGCAGAGAGGGGCACCGGAGGAGTGGCTGTTGCTGGAGAAGATGACCGGAGAGCTTAGGAGCCTAAGATGACGGTGGAAAGTCTGGGATGGTGCTCGGCTGTTACTGGAGAAGGTGACCGGAATTGCAGGTTCGTCGGAGTTGCAGGGACACAAGGGGCCGCCGGACTGGATCTGGGAATGGCGCGGTGGCTGGAGGATGGAGCGGCTGCTGCGTTTTTCTGCTGGTGGCCGGAGACGACGGGAGTGAGCGACGGGGCTGAGTTGTGGTGCGGCAGGGGATAAAGAGCAGGATGGTGAGGTTGGTGCAGGGTCTGGAAGGTGGCCGGAAGGAGGAGAGCACGGCTAGAGAAGAAGAAGATGTTTTTTTTTCTTTGGTGTGTTCGGTCTCTGCCCCCCCTCGGCTGTGTTCGCAGCGCCCCCTATATATATATAAAAAATTCTAAAAACCCTAAAAAGACTTCCTTTTTCGATTTTCCTTTTCTTTTTCTTTTTTTTTCTTTTCTACTTTAACTATTATGGTAATAATGAAAATAGTAATACTAATAATAATTATAATAATAATATAAAGATCAATAAGGAAATAATAATAATAATAATAATACTAATAGTAAAAAAAATAAAAATAATAAAGATATTATCAGTAAAATAACAATACTAATAAGGTAATAATACAAAGATTAAAATTAACAATTAATAATAATAATAATAATAATAATAATAATAATAATAATAATAATAATAATAATAATGATAACATTACTAATAAAGATAAAGATAATAAAAATAATAATAGTCAAAATAAGATACTAATGCTAATAATAATAATAATGTTAATAAAATAATAATGATAATAAAAATATTAAAAATAATAATGATAACAAAATAATAATAATAATAATAATAATAATAATAATAATAATAATAATAAAATAATAAATAAAAATGAGAATAAGAATAATAATAATAATAAATAAAAATACTAATAAAAATAATAATAATAATAATATTTAAAAATAACAAAGGTAATAATAATGAAAATAAAAATGAAAATAATAATAGTAATATAATAATAATAATATTGGGCCCGGGTAAAAATGGGGTGTCTACAGCTGCCCCTCTTTGTAGGCTTCGTCGCTTCAAAGTAAAAGTAGGAACTCTCCTACGTTATTTGTAGCAATAAGCCTGCAAAGATAAAAGACGCTGATTTTGAACCAGGCCCAATGTAAAAAGAGACCAAAATGATTTGTGAAAACCGATTTGCATGTATGCTTGAGAGCACATGAGAATGACTTGCACCAAGTGTAGGAACCCGAGCTATAGTTCACTGAATGGTGACTTGCACTGGGTGTAGGAACCCGAGCTATAGTTCATGAGAGGTGACTCGCACCGGGTGTATGGACCCGAGTTATAGTTCACGAGGGGTGACTTGCATCGGGTGTAGGAACCCGAGCTATAGTTCATGAAGGGTCAATAAGGTGGGACCGTGAATGGTCAATAAGGTGGGACTGCGAATGGTCCATAAGAGTGGGATCGCCAAGGGTCAATAAAGTGGGACTATGAAGGGTCAATAAGGTGGGACCGCAAAGGGTCAATAAGGTAAGACCACGAAGGATCAATAAGGTGGGACCACAAAGGGTCAATAAGATGGGACCGCGATGGGTCAATAAGAGTTGGACCGCGAATGGTCAATAAGATGGGACCGTGATAGGTCAATAAGAAGGGACTGCGAATGGTCAATAAGAGTGGGACCGCCAAGGGTCAATAAAGTGGGACTGTGAAGGGTCAATAAGGTGGGACCGCAAAGGGTCAATAAGGTAAGACCGCGAAGGATCAATAAGGTGGGACCGCGAAGGGTCAATAAGAGTGGGACCGCAAAGGGTTAATAAGGTGGGACCGCGATGGGTTAATAAGATGGGACCGCGAAGGGTCAATAAGATGGGACCACGATGGGTCAATAAGAATGGGACCGTGATAGGTCAATAAGGTGGGGACCGCAAAGGGTCAATAAGGTAAGACTGCGAAGGATCAATAAGGTGGGACCACAAAGGGTCAATAAGATGGGACCGCAAAGGGTTAATAAGGTGGGACCGCGATGGGTCAATAAGAGTTGGACCGTGAAAGGTCAATAAGATGGGACCGCGATGGGTCAATAAGAATGGGACCGTGATAGGTCAATAAGGTGGGACCGCGAAGGGTCAACAAGATGGGACCGCGATGGGTCAATAAGAATGGGACCGTGATAGGTCAATAAGAATGGGACCGTGATAGGTCAATAAGAATGGGACCGTGATAGGTCAATAAGGTGGGACCGCGATGGGTCAACAAGATGGGACCGCGATGGGTCAATAAGAATGGGACCGTGATAGGTCAATAAGGCGGGACCGCGATAGGTCAATAAGAATGGAACCGTGATGGGTCAATAAGAAAGGGACCGTGATAGGTCAATAAGGTGGGACCACGAAGGGTCAATAAAATGGGACCGCGATGGGTCAATAAAAATGGGACCGTGATAGGTCAATAAGGTGGGACACGAAGGGTCAATAAAATGGGACCGCGATGGGTCAATAAGAGTGGGACCGCAAAGGGTTAATAAGGTGGGACCGCGATGGGTTAATAAGATGGGACCGCGAAGGGTCAATAAGATGGGACCACGATGGGTCAACAAGAATGGGACCGTGATAGGTCAATAAGGTGGGACCACGAAGGGTCAATAAAATGGGACCGCGATGGGTCAATAAAAATGGGACCGTGATAGGTCAATAAGGTGGGACCACGAAGGGTCAATAAAATGGGACCGCGATGGGTCAATAAAAATGGGACCGTGATAGGTCAATAAGGTGGGACCACGAAGGGTCAATAAGATGGGACCGCGATGGGTCAATAAGAATGGGACCGCGATAGGTCAATAAGAATGGGACCGTGATAGGTCAATAAGGTGGGACCGCTATAGGTCAATAAGAATGGACCGCGATGGGTCAAATAAAAGTGGACCGCGATGGGTCAATAAGAGTGGACCGCGATGGGTCAAATAAAAGTGAATAAGATAATCAGAATAATTTGGATGAAACTGCTCTTATGAATGAGATAATCAAGAAGGCTTTGAGGTGATCCAACACCTCGGTTTCGTCGTGAACAACACCAATTTTGGATGTGAGGGTCGATGCCCTAATTTTAAGGTAGATGACTCAATTTGGACCAGGGAAATGGCTACTTTGTATGGGGGATTATGAATCGGGTACGAAGTCTTGAGATTTTTTTTTGGAAAGTGTCCTCAAGCATAGGGCTTAGAATTATTCCATTGGGGATTATCAATCGGGAATGAAAACCTGAGTTTCTTTGGCTGTCTTTAGATTACCCTCTTTGAGACTCAACAACCAAGGGGTCAACTGCCACAGTTTCAAAGTATGTTAACCTGTGCATTGGGGCCAGCTGCCCCAATTTCAAAATACATCTAGACCAAAATGGCTCAGTCAATGAGGCAAAAGAATTATTCAAAAGTTTATTCAACCAGGCCAGTGTGATTGAATAGTGTTCTATTGCTATATGTATGCATGTTGCTACCTAAGATGCTAGAATGCAGTGATATGTTGCTTATGTGTGCATAATGATGTGTGAATGCAAAGATGTATGCATATTGAATGAGATGCCCTTTATATTTTCTTTCTTATGCAATGCATGAAATGTATGGTAATGAATGAAATGCATGGTAATGAATGAAATGCATGATAATGCATGAATCTTTTCTCCTTCCAACATGCTTGTAATCAACAACCCAATCTCTGATCTTGGGTGTGCCTGCTGATTCTGGCCATGTTTCAAATTCTAAAAGGCACTCAAAATCTGCCTTAGTGTTTACATGCCATTGGTCATGACTCTGTTTTTGACTTTGATTCTGTCCTGAAAGCTCTTGAATTTGCTCCAATGAACTCAAAAATTGCCTAGTTTCGATCCTCATCCACTGATCTTGGCTATGTTTTCATCATACACTCTGATATGACGGCATCGGAATTAGTCCAAACAAAACTCAACCCAAAACCTGCCCCATTTACCATCATTTGTTACTGATATTGGCTTCAAATTTGACTTTGACACGAAGGCACCCCAAATCAGCGTCACTAGAACTCAACACGGAGTTTGGATCATTTAAGTGCATCTGCAACTATTCTTGACCATTTTACCTGTCTTTCACAAGTATCCTCTTTTGGCGAATGTGTCAGTGATTAAGCCCTTTTGACCATCCATCCTCCTTTTAGAGCTTTTGAAGAATGGCATTTTTTTTTTTTTGATGGAGGAATGAATGATGAATGATCATGCATTTAGGACATCAACTTGCTAAATCAAAAGGTCATATGTACAAAATAGATGTTTTACTGAGTTCACCTGCTATTTCAATGGAAAAAATTCATACCAGTATTCGAGAGCCCTAATGATGATGGTGCTAACTTTTCGAACTAAATAACTGATTTTCTTCTTTAGCCAATTGCCCCAGTTTTATTGGGGGACTATTCTTCCACCTTGTTCTGCCGTGAAACCATTGAGAACCTTTTGTTTAATGGTTGCCCCTAGTTCAGTCAAGTCCGACTAATGTTTTGATCTCAAGATGGTCTTTAAGACTCGAGACGAAACGTTGGATGAGGGATACAGGTTTTCAAAATAAAAGGAAAACTAAGGCTCAAAAATCCCATCCCATAATGATGTTTTATGCTCCCAGTTTGAATTGAGGCACTTGCAAGATATTGACCGAACTTGTCATTTGGACAAGTTGCCTACGTACCCTTTCAGGATCAGGTCATTACGTAGTTCAGACACAATATTGCGTCTGACAAATCATTTGACACAACAATGTATACCAATCTGGTCAGGACTTCATTTGGACTGTAATGCAGGCTAGGGTTTGGGTCAAAGAAGAAAAGAGTTAAATAAGGCTCAAAATCATTGATTTTATCAAGGGTAATTTGGTCAAAGATCACATATGTAGTACGCCCCTTATTTTTCTTTCTTCTTCCTTTTCTTCTTCCTTTTATCGCAACTTTTGCTTTTCCTTTTATGAAGGAATCTTAACTTCATTTTCATTTGAATTCCATTTGGGACTGATCATTTTTCTTAAAACTGCCCCAGTATGGGGTGTGATCCTTTGACGGGTTAAGAATGAAATTTTTCAGGCTCAAAAAGGGCTTTGCAAGGGGTTTCTCTTTTGCCTTTCTTTTGGGTAGCAGAAAAAATAGCCTGCCATCCTTTTGATAATGATTATTGTCTCAAATGACTTGTCAAATGCTAAGGCACCCAAACCCGAGTTAAATTTATGGTGAACTGACTTTTAAGAAAAATTAGTTTAACAATCAAGCTCAAGTGGGTTAACAAATGGTAAATCAATATTGGGTTCTTTTTAGGGATAACTGATCGGCCAAAGATGGCCATCTATCATTCGATCAAAACTTGATTAGCGGACTGACATGAGATTCATGGAACCAACCCATATTTTACTGAGGCTTTCAGAACTTCTTCGCAGTATTCGAACTCATGGAGTGACGAACATTGTTTCATCTTGCTTTATTTTCGTCTCGTAGCTTGAATTTTTCATAACTAACACCTGCTTTTGGTTCATGAATACTGGTATTTTATTTTCCTTATCTTAGCAAAGAAACACGAGTAAACAAAATTTTGGACATTGAACTCCCGATGCAAGTGATATACGAAAATGCATAATTTCGTTTCTTTGATAGCAAAGGAAACTTCGGAGATAAAACCTTTAATAAGTTGCAACAAAAGAAAGAAGAAAACAAAAGAAGATAAAAGCATCCATGTAGGGGGCAAATAATCAAAAGCTTGCCACTTGTATTTCTCTGTTTCCATGGTCAAAAGTAAACCCATTTATTCAGACTATATGCGGAATATCTCTGGTTCAAAACTTGTTGTACTTCTTTGACAGATCTGATCTTCAAAATATTCCTTCAATGTTGCACAATAGGCTCCTCCACGTCAATTGCCAATAGACCCAAATCTCTTAAGGTTTGTACTTTATGCTTGAAATGCCAACATTTTTCAATTGAATGACCTATTGCCCCCGAATGATACTCGCATCGAGCATTTGGGTCGTACCACCTTGGGAAAGGGGATTGTAGCAACAATCCTGGTATTGGTGCAACCATTTGAATTTCCACCAATTTCGGGGACAATTCTGCGTAAGTCATCGGAATAGGTTGAACTTCTTTTCTCTTTCTTTCCATTAGGGGGCTCTCTCCCGTGTCCTGAACACTCAGCTGCCTTGAAATAGGCTTAGGTCCGAAGGGAACTGCTTGGGGTTGCGCACCTGAATGCACTATCTGATGGACTATGGGCTTGTAGGCAAAATTCTTATTTGTCCGCCGGATTTTACCCTCTTGGTAATGATGCCCCTGAATCATCTGTGCTTCCTCGTCTTTCTTCCTCTTACTTGGGTCAGTTTCTACATCACTACTTTTGGTTCTTCCAACTTTGATGGTCGTTTCAATTCTCTCTCCAGTAGCAACAATATCCATAAAGTCATGTGGGGTTGCCCCTAAGAGATGCCCAAAGTAGGGATCTTTCAATGTATTCACGAATATGGAGATAGCCTCCCTATCTTCCATCGGAGGGCTCACTTGGATGGACATGTCCCTCCATCTATATGCATATTCTCTGAGTGTTTCATTAGGTTTCATTTGCATGCTTTGCAGGGTCATACGATCAGGTGCCATCTCTATCACATGGCGGTACTGAGCTATAAATGAATTTGCCAGATCTTTCCAAGTACGAATTCGAGCTCGATCCTGCTGAATGTACCATCTGATAGCTGCTCCAGTCAAACTATCTTGAAAGCAATGCATCATCAACCTTTCATCATCAGTATGTGCAGCCATTTTTTGGCAATACAAGCGCAGGTGGGTCCGAGGACAGTGGGTCCCATCGAATTTTTCAAAATTCGGCAACTTGAATTTTGGCGGCAGAGTGACCTTTGGTACTAGGCAAAGGTCATTAGGGTCAACGGAATCAAATGTATTATACCCTTCAATTGCTTTCAAGCGCTCCTCCAATACATCACAATGACGCTCAGACTCAGGTTTATTTATCCCCATATCAGGAGTTGCTAAGGGGGAAGTCCCTGCCACTGGAAACCCCTGTGCAGGCACAGTTGGGATAAATGGAGGCATATTTGGCATTGGATCCCCCATGACACCCGGCGGTGGAGCTGATGTTTGTCCATGATTTAGGATGAACCCTGGAGGATGAGTAAGGTCTATATCTGTTTCAGAATCATTTTGTACCGCTTTTCCTTTGTTCATCAACAATTCCATAATTTTACTCATTTTTTCAATCAATTCTTCCTGTCCTTGTTCTATACCCAGGACTCTACCTTCCAATTGTTCACTCATTTCTTTTGCCCTTCTCCTGGTATTGTATTGATGCGTGACAGTCTCAATGTTGCTTGCTCAGACGAATTCTATGGCTAGGCACTGCAAACCAAAACCTTCCCTTTTTAGAATCGTGAATGCATAGGTATGAACGCATGGATGCAATGTATGTTTGTGCATGGATGTAACTAGTGCAATTAAACATACAAATAGAGATATGAACATGCATGTGACCTAGCGTGCATGATTACGCGTGAAATTACGCATGAATACATGGATGCAATGTAACCTAACTAACTACTTTGTCAGCATTCTAGGAAAAGTCCCACTAATGAGAGATTTCAAGACAATAATTGATAGACCACAATTTAAATTCAATTCTTCCCTCAATATGTATCTCAGATTTTATGAAGGGTCAAATTATGATATGAGGTTGGGGTTGACCCAGGTTGGTCAACCCGCTGGATTTGTTTAGTGCGAACTTGTGGACTTTAGTGTGCACTTGGGCCTCAAGTATTTTAAAATATGGGCTTCAATGTACTTCGTGATGGGATCAGGCCCTAATTTTAAAAGGATTTGGGCTTGGATTGTTTAGAAAATATGGGCCCGGATTTTTAGGGTAATAAGGCCGAAGCCCATTTATGGAAATCTGGATTTGACCCATTTTAAAAATCAGGCCTGGACCGAGTTTTTATTTAGGAAAAGGTTGGGCCTATACTTGTTATTTCTCAAAAAATTGGGCCCAAGTTACTTGAAAAGGGTTGGGCCAACCCATATTTTAAAATGCTTGGGCCAAGTGCTTCATTTTTTGAAAGGATGGGCCATGGTCTCATTATTGGGCTTTTCCAGAATACTGGCTAAGTAGTATGTATGGATGTCAAATGTATGATATAATACAAAGTATCTCATAGCTTATATACAACACACTATACATGGAGAAGGATGTGGCTCCTGTCCCAACCCAGGGTACGTACACCTAATTTATAGGGTTTCTTCATGGCTCTATCCTAATTAAGGGAAAACTATGGACAATTACGTGTGGGTAGGCTTTAATCCCTATTGACAAAAAGGTCCCCAATTTGAAATTTCATCCTCCCCCATAGGGGTCCGGACAAAACTCGCATTGAGCGGGGTGGCTCGCGGGTCCCATCAAGCTTAAGCTACGAAGGGACTAACGCTATTACACCCCTATCTAATCATAGCAGGTAAAGCTCGGGTATAGAGCGTGAGAGTGTGTGAATTCAAACTTTAACCTAATCCCGCTATCCCCACATTTATTCACATGCTATAAAGAATATGGAAGTAAGATATCTACCATTAATGTATTTATTCACAAGATATGGAAACATATTATCTGCCATTAACATGTTGATTCTAAAAAATTTGGAAACAAAAAATAAGGAAACAAAATATTTATGATTAGTATACAAAATATCTATAATTAATATGCTTATTCACAATATCTACAATTAATATGCTTATTCAGAATATTTAGAAACAAAATATCTACAATTAATGCTCAACAAATTAGGAAACAAAATATTTTTAATTAACTGAGGTTTTTTACAAATTATGGAAGTAAAATATTTACAATTAAGTAAAGTTATTTACAAATTACAATATCTACAAAATAAGGAGTAATTAATAGATTTATTAAATTTAAACTTGGGATAATTTTCAATTAATTAATGGCTCGACTCTCTAGGTCCCCAGCGGAGTCGCCAAGCTGTCGCGGCGTCCCGGGAGCGCGTGTGCCCCGAGCGGCGAAATGAAAATCAATTTTAATTTTCAATTAAGAATTGGAATGTCGGAGTCGCCACTAACCTTTAGTGCGGTTAGAACACATGATTACTACCCCGTTAGGGGTAGAACGGTCTACATTACCAGAGATGGGGTCGGGAGTTCAGTTACGCGAGGGGAAGGTACGAGCACCCCCTACGCGCCCGTTCTTACGAACGGTACCTAATTAATCTGAAATTATCCCTAAGTTAATCTAATAATTCTTTAAATTACTCCTTTTTATGAATTTATAAATACATGTAAAAAATAAATAAATAAAATAATAAATAAATAAAAATAATATATACATATATTCCCTCAGAGCTTAAGGTACGTGAAGCCCGAAGCCTCATACCCCCGCATTTAAATCATAGGGATTAAAAATCAAAAATACTTTATAAAATACGCTCCCAAATTTTAGAAATTTTATGGGTTTTCCTAAGTATGAAAATACTAGTTTTGGAGGTTTTGGATAATAGATATAATAGTTTAAACATAATAAATAAATAAGTAAATGAATAAAATAATAATAAACTAGAGTATTAGGATACCACAATACGTACTAATCAACATATATAATAGAAGCTAAAATATCTAACATACCAATAATAGTAGAATATAAACATATAATATAGACTAAGATAATGAGCATATCATAATATTAAAAATATTACATGTACGTTATAAACAAAAAGACTTAAACATACCATAATACACATAATCACGATAATAATAATAAATATCCACAAATAATATAATACGTAATAAATTACTATAATACTATATATACTAAACATACCATATAATAGCATGATACCAAAACACCAAATATATTATATTACTTAAAGTTTTAAACTTACCATAATAAATAATACCTTATATATTAACATACTTAAAGTATCATAATAATAGTAAATATATAGTATGACTCAATATGCTATATTAAAAGTTACCTAAAATACTAAATTATATGCATGATGTTACTTATAAATCCTAAGTTATTAAATACCTAATATGATTAACATTCTAAAATGCACATACAACTATAGTTTTAAAATACCACTACAACTAATCTACTAAAACTCCTAACATGATATATAACACGACCAAAATTTTAAAATACTAATCATATACTATAAAGTTAACCTACAATATATGCATGAATAATATATAATAAAAAAAAAAGAAAAATCTTACACATAAGAACCACAAGAATAAAAAAAAAAAACTCGAAACCTAAGAATACATATTACACATACAACTTAAATATTACGCACTAAAAAAATGACAACATAAATTATCACATTTAAACATTACAATTGAAACCTTACCTTGGCAATAAAAAGAAAAATCCTACAATAATGAAGATAAACAAATTAGTATTTATAAATATGGACATCCTGAATAAATATACAAATAAAAAAATATATATATATGATGAAATATACCATGATATTAAAAATGCCCCATACAATAACAATGAATATTTAATAATGGTAAGAAAATAATAATAATAATAATACAACAAAATTAACTGTCCTAAATTAATATACAAACTACATAATACTAATACGAATATAATTAATATAATAATAATGCTAATATTAATAAACCAATTATATAATAATATTACTAATACTAATACATAAACAATATGGTAATAACACTAATACAATTAACATAACAACAATACAACCCATATAATAACAACATTAGAGATAATATACAAACATATAATGATATTATTGATGGTAATATATAAACAACAATTATAACATTATTAATAATGATATATAAACAATATAATATAATAATAAATAATAATAATATTACTATCAATAATATACGAATAATAATACTAATATGGTTAATATAGTATATACATATAGATAAAAAAAAAAAATTTAAACTTTAAGTAAAAAACCAAAAACCAATATGTGTGTATATATGTTAATACTAATAAATATATAAATATATATGGGTATTGTGTGTGTGTGAGTGTTGTGTGTGCTGTATTACAGTGAGCAGCAGAGTGTGTGTGTGCAGGGTGTGAGTGTGTGCGTGTTCTGTGTGTGTGTGTTCTGTGCGTGTGTGTGGGTGTTTACAAGGTGTGTGTGTTTGAGAGAGTCACCGAGGGGTTGCCGGAGATGATGGCTTGGCTCGGTGGTGGCTTCTCGGGTCTGCCGGGCTGGCGGTGCTGGGAGCTGGAGTTCAGTGTGGAAGGAGCAGCAGCAGCAGTAGTTGCAGAGAGGGGCACCGGAGGAGTGGCTGTTGCTGGAGAAGGTGACCGGAGAGCTTAGGAGCCTAAGATGACGGTCGAAAGTCTGGGATGGTGCTCGGCTGTTACTGGAGAAGGTGATCGGAATTGCAGGTTCGTCGGAGTTGCAGGGACACAAGGGGCCGCCGGACTGGATCTGGGAATGGCGCGGTGCCTGGAGGATGGAGCGGCTACTGCGTTTTTCTGCTGGTGGCCGGAGACGATGGGAGTGAGCGACGGGGCTGAGTTGTGGTGCGGCAGGGGATAAAGAGCAGGATGGTGAGGTTGGTGCAGGGTCTGGAAGGTGGCCGGAAGGAGGAGAGCACGGCTAGAGAAGAAGAAGATGTTTTTTTTTCTTTGGTGTGTTCGGTCTCTGCCCCCCCTCGGCTGTGTTCGCAGCGCCCCCTATATATATATATATAAAATTCTAAAAACCCTAAAAAGACTTCCTTTTTCGATTTTCCTTTTCTTTTTCTTTTTTTTTCTTTTCTACTTTAACTATTATGGTAATAATGAAAATAGTAATACTAATAATAATTATAATAATAATATAAAGATCAATAAGGAAATAATAATAATAATAATACTAATAGTAAAAAAAATAAAAATAATAAAGATATTATCAGTAAAATAACAATACTAATAAGGTAATAATACAAAGATTAAAATTAACAATTAATAATAATAATAATAATAATAATAATAATAATAATAATAATAATAATGATAACATTACTAATAAAGATAAAGATAATAAAAATAATAATAGTCAAAATAAGATACTAATGCTAATAATAATAATAATGTTAATAAAATAATAATGATAATAAAAATATTAAAAATAATAATGATAACAAAATAATAATAATAATAATAATAATAGTAAAAATAAATAAATAAATAAAAATGAGAATAAGAATAATAATAATAATAATAAATAAATAAAAATACTAATAAAAATAATAATAATAATAATAATAATAATATTTAAAAATAACAAAGGTAATAATAATGAAAATAAAAATGAAAAATAATAATAGTAATATAATAATAATAATATTGGGCCTGGGTAAAAATGGGGTGTCTACAATTGGCTTAGTTCACTTAAAGAAATATCTATTGTGACTTTTTGGTCCTCTAAGTTGAAATCATTTAAAGTCAAGATATAATCATAGAAACTTAAAACACTTGGCTAAAAAACTTGAATAATAAGAAAAGACATAAAATAATTAAGTGCATAACGCAAGGGGAGCATTAATCCTTCATGGTTATAAATTGAAATACTCTCTTTATATCATATCTTTTATGCTCAAATTTCTTTCTAAACAGCTTTGCAAATTACTATTCATAGCATACTAATTGGTTAAATATCTTTGATGGATAGTTTATTTTTCTTGAACTATTGATTACTACTGGATTGTAAGCTTGTATTGAAAGTCTCCTGCATGGTGGATGCATTGATGTGTATTGTGTTGGCCTAATGAGACTTACAATTCTTATTTTGATGATAACAAATAAAATGATGTGTTTAATATGTTTCAAGTAAAAGTTTTTTCAGGAAAACAGTAAAGCTCAAGGGTAAAAGGAGGTTTATGAATTACACAGAATCCTTGCAGAATACAAAGAAAGGCTTATGAGTTATAAAGAGCATGAAGAACAAAAGTTATATTGTGAAAAGCTCAAAGGAAAGATTGCAACCACAAAGTTGATGGAAGAACACATTTGAAGACTAAAAGAGTTATATTAAGGACATTCTAAAAATGTAAGTACTTCAAAGCTAAACTTAAATATAAAGAGGTTTGAAGCTCATAGAAAATTAAAAGAAAATATTTTTTATAAATAAAAAGAACTTAACAAGAAAAGATTTTCTGAAATAATGAATGGTCAGTCGACTGCTAAAATAAGGCAGGCGACTGCTAAAATAAGGCAGGCGACTGCCACATTAAGAAAATGATTTCTCACAAAGTCAGTAGCTAGACAGGCGACTGCCTAACTAGCCAGGCGCCTGCATGAACAAGCCAGGCGACTGCCTGCATTCTGTGTTGAGAGTTACTTTGTGACAGGTGTCGCGACGTCCCGGGAGCGCGTGTGCCCTGGGCGGCGAAATAAAAATCAATTTAATATTTTCATGGAAAAACATGGAATGTCGGAGTCGCCACTAACCTTTTAGTGCGGTTAGAACACATAATTACTATCCCGTTAGGGGTAGAATGGGTCTATGTTACCAGAGTTAGGTTCGGGAGTTCGGTTACGTAAGGGGAAGGTACAAGCACCCCCTACGCGCCCGTTCTTACGAACGGTACCTAATTAATTGGAAATTATCCCTAAGTTAATCTAATAAGTCTTTAAATTACTCCTTTTTATGAACTTATAAATACATATGAAAAATAAATAAATAAATAAATATATACATATATATATATATATATATATATATTCCCTCAGAGCTTAAAGGTACGTGAAGCCCAAAGGCTAATACCCTAGCATTAAAATCATAGGGATAAAGAAAATCGAAATTATTTAAAAATAATAACAATAATACTAAAATATAAAAATAAGTATCATAGTAAAAAATAATAAATATACAGTATAATAAGTAATACCATATATATTAAAATACTAAAAATATCCTAATAAGTAATACTAACCACAAACATTGTAATAATACCATAATATATACCATATATATATAAAAATACTATAATAATGCTTCCTACCATAATAATAATAATAATGATGATGATGATGATGATACTAATAATAATAATATTGGTACGCACATCGAATATTATATATAAATATGACAATACAAATGTAAAAATAATTAAATCCCATAAATAGTATACAATATATGAACATGCAAACAAAATTATGGAAATAATTCAAACTACAAATCTATTATGCAAATGTATATATATACAATATGGAAAAAATGTGATAATTAGGAAACATAGCAAACATCTAAAATAGAAACACAATAAAATGCGCGGTCAATAATAATATAAATATGCAAATAACTATATGAGGCAATCACTATAATAAATATGCAAACTACCCATGCAATTAAATGATAATATAAATATGCCAATAAACAATTAAGGCAATGAAAATAATACATATGCAAATTAAATATACAATAAAATACCAATAACATAAATATATCGCACATTAATAATAACACAAATATGTGAAAATATATACAGATATACCAATAGCATAAATACACCGTAGTTTCATAATAGCATAAATATACAAAATAAAATAACATAAATGTAGAACACCATAATAATCTGAACCTACAGAATAAGTAAACATGCAATATAAATATAGAACACCATAATAAAAACATTCTGAATATACCATAACATAAACATACTCTACAATAACAATAATATGTTGATACAAAATAATAATAATAATAATAATAATACAAAAATAACATGAATACACACCAGTGATTTAATACCTGCAAAAATAAATATTCAATCCCGCATATATACAAAACATAACCAAGTAAATAATAATAATAAAAAAATTCCCCTAAAATACATTCAATACCTAAAAATCAAACCTTTGGAGAAGGAGAGGGCTCACGGCTGTCTTTGGTGGCGGTGGCTACCTGTAGGGAAGATGACAATGCTGGATGGTTGTTCAACTGCACGTTTGGGAGCCGTGAGAAGCAGGGGTCGCCGGAGTTGCTGGGGATGACAACAAAATTTTCTGTGACGCGCGGTGGTTGCGACTGTGATTCCGTACAGCTGCTGCCCTGCGTGCAAAGGAAAGAGTAAGAGAATGGAGTGATGAGGGGAAGAAGAGAGTGTGTATGTCAGTAAAGGCTCCCCTGCAATTGGATTTGAGGGCTACTGCTACTGCCGGAGAAGATCGCCGTGAAGTGGCGTGGCAATAGGAGACGACGGAAAAAGTGAGGGGGCGACGGCGACGACAAGGACGATGACGGAGCTGCTGAGTCGCTGTGCGTGGCCGAAGGCTGGCATGACTGGATCTGCAGGGAGCAGCGGCGGGGCTACTGCTGCCATGTGTGACGGACGGAGGTTGGTCTGAAGCAGTGGTTTATGCGGGTGATGGCCGAGGATGATGGCTGGAGAATCTCGTGGCCGGAGTTGCAGGCGAGGTCGGTTGGTGTGTTGCTGTTCATGATCCGGGACCTCTGTCGTGGCTGGGAGAATTGAGGAGGGCTGGTGGGTGTCGTGAGAATGAAAGAGAGAGAGTGATGGAGAAGGTGGAGTTGGCCGGGGATGATGGCTACGTGAGCGTGAGCAGGAGGCAGTGGGAGACTATCAGGAAGAAGAAAGAGAAGAAGAAGAAGAATAGAAAAGTTGTTTTTTTTTTTTATTTGGCTGTGCGCTGCGCCTCTGGCCCCTGTGCCATGTGAATAAAGCCTTTATATAGGCATTCCCCAAAACCCTAGACCCACTAATAAAATAATAATAATAATAATAATAATAATAATAATAATAATAAAAGTAATAATAAAAATATATGAAAATAACAATAATAATAATAATAATAATAATAATAATAATAACAAAGTAATAATAAAAATATATGAAAATAATTTGTAATAATAGAAAATTAATAAAAATAGTAATAAAGTAATTAAAATAATATATAAAAATAATAATAATAATAAAAATATCGAAAATAAATATTAATGACAATAATAATAATAATAATAACAAAAATAAATATTAATGACAATAATAATAATAATAATAATAATAATAATAATAATAATAATGGTAATAACAATAATAATAATAATAATAATAATAATAAATAATCATAAAAATAATAATAAAGATAGTAAAAATACTAATAATAATAATAATAATAATAAAATAATAATAATAATAATAATAATAATAATAATAATAAAAGAGTAATAAATAGTGATAATAATAATAAAAATAATGGTAATATTAATAATAATAAAAAGTTTATTATATTGGGTCTGGGAAAAAATGGGGTGTCTACAACAGGCGACTGCCAAGTCGTGGCAAGCGATTGCCACTCGAACGTTGGCAATAAATTTCTCAACGAGAAGATTTTTTGAACCACATTTTTGAATATATTTATTTCAAAATATTTGGAAATGAATTTTAGAAATCTTTGGGATTAATGGATGATTTCTAAAGTCTCTATAAATAGTCTTAATCTCAACATTTTATCTAATGAGAAGAAAGCATAGAGAGAACATTGATGAGATATTCAAAAGAGTTTTGAAATTGAGTAATCTTCTAAAGTTTCCAGATCTAGTGATTTTCAACAAATTTTCTGATTCATAAATATTCAAAGGCTTTTAAATCAAAGTAAGTTTTCAAAGGTTTTAGATCGATCTATCTTCAAGTATTCAAAATTTTGTTTTCAAAAGGATCTAAAATTCTTTCAAAGATAAATCTCAGATCTGAAATTGAGTTACATTTTGAAGCTAAGTTTTCCAAATTAGTGTCTTTCTTTTTTTGTGGAAAATTATTTGGTAATTCATACTAAGTATTGAGCTTGAAATTTCTTATATTTGAATTACTTTGAGGTATAAAGTGAGCTGATCGTTGTACTAATTTACTCTCTTGTGAGAATTCTCTTTTGTATACAAATTTCCCTATTTTCTTTCCTAAGCGATTCAGAGTTGCTGAATCATTGAGCCGAATAAGGGGTTATTATTTGGAGAGGTGGGCTCTAGCCTAATCGAAGGAGTGTGTTGTATATTGGTATTGTTCCACCAGGTAACGGAACTGATATAGTGGAATCCTTTGGTGTTTTTTCCAAAGACGAGGACGTAGGCTGTGTTGAAGCCGAACCTCGTAAAAATTCTTGTCTCTTTCTCTCTGCTTTATTTTACATACTTTACTTGCTATTGTTATAAGATTTTTAAGTGCAGGTTGTAGGATCTAAATCGAGAAGGTTACAGAGGTACTTGATAAACAGAAAGTATATTTTGATTAATTGTTTGCGGAAATCCAAAAGGGGAGTACGTTGATTAATCTGCGGAAATCTTAATCAAGTAAAGTGTATAATAAAAGGCTATAGGGAAAGCAACGAAAGCCTAAATAATTTTTGATTGATTGATTCCATTGATTGAATTATAATTTGAAATTTCAGTTTTCTTAAGTGTGGTTATTGTTATTATATGATTGTGTTTTCTAGGTCATTAAAATTAGAAAGTCTTAAAAATCATTAAAATTTTAAAAGAACCCAATTCACCCCCCCTTTTGGGAAGCTATTCTTCATTTCATATTGCATGCTAGTAGTGAATATAGGTTCTCGTGTGCCTTGAACTGAATTATAAATTACTTATTCGAACCTATCAGGTACAGGTTTTATGGCAAAACGTCAAATTTACAGATGGCATGCTGTCGAAATTTTGTTAGTTTTTTTTCCAAAGTAAAACCTTGTACAAAGATGATTATGTTAAAATAAATAATAAAACATTTCTAAAATGATGAGTGAAAACTAATTGAATATTAAATTTCATCCTTACATAATCATTGAACATTTAGGGGAGCCCAACTCCATCCCCATAGATAGAACTTAAAAGACTTAAATGCATCACTTCGCTTTTTGAAATATTGAGGCTCACCTGGAACCCTTGAGCATAATATCCAGCTTTCATGGTTTTATGATTGTGATATGGATTGCTCTTGGTAATGAGTATTATAGAATGCCTTAATATCTATTTTCGATGTACTTGTTGCCTATAGGGGCTGTCGCGACGTCCCGGGAGCGCGTGTGCCCCGGGCAGCGAAATTAAAATCATTTTAAAATTTTCAGGAAAAATGTTGGGAGTCGGAGTCGCCACTAACCTTAAGTGCGGTTAGAACACAGGATTACTACCCCGTTAGGGGTAGAATCGGTCTACATCACCAGAGTTGGGGTCGGGAGTTCGGTTACGCGAGGGGAAGGTACGAGCACCTATCCCTAAGTTAATCTAATAAGTCTTTAAATTACTCATTTTTATGAATTTATAAATACATGTGAAAAATAATAAATAAATAAAATAATAAATAAACAAATATAATATATACATATATATTCCCTCAGAGCTTAGGGTACGTGATGCCCAAAGGCTCATACCCCCACAATAAAATCATAGGGATAAAATCGAAAATAATTTACAAAATACACTTCCAAATTTTGAAAATTTTCTAGGGTTTTTCTAAGTATTAAAATACTAGTTGGAAGGTTTTTGGAACTAAAAAAAAATATTTTTAAGTTTCAAAGCATTTTCCTTACCTTCTTCTATTTTTCTGATTTTTTATTTTTTTTCATATTTTTACTGTATTTTGAAATAATAAATCAAAAATATTTTTTAGAATTTTCTCCTAATTTTCTATTTTTTATTATTTTCTGTAGTTTACAAAAATTTCAAATAGCTAATAACAAAAAAAATAATATACTACTTAAAATATAAATCATAACACGTAAATATTATATATCATAATAGTCAAATTTTCAATGATTAAACCCCAAGTATTAATAATCAAACCCTAATGATATACTCTAGAATGGAAATAATCAAACCCTAAAAATTATGTACTTTTTATAAACATGTAAGGAGATAGAATGAGATTATGGACAATAATTCACATCATGGATCTATTATAAAATATACACAAGCTCTAAAATATTAATATACCTTAATATGGAAATGCTGTACATAAATATGGAAAATAAATCAAATTCTTCCAAGCCATATAAAAGCCAAAGAAGTAATATACATTTTATGGAAACCCTTAAGATCAATATTCAATGGTATGGAATCCCTAAAATTAGTACACAATAACAATATAGAGACAGATTAAATAAAACACTATTCAAAACCCTAATAACGTAAAATAGTCAAAACCCTAAACTAAAACAATAACCAAAACCTTAAAAGATAATATCATGAAAATAATGTAAATAATCAAGAATCATGAACATGCGTAAATGTTACAATCCTAAACAATAATACACAAAATCCCTAAATATCATATAAACAATAAATATGATAAATACCCTAAATACATCAAAAAGCCTAAATAATGTCTGCACAATAAAACAAACACCCTAAATAATATGTAACAATAAAAATAAGTATATTACAATGATTACAAAAAAAAATACAACGATAATATAAGCACTTTAAACAAATATACAACAATAAATATGGACATGTAATAAGGTATTAAAAGTAAATATAATAATCCAACAATAATATTAATATTTATATACATATATGTAATAACAGCCTAAACAAGAAAACCATATATTACAAAAGAAAAGAAAAAAAAAATGCACTAAATATTACACATGCCTGCATATTAAAGCAAAAACAAAAACAAAAAAAAACTAAAATAAGATTGCATGTGTGTGTGTGCGTGTTCTGTGCATGTGTGTGTACAGAGGAGCTTACAAAGGGGATCTGGACCTTTGGGTATGTGTGTGTGTCACCGGAAGTGAGAACCTCTCCCGGTGGTGTGGCCAGTGCATGGCCGTGATCAGCGCCGGCGAGTGGGCAGTGTTGACTAGCATCGGCGATCTATTGCAAGGGGGCGTCCTAAGGTCTTATCGTTGGGTGCGTTCTGGGCAGAGGCGAGTCGCCGGGTTTGGAGAAGTTGGCGGAGAGCAGCGTGGTGGCTTGCTGCGTCAGGAATAGAGGCGGTGATGAGGATGGGAGTGCTCCGCTCGGAAGAGGCCGCAGTGCTGCTAGCGGTGGCCGCTGGTGCTGGTGGGTCGAATAAAGGGACGGTGACGGCTATCTGGGGCGGTGATGGAGTGCTCCGCATGGCCGGAGCTGTGCAGAGGGGCTGCGGAGCTGCGTGGCTTTCGGCTGTGGTGGCTGGGAGGATTGTCAGAGGATGAAGGAGGCAGCAAGGAGTGAGGCCAGCCACTGCTGTTGCAGCAACTAGGAAGAAGAAGAAGCTGAAAAAATTTTCTTGGCCTGGCTATGCGCTGCTGGCTGCGCTCCCCCCGCCCCCGGCTTGAAGAGAAGAAGAGGTCCTTATATAAAAAAAACTTTTAGAAACCCTAACCCATTTCTTTTCCTTTTTGGTTTTTTTGTATTTTATGGTATTTTTTTCTTTTGGAAATAATATATATGAATATAACTACTATTATGGTAATAAGGAAATAATAATAATAATAATAATAATAATAATAATAATAATAATAATAATAATAATAAAGTGAATATAGAAATAATGTTAATAACAAAAACAATAATAATAATAATAATAATAATAATAATAATAATAATAATAATGGTAAATATAGTCGTAAAAATAACGAAATAAAAAAAATAAAAAACAAAAATGATAATAATAAAAATAATAGTGATAATAAGCCACTTAGAACACTATAGGAAAATAACAATAATATAATAATAGTAATAATAATAAATTACTTATATCAATATAGGAAAATAAATAATAATAACATAATAATAGTAATAATAATAAATTACTTATATCAATATGGAAAAATAATTAATAATAATAATAATAGTGAAAAATAAAAATAAAAATAATAATAGTGTAAATAACAACAATAGAAATCATAATAATAATAATAATAATAATAATAATAATAATAATAAATTACTTATATCAATATAGGAAAATGATTAATAATGATTATAATAGTGAAAATAAAAATAATAAAAATATTGGGCCTGGGTAAAAATGGGGTGTCTACAGGGACAACTATATTGATAAAGATAAATATAGTTGATTAATAATCAGTATGGTTGGTTTAAAAGTTTCAAAATGATGGCTTATACTACCAGGCATAATGAAATAATTCTCTATCTAATATAATGTTCTTATAGATGGTTTATTGCATCTAAGCTAGGATTCCAAACGATAGGGGGAGCATCTAAAATTAAATATTCATCTTGTTATGCTCTCAAATACTTTTAGCTTAGATCTGTTTTAAATTATGTGTGATATACGCTTAAATGTAATGTTCTTATTGAAAATAATAATTTGAAACGTATTGATTTGCCACAATCTTTGATTTGTCATATGACCCTGGTTTTAAATTGTCTAACATCTTTAGGATCATTGTGGTTGTGTTTTTCTGGTTACATTTTAGCACATGCTTAATTGACAAATCAAAAAAGAAAAAATGTTGCTTGCTTGTTTTTAAATTAAAGTTTCTTTTTCAGCAAGCACCCCCCCAGTACTTTTTGAAAAACATAAAAGGGGATTTTTTTTTTTTTTTTTTTTGCTTTATGGCAAGAACTATTCTCAAAACTAAACTCTTTATCTCTTGCCTTATTATTATTATTATTATTATTATTATTATTATTATTATTATTATATACATATATTTTTTAAATAGCATAACTGGTTCGATAACTTCACATGTAAATGAATGCGAACTTATTAGACTATGTTTGTGCCCAAACCAACTATTTGCTATCATATGTCGTGTGCTTTAAACTCAAATCTTCTACGGGTCTTATGATATGTTTCAATTGCAATGGTTTGTGTCTATTTATGGTCTAACCTTAGTTTTATGTCATTTAAATCATTTAAATGACTAGTTATATTATTTGTGTGCTTAATTGCTATATTTCATACTTTATGAGGTTATCTTTATCATTCATTTTGCATTGTATAGCTATTCTATCTTTTAGATGATTGAAAGTTATACTTCTGTTCATCATTTCGATCCATACTAGACTGTTTGAGTTGATTAATGTGGATAATTATATACTTGAATCAGGTCATTGAAATACAGATTTTTTTTTTTTTTTTGGGAAATGCTCTATTTTCAAACGGCATGCTGCCAAAATTTTTAAAATTTTCTCAAACCATATCTTGTATTTAAATGATTCTTTCTTAATGCCTTGCCTATATGCTTCCAAGTTATCATGACCTTTTTTGCTATTGCCAAAAAGGGGAGAAGAGACAAAATTGGGTACTTTTGAAAAATATTTGATCTCATAAATCTTTAAAAATTCTCATTGTGCATATTGTCAGGGGGAGCCTTTCTAGGTTGTACCCACTTTTGCATAAGGTATTTGTCATTATCAAAAAGGAGGAAATTGTTGACCTTATAGGTTATACCCGGTTTTGATTATGACAAATATTCCGGTATTTAATATCTATCAAGTTTGTGTGCAGGTTTATATTAGTAAGATCACTTGATAGCATATGAAGACTGAAAAGACTAAAGACCTAGGAGATTCATTTATGTTGTAATTTATATTATACTTGTTGGCCTTACAAAGCTTAACATCATGTTTTGATGCTAACAAACAAGTGGAACTTAACATATTTGGATAAGTGATGATATTTAAGGATTTAAGAATACGAGAATACAAAGTAAATTGATCACAATGAAGAGTCAAAGCATAGATGCAAAGATGAACAAATAAAGCTTGAAAAACATGAGAGCATGGATGTTAAAGAGCTTAATGTATATCAAAGCTTGAAGAAAAGCAAGAGAGCTAACGGAAAGCAAAGCAAGAGAGCTCAAAGAAAAACAAACATGAAGACTCAAGCACTCATAATGTCAAATGTCATAAGAAGTCTTTATATAAGTACTTCATATTTTAAATATCTTTTGAAATATGTTGAAGCTCATTAGGATGCAACAAAGATTTAGAGACCAGTTTTTTAAAACCCTAGAAAATATTTTTGAAAAATCACATTTAAGTTTTTTTCCAAATAACAAAAGGTTTAAAATCTTTAAAAAAAAAAAAAGAAGTTTTGAAAAAAAATTGACTGGTTAGCCAACTGACCAGAATACTCTGAAATTTCTCAGCTGACTGACAAAAATATTTGAGAGTGTTCATGTACGCAGCATTTATTTGGTATTTCTTATAGTTCTTGGAAGATTCAAGGTGTTTGGATCGTTGACCAAGTGTGGGGCATCATTTGGAGAGGTGACTACTCTAACCAATTGAAGGAGTGACCAAGTGTGGGGTATCACTTGGAGAGGCAGTGCTCTAACCTATTGAAGGAGTGTGTAACGGTTTTGTTCCGCTTGAAAAGGAACTCGTATAGTGAAATCCTTAGGTGGTTTTCCTAAGGTGAGGACGTTGGTTGGGGATCAGCCAAACCTCGTAAAAGTCTTGTCTCTCTCTCTTTCCCTTACTCTCTTTATTTTCAGAATATTTTAACTACGTGGATGGTTTAAATTTTCTAATCATGAAAACTACGTGGATTGGATTTTAAATAAGCTAAAGTTTAATTTGATTTTGGGATTGTGGAAACTGATAGGGAGTACATTGGTTGATCGATACTTTGCTGAAAACTCAAAGGGAGTGCATTGATTGGTTAACACCCAAAGACAAATTAACTAAGAGTTTATTTAAATTCTGAGTTTTTGGGAATTTGAGTTGTGGTTTGCATTGAAGAAACAAAATTTCATTAATACAGGGCTTAAATCAAATTTATATACACAGGGCTATTAACAAAAGCTAAGAATTGTTATAAAGTTTTCTTGATTGAATATTTGATTGATTGAATATATTGTAGTTGAATGGTTTAAAATTTTGGTTGATCAATTGCTTACTTTGTTGGTGAATGGTTGTGGATTGAATATTGTTTTTGAGAAATGAATAAAGACTTAAGTATTTGTTGTGTATTGGATAAATCAACAAGAGATTAAGAATTCAAAAAATATTTAAAAGAAAATTGAAATTAGGAATAGCTTCCCAAGAGGGGGGGTGAATTGGCTTTTAAAACTTTCTTCTTAGTTCTTTTTAAAGTCCTTAACTTCTTTTAATATTTAACCAATTCTTTAACTTTTTTATTTATTTTTTCAATCAAACAAGAACTTGGTTTCTTTTAAACAATCAACAAGACAACTAATAAAACATTCAATCTTTAATCACACAAATAATTAAACTAATCAAGCCAATCAACCACAATGCTCAAACCAACAACCAATTTGATTGCCAAATATAAGTTCACTACAATACTATTAGATTGATGAAATCATTCAAGATTTAGTACTCTTGGAACAAATCTTTATACCATCCGATCACAATCAATATAATATATGTAACTTTCAGCTTTTGATGTTTTCAGCCCTGTGATGAATGTGAGTTTTGAACAAAGCCCTATTTATATGAAATTTCTTCTTCAATATGATGTTCAATATAAAATCCAATTACTATTTCCAAACTTCATAATTCAAATAAACTCTTAAGTTAATTTATCTTTGGGATGTATAGCCAAGTAACGTACTCCCGTATGGTTTCCGCAAAGAATGGTTCAACCAACGTACTCCCTTTTGGTTTCCGTAACCCAAATCAAAATCAAACTTTAAGGTTTACTTGATTTCCAAATATACATAGTTTATATGATTTTAAATTTAAACCATCTACGCAATTTAAATATGTACTGAAAATAAAGAATAGGGAAAGAGAGAGTGAGACGGAGATTTTTACGAGGTTTTGCTTATACCCAGCCTACGTTCTCGCCTTTGGTAAACCACCAAAGGATTACTAAATATGTTCCTTTAATGGGCGGAACAATACCTTTACAACACTCCTTGGTTAAGGCTAGAGCCCGCATTCTCCAAGCGATATCCCCTCGTCCAGTTACTCCTTAACTAAGCTAGAGCCCGTCTCTCTAAGCAATATCCCCTTACTTAGCCAACGATCCAAACAACCTTTGGAATCGTCAATCTACAAGAAATACAACCACAATATGTGTACAAAAATTTTGCTCCTCAAAGAGCTGATTAGTACAACAATTACAGCACTATATACTTCAAAGTAAATAACAATATGGAATTTTAATTTGAAGCTCAATGAAGTATATCACCGATTAATTCTTTCAATGATTGAAAGATTTAGAATTTGTAACACAATTTCGATGGAAGAAGATCAGCAACAACTCAGTTGAATTCATGCACAATATGTGAGCTTGAGAGCAAGAGAGAGCCTTGAGAATTTGAGAGCAATTTGAGAGAGAATTTGAGGCTTATTTATAGACTTTAAAAAGTGTATAACTTGATCCCGAAGTGGCTTGAAGTATTCCCCAAGTTTCCATTGAGCCCCAAGCAACCTCATTTAAAAATTTGACCGTTATGAAAAAATTCAAAACAGTCGCGTGGCAGTAGACTATCCATTTTGGGTAGTCATCTGTCCAATTAAATTATAGGGGCAAAAAGGTGGCAATCTTCTATCCAAACCCACACAGATGCCTCAAAGTGCACTGGCAGTCGACTGTCCAGTTCTTAACAGTCGTCTGTCAAGCAGTCAGTTACAAGTACTCTTCAGTATTTTGATCATAACTTTTTTTGTGTAACTCTAAATTTGACGTTCTTGGTGTCAAATTAAATATAAGAGAAAATAATAAAACTTTCATGTTGAACACATTTTAAAATAAGGATTTTTGGATAGAGAAAAATGTACATCAATGCAGATGTAGAAAAATTGACAACATTTGAGAAATCCTCTTTTTGGTGCTTTTCATTCCAAAAATGATTCTAACCTTTTTGAAACAATTTTTGACCTTATAAAAATATTTTCCAAGTATGGTCAAAGGTATCTAGGTCTAATAAATTAACCTAAGAGTTTCATGCATCCATATTGAAATTCTTTGAAATACTTACATGAAATTTCCTAGACTTTTTCAATTCTTGAATTCCTTGAGGCCTCTATACTTGTTTCATCTTTCTTTGAGCTTTCTATGTTTGTCACTTGGGCTTTCATTCTTAGAAGCTTTTTCTTTAATATCAATGCTCTCATGATCTTCAAGCTTTATCTTTAAATCCATTTTTGAATCCATGCTTTAAGCTTGATATAATCATCCTTCTTTGAAGTACAAACTTTCATGAATTCTTTAACTTTGCATTCTTGATTTAGTACTTACAACAGTTCTTCTAATTATGGTCTTCTTAAATTCTTCAGCCTCCTTTAGCCTTTTTAGGTTCACTTTTGACTCTGGGTTTGCTTGCCCTTAAACTTCTTCATTTGTCATTCATTGCCTTCAACATTCTGAGGAGCTTTCACTAGATTAACATTGAACTTCAACCTATCAAACTTGAGAGTTCTTTTACCTAAAACACATCACTTAATATCATATGTTAAAGCATCCTTCATTTTGTTATCATCAAAACAGGATTGAAAAGCCTAGTTAGGTCAACACATGCGTTCCCTAAAGTTAGTCAAACAGATCATCAATACGTTGTAGTGGGCATTTGTTCTTGGTCGCTATTTTATTTATTTCCTGATAATTTATACACATCCTCATCGACCCGTCTTTCTTTTTCACGAATAACAATGGTGCTCCCCCGTGTGACACACTAGGTCTGATAAATCCCATGTCAAGTAATTCATGTATCAACTCCTTCAATTCCTTCAATTCAACTGGAGCCATTCTGTATGGAGCCTTAGAGATTGGGGCCTTACTTGGAATTAAGTCAATAGCAAACTCCACTTCACGATCAAGAGGCAGCCTAGGTAAGTCCTCCGAAAAAACATCTAAGAACTCCCTTACTACTGGGAAATCCTCCAACTCTAGTTCTTTTATTAATACTTCTTTCACACATGTTAGGTACCCCTAGCATCCATCCAGGAGTAGCCTCTTGCCTAAATAGCTGACAGAATATGTGGTGAGGAGCGCACGCACGACCCGTCAAACTTATACTCCTGCTCCCTAGGAGGTCTGAACACTACCTCTTTCCTGTGACAGTCTATACTAATATAATTAGAGGTCAACCAATCCATCCCCAAAATGACATCGAAACCATGCATGTCAAACACTATTAAGTTAGCAGGTAGCATTCCAGAATACTCACTGGATAATCCCTAATCACTTTTCTACATACCACTATTGTTCCTGTTGGTGTGACTACAAATAATTCGGCATCTAATAACTGAGTTTCTACCCCCACACAATTTGATATACCCCAGAGATATGAAAGAGTGTGTTGCTCCTAAATTAAATAACATAACAACTTTATTTGAAAACAATAAGATATTATTTGTCACCACGTCTCCTGCATTTTCTACATCTCCCAGGGTAAGAGAATAAACTCGCGCATGGGTGGTGTTCCTCTGGTAGTTGCCTCAAGGTGCCTGATTCCCTCCCCGATATTGATTAGGTGGGGGTGCATTGTTCGAAGGGCCAATGTAGTCTTGTGCAATGTGGCCAGGTCTACCACACCGGTAACTCCGGCATTCCCCCGGATGCCTTTTATTACATTTAGGACAAGTAGGGTATAATGGGTTACCCTAAAATGCTCTATTTCCCATCTCTTGTCTCTGACCTTCACTGTTACCATGCCTCCTCCAAGGACCCTGACTCACACCTGCACAAAAACTAGGAGGCATGGGACTCTTCCTCTAATTTTGAAACACTGCACTTCTCTGTAGACTCATCTCCACTATAGTGGCTTTAACCACCAATTTTGAGAAATCCTGCACCTGAAATGCCATTACCTGCTCGTAGATCCCCTATCTCAGACCCTTCTCGAACCTCCGCACCTTCTTGGACTCATCTGGAACCATATATGGTGTAAAGTGAGACAGCTCAATGAACTTGGCTGCATACTGCTAAATTACCAAGTGCCCTTGGGTCAAGTTCAAAAACTCCTCAACCTTAGCATCTGTGGTGGAGGCGGGGAAGTATCTATCAAAAAATATCTCTTTGAAACAGTTCCATGTCAGGGCTAAGTGTGATACCTCATGGAAGAAAGGCTTAAAAAGGATTTGATGTTACTACCTATATTAGCAAGGCGCACCTTTCTTTTTGGGGGCCTTCCCATAAGAACTCCAAGCTTAAGCGTGCTTGGCTTGGAGTAATCTTGGGATGGGTGACCTTTTGGAAAGTTTTCTAAGAAAGTGTGTGAGTGAGGGTAAAAACACACAGAAAAGGACATGTGTTGGTCTGTGGGGCCAATCATTAGTCCAATAAGGCTCGCCCCCCTGTTGTCTAGTCCAGGTGGAGAAGAAGAGATGCAATGCTCCCTAGCAGACCCAAGTTGGGGTGTTACAAAATGGTATCAGAGCAATTATCCAACCGAAAATGTGATGAGATTCACATCAACACGCCTTACTAGGATGGCGCACCTAGCTTTCCTAGTCGGGTCTAAACTAGTCCAGGACTATTCAACAAGGCTAGTCTCCCTCTTCAGGCCCACGCCTGGGATACAACAAATGATATGAAATTTTTGTACATGGAAATACACTTCTTCACAAGCAGATATGTACTACAATATGCACAGTATAATCAATGTACTACCAAGAGATAGGATTTAATAAGCTCAGTGTAGTCTAAGAGTCTACTCTCAAATAATTACACAAATTTTGCAATCAGTGCTTGAGAGTGTAAATGATATGATCTTTGTGTCAAAATAATGATTTCAATCGCACTGCACAAACAAAGATCTCAAGCACATTTCACATATCTCAACAAATAATTTTTCTCAATATAAACTACAAGAGATATTCAAACAATGGTTTGTAAAACATTTATTTAATCTTTGTAATTAAATGATAATCTTAATCAAAAGGTATAACAACAAAGATCTTTTAGCACTCAAGAAAATATCTCAAAATAAATTTCTCAAAGATAAGCACAAGAGATATTTTTGAAAATGATGTATAAAATATTTTAGTAATCAAAATACAAGATGAACTCTTGAGTATTGCAATGAAAATGCAAAACTCAAAAGCTCTAAGAAGTTTTCCTATGGAAGGCTTATTTACAAAACCCCCTAGAAAAACTAGAAGCTTACTCTCAAAGAAAAATTAATCTCAATCAAAACAAGCAAGTGAGAGTTTAAGCTTGGTGAGATGAACACAAGAGCACTCTTACTAAATGGTATTTACAATATGGATGAGTAAGAATTGGAGTATATAGCTTGAATATGAAAAATAGGCTTTTTGAGATTCAGAGGATATTTACTAATTATTTTGCTAATCTCTTACTAATTTTTGCAAATGAAGGGATATATATAGAATTCCCCAAAAATATAATTGTTCGGCACTTGTAGGGAATTATTAGGATTGTTTTGAAATGTTTTAGCACAAATTACCTCGTTTAAAAAATTTAGCTGCGGTAAAAAAAATTTCCAACCCGAGAGCACTGGTCAACCGGACACGAGGTTCGGTTAACCAAGTGACTGAGTTCGGTCGACCGAGAGAAATTTGAATTGAGAGTTCGGTCGACTGGACTTAGTGTCCTAAGGGCAATTTTTCATTTCCGCGTGATTCAGCTAACCAGGTGATTTTGAACAATGAAGTTCAGTCAACCAGGGCGTTGGATTCTCCCACGTGTGGGTTCAATTGACCAAGGCATTGCCCATTTAAATTTGGTTGGTCGACCGAGGAGTCAAACGTTGACTTGGTGGGAGTTCGGTCAACCAAGTCATATGAACTTGGTACAGTACGGTCGACCAAGATATGGTCAAAATGTTGACTGCTTGACCTATTCGGTCAATCGACAAATTTTCACTAAGAAAGTTTGGTCTACCGAACATGCATTTTTAATGCATTTCGATTCCAACTCATTTATACATTCACCCTATTCATATGATGTTTATTTTTAATGCAATAGGGAACTTTTCATGCAAATTTGTGGGTCCTAAGGTCAGTCTAAGGTATTTGAGAATTAAACCCAAAAATCTGGCGTCGGTCAACCTTCGATCGACCGAAGGGTGTTCCCTAAGGTCCATCTATGATCTTGAGTTTATCCATCCTACCATGCAGGTAAGACATTAATTATTATAGACCATTTTCCTATCTTACTATTACAGACCCGAATAAAACTCAAATTAAATTACAACAAATAAAAGGTCTGGGTCTTTATCATCTTTAAGCCCATGTGCGTGCACCATATGATACTTCTGATTGGTCCTACACACAAACTCATCAACCATTAAGTAGGCGAGTATTTGTCATAATCAAAACGGGATATGACCTATAAGGTCAACACGCTCCCCTGTTGTCTGGTCTAAGTGGAGGAGGAGAGACGCTGTAAATATCCAAAAAAAAGTATAATTAAAATTAAAATTAAAATTTTTAAAAATTTTAATTAAATTAATTATATAATTATTATTAATTAAATTATATAATATAATATATTAATATAATATAATATATTATAATATAAGATAAGTTATAAAGCTTCAGGAAGATTTCATTATCTTCCTGAAGACAGAACTAAAGCTGCGCCCTAAGACTTTCACACTCTCCTCGTCTCCTCTCTCCCACTCTCCTCAATTTCGTCTCTAATATTCAGCCGATCGAAAAATGGAAAGTACCGTTGGGTTCCTATCTCCGCCACCAACATTCCTACTGGAGTGGATTTGTCGTGGGAATGATGTATGCATATCTCTTGGGGTAAGGTAAATCCTCAATTTTACCTCAATTTTTCTTAAATCTTAAGTCCAATTGACGAACAGAAACTGCCAAGAGATTTATGGGGAGATTCTTTGCAATCTAGCCGGAGCGAGTTTTCGAGTTGGAGCTCCGAGGCACCAACCCTAAATCGACTTAAGTTTAATAATCGGGTTAAGTTTAATAATTTAGGCTTTTATAGGTTATTTAGGATATTCAAAACGAAGGGGGATTTCAGGGAAAGTTACTCTGGGGATTATGATGAATAATATGGTAAAGTTTGAATTTCAGGGTTTAAGGGGTTTTGAACGTCATGGGGCATAGGCTGAGGTTTTATAAGGCTTTTCAGGAATCAGGTAAAGGGATTAAGTTAAGTCAGTAATTTTATGGAAATTGAATCAATTTAATTGTTATGCTTATATATATATATATATATATATATATATATAGATTAATTAATTTAGGAATTTAAAGGTTATTTTGAAAACTAACCGTTCGAAATGGATTTTACAAACCTAGGATATATGGTATGGTATTTTCGAATAAAAGAAACAGTGGAAAGCTTGTTTGTTTATATGGTTATGTTAAAATGTGGAAATCGTGTGGCAAATGATTTAATTGGTATGGATTATTATATATTTCTGGATTTGGGATTTTGAAATACTGAACTATTTGTGAAATACTAAAATTATTTGTGAAATACTGGAAATGCTTGTGAATAATGCAGGGATTTGATATGACGGTCGAGGGTCGGGGTTTTGTTTAAATGGCTATGATCTGAATTGTATTCGTGGCCAGGGGTCGGGTTTTTGGAATAACAAGAAATATATGTGAATTGATGTTTTAAATAGTGATTTCTATTATCTAAATTGATATGCTTTAGGAACCCTCGGGACCAGTGTATTTTGAGTACGGTACCGTTGCTAAGGATTTTTTATTTGGCTATGTGCGCCCACATCTATTCTGAGAGGTGTAGGGTGGTCTTGTCCAATTTGCCTATGTGAGGTGAATGTACCCCCGTGGGTAAGGGCAATCACACCAACAGTTGGAGCTGTATATACCTGCAGACTATGTTAGTAGAGAGTACAGATGACTATTGTCTGGGTGAATCCCCCAGGACATTAGTCCAGCCTTTGGGCGGCACAACCCATGCCATGGGGGAAGTAAATGTCGTGTTTTTTCACAAGGAGTGTCTTATCTGCAAATCTATTAATTTATGTGAATATGGATAATTAATAAGATAACTTCGAGGGCTTGCTGAGAAAGGTGAGTGCCCTAGTAGCACTAATGATATTAGAGTAGAGGGAAGCTACTTGTATGGGCGGGTAATCTTCCCTATCCTCGGCTAATTATGCATGAGAGTGTAAAATAAAAATGATTTCATAAATGTGTTTATCTACTTAATGAAATGGTTATTTTCTGTACACTAAATGCATGATGGTCACACACTGACATTAACTTAGTCTTTCCCTTACTGAGTTATGTATCACCCCTACTTTACAAACTATCTTTTCAGGAAATCCTAAGGATCGGGTCTAGGAGGTTAGAGGAGTCAGGCTAGTGGTTTAAGTTTATATAGGTGGTGTGTATGGACAGAGATTTTATTTTGTATAGTTTTATGGGATGTAATTATGTGAAAATGGAGATATTTGTGTATAAAGATAGTTAGAACTCTGGTAATGTAATTTGAAGATTTTGTATTTTATTTTCGCTATGTACATGTGTTTCATATATGATGAACAAGGTATCAGGTACATAGACATCACTAAAGTAGCACCCCGAGCCCACGCGGCGGATCGGGGTCGTTACAAACACAGTGCTCCCTAGCAGACCCAAGTTGGGGCGTTACACTGTGGGTACTGGTCTCTACTCCTCAAGTAGCTTCACATCTATCCACCAACGCTTGGCCTCTCCCGTCATTTTGAATGTGGCATAAAGGACCTTATGCTCGTCAGTACGGCACAGTACTGCCAATATTTCCTCAATCTCATGAACCCAATTCTCTGTTATGATTGGTTCGGCTCCTCCCGCAAAGGTTGGAGGATTCAAGTGGGTAAACTGTTCAATGGTACAACTCAAGTCAATGGTGGGACAGTTCTTCCGCCTAGAACTCCGCACGATCTTGGCCATGAACTGCTACGCAAAACCATGAAGCACTGATGTATAATCAATGTCATCCTTGTTGGAAGCCCCCTCATTGCTACTTCCTCCGGTGTTAATGTTGTTATCCTTAGGATCCATCTAGAAAATAGGACAGAAATGAATTTAGAATTCCAATATCTTAACATAATTGGTACAAACATTAAACTAAGAAACCAATATAAAGTCCAAGTTCTCACTTTAAGGTTCATTCACATTGTTCAGTTACAAAACTGTTGACGATTTTATTGAGACCTCTAAAATTGTCGACAGAAAACCTAAGACCCAAAGACCCTATTTTGAGGAAATTGTAGACGATTTGTGAACACCATAGAAAACCATCGATGGTTTGGCCCTAGAAAACTTCACTAATCCCTTTTCTTGTATACGTTTAGTCATTTCAAGGTACCGGTCTCTAATCACAATAGAAATTACAACATATCCAATCAACTTAACGTTCCAATTCTAATTTTTTCAAGTTCCAGTCTCTCTACTCAGAAACAAAAATCGTCGATGGATTTACCATGGCTTTTTTAAAACCTTTGTTCTATGAAAACACAAAAGACCGTCAAGGGATTTCTGCCTCCAAGCTACAAGACAAAACTCAAAATAATCTACCAGCATCCTCTCACCTACCCGTTCCTATCCTCATCCAAACTCGAACCTATACTCTGGTAAGATCATCTGTCAAAGTCTAAAGGACCTAGGGGGTCCCAGAGTGCTATTTACCATACATATATCTTTGATACCATAACTATAACAACTTGAACACAAAAGGGGGTCCTGGGTGTTCCTGTCCATAACTCCATATAAAACATGCAGCAGGAGTTAATTAAATCTCAAAATATTTTACCAGAGTTCTAAACCATCCCAGCTACACATATTTATCTCCATGTTATATATTACATCCCAAAATAGGAAAAAAAAAAACATGATAAACAAGTGTCTCCCTTACACTTACAATAACTACAAAATCTAAACCAAACCCCGTAGCACGCTAGGCTCGATTCCCTGTAGGTCCTGAAAAATAAATTAGATATTGGGGCGAGACACTTCTTAGTAAAACGAATTAGATTATCATCAATGTGTGGCTAACATGAGTTTTAGTGTGATCATAATATATTCATATATTTAACTGTAGGTGAAATAACATTTGAAAACTATACTCACACCTATATAACTGAAAATACATAATTTCCCTAATAACATACTTTTGGCTCATTATAGCCCATTTTTCATAAATTACATATATGAATAGAGAACCTTCCTTATTGGGCCATCATATGACATCATAAATAACCCCCACGATCGGGTTGTGCGGTCCGAAGACTAGACTTAACCATGGCTGGCCTACCACCAGGCTAAGTCAAACATGTTCGTTTGTAAGTACGATTTGCCTACTCATCCTAGTCCGGAGTCCAGGGGGTACAACAACTCTTCGTGGCAAAATCGACTATACCATGGCCTACACTTCCACGACAATGTGGCTACACTAACATATTTCACTAGTTGCGGTTCTGAGCTTCCATAAGAGCTAGTCCCTCAGGGTTCATAAATCATATATATAATTTACATAGTAAAAACTGTAACATGATCTCATTTCCATAAATCAGTATAAACTGTAATGTTCATAAATTTGCATAAAACCTGTCATATCATAACTCGATATAAAACTGTCATACTCATAATTCTTTATAGAACCTGTCATATCATAACTCGGTATAAAAACTGTCATTTCATAATTCTGTATAATACCATAAACCATCAAGTTTAATTATGCAATAACCATAATCATTCTCATGTCACACAATTTGAGTGATATATCATAATATAATAAACTACCCACAGAAAATATATTTTGCTGAAAATAAAGGTATGATCATCTCTAGGGTTTAGTTTAACTCAATACATATACTTTTCAGGAAAATGAGATGATCACCCCACTCACTTTAGTTTTCCCCAAATACGTATAAAATATCAAAACCCTCATTTTCATATGCCCAATTCAATCAGAAAAACATACATAGTATTCCTATATCTGTATCCTTCAATTTAATCGATTTACATTTCAAAAATAACTAACATAATCTTATCCCCTTACCTATTCCTGAAAAACTAGCTACAACTTTGGAGAACGAAACCCTAGCCTCTCAACTGGCCAAGGACGAGGACCAGCAAGCCGGAAGGAGAGAGAGAGAGAGAGAGAGAGAGAGAGAGAGAGAGAGAGAGAGAGAGAGAGAGAGAGAGAGAGAGACGAACGGAGAGCGAGAGAGGACTCCAAATGAGCTTAGGAGAGAGAGAGAGAAAGACACGTGAGAGGGTGAGAGGGGAGAGAGAGATACTCTAAAACCCTAATGAGAGAGTGAGAGAGAGAGAGAGAGAGAGAGAGAGAGAGAGAGAGAGAGAGAGAGAGAGAGAGAGAGAAATATGATAGTTATGAAAAATTAAGCTTATTGGACGTACTCCCCAAAGTTTTTCAGATTTGGTAACCACTACAAAAATCATTGAATGGGTATTTAAGATGGGAAGGATTGACAACTCTAGTACTGAGCAAGGGGTTGCAAAAAAAGGACTGGGCAAAAAAAAGATGAGGAGATAGAAACAGTACAAGATCACCCTTATAGGAGGAAGTAATGCAAGATGGCAGTACAATGTTCAAATCTCAGAAGGAAGATTTCCAAAGGAGACACAGAGAACAAAAATTCAACCTATCCCAATGACTTCCATAGAATTTATCTTACAATTTACAATTGATGTAAGGCCAATTGGTTGCCCCAATATTAGGAGTGCAAGTACAACTCCCTTACCCAAAATGGTATGACCTAAATGCTCGATGTGAATATAATGTCGGGTGCCAGGTCACTCGACGGAAAAGTGTTGGCCCTTTAATTATAAGGTGCAAGCTTTGAGAGATGCAGGTTGGTTGTCTTTTGATAAGAAACCCAATGTGCATGACAATCCATTGTCTAACCATGGTCGGCCATGGTGAAAGGAAAGCAGTAAAGATAGGAAGGAAAAGATGCTCACTTAGTAGAATTCCATGTTAGGTTGGAATATTGACTAGTTGTCAACTTCGGTGGTGGATCAACCTGACATGGAAGTGACAGTGGAAAACCATATTAAATAAGTGACACGTGCTTGAGTACCCAATGGTGATGGAAATCAATGAAATCTTAGGGATGTTCATGAATTCCTACATTCCTGTCAATAAAAGAGCAACACCCTATAAATTCTTTTTGTTTAGGTTATTATTAATTTAAATGAAATAAAGTGCATTTCAGTCTCATCTCATTACATCATCCTTTGATTGTTACCTTTTGTCAAATTTTGTCTGGTTTTGCTTGTGTTTCTTAAAGGGTACAGGAAATGGTTTTGCTAGTACGGAAGACCTGGAGCTGATAATTGGCTTTGAGAACCCATTCAATGGGGCAAAAAAAAAAACAAAAAGTAAAAGAAATAAAAATGGGGAAAAAAAAGAAAAGAAAAACCCTCTTGACTAGTGCCCAATAGGGATCCCACTACAATAATGCGTCCTTGATAATTTTAAGAAGATGAACTAATCCGAAAGAAGATTTTGACAATCCATAAGGATCCTTACAAGAAATGGCTTTCAAACTATAAAGGGTCTTATCAAAAATAGCTTTATTGTTAGCTGACATAGATGGAGACGACCTACCATACTCGATCAACTTAGATGTTGTGAAAAAGAAATGTTTTTCTTAGCGACATGTATGTCTTTTTATGAGATCAATGAGTAAGGTTCCTTGACTTTTTATTCTTAATTGTGGTCAGTGTCTTATAGGTGCAATAATTGTGTTCCGATAAAATGATGGGTGGCTATCTTTGGCCGGCCACAATACCCGAAAGAACCAAATAATGTATTGACTTACCACGTGGGAACCCATTTGAGCATAAATTTTAAACCAAATTTTTCTTAAAGTCAATTTACAAAAAATTTAACTTGGGTTTGGCTCCCTGAGTGTTTGGTAATTTATTTGAGGCAATGGTTATTGCCAAAATTATGGCAAATCATCTTTTTGCTACCCAAAAGAAAAATCAAATAAAAAATCCCTTACTAGCCCTGTTAAGCCTGAAAATTTTATTTCTTGAATACACCGTCAAAGAATCATTCCTCAAACTAGGACAATTTCAAAAATATTAATATAAAGCCCCAAGTGGATCCCAAATAAGAAGGGGAACCAAGATCCCCTCACAAAAGGAAAATCAAAAGATATAGTGAAAAAAAAAAATTAAGCAGACATACTTCATAGGTTATCCTTGACTAATGTTATCCTAATCAAATTGATGAATTTGAGCCTTGTTAAATCTTTTCCTTCTTTAACCCATATCCGTAGCCTACATTACGGTCCAAAAGGAAAAACTTACCTAATTGGTATATGCCAATACCTCAAATGAATTGTCAAGCTCATTAGCGTTTGAACTATGATATGACCTAATTCTAATAAGGTATGTAGGTAGCTTGTTTAGAGGAACAAGTTTGGTCAAATTTTTGCACCACTAGGGGCATAAATATCATTTTGGGAAGGGATTTTTGAGCCTTAGTTTCCTTATTCTTTTGGAAACTCGTATACTTAACCTATGTTTCTTCCATGTCTTAAAGTTCACCTTGAGGTTGGAATACTAATCAAAACACTTGAAAAGACCTTGATCACAATTAAGGGTAGAAAGGACGGGATGATCTTTAGGAAATAAGCTAAAGAAAAGGTATTACAGGAAATAGGCATCAAATTTACAGTGGAGGCCTAATTGATTTAAGATTTGAAAACCCAATGGGTGGTGCCAACCCTTGATGAAGACTAGAGGAAAAAATAAAGAAAAGAAAAAGTTAAGTTGGGGGCTAGGTAAAATATGTAGACTTTTAGAACCAAGTTTCTTCCAAAGATGTCGTAGTTTGGAAGGAATAGAGGAATCAGAGAGAAGAATGTATCTACAAATTCAGCCAATAGTAAAGCTGTTAGTAAAAACCAATCGAACTCTTGGGTAAATCGAAATTTGGCTGGTTTGGTAAAGAAGCATATTATCAACAAGTCTGGGGTAAAAAAAAAAAAAAAAAAAGAAAGGAGGTGTTTGCTCGTTGATTTGATTCTCTAAGGCTGCACGAAGTCAGTGTACTGATAAAGCCATTTCCTGTTCAACAAGCACGGAAACCAGGAAAATAGACAAGTTTGAGCATTTCATTTCCCTAATGAGATTGTGTTATCTGATTGCATATTTATTCATTTAACTTCAAAATGATTTAAAAATTAAGAGTGCAGTCCTTAATGGGGTGCCATTGCTAGCAAAATCCAGTGAAGCATTGGTTAATCAACATTCTTAAGATTAAATAGGTCAAGTTGAGTAACTTGGTCAAAAGTAGCCTAAGGCAAATGACATGCAAAGTTGTTACAAGACAAAATCTAGGGGTAATCACATCAGACAACATGAGTGGTATTTTCTACTCAATATCATAATCTCTTGAAGGGGCATCATTAGCAAAACATGAATTTTCTTGTCCACAAATTGGAATTTGAAAATAATGAGTAAAATTGAGATATGGCAAAGATTGGTCTCAGAATCTTGTATATTGATTGGATAGATATTGGTTCACGAGCAAACTTGAAAAGGGAATTTTTGCATCTTTATGCATAACATCAATAGTGATAGGAAGCAATCCATATGTGTTTTGTAAAATAATTGCATAAGTAGAGTTAGGATGTGTCCTCACATCATGCATCATAATGTTCATATCATATAAAATTATTTCATAAATTTTGTGAAAATGTCACATTTCACTTCTCACATCTTTAATTCATTGTTTTCCATAAATTGGAATGGTTTGCATTCTACTTAGAGTATAGAGGCATTAGTTCCCAAATTTGAGTAGTTCCTTCTAAGTTGTTATGTCTACTTCGGATACCTAGGACAGTAGTTCCCAAACCCGAGTAGTCACTTCTAAGTTATTTTTTGAAAGTGATGGTGTAATCCCAAGATAGGGGTGAATTGGGTATTTTTAAATTTTAATGCACGAAAACTTGATTAATTTTAAAACTTATTACCATGTGCTCTAACTATTTCAATCACCACGAAAATCTAAACAGGGAACAACTATACCAATGAACAATCCTAAATATAAAATCAAAACACAAGACTTATTATATTCCCAACAGATTAATATAGGTAACAAGATATTTAACCATACAAATATTGATCTTGTGTATGAACAATTAATCAGTCAATATCAAGCAATCCCAGCAGATTTAAATCACGTTTAAATTTTCAGCTACAATAGTGTTTGATCTAAATATATTTTTAAATCATTCAATACATTCATAAATCAAACTAAGCATCCATACCATTCCCAAATCACAATGAATCATTCACAGTAGATGAATATCAATATATAAGTGCAAGAAAGTAAAGATATAAAGAGAAAGAAGAACATCGATATTTTTTACAAGGTTCGGCAACATGTCTACGTCTTTGCCTCAAACAACTCGCTGTGAGGATTTCCTCAACTCTCTCCATTCAATAGGTGGAGTACCTCTCTCCTTTCAGTAAATGGAGCACCTCTCTCCTTTCGGTAGGTGGAGCACCTCTCAACTAAGAACACCCTCTTGCTTGGCTGATTTTATCCTCGAATCGATCGTTTGTAAACAAGTTACAGCAACAGATTTTCGTACAAGATGAAACTCTCTCAATATAGTGGATTTATATAGATTAAAATCACTAATACAGTCTCAAAAATAAGATGCTATGAAGCTCAACAAGTTTTCTAGGTTCTCTGGATTGACATATATGAAAATGAAGAGCAAAAACCAAAAAGGATTTTCAGCAATTGAAGAACGGTTCGGAGTGGCTATAGGAAGATAAAAGCAATGTGATTTTGTGTGAATAAGTTGCCCTAACACGATTAGGGTTGCCCTTAAATAGTTGAGTTTGAAATATGGTTGTTTGCCCAATGTTTGGAAACAATATCTTTTGAAATCAGAAAGAAATCGTGCTATTCGTAACTTAAATCGTGCACTTCGATCGACTGAACTGGTAGTTTGGTCCCCCAAACCAATTAAAAACATGAATTTCAAACAGGCAATAGCCTTTCAGTCAACTGAACTTGAGGTTCGGTCGACTGAATCGCCCGAACCAACACTGTCTAGGCTTTTTCAATTAGTAGTTTCCATTCGTTCGACTGAACTAAGTGTCCGATTACCCGAACTCATTGATGCCAGACTACGTTGTTAAGTTTACTACATTCGGTTGACTAAGCTTGAACCTTGGTCGCCCAAACTCTCAGATATTCATTTTTCCTTTTATTTTGATTCTAGAAATCATTTGTATTCTTTTGAAAAGATGTTTGGACTTTGAAAAAAAAATATCTTACGAGTTATTGAAATAGGTCTCTAAGTCCAATTTATCCTATGCGCTTCATAAACAAACTTAAAATTGAGAAGTACTTACATGAGACTTCTAGTACATTTAACAAGAAATAAAATCTAAGTCCTTATGTCTTGAAGCTTTAACTTCATCCATGCTTTAGCCAATCTTCATTTAGCTTTTGTTCTTCATGGCTTTTAAACTTTCAATAAGAACCATTGTGCTTGTAAAATATAATACCTATAAATTCACTTGAAGCACAATTAGATTCCTTAATTTGTCATTATCAAAACCGAGATTAGGCCTTGTTAGGCCAACATTTTAGACATCTCATAGGCATATGGCAACAGTTCCCAAATATGAGAAGTCATTTCCAAGTTATTCTAGCTATCTCAGAGGCATGTGGCAATAGTCCCCAAATCTGAGTAGTTGTTTCTAAGTTGTTTTTGCCATATCAAAGGCATGTGACATTAGTTCCCAAATCTAAGTAGTTGTTTCCAAATTATTTTGGCTATCTCAGAGGCATGTGACATTAGTTCCCAAATCCGAGTAGTCTCTTCCAAGTTATTTTGGCTATCTCCGAGACATGTGGCAATAGTTCCCAAATATGAGTAGTCGCTTCCAAGTTGATTTGGTTGTCTCAGAGGCATGTGACAATAGTTCCCAAATCTGAGTAGTCACTTCTAAGTTCTTTTGGCTATTTTAGAAGCATGTGGCAATAGTTCCCAAATCTAAGTAGTCGCGCAAAGTTATTTTAGCTATCTCGGAGGCATGTGACATTAGTTCTCAAATTCGAGTAGTCTCTTCCAAGTTGTTTTTGCTATCTCAGAGGCATGAGACAATAGTTCTGAAAGTTGTTTTGGTTGTCTCAGAGGCATGTGGCAATAGTTCCCAAATCTGAGTAGTCGCTTCCAAGTTTTTTTGGCTATCTCAAAGGCATGTGGCGATAGTTCCTAAATCTAAGTAGTCACTTTCAAGTTATTTTAGCTCAGAGGCATGTGACATTAGTTCCCATATCCAAGTAATCTCTTCTAAGTTGTTTTGGCTATTTATGACGCATATGGCATTAGTTTCCAAATCCAAGTAGTCGCTTCCAAGTTGTTTTGGCTATCTCAGAGGCATGTGGCAATAGTTCCCAAATCTAAGTAGTCGCTTCCAAGTTGTTTTGATTGTCTTGGAGGCATGTGGCTTTGGTTCCCAAATTTGAGCGGTCCTTTTCAAAGTTGTGATGATTTATTTACCTTAGTAGCACGTGACATAGTTCCCGAATCCATGGTAGTGATCAAGTCATAAATTAGGATAGTTTACACTCTTGACCTAGATTTTATGCACCTTTGTAAATCCACATATTATCTTTTGTTAGAATTTTGCTATATAACACCCAATGCAAAATTTGTATTTCCTATCTTTATAAATTTATAAGAGGCCAAGAGAAAGGTTTTCTTGTCATCCTAAGTAACAAATTTATAAAGAGGGGCAACTGTAGACACCACATTTTGTCCGGGGGCTTATATAGTATAATTTGTTTTTTTCTCCTAATTCTAGTGCCCATTTGGGTATTTTTCTTAGTCCAATTTTTTGAGTTTATGCATAACTGTGTAAATATTCATTAATTCAATAAAATGAGAAAATACAGACAAAAAGAAAACAAACTAAATACATGGAAAAAGTGAAAAATAAATAAATAAATTGAATACATTAAAAAATGAAGCAAAGTTGGTCAGCATCTTCATCTTTGAACCTGTAAAAACAAAAGGAAAAATGGAAATTAGTCATGTGGGAATTGCATAAATAACATGTGGATGAAATCATAGTTTAATGCAAGCATAAATTGATTAGCTCAATTGAATTTTGGTTGATCAGTTAAATTCTTATTGATAAAATCAGAATTAATGGAATGGATCCCTTAGGCCTATAAATAGAGAACTTCAGAAGGGACACAGACACACAGATTCAGTGAAGGAAAAGAGGACTTTCTTGCTAGAAATTTTGAGAGAGAATCATGAAGGAAAAGCTGAGTGTTTGAGATTGAAATGGTGAAGAAAGAAAAGAGACTAAGAGACTTGAATTGTAGAAACGGTGGAAGATTTGGTAGAAAGGAATTCAAATGCTTCGGGCAAAAGGAAGAGAAAATTGTAAATTGGGGAATTCAAGAATAGAGGTAGGTATTTGTTAATTTTGTGTTTAATTTTATTTCAATTTTGGTTAATGCTGAAATTTGATGCTATAATTAGAGTTTAAATTCAAACATAAGTGAAAATAATTTTCCCAAAATATACCAAACAAGATTCGTGTATTTGACTTGAATTTAGAATACCAATACCTGAGTGTTGACCCAAGTCCGAACGAACATACCTGATTACTCTATATCCAAATACTCATACTCGAATACTCCTAGATCCGACCCAAAGAACCGAATCAACTTGACCTTGGTCCAGGTCCATTGACCCATTGACCCAAACTTGAAAGACTAGACTCAAGACCTAAGTCAACACTGACCTAGGTCAACTGATTCTTTTACCTTAACTTAAGCCTAATCTAATTTAGCCTCTTAGCTTGACTTAGATCCAGCCCATTAGCTAAAACCCAAACTTGGCCCAACTTGCAATAAAACCTATTTAAGCCCAAAAACACATAAGACCTAATTAGGTCTGCCCAACCTAAATTAATCCCTAAGCCCAAATCTTGAAACTAAGTCTAAACCATCATTTGACCACTAACCCTAGGTTATTCAATCCCATAACCTAGGTTAAGCCAACCCTTAACCTAAACCTGTTTGGACCATGGGAAATTGCTAGAAAAATTCAAGAAACAATCAGAAAATCCAAAGAAAATTAAATAAAGGAAACCAAAGAAAAAAAAGGAAAGGAGGATCTTATTTTCGGAATGATTGATCTGAGCATGAATTTGAAAATAGAGTCCAAAGATCCCTGCTCATGTTCTCCTTCTGATCAAAACCTACAAAATAAGAAAAAAAAAATTGTGAGAATGTGAAAAAAAAAAAAAGGAGAGAGAGAGAGAGAGAGAGAGAGAGAGAGAGAGAGAGAGAGGGGGGGGAACGAGATAGAGAAGAGAACGAGAGAGTGCGAAGAAAGAGAAAGGAGCGAGATAAAGAAAGAGTTGTGCGAGAGAGGGAGAGAGCAAAAAGAAAAGAAAAGAAAAGAGAGGTAAAAAATTTATTTGTTTTAAATAATATAAAATATTAGCAGGATATGTGTCACCGTAGTCATGCCCATGACTGCGCGTTTAAAGTGCGACGTGTCGTGATCCTGGCCGTCCAATGTGTGTTTTCTCTAGATTGTCGATGTTGGCTTTATGGGAAGTCAGCAGTCAACCCTGTTGCGAGGGATCATAGCAGTGGGCCCCAGCTCGACAGTGCTTGGCGTGCTTGCCCGTCGGCACCCCTGCTTCGAATTGGTGCAGCCCCTCATGTCCACCCGACGCTTAGTGCGGGGCTCTCATTGCCGTTTAAAGGAAAAAGTTGCGCCCCTTCTACCACCAATTGGTTTTAGAAGAACCGGTAGCGCTTGATCCTAACAAGTGGTATCAGAGCGAGGTCATGGGTTCAAGCGCTCCTAGGGTAGCTGCTGGGGGGGTGATTGTTGGTTTTATGGGAAGTCAGCAGTCAACCCTATTGCGAGGGATCATAGCAGTGGGCCCCAACTCGACAGTGCTTGGCGTGCCAACCCGTCGGCACCCCTGCTTAGAATTGGTGCAGCCCCTTATGTCCACCTAACGCTTAATGCGGGGCTCTACGCTGCCGTTTAAAGGAAAAAGTTGCGCCCCTTTTACCACCAATTGGTTTTAGAAGAATCGGTAGCGCTTGATCCTAACAGTCGGATCGCTATCACATTAGCGATTCGTGTCAAATTCCAAATACTAATCATTTAGAACTTTACAATGTCAATTTCATGGCTTGGACAGCATCCTTATCACAGCAGCAGCTTCAAGTATTAGAATCCACAAAAAGACTACAGTTTTATAGTCAAATTGAAAAAAAAAAAAAAAAATACCAACCGATAAGTTCACTATATCTTTTTCAGTTTTTTTTTTTTTTTTTTCTATTGTGTTTGATGAGATTTTCTTTATTTATTTTTTAATTAGTTTTTTAAAATTAGATAAAAAATAATGGAAAATCATTAAGAAAATTTTGAGTTAAGAATTTGAAAAAAATATATACTTTTTTTTCTTCAAGAAACATTTTGAGTTATTTTGACTCAAAATTTTTTTTATTAAAAAAAAGTGGAAAATAAAATACCCAAAAAAATAAGGAAAATTTTTTTTTTGAAAATCCTAGAAATTTTAGAGAATTGTGGGAAATTTTCAAAAAAATTTTATAAAAGATTTTGAAAAATATGAGAATGTTTTTAAAAATATTTTTTGTTGACTTTACTTATTTTTGTGTGGATGTGTTCCAATAATTTCAAAAATGGTAAAGAGGTATCTCAAACCTCCCATATATTAGCTCTAAGAGAGGTTATCTAACAAGATCCACTTATTTGGAGCTCTTATTAGACATTCCTAATCGTACTGTGATTTTTCATTTTTCCTTTTAATTTATTTATTTATCTATTTGTTTACTTTTACTTATTTATTTATTTTGTTCATTTATATATTTGTTTTTGTTTACTTTAAAGGAATTAACAAAAGACCATCAAAATATAATTTATGAATAATTCATAACTAATTAGGTATCGTTCGTAAAAAGGATATGTAGGGGGTGCTGATACCTTTCCCTCGCATAACTGAACTCTAGATCCTAACTCTAGTAAAGTAGACTGAATCTATTGGTTCTTTTACCTAGGAAAAATCTAAAAACCAATCAATCAGTAGTAAATCGGTGTTCTAACCGCACCAAGGTAATAGGTTAGTGACAACTCCATTCAAATTTCATTATACATTATCTCTCGCCACTACGAACCCTTCTCCGAGACGTTACAACGACCGCCATTGAAAAGATAATTCACAATAAAATTTGGGAATATAAAATCACAAATTATATGAAAACACATACAATTCAAAGGATATATATCTTGAATGGCATTTGATTCATCAAATTATGCGCAAAAAAATTAAGAAACCAATCATATGTTAACTTAGGTAATAATGCCTAAAATCTAAAGAGGTGCAGCAGATAGAAAACAACTAGAAGCTGGGTTTTAGGATGTAGACGGCATTTCTATTTTGGATGAATGAATATGAAGGGTAAAATTAAATATTAATTTTCGTCACTTTAAAAATAATGGAATTTTTTCCACCATACTTTTAAGGGTAGTTTAATAAATAAGAAACTAAATCCAAGATTCACACATCCTTTAAAAAGTTGGAGAACTTACAAGTGTTCCCTCTTTTAATAGCACTTCAAGAAAGTGCTTATTGCACTTATTACTTAAATAAGTGTTTATTGGCGAATTCAACTTTAGCAACGTTATTCGCAACAATCAGACTTTTGTCAAAACTATCAAAGGTCCCATGCATGCTCAAAGGCGTAAAATAGTCGTTGGGAATTGTTTCGAGCAATTGTACATTTCTCACTTCTTTTGGAAAAAAATAAAATAGGTAAACTCTCTTTTGAAATCTCCGGAACTACTTATTAGAAATTAGATGTGGAAAAACGCAATATTCAAAATTATGGATTACACAGAAGAAGAGACGAAAGAAAGGAGAAAAAAGAATAGGACAAAAGAGAAGAGAAAGCACCGATTGAAATAGCAGAAACTCATAATTTATAATAAATTATTATAAACTTAATTGAATTATAAGTTATAGTGTACTTATATGATTAAATTTTGTAGGTTAAGATATATTTATTAAATCAAAAAAAGTTTAAACCTTTGACAATTTTTAATATAATTCATATATTTTGACTTACATGTCATTGAGATATATCATTTATCTATAAATTTAATATATTAAATTTATTTTTATAGATTTTTAATTTTAGATTATTATTTTAATAATTATAAAAATATATTTTTCTCTATATCAGAACAAGAAACATATTTTAATAAATTATATAAATAAATATATATTAAAATGTAATAATTATAAATATATTTTAGCAACTCTTTATAAATTATATATTTTAAATTAGAATAAATTGCAATCATCTCAATTTTTTATCTTCAACACTAAATAAAATTAACATTTTTTCCACTCCAAAATTCATAAGTGGTTCCAACCATTTTGAATACAACGAATTGACTACTGAATTGAGATTCACACTTTCCCAAACGATTCAAAAATAAAATTTTATATATATACATATTAAAATAAATACGAATTCATTCACCCTATCCGGCCATCAGCTGACCCCGGATGTTGAACCATCACATTTCATATTTCTAGTGGTCCCATTCCCCTTACGCCACAGGTGCACCCAACATAATAAATTTCAGGATATAAGTCTGCACTTAAAAGGAAGGGCATCCTATAAAATATTTTTTATGTTAAAAAAATCCACTCGACACTCTCAGCAGACCCTTCGGCATGACTGGGCACCAAACGAGCACGCAAGCAAAAGATCTTTTTGAAAAGGAATTTTTGCCTAGCTTAGTGGTGTCAATCTCAAGCAGTCAAACACTGTCTTAATCATCAAAAGCTTTTCCAGCACCCTTTTGGGCCTCTGGGTCCTGCGCAATGTTATAGAATCATACCCTTCTTCTTCATTTGCCATTTCTCATAAGCCCATAACCATAACCAGTACTCATACTACTCTTTTCAATCACCCCAATTGCATACCAACAAAGACAGGAAACGTCTGTTGTTAATGAAAAACTCAAATTGTGTTCCTACTAACCCACGAGTGAGAATTACAGGAAGGTCATCTGTCTCGGGAACAAATCGAGCCCAGAAGGTCTCAAGCAGTGCCAATTACAAAAGGACAAGAAAGGAAAAAACTTATAACCATTTTTTTAATCTATTTTCTACATCATTTTGTAAGATTATAATCCTATTTCGTGGTAGGTATTCATTGCATCCTTTCCATGCAGCCTACATTATAACAGCTAGATTCAATTTGGCTGCTCTGCTTTTGGCTAATACGGCAAAAGGGGTGGGGATCTAACATCTAAGTTCAACTCTCTTAATGTTATTATACGAGAAATAAAGATAATAGTAAGTTTCATCAAAGCATCATCATGAAGTCTAACCACATAATTACTTGCTAGTAAATCAAGGTAGAGCTCTGTGTGTTTCTTTATTGCCTTTTGTTTGTTAGGTGTTAGTTTGATCCTTTTCGTTGGCTCCTCATGCGCAATTTCAATGGGATTAATCTATTGTTAACAAGGGAAATTTGTGTAAACTATTTTTCCCAATGACCACAAAGCAAAAGTGGAGGTCATCAGCTGGTCAAGATAACATTACAAAGAACAAACATTCTACTGGAGATAAAACTTTTTAAAAGAAATTAGGGTGGAGGGGGGAATAGAGTCATGCAACACAAAATAAAGAGAGGAGTGGAGAAGAATACAAGTAACGAAATCAATGAAAAAGGCCTCTCAACAGCCACCTTTTCTCTAATTACAAAAGCAAAAGGGGAAAAAAAATAAAGAGAGAGAGAGAGAGAGAGATGGAGGGAGAGGTTGCACCTTCTCTTTCCTTATCAGGCACACCGCACTCCACTACTTCCCATCCAAATGAAAGCAAGCAATACTTCTTTCTTTCCTCTCCCTGCTTTTTCTTATTCTTCAAGTACCTCCCTCTCTCTCTCTACCCCTCTTGTTGAGAAATCCAGGTTGGTGGAAGATGGTGGTGTTGGCTATTCTACAAATATAACTTCACTTGATCCATACGTAGTCCTGGGAGGAGTTACATACCACATTGATCTCTCATACTTATCTTTCCCCCTTTTCCTCCTTTTCTCCGAGTAGGAATTGGTGATTGATGTTGGTTTGGACAAAATGATGCTTTGATATGATTTCCTCAGTTTGTTGAGCATTTTGTGGCAAAAGTTTTTCTTTTCCAACTGATTTTCAGCATATCCGGGAATTGATCAACTCCACTTGGCTACTCTGTTTCCTGCAAAATAATCCATCTAGCTGATTCTGAAATTGGTAACTGGATCTACTTGAAGAAAAGCCATTATGCCCTTCGGGTTGGTTTCAGCATGGAACAAGCGCCGACGAAGCAAATCCCAGGATCATGTTGACCCCTGTATGTACTTTTTCTTCTAATAGCTGCATTCTCCTCCTAATAGTTACAAGCATTTTGTTTATAAAACCTGTTTTCTTTAACCCCATCATACAACAACAGTATCTGGCCTCGAGTTTTCAAGTTCTAAACAGACTTAATATTTCAGGGATATATAAACCTATGGAATATTGGCAACTTAATGATCAGACTCCATCAACAAAAAGACGCCAGGCATCAGCAGTTTTCACACTAAAAGAGATGGAGGCAGCAACATGCTCTTTCAGTGATGAGAATTTGGTGGGTAAAGGAGGATTTGGACGTGTGTACAAGGGCACTCTGCGGTCCGGAGAGGTATGTTTCTTGCAACTTTCAAATGATTCTGGACAGAATTTGCAATGTTCTGTAATGAGTAAAACTTGTATGAAAGTGTGCTACTTCAATATGAATTTTCGCAAGTTAATTAAACTAGATTTGTGGAAAATCCTGCGACAAAAACAGGAACTGTGAGCTACAACAGAGCCCAGTTGATCCCGTTGCCTAAGAAAGAGAGAATGAACAAAGAATAGAGATTAACCCCAAACATTGCAGATTCAATGTACAACTAATTTTCTTCTGTGATGTGCAATATCAAGGTTGTGGCGATCAAGAAAATGGAGCTTCCACCAGTTAAAGAAGCCGAGGGGGAGCGGGAGTTCCGGGTGGAGGTTGACATCCTAAGCAGACTCAACCACCCAAATCTGGTTTCCTTAATAGGCTATTGTGCGGATGGAAAACACCGGTTTCTAGTATATGAATACATGCACAATGGCAACCTGCAAGATCACTTGAATGGTTGGTTTTTTTCACTCAATGCCTGTTGATATGTCAAGCCCCTGCACTGACCCTCCAAAAAATTTTCATCTGGACTTTAGGACTTAGGGAAGCAAAGATGGATTGGCCTTCAAGGATAAAAGTGGCACTTGGAGCTGCAAGAGGACTCACTTATCTCCATTCTAGTTCTTCTGTTGGGATTCCAATTGTTCATAGAGATTTTAAATCAACCAACATACTTTTAGATGCCAATTTTGAAGCAAAGGTAATTAACTGAGTAATTTTTTAATGACTATAATTTGCATGCTATCTAAAAATGCATGGAGCTGAAATCAACACTATTTTTGACAGATATCAGACTTTGGGCTTGCCAAATTGATGCCAGAAGGGCAAGATACATATGTCACTGCCAGGGTGCTTGGCACTTTTGGCTACTTCGATCCCGAGTACACATCGGTAAGTCACACATGGGTAATTTCTCAGTGTTACAGGAAGTGTTTTCTCCATTTCCAAATTAAGGAATAAAGGAGAAGTGCAAAACGTATAAAAGATTGAGGGCAGTAACTCCTCCAAGAAAGACCAAAGAAATTACAGTCAGAAAAAGATTAAATGAAATCAAGTGATAGAAAATCCAATCAGACAGATACTTCTTAATATCTTTACAAATGGGGTTAAAATCCCAACTACACAAAATAATGAATAATTATATAATTAATAAAATAATTTTACAACTTTTAGGTACAAATGCTGAGACTGCTCTCATGAACTAATAATTTAGTTATTCTTGTTTTTTTTTTTTTTTTGTTTCTTTATTTTTTTATTTGCCCAAATCGTCCCCTTCAAACTCATTTTTATTCAAAATCTGGAAAGTTAAATTGTCCACAAAGATTTTATTTGTTCTACTGTTCTGTGGTTCAAGGGTTCCAGAGAAAATTTGGAGATGGTTGTATTGATTGTTTTGCAGGCTCAAACTAATAATTTTAGAATAGTGCTATTTTGTGATGCCATATATTCAGAACAAAACTAACTGAATATTCTGTTCTCTAAGCCTACTATTGTAGAATGTGGTTAGCATAGAAGAGGTTTTTTTCTTTTTCTCTCTACATGAAGATTGGCCACATATTTTCATGTCTGCCTTGTACCATCACTTTGATTTTCCTCAACATTTTCTAAAGCCTGTACTATTTTCTTGACTATGCACTTATGCATGTTAGGTGCACCTTTATAGGAACATAACCTAATTCCATTGGTGCAAAGTGGCTAGGAGGAGGGCCTTTTTTCATTTGATTTAATTATTAAGAGGGCTCTGAGCATTAGATATGTCTCCTTTGGCACACAGACAGGGAAACTCACTTTACAAAGTGACGTTTATGCATTTGGGGTGGTTCTTCTTGAGCTTTTGACCGGACGTAGAGCTGTGGACTTGAACCAGGGACCCACAGACCAAAACCTTGTCCTACAGGTAAGGAAGATTTCTTCCCATTCTGGTTCTCTAATTTTATGGAAATAAGAAGACTAGATGTATAGAGAGAAGGGACTAATGAAATACTTGGTGTGCCTCAAAATCAGGTTAGGCATATACTGAATGATCGAAAGAAGTTTCGAAAAGTTTTAGATCCAGAACTGAACCGGAATTCATACACCGTAGAATCTATAGCCATGTTTGCAAATTTGGCATCACGCTGTGTTCGTGCTGAAAGTAGTGAAAGACCCTCAATGGCAGAATGTGTAAGGGAACTCCAACAGATTTCCTACACAAATTCAAGAGGCTTGGGTATGGGCATGCCAACATTCAGAATAGTCTAAAGATACCAGAATGAAACTGTTATATATAAAAAATAAAAAAGTTACATTTACTTCCATTCAATATATTCTTGAAACTAGGAAAGATGTGGGGTCAGATATGAGCTCAGTAGTGTGACAGAACGGTTTGACAAGGGAACCAGGAAAAAAAAACATTTTCATGCTTATCAAATTAATAAAAAGGATCCACATGAGATCATACAGAAAAGGTTTTCTCTGAATTGATCTGAGAGAACCAAGAGAAGCTGAAACCATTGGCAGGTGAATTCAAGACCAGAAAGAGGGTACACATTCCTTTTATGTCTGGTGTCTTTTTTTTTTTACATTTTTTCCCCTCCCAACTACTAGTTTTTTATTTGGAATGTTGTACCTCCAGGCCACGGTTTTTTTAAATGTTTATGTATCCTTGTATACAGGACCATGCAATCTGTGTCTGAATAAAGATGTATTTATTGTATTACTTGACTCAGCAGCAGCTTAAGGTTGGAAAAAGAAGAAACAAAGAGTGATGAACGATGAACGTCTTCAGTGGGTTCCCCAAAATTAGCCCTCTTTTGTTATAGATTTAAACGTAGAAATTATGAAAGATGCACATCACTAGATCAATTTTTTAACTAAAGCAAAATGCAAGTACATAAACTTAAAGCTTTGTAGCCACTTTTCACTGCTTAAGAAGCTCTACATTTGACAAACTAAAAAGCAAGAAATGAAACATGACAGTTTAGAAGCCCATGGAAAAAAAACTTACTGAACTATTTTAATCTCTTGCTACCGTCTACAAGATTACTATTAGCAGGTAAATGGTGTTTCCATTCAATGCCATTACACATTATCATCCAGTCATCCCTAAAATTTAGAGGTATGGGAATGTGCTCAATTCAAACATGTGTATATTTATAAAATAACGATCACGTAAATAAAAAAAATACAGGAAAAAAGAAAGGAATAATATCCTACTTCTGCTGACAGTTCACCACCATGGATGGGAGCATGCTTCTTAGTGAGCCTTTTCTCTTTAAGGATTTTGAAGGTAGCTGTAGCCTATAGTTTTGTTTGAAACGTTGGTAAAAACGAATAGAAAACATCCAAATATCCAATAGTAAACCAGGTAACTGAGACTTCCCTCCCACATGGAGAGAGAGAGAGAGAGAGAGAGAGAGAGAGAGAGAGAGCTAATTATGAACATCTGACAGGTCACAGCAATGCAGTACAATTTCTCTTTAGGACGATTCTCAAAGCATTGGTGTAGGGGCAAAATATGTTCGCAAAAGCCAATGAATTGCAAGTAAGAAGCGGAGCTGTACAAAAATGTTTGCATCACCACCAATAAACACATGCAAAGACTTTATGATTAATGTCCTAGACATAAATAAACACAACTGAATGATCCTTAAAACCTGATTAGGTTAAATTTTGGACTGAGATGAAAAAAAAAAAAAAAGGATTCAGAAACAACTCATTGGCTCGGATTAAATAGGATTGCCAATGAACTTTTAGTCATCTGCATGTGCTTCTAACAGAAATATTATGGGGAAAGAAAAAAAAAATTATAAAAAAAAGATGGAATAGCAGTGACATAAATGTGATTATGTACAACAGTAATTCACAGGTGTCCTTCAGATAGAGAGGAGCAGAAGTTGTAGAGGAAAACATAAGCTTCTATAAGAAAGGAAAAACAATGCATCAATTACAGCCTACCTCAGCAAATTTGTTCCAATCTTCTCACTATCTATTCACAAAGAAAGTTTTCCATCAGAGACCAAGTGATCCTTTTCAGAAGGGTTGTTTAATCTTGGAAGCTTCTTGCACATCAGATGCTTACGTCTCTGCAATATCAACAAGATCAGGATGCTATCTGTCCTAATAACGCTGTAACCTGCTTTGGTGTACATGTTGAATGGAGCTGCATCAATCATTCTGCAGTGCAAGTAAACCTCTCTGGAGGAACTCATCTGAGATATCAGTTCCTCGCTTGCCTTCAACAGATGCCAACCAATGCCTCTCCTGAAATTTTACGAGAACATTTGAAAAAATGATGTGTTTTTCAATACGCGGGCTTTGAGACAAGCACCTTAACCTAAAGCAGTAATCTATATGATTTACACTTTACAAGTTGTCAAATAAAACAAGCAAGCAGGAAAAGAAGGTCTTGTGCATGTTGTGAATTCCTAAGATCTGGCTCAGTGCCATTAGTATGAGACAGTGAAGGAAAGGCCTGTTTCATCCACTATGTTTGCAGCTTCGCTAAGTTACTCCAGGGCTGCAGGAACAGAGCCTTCATGGTATGATTTGGCCCCGACCTGATTTGTATTCACAGGTTATTAATATATATGTTGTGCTCCAACAATTTTAAGATTGATCCCTTCATCTATGTGATATGCATTGATGGGTTCATATCTGAGGTTAGGGCTAGAGCATATGCAAGAGTTTAACCTGTCCTCTCCAATTCATAGTGAAATGTCTCCCCTACCTCATCCATGGGAATAGGATTTCTGCGCTAAACCACGTAAATCTCCATGCTGCTCCATGTTATTAGCTAACAGCTTTTTCTGGATGCTTTGATTTGTGTTTGGTCATAATGGAATGTCAATTATGCAATCAAGAAAACCACAACTAATGTCATCAGATGGATAATGTCGTGGTATTGCAATGAATTACTATTACTATCAGGAGCCAAAGCCACCTGTTGCCCATTGCAGGTGCAGGCAGTAATGGTGATGGCAGGAGCTTAATGAATTTTGCAGGAATCTATATGTCATCTCATAGGGAAAGGTAAGGGCTATTTGTTTGGAATATCAAAATTAACCATGAGAGTATTTTACATCTAAGGCTGGCATCTTACTCCATTTTTTATTTACAGTACAGTTCAAGTTTTTTTTAAATTATTTTTTATGTTTTGTGTTGAATAACAAACTCTTCACATGAGTGAATAAATCAGGATAGGAAAAAAGGAGAAAAATAAATTACTAAACCATTTTAGTGCTGATTAAAGTAGTCAAGTACCCTTTTCCAATGTTTATGTTACGTTGATTAAGAGAATGGAATTGGATGGAAATGGAGTAGCCACTATAAAGGAATACAGTTGTTTACAAAAAAGAATGCCGTGCTATTCTAAGGAAAGACAATTCTAGGTTCCAACCATTATTGAATACACAAGGAATGAGTATTTCCAACTCTCACCACAGGAATGTCTATTTTTATGCTATTCTATAATGTAACTCACTTGCCTTAAAATGATTGTCTTTTTTGTAAACTATTATATCCTATAGGATAACCATTTCATTCTCACCTTATTGCTTTCCACTCCATTCTCACCTTATTGCTTTCCACTCCATCCTCACCTTATTCCATTTTGCGAACCAAATGCAACATTAAATCTCTAGCTAGGGAGCCTTCAGCAATTAGCTGCCAAACAAAAAAAGAACCTAGACAGCGCTTTTCCTTCAGCGTTCCTTCTTTAGTTTTCCACAATACCAATTAAACTTACAGCTCACTTTTCCTTCCTCCTCCTTTCCTTCCTATCTCCTATTCTCCTCCCTACCAATAAGTGTTCCCTATAGGGGTGCATTTAGGAGATAGGAGGCTTAAGCCCGCTTTGGTCTAAAAGAATATGAGTTCAACCAGGGCTAGTTAGGGTTTAGCTCATCAGGTAAACCGCAACTTGGCAACTGCCGTATAAAGCAACCATTGGGGAGTAAAATACTAAATTTGAGGAACAAAAAATGGAAATATCCAAGGGTAAAAAGTTTTAAAAACAGTAAAAACTGTTGCATACTTGCATATACATTTGCAGGAATGCTAAGTAATCAGCATATAAAGCTAGAGCAATATACCAAATAAGAAGTCCAAGCAAAGGAAATGAGGTATCAAATGGAGAAAACCAGTAAGTTTGAAACCACCCCCCACCCACACACAACAAAAAAAGGTAGAGCAATATACCAAATAAGAAGTCCAAGCAAAGGAAATGGGGTATCCAATGGAGAAAACCAGTAAGTTTGAACAGAAAGCATAATTCCCAAATTCGAACCCTCCAACACAACCCCACCCAGCGCCCCCCCCCCCCCCCCCCCCCCCCAAAAAAAAAAAAAAGAACTAAACAAACCTTCGAAGTGAGCTTTTCACAGTCACGTTACTAATATAAGGAGAATTTTTCGGAGGAGTGGGTGTTGTGGGAGAAGCATTAGCACCCCTCTTGTCAAAAGAAACCTCCACAGTACCGGCCAAGTGTTCTTCGTTTCCATCCCCATCTCCTCTTCTGTAGAACGCAACAAGCGTCACAGTGTGCGGCATAAGAGCTCTTCTCTCAATCAAGTACTTTTTCACGAAGAAACGCAGCAGAGGCACGTATTTCAGCGGCAGAGACATGGACTCCGCGAAGGATTCTGCGAGCAAGGCGATGGTAACATCCATCTCTTCAGCCCTCATCACGCGAACCCACATCGACCCACATCCGAGTTCGTGGAAATATTCGAAATCCTCGAGGAATTGAAGCTTCTCGAGCTCGTCATTGCTGAGAAATCGACCTTTTCGAAGTGGGACTCCGATAAAATTTGAAATTGAGGAAGCTGAAGAAGAAGAAGAAGAAGAGGGAGAGGCGAAAAATGAGAGGGCGAGACTGTAATGGTGGATTTTGTTGGGGAGAAGGGGAAAGGGAAATCTGGGTGTAGGGTATATCAGCTGAAGTTTGAAGTGGGTGGTTGTCTGTGGATGATGGCGGCGGGGGCATTGAGGGTAGAGAGAGATCGCTGCAGCAGCAGCCGCCATACCAGAGGCGGAGAGTTCTGATCAGGGATGAGATCAGAGAGCTTTCGAAAGAGGATAAATTGCACAAATCTCCCCGGAGATTAATGAATTTGACTCATAACCTTGCGGAATTTTAGAGATTAATAGACATTAAATGCATAATCTGAAAAGTATGAACAAAAATATATATAGAATTTAAAAAGGAAATTAGTTAAGTCAAAGTTTAATTATAATTTACGGCTATTAGAAAGTCAAATTCCATGGTGGTCATTTAGAATTTAATGCTAAAGTTCAAGTATTTATAGAGTCAGTTATTTTTATAGGTTAGGCTTAACTTAATGCTTCTGCATGTTTCTCTAGTAATATTGTCTCATAAGACTATTTTATAATTTTTAAATTTATTTCTTAAATCGATAATATAATAGATAATTTAATATTTTCATGATTTCTACTAATAAATGAAGTAATAGATTTGATAATCGTTATTAAATGAGTTAATTTTTTTAATAAGTAGAGGAGCACGTGATTCTAATAAGTTTCAAAATTTACCATCTGAACTTAATTTCTGTCAAATTATCAAATTGGACAATATTATCAAAATTATATGAAATTATATATAAGAAATTTAAAATTAAACAAAAAAAATTCTAAACATCTAATTACAAATACATCAAATATTCCAAAATTTATCTAAAACAAAACGTCTTACAATCAGGTTATTTGATTGTGCACATCTATCTAAAATAAGAATTCAATTATAAGATCGTTACTAATATCCATAAATTTTTTTGAGTTAGGCAATAATCCAATCACACATATACCATCGGCTACACTTTACATTTAATATAATGACAAATATTTATCTCGCCAATATACCATCAGTCTCCTTCTGTTTCTGTATCTATTTTCTCTCTCTCTTATTATTAAAAAGCTATTATTTTTCGGGTCACTACACAATATTTAAAGCATGTATGTAAAATAATCAAGACAATAAATAAACAAACATACATGTGCGGAAATTAAATAAAGTAGGGAAGAGAGAATGAGACGATATTTTTAACAAGGTTCGGCTATACCCACCTACGTCCTCACCTTAGGCAAACCACATAAGGATTTTGTTCACTTTTTGAGTCTGATCCCTGTTTTGATACTGACAAAACACTAATATCTTATGTGTGTACTTAGCGTGTGAACGGGTATTTTATTCAGCATAAACATAAGGGAAGGAAAAGTGGAAGCCAAGATAGGACTTAAAGCTCAATCTGACGCATTCCATGTAGACAAAAGAGCAAAGGAGAAGAAGAAGACTTATTTGTTTTATTTGTATTGCATTTAGTTTTATCTTTAGTCTGTAATAATGCATGTATCTGCATGATATGATTGAATACTCAGACTGGACGAACCATAGATTGACCGTAAAGAATCAAAGGTCATAGACAGACCTTAGGGCACCCAATATTTTCAAGAAAAACCTTGCCCTTAAAAGCTAAACTTATACAAAGGCTTTCAAAATAATTTAAGTTAAAAAACAAGACCAAAATTGATTTTCATAAAGACCTCGGTCGACCTGTCACTTCAACTTATAAACATCTCAGTCGACCGATCACTCATTAGGCAGGAAGTCAAATGTTTGACTAGGCTAGGTCGACCGACCATTTTTGAACTCAGCTTCCACAGTCGACTGATCTTAGAACTTGAACCTAAAACCTTCCTTAGCCGATTGGCGCTTTGGTTCCAAACCAGCCTCAGCCGACCGACCTTCATGGCTCAGCAGACCGAACCTAATCCTAGCCGACCAAACCTACGAAGGGTTCGGAATCTCCCTAAGTCAGCCAACCTGCCCTTTGTTTGGCCGATTGAACCCATTTTGAATTTCAAATTTCTTGTGAGAGGTCAACCGACCGATGCTAGGGTCAGCCGATCGAACCTCTCGGGTTCTGGTAATTTTTCAGCACCAATCACATTTAATTTTTAATTAAACAAATCTAAAAAGACCTTCTGTGTCCTTTAATGGTCAAATTTTCTAAAAATCTATAAATATCCCCTCCATAAGCTAAATTAGCAACTTTGATTAACCAAACTCTCTCTCTAATCTTTTTGGGGTATTTTTAATCAAAGTTCCCCCAAAACTAATTTATTACAACAATATTTCTTTGGGGGCAAATTTTTTTATACTCTCTCCAAATGAGTTTCACTCATTGTTTTTGAAAAATATTTATGGAAATAGAGCATTTATTTTTAGGCATTTATTTTTGTATCCATATGTATTTACTCTCAATTGTTCATCATTTTTTGAAATCATCTTTGAGAGTAAGCCTTAAGTCTTTCCCATAGTATTTCTTTGATAAATATTTATTGGGAAAACTTTTAGTAGCTTTTGAATCTTTGCACATCAATTGCAAGATTCAAATGCTCATATTGTATTTAATACAAAAACATTTTTCAGCATAAACAATCAAAAATATTTTTTCCCAAAACTCATCTTAAAAGCAAAACCCTAGGTTGTCCTATTATTACTTGAAAAATATTTTTGGGAGAAATTTTTATTGGGGTCAAAACTTTTGAGCAATCATCATATACCTTATTTTTCAAAGGTTGAAAAATCGTTTTAAGAAAAAAACCCTCACTCTACTGAGTATAAGTTCATATCATTATTGAGAGTGCATTGAGCTTAAACGTGTACATCTCTACTTGTATTTAGAAACATTTGTTTTTTACAAAAATCATATTTTTATGTATCGGTTGGGTTCAGCCCGTAAATTGAACTGGGGAATCTCTACCCCGTAACGAAGACTAGTTGGGTTCAGTCTGGTAATTGAGTTGGGTCTTGGCACCACCCATAAAATGTTGCTCGATTATGGCTCCGCCCAGTAAGTGTAGCTGGGGTATTCCTTGCCTCGTGAGGAGAGGTTGTAAACGGCTTGTACTCCGCCCATTTAAGTGAGCAGGGATAGTGGAATCTTCGGGGGTTATGCCCAAGGTGGGGATGTAGACAATATTGGCCAAACCTCGATAACAAATCTCTCTCTCTCTCTCTCTCTCTCACACACACATTTAATTTCTGCATTTCAATTTCCCTATGTGTATGCTTGTTTATTTACAATTATATTTATTTGAACACACACACACATTTAAGTTTAAATGAGACATCTTCTGCATGTGTATGTTTATTTTCATTGTTTAATTATCACTTACATACACACTTGTTTTTGAATGGGATATGTTGTTCATGCTTGTATGCAAATATTTAATTTGTAGAGAATACTATATTTGTTTTAACTATTTGCATACTTGATTATTTGGGAAAATTGAGACTGCTTAGACAAACCCTAGGTTATGAAATATTTTAAATTGACCTAGGAATTTTTTAATACCCAATTCACCCCCCTTTGGGATCACACCATTCCTCACAGATTCCACTAAACTTGCTCACTTAACCGGGCGGAGTAAAGTCGTTACATACTCCTTCAAATAGGATGAAGCCCTCCTCTCTAAGCAATACCCCACGCTTAGTCCACTCCTTCTAAACAGAGTAACCTCTCCAAGCGATGCCCCATGTTTGGTCCACTCCTTCAATAGGATGGAGCCCTTCTCTCCCAATGTTATACCCACACTTGGCCATGGTTCACAATCCGAACCGCAAAGGCAAATGAAAAATAATTGTTTTGTACAATAAAGGTGTTTCTTCATAAGCTGATTTGTACAAATGAAAAACTATATGCACTCTCAAATGATTTACAATTTGAAACTCGGTAGAGTAAGGATATTCCTTTCAAAAATATTTTTCAAGTAAAAATGAGAGAGTGGAATGATTTTCTCAAATGACCATTTAATAACTTCAAATTCAAGAAGGCTTTTCAAGCAAAAATATATGAGTTAATATGTTGCTCAAAGCCTTTCAAAAAATCCCCAAAATGTTTTCTCCAAATATGATTTTCAAAATGAATATAAGAGAAGTAAGAATTTTGAAGCTCAAATATACTTTTGAAATATACGGCTTTGATGTAATAAATATGAGTGTAATTATACTCAAAACTTTTAAGAATAAGGAGCCTTTCAAGCAAGTATATATATAAGTGAGATATATGCTCAAAGTTATCTTGTAAAATTCAAAATATTTTCTCCAAAGGATTTTTCAAAATGAAGAGTAAGAGAAAAATATTTCTTCAAGATTGAACTTGTAAATTCCATAAGAAAAAGAAGTCTTTGAATTAATATATATAATTTGAATATATGCTCAAGGCTTTCAAAATAAACTCAAGGAACAAGAAGGTTTTCAAGCAATATATATATGGACGTTAATGTAGTGACCTGGAAAAAAAATATTATTAATCAATTAATTAATTAAACATTATTGAATTAATTAATAAAATAAACAAATAAAAGGAATAGTGTGGAAAAAAAATTGAAATAAAGATACATATTAAGTTTTATATATATATAATAGTAAGAATAATATTATAAAGTTAGTGGGGAGGGGGGAATACTTCATTTGTAAGAAATCAAAGATCAAAATTGGATTGAAATCCAATTTTACTCTCAGAACCACCCCCCCCCTCTCTCTCTCCTCTCTCTCTCTCTCTCTCTCTCTCTCTCTCTCTCTCTCTCTCTCTCTCTCTCTCTCTCTCTCTCTCCTCCGCCTGCCTCTCTCTTCTCAATTTCTCAGCAAATACTCGATTGATCAGGAAACGGAAAATACCACTAGGTTCCATTCTCCGCCACCAACATTCCTACCAAAGTGGATTTCTCGTAGAAGCGTTGTGGGCACCACTCCTGGGGTAAGGTTCACTCACTCTTTCTCCTTAATTTCTTTCAAATCTTCAGCCTAACTGACGATCTAAAACCATCACGTGGTTTTAGGAGCGTTTCTCTACAAGTCTAGCGGAGCAAATTTTTGAATTGAGTTTTCGAGGCACCAATCCAAGGTTAGGGTAAGATTTAGGAAATTGAGCAAATTTGTGGTTTTTGGTAATTCAATTATTTATTTGAAGTTTATGAGTCTAGGAAATATTAAAATAGTAGGTTATTTGGGGTTTATCTGATTTAACTAGGGTTTTTGATTCAGGGTTCAGGTGAGCGCCACAGGCATCATTTTGGGGTTCCTGTTGACATAGTTCAAGAGATCAAGTAAGGGGAATATATTAAATCAAGATTTTTGAGGAAATAACTAGTGAAAAATGGAAATATTATGCATATATGCATATTATTTTCATGTGGGTTCTGAAATGTCAACCATTTAAATTATAAATTTCTGAGCCTAGGGTTGTGGTATTAGATATTATTTGTGAGAATGGAAAGTTAAATGATAGATTTTCTGGTTAATTGTGTAAGAGATTAAATGTATATTTTTAGTATATGAACAATTATTATGGGTTGGCTTATTTTTCAGTGAACGTATGAAATATGTTGTTAAATTGTGTGGCATTAGTAAAATGAAGTTTCTGTTTTGAACTATTATATGTATGAGATGCAGGAAATACTGGAAATGTATTGAGAATTAAAATGTGATATGATTTACGTTGCATGTATTTGGTAATGTTAAATTACAATGTATGGTTTGAGAACTCCAGTGGACCAGGAAAAAGGGCACAGTATTGTTACGGATATGTATGGAGCACTAGTGCACCCACACGTCTTAGATAAAGTGTGGAGACGGGATGATCGATTGTGCTGGGGAAGGGTAGTGTCCCCCTGGAGTCTAGACCAGTGTGGGAATAGCCAATCATACCTATAGACTACAAAATGTGGTTGATTTAACTTTGAAGGGCCAACCAGGGTTAAGTCCAGCCTTTGGGTCGCACAACCGGTCATGGGGCAGAAGCATGATTAGGATTTATCACTAGTATAAAGGGTTCTAAACGCACAATTGTAAGTTTAAGGTAATATGGGGAAAATGAATGTAGAAATGATAGTTATGGAAGCAATGGATATAAGATCAGCAGGCGAAAATGACATGAAAACTGAGTATGTGAAAACAGACATGAATATAGAAAAAAATGATGAATATGTGACACATGAATATAGAACATGAAAGTGAATGTAATGAATGACATAGATATAACAACATAAAGAATAATGTAGTAAAGTATTATTAGTATTAAATATAGTAGTATTACTTGTATTTGGGGTGGGGTATACTCTTCGCCTGAGGACTTACTGAGAAAGACGAGTACCCTAATAGGTATCAAATGTAGCTATAGGTTGTATAACGTTTTAGGGTAGAGAGAAGCTACTTGTATGGGCGGGTAATCTTCCCTATTCTTGAGCACTTCTTCCAATAAACCTTCATATGAGTGTATGCGTACGAGATAAACTAACCACCTGAGGGCTTACTAAGTAAGGTAAGTGCCCTGATATGCTTCAGTTGTGACCGCATGTTGCTTAAGGTATCAAAGTAGAGGGGTGTTACTAGGCGGGTAATCACCACTATCCTTGGGAACTCTCGTTGGTAAAATACCTTACATGTGTTTGAGTAGGAGCAGAGAATGATTTTAATAATTGTGGTTTATTTGAAAATAATGAATATACATATATGTTGTTAAACCTCATGTTTATCACACGTTGATTTAATGTATTCTATCCTTACTGAGATTTGTCTCACCCAATAGTTGAATTTATCTTTTCCAGGACCTCCATGGAATCAAACTTAGAGAGCTCGAGCTATTGTAGCAGTTTTTAGATAGAGGGTATAAACTTTGGTTATAATTTTGGGGTTGTAATATATTTATGTTTTCAGTGTTGTGAATGGTTGTGAATACTAGATGTTGAGTTATGTTTTGAGATGTATATAGATGTATAAACTCTGGTATAAATTATAGAAGAATAATTATAATTTCCGCTGCGTAATTGATATTAAGCCAGGTACAAGTAATAGAACACGTGGCACTTGGGCCCCACTTGGTGGTTTCGGGGTGTCACGAGGTGGTATCAGAGTTGTATCTCAAATAACACTCCAGACCCTAGGTTTGGGTTCGGGGTGTTATAGTTAATATATGCTCAAAGCTTACTTGTATAACCCAAGAGTTTTTCTCCAAAAATATATTCAAAACAGCAGTAGGAGAAAAAATGAACTTTACTTTTCAAAAACAAGAAAGCTTTCAAGCAAAATAGATAGATGTAAATATGTGCTCAAGTTGTCAAAAATTACCTCGAGAAGAAGAAGCCTTTGAAGCAAAAATATATGAATGGATATATGCTTCAAGCTTCCTTGGATAACCCAAAATATTTTCTCCCAAAAGAGTTTTCAAAATAAAAGAGAAGGAGAAAATATGAACTTTGATCTTCAAAATGAGTTTGGAAATAAGAACAAGAAACAAAGAATGTGTAGATGTGCTCCTAAGTGTTTCTCTAACATTTTCCAAGTTGTTTAGGCCAGTATTTATAGGCAAAACCCCAAAGTAGTTGTTTTATGACCATTGGGGCTTTAAAATGATAGTTTATTTTAAAAACTAACCGTTTTTCGCCCGTTGGGGCGCTTTTTGCACAAACACCTTTTAGTTTTTTAGACATAAATTTTTATATGTAACTCCAAATTATACATTCTTAGTATTAATAGAAAGTTAAAATAAAATCTCACAACTTTTATGTTGAACGCTTTTTGTTAGCCCTGTTAGTTACACTATCTTGGTTTATATGTTTGATGATATTAACCTATTTGTTGTTTCTAGTATTTTCCATCATTGCAAATCTTATCTAGTATAGGTACAAAGTGTCGGATACACAAAGGCACCAAATCAGAAGCAAAAATCGGACCTAGTAGACATCAAATAGAAAAGATCGGAAGGACACTGACTCAAAAACACCAAAGCACATCCCGGAGTTTTTATTATGTATAAATTAATTGTAATAAGGGTTGTGTGAGTGAGTGCATATTATAAGTCTTGCGGTGTGTGTCTTGCATGTTTTCTAAGTAAGAGTTGAGCCATTGCATAAGCATACTAGGACACATGAGCATATAAGATCTGCACAAGAGTAACAAACTCACAATTCATAGTTTTTAAAGTAAAAACAAAGAGTTTGTCAAAATAATCCTATACTCAATTAAGTTTTCAAAATGGGACAAGTGTTAAGTAATATATGAGTTATAAACATTTTCAAAACTTGGTCCTGATTTTACAAAAATAGCTCTACGTCCTAAAGTCCTAAAAGTCAAGCATATTTTCAATAAAAGACATACTAAGCATATAAGATATCGAAACAAGTTTTCAAATATGTTTTCATAAAACAAGATATCTTATATTTATGGGGAAACTCACTTGGACAAGTTTTAATCTTCATTAGACTCAATATATTTCATATACTTTTATCGAAGAATGTTTTAAGTCATTAAAACACTTTTTGACAAGGAAAAACAAAGCAATCGTCACTACCGTAGTGCAGCCTTGAGTCCTGAACATCTTTTGGTATTTTAAGCATAACTTTTGCTAAAAAATCCAAATGGGACGATCTTAGTGTCTCTGGAAATCAAAGACAAAATTTCACAACTTTGATGTTGATCACTTTTTCTAATTCAGGGACCTCATCGATGAACACAGGGGATTCGTCGACGAGTGCAAGGCCTAGTCGATGAATTCAACGGGCAGAACCGCTCCAACGGACCGAAAATGGCTAGTTTACCAAATAAAATAGTTTTTCTTCCCCCCAACGGCGAGTTAATGGCTCCTTTGGCTTTTGGGTTATAAATACAAGCTATTAGACTTATATTAACATGGTTTTGAGCATTGTTGATCATATTTGTGAAAAATATCATTTTATCCGAAACCTAAGCACTTTGCACTTTGCATTTTAGTTATTCTTCACAAGTGCTCAATCCTCTCTTGCTCACTTATCTTAAAGATTCATTCCTTGAGAGAATAGAGTGAGGATTTGGCTGTGTTTCATATTGGCTCATTTAAGGAGCATTAAATTGTATTTCCAATCTCTTGTAAGGTTCTTTGTGAACCATTGTTGTAAGGTTCTTTGTAAACCGAAGCGAAGGCTCTTGGTGAGCGCGGTAGGGGTTTGTTCTCGAGTGTAGGGATTTGTTCTCGAGTTGTAAGCCTTCTCCGCCAATGAAGGAGTATCTTTAGTGGATTGTGGAATCCTTGACTCGGTGCTAAGGCGTGGACGTAGGCTTGGTGCCGAACCACATAAAAATACCGATGTTATTCTTTCTCTCCCTTACACTCTTTATTTTATATCTTGTGCGTGATTTATATTTATATTACGATATAATTTCTTGTATCTTGCTAAGAGTTTTTATTTTGTAAAAAAATATGTATTCCACGAAAAGAGTCTATTCACCCCCCCTCTAGACTATATACTCCAAGTTAGGACTTCCAACAAGTGGTTTCAGAGCGAGGCGCTTGTATTTTCGGAGTAAAATCCAGAGCATAAAAGATCAAATGGAGTATTCGGTGAGCACCTCTTCATATGGACGATCCATTTATCAACCACCAATGTTCAACGGTTCAAACTACCACGCATGGAAAAATCAAATGTCCGTATTCATTCAAGGATATGACTTGGATTTTGCCGGAGATCATCTCCAAAGGAGACTTCTCAATCAAAAAGAAAAATGAGGATATTCCAAAGACTTTATTCAAACAATCACCAAGTGAAAAAAGGTTAGTTGGGCTAAACTTTAAAGCAAAGCATATTATTTTTTGTGGTTTAAATGATGATGTACATAGTCTTATTTGTGAATGTCAAACCGCAAAAGAAATGTGGGATGTACTTGAAAACATCTATGAAAACACATCACAAAATGAACAATCAAAAATATGCATGCTAGTTAGAGAATATGAAATATTTAAATTAAATGATGGAAAAGAAATTTCTTTCATGCTCACTCGGTTCACACGCCTCATAAACAACTTGAAAGCATTTGGTAGAATTTATTCATTAGAAGATTATATTCAAAAAATTCTCTAATCTTTACCTAAGTCATCTATGACCATTGAAGAAGTAAGAAATCCAGAAAAACCTAAGATAGAAAATGGTTTTGTCTTAGAATCATCTTGTACTAATCAATAAGAAATAATTGAAGATAATGATATTACATTCTTCACAAGAAAATTTAAGAAACTTTTAAGTAAAAGAATGCAACAAAAAGAAAAAGAAGAGTCATACATTGAATGTTGCGATTGTATTAACTCTAGGCATGACATGATAAATTGCCTCCTAAATCAAAATGAAGAAAATTTTCTAAATGGGGATCATAATACCATAAATGGTGCTACTTGGAATCAAATCGATGGATTAGCCACCGATGATGAAAATGAGAAAGAAGCATATCCTTGCTTCATGGCTAACAAACAAGAAGATGAGGTAAGTTCGGATGAGGAGGATTATGCACCGTCATATAATGAAATTGTGAATAGTTGTGTTAAATTATTTGATGAATTACTTTTAGTAAAAAGGAAAAATAAAAATGTTGAGAAAGAGCTTGCTTTGTCAAAACAAATAGAATTTTCTTTAAAAGAAGAAAATGAATCCCTTAAAAGTAAAAATGAAGAGTTTGTTTTAAATTCTCAAAAAGAGCATGAAATTTTGAAAGAAAAGATAGAAAATTTGGAAGGAAAATTGTCAAAATCCAAAGGCAAGGAACCTTGTCTTTGTTCTATCTTGAAAGAAGAAAATTGCTCTTTAAAAAGGGAAAATGAGGAGGTTATGGAAAAAGCTAAAAAAAGACCATGAAATTCTTCAAGGGGAAGTAGGAATTTTGAAAAATAAAATTGAAAATATTTTGAAAGAAAATACTCTCTTGAAAAACAAAGTTGAAAATCATGGTAAAATCATAAGAGGAAAAGAAAACATAAATAAATCTTTGGAAGTTAAGAAAAATAATGTTTCTAAAAAGAATTCAAAATCCTCTTATAAATCACAAGGTTTCTGTGTCAACAAGCAAAAATAATGTAAATAAGTCAAGACCTTTACATGAAAACAAGATTTGTCTATATTGTGAAAAAAATTGTCATGTTAGATATTTTTGCCCATTTAGAGGAGTTAGAGGCAAAGAAAGAAAAATGGAAGAAAAATCCATTGGGACCCAAAGAGGAATGGGTACCAAAAGGAAACACATGAGCTCTTTGAATTATTTCCTTAGGACCTAGGATTAGGAATTAGGTTTAGGTAGATTTAAACCCCACCTAGGTAAAAGTATTGAATTGTTTCATTACTAACAGCTTTTTCCTTTAGACAATATTCAAAATTTCAATTGTTGATTTTATGATATCAATTTGAAATTGATACCAATTGAAAAATTAATTCATGATACTAATTTAAAATTTAAAATTTAATTCATGATATTAATTGATTAATGATTCATGACACTCCCCCTGAATTCAATACATTCAGATTTGTTATTAATTTTGTTTTTATCATCCCATGTAAAATATTGAATCATATCATGTATCAAATATCAATATCATGCTAAGATCATCAATGTCACATCATGCTCATAGACATAATCATGCTCATAAATAATTTGACTTTGTGATACCAAGTGAGCTTTTAGATTTAATATCTATTGAAATTTTTAATATGTGAAACCAAAAATACTTTATAGATACCAAAGCTTAATATCACATAATGTATAGTTCATGAATACCAATATAACTACTATATCTTTCATAGCTCATAGATAAAGAGCAGTATGTTTATCCATGTGATTCATTTAAAATCATGCATGTTCAAGAATTATCCTTATATCAAAAATTTATGCTTAAGCTCAATAATCTCATTCTCAATTTTCAACATAGTGAGCCATACTTTTCAATATAAATCAAGTCAAGTTAATTAATACACATGTAGCATATAGCATATCAATACATCACATGTAGGCAAGTAAGCATGTAGCATGTAACATCAAGGCGCTTATATAATAAGCTCAGATTTGATATTTTCTTTGTATTTTCTTTAAGTTAAGCCTTGTAAAAAGTCATCCTATGATTTTGGCCAACAATGCCATTTTCTATTTTATATATGTGTGAAGTCATTTTTTCATTTTTGGTACCCATATTTTCTTGGGTCCAGAGGATTTTTCAAGGGAGGTTTCTTTTATTTTCCATACTTGTTTGGTTTTAACATTTTTCCTCTTAAACGGACATTCATACTTTAAATGCCCATTTTTCTTGCATTGATAGCATATGATTTTGTGTAGACATTAGAAGATGTGCAAGTATAGTCTTTAGATTCTTTTGAGAAATATCCCTTGTAAGAATTCTTCTTCATTTTATTTTCAATTCCATGAAACCAATGCCTTCTTTATGTAGAGACATTCTTTTTAAGTCAATCATCTTATCAAGGTTTTCCTTTCCTTTTGTGAAGTTGTAAATAATTTTATCCTTATCTTTGATTTGATTCTTGAGATCATCTGTAACGCCCCAACTTGGGTCTGCCAGGGAGCACTGCGTCTTTTCTCCTCTACCTGAACCCAACAATAGGGGGCGGCCCTTATCGGTCCAATGACTGGCCCCACAGATCAACACGTGTCCTTTTCAGTATGTTTTATCCTCACTCACACACTTCCTGAGAAAACTTCCTAGGAGGTCACCTAGGAGGTCACCCATCCCAAGATTACTCCAAGCCAACCACACTTAACTATGAAGTTCTTATGGGAAGGCTCCTGAAAATAAAGGTGCACCTTATTGATATGGGTAGTAACATCTAGTCTTTTAAGTCTTTCATCCATGGGGTATCACATTCTCCCCCACTTATGGAACGCAACGTCCTCGTTGCGAATCCACATTTCCAAACCCAGGCGATGTGAATCTCATCACACTTCCGGCTGGGTGTTGGCTCTGATACCATTTGTAAGACCCCAACTTGGGTCTGCCAGGAAGCACTGCGTCTCTCCTCCTCCACCTGGACCAGACAACAGGGGGCGGGCCTTATCAGTCCAATAACTGGCCTCACAGATCAACAAGTGTCCTTTTCAGTGTGTTTTGTCCTCACTCACACACTTCCTGAGAAAACTTCCCATGAGGTCACCCATCCCAAGATTGCTCCAAGCCAACCACGCTTAACTATGAAGTTCTTATGGGAATGCTCCCGAAAAGAAAGGTGCACCTTGTTGTAGTAACATCTAGTCTTTTAAGTCTTTCATCCATGGGGTATCACATCATCTAACTCTATGTCTTTCTTATTATCAACCTTTTTTAATGATTTCTCTAACTCTAGTAATAATTTTCTTTTGTTATCCTCTAATTCAGAAATATTCATATCTTTCTCATACATGGTAGAGGATAAGGATCGAAGGTCTTCCATCATTTGGTCATTCTTCCTTTCTAGTTTCTCAATTTTCAAGTTGTTTTCTTTTTCAGCAAGATTTTTGGATTCTATTTCTTTCATTTCTGACTCATACTTATGTTCTAATTGCTTAAGTTTTGAGTCTTTATCTCTTTTAGTATTCTTTAAGAATTCTAACTCTTCCATTAAACTTTCATTCTTATTCTTCAATGAGGTGTTTTGTTTATTTGCTTTCATCAGCATCTTATGTACTTTGAATAGATCATTTTGAAGTTCATCATAAGATGGTATACCCTCATCACTTGATTCATCACTACAAGAATTATTTGAAGATTTAGTTGAGGAGTTTTCTTCGTTATCCCATGCCATAAAGCATGTGTAAGCAACCTCTTGGTTACTTATTTCATTCTCCAAACTACTTGTACTATCCCAAGTAGTGGCTTTCATGGCCTTCTTGTTTTTCTTTTTAGACTCTTTCTTTAATAGTGAACATCCTGGTTTTAAATGTCCAGCTTTATTGCAATTATAGCATTTAGATGTTTTATTCCTTGATTTCTTTTTGCTAACTTCTTCTTCTTCTGATTCGGAGTCTTGATTTCTTCTTTTAAATTTGTTTCTCCTTCTTAGTATCCTTGCTAACTTTTTAGATATGAAGGCTTCTTCATCTTCTTCCATTTCACTACTTAAGTTTTCTTCTAAGGCTTTAAAGGCTATTTTTTCTTGGGCTTTGGTTTTCCCACTCTTTTCATTCATTGCCATTTCATATGTGAGAAGAGAACCTATAAGCTCATCTAAGGAAGTGGTTTTCAGATTTCTACCTTCCGTTATAGCAGTGGCTTTTGGTTCCCACATGGAGGGAATGCCTCTTAGAATTTTTCTTATCATCTCATAAGTAGTGTAAGTTTTTCCTAATGCATTTAGGGAATTGATTATGCGAGTGAACCTAGTAAACATATTTGTAATTGATTCATCCGGGTTCATCTTAAAGGCTCCATACTCGCTTGTGAGCATATCAACCCTATTATCCCTAACATCCGTTGTTCCTTCATAAGTAATTTCTAGCTTATCCCATATTTCCTTAGCTGATTTGCAAGTCATTGCTCGATTAAATTCATTAGCATCTAAGGCACAATATAAAGCATTTATAGCACTTGAATTTGTTTGGAGCATTTTATAATCTTGATTGGTCATATCTTTCTTCTCTTTTGGGATTTGTTTTCCATTTACTATCTTAGTGGGAATTTGATCTCCATCTATAACAACTTTCATACTTTTCAATTCATCGTTTGGAGATAGATTTGCATTCTCTTTTTTCAAAACGTGTAGTTCAAACCACAAAATATAGGAGGCCTAGTTGAAGATTGCCCCTCACCAAAGGGAGCTACACCTAAGTTAGCCATTTAGATCTTTTTATAGCTACTAGTTAAGATTTGCTATAATCCCACTCTGAAACCAATTGAAATTAGGAATAGTTTCCTAAGAGGGGGGTGAATTGGCTTTTAAAATTTTCTTTTAATTCCTTTTTAAGTTACCTTAAACTTCTTATATTTCTTTTAACCAATTCTTGACTTATTTGTTTAATTCTTTAATCAATCAAGAACTTAGTTCTTTTATCCAATCAATAACTCAATTAAACAACCAATCAATTAAATACAATCAAACATTCAATCCCAATTTCCAAACCAATACTGTCACGATCTGCTCATTTTTCACATTTTTTTTTAATATCATCAAATCATAAAATCAATACCACACATCTCACATTCCAGCTCAGCAGGTCACCATCCACCCAGACCCGTGGGTACCAGAGATAAAACAGAACATACAACAGAAGTCTACGCAACATAAAGCATATAATCATATACATCTCATCATAACATGCATTATAACATACCAGAGTACTACAATCACTATCTCTCAGCATATACATCCCAAAAATGAAATCTAAGGACCATTCTCACAAAAACCTAACTGTCCCTACCAAAAACTTACCCTTCCAAAGAGGGCAAACACTGCTCTAGATCAGCGGGGCTTTTCCCACTCTCCTATCAGGGGCTCCTGAAAAATGTATAAGATTTAGGGGTGAGACACCTCTCAGTAAGGGAAATAAACTAATACTAATGTGTGGCAACATGAGTATACCGTGTTCTACATATACCATACATAACATATTTAATACTGAAAACATATGTATATCAAAACATGGCAGAACGTACTGCATTTTCATAAACATTTCTCATCTCATATCATAATAATAATAACATAAAAACCATCCTAGTAGGTTAGCTGGTTATTGTCATGTATTACCCCCACATGACTGTGTTGTGTGGCCCGAAGGCGGGACTTGACAATGGTTGGCCGACCACTGCCGAGTCAATAGTCTAGTTTGTAGATTCGATGGGTCTACCCAGACTGGTCCGTACACCAGGAATGATAACAGCACACTTCTTGAAAATAACCACATCAACCATCCAATCTCACACCACTCCGTACAGCGAAGTTAACATAGATATCATGATCACGAAGACCATGGACACATAGCAACGGTACCGTGCAAGTGTTAGCCTAAACCAACCAACCAGGTTCTGCTATCATATAAGATATACTAAAACCGTGATATATAGATATCTCATACCATTCATTTTCACATCAATCATATCACTTGCATATATACATGTATCATGAAAATCATCGGCCCGTACGCCGGTATTACACATTTTATCATAGCTCGGCCCGTACGCCAACTACACATAGCACAGCCCGTACGCTAGCAAATCATAATCATATAGCACAGCCCGTACGCCGGCAAATCACATCACATAGCACGGCCCATACGGCGGCAAATCACATCACATAGCACGGCCCGTACGCTGGTTTCCCATCATAAAAATCCATATCATCCACATTCCCAGAAAAACAGTATTTCACAACATTTTTACTCATGCCACACAATAGATTTTCACATATTAAATCATATGATCATTTTCACTGTATTTTGCAAATATAGAACATATATATAAACATATACATTTTCCATAAATCATATGATAAGCATTTTCTCAAAACAGAACTAGCTTAGTTTATCCCCTTACCTGATTCCTGAATAGCCCCTAAGAAAATCCTCCCCGCACCCACAGGGTTCCTAACTCAACACCCTGAAAATGAAAACTCACATAATTAAACTTTAGTATTTCAACGTATATAACATTTCTTTTAACTATCATTAAGTCAAATTCAGCTTAAAAGTCTTACCTCAACAGGGATGATTTCTTACGTTCCCAATCAACACCCCTGGAAACGAAAACTTCCAGTATTAAACTTTAATATTTTAACGCGTACAACACTTCTCTCAACTGTCACAAATCGAAAAATTAAGTATAAGCCTTACCCTGGATTTGGGATGGTTTCCACCTTGCGTTCACCGATGATCCGCTCCAGCAGATTCGAAGAGAACTCCGCCAAGAGCGTCGTGGTGACTTCGGATCGTCAATCTGGTGTAAAAATAGCCCAAAAATGAAGAGAGAGAGAGAGACAGAGCCGAAGGGAGAGAGAGAGAGAGAGAGAGAGTGTTAGCTTCTTTAAGAAGCTTAAATATCCGGATTTCCCCATATTTATAGAACAGCGGATTTCGTCGATGAGCCCGTCCTTCGTCGATGAGTCCTTCACAAATTTCGTCGACGAAATCCACTCCTCGTCGAAGAAATTCAGTCAGCTCAAAAAAACCCTCTCGGCATTTTCTCGTCGACGAAGCCCTCTGTTCGTCGACGAAATCTTTAAAGCCTTCATCGACGAATCCCCTGTATTTGTCTACGAAGTCCTGCTGATCCCCCTTCCATTTTCCTCCCAAAGTTCAAGCCTTACCCAACTCTCTGCCTCTCAAGCAAACTCACCGCTGTCCACCATCGCTCTGCCTCCCCAGCCAGCTGGAAGGTAGCGTACAAGACCTTCTGCTTCTCAGTGCAGTGGAGGACTCCCAAAATCCTCTCAGTCTTCTCAATCCAATCTTCCGCCACAATCGGATCCGGGCCTCCTGTAAATGTCGGAGGGTGCATGTGTGTGAACCTCTCGATGGTACAACCCGCATCAGTAGGAGAGCTCTCGCATCTGCCAACACTCCGCCCAATTTCCCGGATCACCTATCTCGCCATATTATGAGACACAGAAGGAGACTCATCACTTGCCGTCTCCTCGGAGCCACTTTCCAAGTTATTATCCTTGGGCTCCATGCTGAAAACAGAATAAGATTCGGTTAGAATCCTTATAACACATACAGTTAACACAATGATCTATACTAATCATGTTAACTACTTCCTGCCAGGTCTAGGTCTGTCCTATCACACCGACACGAAAGTCATCAATGATCTGCCCTGCTTTTACTGGAATCGTCATCTCAGGAAAAACACGGAATACTGTCGACAATTCCCGATTTAGCAACCGAACAACCCACAACCAACTCTACTCATATCCACATCCTATACTCTGGTATGTACACATCAATAATCCTAACCAAGTCTACAAGACCTAATAACCTGGTTAGCTCTAATACCAAGCTGTCACGCCCCAAACCCTGAAATGGGACCCAGGGGTGAATTTAAGTAACCTAACCTGTCTCTGTATCAATTAAAACATTAAATGATACCACATACAAAGAGGGTCCGACCTCGTGGGGTGAACAGATGCCCTATATTCATACATACACATGTCCATACTCATCAAAATACGCAGCGGAATACGGTCTTTCTTTACATCAAACTGTACCATACTAGAATCTATACCATACAGGGTTAAACATACCTACAAATACTATACATACCACGGGTGTCTACAAAATCCATCAGGACAAAATTCGTACCTATCAGGTACTAATAGTAGCTAAACACACCCCCCGCTTCCGGATGCTAGGATGCTAGTTACGGCTACCCGAAGGACCTGAAAAACATTTGTATATATTCGGGGTGAGACACCTCTTAGTAAAGGAGAAAACAGGTTATATCAATGTGTGGCATACCAGTGTCATTTTCATACTTCATAACACATACATACGATACAGTTTGAAACACATACGTACGGTTTCAAAACAAGTTCCATACATTCCCATACAATTCCATACAGTTCCATTATTTCCACAAAACCATTCCAGTTCATACGATACTCAAATATATACATACATACATATGGTCAGTGTCATCACACTACTCACAACTGCACAAGTCACCTAGTCTCACAGCGGTTACGTTCCAACACATTAAACTACGAAGGTTTCCGACTCAGGCCCAATAGTGAATCCATTGCTACACATGCAACTACACAAGGTCACCTGGTCTAACCCTGATTACGTTACCATATGCAAACTACGTTGCGTCAACCTAGGCCCACTGTGGTCCGTTGCTACATTCGGTGACCAACCGAATCATACTGGTGATATTTCGCACCCCGGATATAGAGCCGCCACTCTTGCCCACGGTAGTTAGCCGTTACAGGGCACAGCGTATGGTAGTTAGCCACCCCTAGCTGTTACAGCGTACGGTAGTTAGCCGCCCCTAGCTGTTATAGCGTACAGTAGTTAGCCGCCCCTAGCCGTTACGGCGTACGGTAGTTAGCCGCCCCTAGCCGTTTTTCACAAAACCTGGAATTACTTTGGAACTCACGTCCCTATACATTTCAACGTACGGTAATAAGCCGCCACATAGTTGTTTTTCACAAATATCTGGAACAACATACAAATATACACACATACCACACTTATTTGGTTTATGGCAAATCATATCGTTTACAATTTCAAGTATACAGTTTATGCAAATATGGATTACGGTCACCTCAATAATACAGTTTAAGTAACATAAACGGTTTTCCAATCAAATAAGAGATGATACCCGAAATCCCTAATTTTTTCGAAAAACTATAACCCGAAAATCCCGTATTTTCACCTGATAGATTTCCCCAAATAAGTAGTCAAAACATACATACGATCATAGCCTACAGGCCTACCGATCCTGATTTCGAAAATGAACTGATATAAACAAAATCCCCTTACCTCAACCTGAAACCAAACCACGAACTCTACGGCTCTCAAAACTACGAACTGAGACTCTGAAATCTACAAATCACAATACTAAACATGCTTACGATCCATACTACTACACATATACCGAATCAGAAATGAAAATCGAGTCTTACCCCGATTTTGGCTCTAAACCCGAAATTGCTCGAACCGAGATTCTGATCCACAGAAGTTGTAGAAAATCCTTCCACGATCCTTGTGGTACCCTCAGATTTTCGATTCTATCAACTACCGGTGAGGAAATCTAGAGAGAGAGAGTAGAGAGAGTTTAGAGAAAGAGAGAGAGAGAGAAGCTTAGTGAAGAAGAAAACCTAAATATCCCCTTTTTAAGCCTTTGACCCGCCCCATTTTCGTCGACGAAAAGTACCTTCGTCGACAAAAAATCAAGAATTTCGTCGCGGATGTGGGCAGCCTCGTCGACGAAGTCTGATATTTATGATTTTCCAGACCTCTCGGCTTCTCTTCGTCGACGAGCCTCTGAATTTTGTCGACGAAAAGTCTACTGCCTTTGTTGACGAAATCTGGCTTCATCGACGAAATCTACAGAAATCCTTTTATATTTTCTGGGTTCTTACAATTTAAATATGCTGAAAAAAAAAAGAATAGGGAAAAAGAGAGTGAGACAGCAATTTTTACGAGGTTCGGCTTATACCCAGCCTACGTCCTCGCCTTTGGCAAACCACCAAAGGATTCACTAGTTCAGTTCCGTTGACGGGTGGAACAATATCGATTACAACACTCCTTGGTTAAGGCTAGAGTCCGCCTTCTCCAAACGATATCCCCTCGTTCGATCACTCCTTACATAGGTTAAAGCCCACCTCTCTAAGCAATATTCCCTTGCTTAGCCAACGATCCAAACAACCCTTGGAACGTCAAAGAACTACAAGAAACACAAGATAAAATCTGCGTACAAGTATACTCTCTCAAAGAGCAAGTTAGTACAATTTCAGCACAATAATACTTCAAAGTAATTCAAATATAAAAGAATTTGAAACTCAATACTCAATATAAATCACCAAGTATTTTCCAAAACTTGAAAGATTTTGACTTTAAAAGCTTTACTTCGGAGTTTGAATCAGTAGCAATTCAGTAGTTGAACACAAGAGAGTTTGAGAGCCTTTGAGAACTTTGATTGCTTGAAAAATTTCTTGGTGTCTCAAACCTTTTAAGTTTGGGGCTATTTATAGATGTTTAAAAGTAATTCTTTACCCCCAAAGTTTTCTTGGAGTAGTTTCCAAATTTTTTAAAATAATAGTGTCCAAAAACTTTATTTAAAAAATTTTCCTGTTGAGAGTTTTTAAGCCAACGTTCGAGTGGCAGTCGCCTACCACGACTTGGTAGTCGCCTGTCATATAACAAACTCACAACACAGAACACTGGTAGTCGCCTAGTAGAACCAAGGCAGTCACCTGGCATGACCACCCAGGCGTCTGGCATGTTCAAGCAGTCGCCTGTCTTGCTATTGTCTCTTTGAAAAATCTTTCACTTAATTTGGCAATCGCCTACCACAATAGGACAGTCGCCTGCCCCTTCTGTTTTTCAAAAACTTTTCTTTTTCAAAACCCTTTCTTTTCATTGATTATAAAAGTATTCTTTAGAGTTTTCAAAAAATATATTTCTGAATTTCTTGAGAGCTTCAAATCAATTTATACTTGAAATTAACTTGAAGTACTTACATTCAGAAAATTTAATCCTTTGATTTTCAATCTTGTTCTTCCATCATCTTTGAGTTTTCGATCTTTTTTTTTACCTTTCATCAAGTTATCTTTAATCCTCATGCTCTTCAAAATCTCTTTTTAATCCATAAGCTTTATCATGCTCATCAAGATCTCTTTTTAATTCATAAGCTTTATCATCCTCTTGAGCTTTGTCACTTCCTTTAAGCTTTATCATTAAATCCATTTTTGAATCCACGCTTCAAGCTTGATATAAATCATTCTTCTTTGAAATATAAGCTTCCATGAATTCTTTAACCTTACATTCATCATTGAGACCTGAAAATACATCACTTAAACAAATATGTTAAGTTCTACTTGTTTGTTAGCATCAAAACAAGATGTTAAGCCTTGTAAGGTCAATAGAACTTAATTTTTTTTTCCTTTTTGATTGATTTCAAAAGGGGGAGTAGTATTGCGCAAAAAATGAGCATGATAAAATTGAGCATTGAAAAATTCAAACATGAGATATATATCAAAAGAAAGAGGGAGAAGTATTTGATATTGAATGATCTTGAACGTGAATGATAAAATGAAATTGTATGATGAGCATGATTATATGATATTGTAATTGGTCTTGAAACTACAAATATTGTAGAGAGTAAAATGATGCTTGTTGTAAGGAGGAGTCTTCTTAAGGCTCACTCATTTTTATTTTTATTTTTGCTCCTCATTTGTCATCATAAAAAAGGGGGAGTCTAACTAGACTTTTCAATCATGTTTTGATGATAACAAAATGAAAGATGTTTTAACATGCGTTGTTGAGTGGTTTTAATTCAGGTATAAGTAAAAGGACACTCACGATTAATCATGGAAGTAAGCTGGAGATCAAAGTCAATCAAATGAAAGTTTTTCAGAACATTGAAGAAACAAAAGATACATGAAGAGCTCAAAGGTCAAGCAGACAATGAAGTAAAGACTGAACTTTAAGACGCTGCAAGACTTAGTGATTAAGGAGATCATGCGTAGAATGATATTTGTAAGTACTTCAAGTCATCACTATTTAGATATGTGAAGCTCCTTAAGATACAAAAACTTAGAAACTAGCACTTAAAAAAAATCTTGAAAATATATTTGAAAAGTTATAATTAAGTTTTTCAAGTAAACTAGATTTTAAATAAATCAGAAATAGAAAATATTTGACAAGAGAAGACTGCTCAGCCGACGGACTTTGTAGAGAATTTTTGAATTTCAAACTTACAAGAAAATTTTCAAAATTAATTTTATAATTAAATATTTTTAATTCAAAATTAATTTTATAATTAAATATTTTTAAGTAACCCAGTCGAGTGAGTCAGTGACCCAATCAAGTGAGTCAACCGACTAACTCTGCAGAGAATTTTTTAATTTCAAACTTGTGAAAAAATTTTCAAAATTAATTTTATAATTTAATATTTTTAAGTGACCCAGTCGAGTGTGTCAGCCGACTGACTCTGTGGAAAATTTTTGAATTTCAAACTTGTGGGAAAATTTTTAAAATTAATTCTATAATTTAATATTTTTTGAAAAGTTACCTAAATGGAAAATTTTCAAAATTAGTTCTATAATTTAATATCTTTTAAAAAGTTACCTAAATGTTTTATGTTAAATGAGAAAACTTTTCCTCAAAAAGGTCTATAAATACCTTCCTTACTAAATGAAGAACACATTCAAGCAATACATGATTTCTATGCTAAAATTCTCCTAAAACTCATTCTTGATCACACCTTTGTTAGGGAAAAATTCTACGAAATTGCTGGATTAAAAAGGGGTTCTGATTCTAAGTTGCATCTAAAATTCTTATATCAATAACAAAGTAACTTTGGTGACTTTTAAACCTTGAGCTTCACATTTTATATTTAGTTTTGGTTTTGAAGTACGATTTGGAATTTAACTTGTACAATTTGCTCTGTGTTTTGAGAGTGTTTTTGTACGCAGATCCATTTCTTTCTACTTGATCTTTGACGGTTCAAGGAGTTGTTGAATAGTTGGACCAAGCATAGGTTGTTGCTTGGAAAGGTTTCTCTTCCTGAAAAAGATGATAATTCCTGTAAGGGTTTTATTCCACCCGGAAGGAACAAGGTTTAGTGAATTCTTTAGGTGGTTGACCTAAGGCAAGGACGTGGGCTGGGGTATGCTGAACCTCGTAAAAGCTGTGGTGTCACTCTCTTCCCTTACTCTCTTTCAAATTTCAGCAAAAATATAACTTGCGTAGATGTTGTAATTCTTTTAATCATAAAATAACGCGTATTGGAAATTAAGTAAACCCAAAGCCTAATTTGTTCTTGGGCTTGCGGAGACCGAAAGAGAGTACGTTGGTTAATCAATTTTTTGCGAAAACCGTAAGGAAGTACGTTGATTGTTTAACAACCCAAAACCTATTAGCTGAAAGTTTATTTAAATTCTAATCTTGGAAAAGTGTTTAGATGTTATTTTAATATTAAATTCAAAGCCCAACTATTGCATTTTCATATAACAGGGCTACTGAATATTTGGTTTGTGGTTGTTTTGCTTGAATAGTAAATTTATTGATTATGTTTGTCGTGATTGTGGATTAAATAGAATAAGTTGGTTTGTGTGGATTGCCTAATTAGTAAGAACAAAAGAAGTCTTTAAAGGATTATAAAAAGTCAAGAATTTTTAAAAAAGAACTCTAAGGAATTTTTTAAATAACCTAATTCACCCCCCCTCTTGGGACTACACCTTAGGTTTCAGAGTGTTATTTCAACGGTAAAACATAATACTTCACAATTCCAGTATTTTCACAACACAGTTCTAGTATTTTCAGAACACAGTTCCAGTATAGTTCACAATACAGTTCTAGTATAATTCACATCATAGTGAATTCACAAACACACAGTTTCACAACACATATCCACATTGGAATTAAACCGGATGTCCTAACTCATCAGTAACAACCCAGATAAGCGACTTGTCAGAATTAAATAGGATTTTAGACCCATCAGAATTTAACCGGATGTCTTGGCCCATCCGTAGCGAACCAGATGCCCTAACTCGTCGGTAATTAAACCGGATGCTCACCACATAATAACAATTATCACATAGAATACTCGGTATTTAACTGGTATTAGTTTTCCACAAATTTCTAAAAACAATTTTGGAACCACTGTTCCTATATCTCATTCCACGATTTCATAACCCAATATACCAGCTCATGCCACACTTATTTGGGTAACAAATAATCACGTCATAATTAATCCAAGAACTCAGTTTAACATAAAATGAAGGTACGACCATCTCTACATTACCGTTTATTTAAATACATGATTTTCCAACAGAAAAATGAGATGAAATCTGATAACCCCAATTTTCCCAAAAATCGTATACCCAAAAATCCCATAATTTCACTTGATAGATTTTCCCAAATAAGTAACCAAAACATTCGTATAATAGAAAACCATAGTTTTACCGATTCAAATTTCGAAAATAACTGATATAAACAGAAACCCCTTACCTTATCCCGAAAATCAAAACACGAATTAAACAGCTCCAAAACAGCGAATCAAGTTCCCAAAACCTAAAAATGGAAGAACACAACTTCAATATAATCTCATCTACTACATATCTACTGAACTAAAAACGAATCGAACCTTACCTCAATTTCAGGACAAAACCCGAAAATCCTTAAAATGAAGATCTAATCCGCTATAACTGTAGAAATTCCTCCCGTGATCCGTGTAGTAACTTCAGATCGTCGATTCGGGTAACAAATAGCTCGGATCTTAGAGAGAGAGAGAGAGAGAGAGAGAGAGAGAGAGAGAGAGAGAGAGAGAGAGAGAGAGAGATGGTTCGAGTTCTAGAGAGAGAGAATTTTGGTTTCTTAGCAATGAAGCAAGTGAAATAGATATTTATAACTTAGTTGACCCAGCCAGTCTCATCGACGAGACGGCGTCCTCGTCGACGAGCATAAGAAGGGAGTTCGTCAACGACGGAATGACCTCGTTGACGAGCCTGAGATTTCAGAATTCTCAAAATCTCTCGACATCCTCTCGTCAACGAACCTCTGAATTTCATCGCTGGGCTATAGAAGGGACTTCTTTGATGAGAAAATGAGCCTCATCGATGAGTACTACTGATTTTCCCTTTTTAATTCCCTCTTCCTTTCTTATGTATTTAATTTCTTGGGTGGGGTTCTTACATAATGGGCAATAGAGAATTAATCGCCCGATTTTAAAAATCTTTAATTATTCTTAAAATCTCGAAAGTATAAATTAAAAATCCTTAATAGTTAATATCCATGTTTGTTATTTTCAAAAATTTCACATAACAAGTAATGAGGATTTTTCGTGAATCATCCTACTCGTAGAATATTCACATACATTTACTTAGTGACCGGCATTCTGAACATTCGATTTTTAGGTATGAAATTCAAAAACAAACTTTAAGGTTGACTGGACCAATTGGCAAGAAAGGGTGATAGAGAATAGAAAAAGCTATGCAAAGCCTTGTAATTAAAATGACAAAAAAAAAATCTATAATATATTTATTCCTTAATTTGATTTAACCAAGTCAATAGTCTCATGATATGTTCCTAATTTTTGTCCTTGCAAAATGAGGTAATTTATATCAATTATACATATTTACAATTAATCATTTTATTTACGAATATTTGATTATTTAGAAAATTTAAAAATATAATTTGAAAATCTCTAATACAGTAATACCGACATTTTAATTCATTTAAAAAATTTAACACAACGGGATAAGGAATTAAAAGTCCGATTTAAAAAATCTTTAATTATTCTTGAAATTTTGAAATACAAATTAAAAATCCTTGATATCCATGTTTGTTATTTCAAAAAGTTTACATAATAGGTAATAAGGATTTTTCGTGAGTCACTATGTTTATAAATTATTAACATATAATTACCTACCATTTTAATTTTACACACACCAGACTTCTAGAAAAAAGATAAAAAATTTTACCCTTTAGCTAGTCAAGAAAGTAGAGTTTTTTCTTTTTTTGATTTTTTTACTTAATAAAATATAAAATAATGGTTTGATGAGAACTTTTTTTCCTATTTTGATGTGTCCAAAATCTCGTTAAATGGTTCAGCGAGTTTTTTAATGAAAACTCGTTAGATCATCTAGCGAGTTTTAAACAATAAGGGTGATCGCTAGTTGATACGTGATAGGCAAATCTCGCTAATTGATCAACTAGTTTTTCTTAAATCTCGTTGGACAAATGAGCGAGATTTAAACTAATTTTTTGAAAAATCGCTACTTCAGTTTTGAAACCAAACAAAGAAGTGGGAGAGATACCCTCAGGGTGTGGTTCAGGTGGTAGTGCGGGCTGCGGGAGTACCTTTCACGAGGTCAGGTATTCAAACCCTCCCAGACTCGTTTCCGTCCCTGGAGTCCTGAATTTACCCTCCCTTTGGAGTTGTGGAGTCAACTTCAAGGGGCGTAGGATTAGTCACGTGGACCGTAAAACGGACGCGTGGATACCCGGTGCGTATTCCAAAAAAAAAAAAGTGGGAGGGATCTGCAACGTTATTTTATTTTTTCCACTGGCACAGGGCAAATCCAATTCTCCTGCGCATAGTTGTTGGCCGCAGGGGGTGCCATTGGCTGGAAGGAAATTATAGTTGAGAAAATATGTTACTTAAGCCAAACAATAATAATGGAGATAAAAAAAATCATGAAAACGATAATTAAAAATGAGAAAAAGAAAGGTTAATTAAAACTTTTAAATTAAAATAAACAAAAAATTTGATCTAACGAAAGGCTAGTGGACTTATATAAAATTTAATAAATTTTTATATTATATTTTTTCTGAATAAAAATAAATTTAAATATTTTTTCCTAAACATAAATTCTCTTTAAAAAAAATTATCAAGTATTATCGAGAAGTGTCAAGTTCGAATCTTACACTCCCATCTATTTTAAATTTAGATCTTATATAAGTTAGTTGTTAATTGAATTAAACTGATCGAATTTGACGATTAATTCGATTTTCACCGAATTAGCAAATTTTGCATGTGACGTTTGCAGTGACATCTCAAATCCTTCGCCCTCTCTTCTTACCCCTCTACATCCATCAACCCAAGGAAATAATCGCCAAATTCGAAAAAGTTTGCAAGCCTTTTCGCAAAGGAAGGTTAGATTTCTCTCAGAGCTAAATAAAGTTTATGCAGTCTTAAGTTGCTATGGCATTCATGTGTTAATTCTTTCTTTGTATCTACTTCAGTTTTTTTTTTGTTCACATAATTCTACTAGAGAAGATTCCTTTCTCTAGTTACCGTCTCCTACCTTATGTTAAAAACCAAAAAAAAAAAAGTATTAATAATATATTGTCACAGTTAAGTTTACAAATATTTAAGTATTAATATTTGAAGTTATTTACAAAAAATTATATTTTGTTTAATACTATAAAAGACATCACGTAAATATAAGGATACAACAAATCTTTAAAATATATCATGTGATGCAACAACAATGCTCTTGTTAAAATATGTGAAATACTAAATGCATATATAATTTTTTATTATTTTAATTTTGTGAAAAAACAGGTCTAAAAATAAATTCTTTAATTGAATGTGATTTGCTGGCTAAAATTTTATAATTTCTACTTTTGTTTAGCTAATGATCCGTTATTGAGTTTTTCCTAATTAAATAAAGTTGCAGATCTTTACCACTCCTTTGTTTGGTTTTATAAGCTAACTATTCTTGCGAGATGTGCTGCAACAGGATTCGACGAGAGAGAAGAAACATGCAAAACTCGCTACATGAAGTAGCAATTTTTCAAAAAATTAGTTTAAAACTTGTTAGATCATCCAACGAGATTTAATAAAAACTCGTTTGACAAACTAGCGAGATTTGTCTATCATGTATCAATAAATTGTCAATCTTAAAAAAAAACAAAAAATCCTCCAAGAAAAGTGTGGCAGGGAATAGGACATCCTATGCAGAAGCCATGTGATTAAAAAGAAAAAATACAGTATATTTAGTCCTTAATTTGATCTGACCAAGAAAATAGTCCCATCATATATTCTTAATGTTGGTTAAAAAGTTCTATCTATCAATTCTAATATACTATAATTAATTATTTATTTAAAAAAAATATTGGATTATTCTTGGAATCTTGAAAATATGTTTTGAAAACTTCTAATAAGGTAATGCTCATGTTAATTCATTTTAAAAAATTTGCATAATGGACAACAAGGAATTAATCATCCAATTTTAAAAATCTTTAATTATTCTTAAAATCTCGAAAATATAAATTGAAAATCCATAATACCCATGCTTGTTATTTTCAAAAATTTTACATTATAGGCAATAATTTTTTTTTTTTTTTTGTGAATAATCATGCTTGTAAAAAATATTCATATATATATATATATATATATATATATATATAGTGATCTGGATTTTTAATATTTGATTTTTAAATACAAAATTTGAAAATACACCAAAAAAAAAAAAAAAACCTTCTAGAAAAAGATAAGAATTTTTATCCCTTGGAATAGGGCTAGGGTATCCAGAAGCCATGAAATTAAAAAGGCAAAAATACAATATAATTACTTCTTAATGTTAGTAAAAAAAAAATCATTGTAAAATAAGGCAATTTATATCAATTCTACGTATACTATAATTAATTGTTTTATTTAAAAAATATTATATTATTCTTGGATACAATTTGAAAATCTCTACTACAGTAATACCCATGTTAGATTCATTAATCATCCACTTTTAAAAATCTTTAATTATTCTTAAAATTACGAAAATTTAGATTGAAAATACTTAATATCCAGTTCGTTATTTTCAAAAATTTCACATAAAAGGTAATAAGAATTTTTCGGGAATCGCCATAAAATATTCACATATATTTATTTAATTAGCTGCAGTTTTAACTTTTACTTTTCTGATGTGAAATTACCAAACACATAAAGAAACATGTAGAAAAAGATAAGAATTTTTACCCTTGGGATAGGACCAGGTGGCAAGAAAGTGTAGTAGGGATCATATAGGACAGCCTATATATACAGAAGCCATGTAATTAATAAGGGCAAAAAAGAAAAAGGAAAAAGCTACTCTCTCTCTTTGGCACGAAGAAAGATGAACACTCACATCCACACAATCACCTCAACCAGACAAATTTGAAGGGTGGCAAAAACTGTGACTAGGTGAGAAAGCTGCAAATTAAAATTCATCTTGATAAACACAGATTCACAGAAGTACCCAGTTCTTCTTTCTCCAGAATTTCCTAGAAAAGAAAGCCAATTTCTCTATGGCACCATCCAATTCCAAGTGTAGAACAAAAAACAAAACAAACAATTAAACAATCCAGGGAAAAAATGATAATAAATTAATAACAATAACCAATCATTGTGAAATGCAAAGGCATCGCCCTGTGTGTGTGTCATTTGTCTAAATCCCAAAAAAACTAAAACAAAAACAAGAAAAACAAAACCATCTCATCAGTCTCTTCTCCTTGTTTGCTCCTGCCTTCTCCTCATCATCTCCAGTAATATCTCATTCCAAGTGTCAATAGGCCCCGGCAAGCACCAGTGCACACAGTCATTCTGCACTCGATCTGTGACTCCATTGACAAACGGATAAGGGTTCATATACGGCCCTGGATGGCCGTCCGGCCGCATCAATGCCAATTTCGTCACGTCCAGTGCCGTAACCCTCAACCCACTTCCCAATTTCCTTGCTTCTTCCACTTCTTCCACTTCAACTTTCCTCATCTCCGCGTCCATTCCTTCCAAAATCTTCTCTCCCTCCTTGAATGGCTGCTTCTTTGGACAAGCCCCAGCCTTGTCCCAATCGCCCTCGAAGTGGGCCGGCGAAAATGTCGTCACGGTCACATCAATTCCGCCGTGCCCTCTTGCTCTGCGCCTCTGATTTTCGATTATGGCCTTAAGGGTCGTCTTCAACGCCTTCCTGAACACGCCGTAGAATCCGATCTCTGTGTGGTTCATACCCAGGCAATAATGGCAACCCAGTACCGAGTCTCCCTCCAAATACACCGCCGGGTGAAGAAACCAGTGGCCGATCGAGAGGACGACCGCGTCAATTCGATCCAAATCCGACGCCCATCTCTCGTCGATGGAATCCAAATACAATGTGTTGTAATCCGCCGCAGTCGTCTTCTCGATGCCCTTGACGAGAAACGGGGACCAGTAAATTGAGACGGTTGCGTTGAAAGAACGGAAGAACCACCGCCGGAACTTGTTGTCTTCGCGCCGGTAGACGAGTTTGGGGGCGGAGACGGTTGCGAGCATACAGAGTAGAGACTCCAATTGGTTGCGAGCTAAGGAGTCGCCGACGAAGGCGAGGTGTTTGTTGCGGAGGAGGCGGAGGAAGGCCTTGGGCTGGAACCTGGAGAGGTTGCAATTCTTGGGCTTCCACCGCCAATTGAGGTAGCCGCGGTCGGGCCTGCCGTGGGCGGCGCAGTTCTGGCCGTCCTTGATCGTGCGGCACCTCCTGGCGCTGTACAGGGGGCCTGATTTGTCCGGGACCCACCTCCCATTGGTGAGGTCACATTGACGAATCTCGCTTCTGGCACCTTCTTTCTCTGCAAAAGAGAACAACGCGAAATCACCAGTCAATACAACACATATGCACCGTATTAATTGCTAGAAGAACAGCATGCTCTTAATTAAAACCCCGCTGCCTCTGACACAACAAGGGCTGTACCTATTTGGGCAGAAGAAGATGATGCTGCTGGCGGTGGTGGCGGTGACGGTGGTGGTGGCGGCGGCGGCGGCTGGGTAGTGACACTGGCTATGGCGGGGGAGGTGGCGCCGGCGACTCCACCGGCGGGGGGGAGGGTTATGGAATTGGAATTTTGGGGATTGGGATAGGTGAGCTTGGTGTGATCTGAGATGGGAGATTGGAGAAGGGGAAGAGGGTAGAAGTATAAGCGGAGGAGGGCTAGGGGGAGAAGGGCATAGAGGGCGCAGGGGATGAGCTTCTTGGGAAGAGAGTACTGTTGGTCTATGAATGGGCTAACCGCCGTACCCATCTTGGTCACTCTGCCTTTGTCCTGCTTTTTCCCCACTTGTATTTTTGTATCTCTGCTCCTTTTGGTACTCTCTCTCTCTCTCTCTACCCAGCTTTGGAGAAATGAGAATGCTAAGAAACACAAATTGGAAGAGAGAGAGAGACAGAGAGAGAGGATGTTTCTTGGAGGGTGATTCAGTCAAAATCACGCAGAGAATCCCATTTCCGTCGCGGTAGGCCAACCAAAATTTGGAAACACAGTGCATGGTTGGCACTGTTGTCTTTACGCCTGCGGGCAACGTGTGGCGCTCGGCTCTCCCTCTGCTCCATCACCCACCTAAGACACTTAGGGCATTCCCCATTTTGGTCATTGCCGTCACTTGTCTCGCTGAAATGCCCAAACTACCCTCCTCCTCCTCCTTGGGTCTTGTTTGGCATGGGTGTAGCTTGATGAGGGCAACGAGTGGGATTTCATTTCATTGAGGCCACCACTCTCCTCGCAATCATTGAGAGAGGCAGCTTCCTCCTAATCCTTTAATTAAAATCAGACAACTATGATGGAGGCTTTAATTTTATACTACGCTCTTGGTGTTGGGAGTTCTTCCCTCTTTAAAAAAATAAAAAAAAAAAAAATTAGTGGCGGTGTTGTGTTGCTGGCGAAACTCCATATTTGCTCCAATTTTAAATTATTTTCTAAATTTGAAATCATAATTAAACAGCATTTCTACATTTAAAATGTTTTTTTTTTCAATTTTTAAGATTAGAATATTGAACTATCATTTGGTATTTAAATTTTGGTTATGTGACAACATATTTGCAGTTGATACTTTATTTAAATAGTCAGTAAAAAATGAGTGCATTTAAAATATTTTACACAATTGATTTTTTTAATTTTGTTCATAAGTATAATTAAAAGAAATTACATTATCTCTTTATTTATTATTATGATAAAAAAATATATTTATTTCAAAAATGGATTCTCCCATTTTAAATAAGATCAAGAATTTAGCAAAATTTGTCCTCACGGACATGGAGCGGTGGAAAGATATCAGCACGTAAGAATAAGTATCGGATGTTCAATTCCATATAGATACACTCACGGAACCAGCGGTGCCTATTGTCACGGGCTAAGCTTGTTCAGGGCATTATGCTTGCCTATGACCGCTTATCTCGTGTGTTTGGGATGGGTTTCCATCATGTAAATACTAGTGTAGGGTTATTTTCTAGTATTTCTTTCATTGTAAGCCAAATAAGGCAGTATGACTCCTCGGTCACTTTGATGTTTCCTAGTGCTAGAGTGAGAATGGCCTAGAAAGCTCTTTAGGGGAGGGTGAGTGTTCATCAATCATTGTAAAACTCACTAGCAATTGTCAACGTGCTTAGCCTACTTGCCTCCCTCGCTAAGTACAACATGTCAACGGAGGATTTATTAATGAATTACGTTTGCTTCAATATTTACTGCTTGGTTGCCACGGCTTTCATGAATTGATTATTATTTCCGCTGCTATCTGATTGAATGTTAATGAAAGTGTTCCGTGGATGAATGTTGGTAAACAAAAGGCTGGCTAGTTAAGCAAGAGTGCTTTAGCTAGCGCCGCACGGCCCTTCACAACGGTGTGAAAAAGGCGGACCGTGACATTTGGTATCAGAGCCCAAGTCGGTGACACTTGGTGAGAGCCCAAGGTTGAGTTGCTACGTGAATTCGTTTGCCTTCGTTGTTGGGTTGGAAAGCTTTGGTAAGTGACCATGGCACCAAACAATGCTGAGAGGATCAGCGTGCTGGAAGCACAGGTTGAAGAGTCAACCAACACTATGGCCGCGGAGGTGGCCCAGATGAGAGAACTTGTTGATGAAGTGAGGGGATCACAAAAACATCAAGCAGGTTTGATAGGCGACATGTCAGAGGACTTTCGCCACACGGTGGAAACTTTGCAAGCCCGGATGGCAGATCTGGATGCAAAGGTAAATGTGATGGTTCTTGCTATGGGGAACTCCAACACTCCGGGAGTTAGCAAGACCAAGGTGCCAGAACCCAGGACGTATGGGGTGCCCGAGATGCCAAGGAGTTAGAGAACTTCTTGTTTGATGTGGAGCAGTACTTTCGCGTTGTGAGGATGGCCTCAGAACAGGCAAAGGTGGATACTGCGACCATGTACTTGGTTGGTGATGCCAAACTGTGGTGGCGTACCAAGTACAGAGAAATTGAAAATGGAAGCTGTGTGATTGATAGTTGGGCAGACTTGAGGAGAGAGCTCAAGGCCCAATTCTTTCCTGAGAACGTTGAGTATAATGCAAGGAGAAAACTGAGAGATCTCAAGCATACGGGGTCAATCAGTGAATATGTGAAACAATTTTCTGCTTTAATGTTGGATATTCGGGATATGTCGGAGAAGGACAAGTTGTTCTATTTTCTAGAGGGGATGAAACCGTGGGCAAGAACTGAACTTCATAGACAAAGGGTTCAAGACTTGTCAACTGCACAAGCGGCTGCAGAACGCTTGACAGACTACGCTGGTGATGAGACCACTTCGTCCAAACGGTTGGCGGAGAGGGAAACGGTGGAAAGTCTTTCAAGAATGGCAAACCCAAGAGTGGGGGAGCCGACCCTAGTTCATCAACCTCACAGGAAGCTTCGTCGTCTCGATGGTTCAACACACCCAATGGAAAGGGGAAGAGTAAAATTGAGTGTTTCTTGTGTCGAGGTCCTCATAGAGTTTTTGAGTGCCCTCACAAAGCATCACTTAATGCCTTACAGGCTTCCATTGTAGAACAGGCAGTGGAAGACGATGGGGAAGAGGATGAAGCCCCGAGGGTGGGTTCAGTGCGGTTAGTGAACGCATTGGAAAAGCAGGCCAAAATACCGAAAGTTATACGAGCAAAAGGGTTAATGTTTGTGGACTTGAGGATAAATGGGAAGAGTACTCGCGCTATGGTGGATACGGGGGCTACTCATAATTTTGTTTCGCAGTTGGAAGCAGGAAGACTCAACTTATCCTTAGAGAAGGATACAGGACGCGTGAAAGCAGTTAACTCTGTAGCCCAGCCTACTCTGGGAGTAGCCAAGCAAGTGGCTATAAAGCTTGGACAGTGGGAAGGTCATGCGAATTTCACAGCAGTTCCATTGGATGACTATCCAGTCATTCTAGGAACGGAGTTCCTAATGGGGACGAGGGCAGTGCTGATGCCTTCGGCTGGTTCTCTGTGTCTGATGGGAGATCACTCGTGCATGGTGCAAGTCGTTGCAACGAAAGGAGACGAAGGGAAGTCCCTTTCAGCCATACAACTCAATGAAGGATTGGGTCAGGGTGAGCAGACACGTCTAGCCACGGTGGTGGTAGACAAAGAAGTAGGCCAAGAGATGGAGCCTACGACCATCCAAGCGGTGTTGGATGAGGATAAGGAGGTGTTGCTGGATAAGCTGCCTCAAAATTTGCCTTCACGACGGACTGTGGAGCAAGAGATCGAGTTGTTATCAGGAGTGAAATCACCTACTAAAAGGCCATGTTGGATTGCGCCTAGAGAGATAGTAGAGTTGGGGAAACAGCTTGATGAAGTGGAAGCGGGATGTGTTCGCCCTTCCAAAACACCGTTGGGAGTATCGGTGTCGTTTCAGAGGAAACATGAAGAGCATCTACGGAAGGTGTTCGACAGGCTGAAGGGAAACAGTCTGAATGTAAAGAAGGAGAATTTCTCTTTCGCTCGGTGGAGCAACAAATTCCTTGGTCAAGTCGTTGAACAAGGTCGTATCCGGAGGGGTATGGAGAAGGTAAGGAGGATTCAAGAACGGAAGATCCCCACGACAGTGAAGGAGTTGCGTTCCTTTCTTGGCCTTACTGGTTACTGCAGGAAGTTCGTTAAGGGGTATTCGCGGAGAATGACTCCAATGACAGGACTACTGGGAAGGTATTATTGGCCGCACACGCGGGATGATGTGGTTAATTATACCAAAACTTGTCTCACTTGCCAACAAGACAAGGGGGAGCGGAAGAAGTATGGTACTTTCATGGCCGCACCAAAGTACTGTTCGGTAGAGGGGACGACACAATTGTTCCTTGTGACTATTGTGAAACTTTGGGGTTTTCCCCAAGTTATTATTTGTGACCAAGATTTAATGTTCACTGACAACTTCTTAACAGAGTTTTTCAGGATATTCAGGTCACACCTTGACATCTCTTCGAGTTATCATCGACAGACAGACGAACAGATGAAGAGATTCAGAGAGCTACTAGATGAGTACTTGCGCCATTGTGTCAATGACAACCGGAAGAATGGCGTGCAACTACTTGATGTGGCTCCATTCTGTGGCAACGCCCAAAGGCGCTCAACAACCAAAAAGAGCCCTTTTGAGCTTGTTATAGACCAGCTGCCGCTGTTACCTCACACAGTGGGCGAGCCGTACAGACGAAAGAGTCCTAAGGCATACATCTTCACCAGTGAAGGGAGACAGAATGCAGACTTTGCCCAAGCCTATCTGGATAAAGCTTCTAAGCAGATGAAGAAGTGGGCAGATCAGCAGAGAAAACCGCAATTTCATGTCAATTGCCTCAAGCCATTCAATGCCAACACCAACGACCTGAGCAGAAGTCAGTCAAACAGCGTAGAGTTGAAGACAGTGCAACCTGACAGACATGATGTTGAAGAGATCCTTGCAGGCAGAAAGTTCATATCCTCAAGGAAGAAGCGGCAGAAGTTCCTAGTGAAGTGGAAGCGCCTTGATGACAAAGAAATCAGCTGGATTTCTACGGAAGATTTGAAGCCATTCGTGGACAAAGTTGAAGTGTACCTATCGCCAAAAGTCTACGAGGCCGTCGACCGCATAAGTGGGGGAGAATGTCACGGGCTAAGCTTGTTCAGGGCATTATGCTTGCCTATGACCGCTTATCTCGTGTGTTTGGGATGGGTTTCCATCATGTAAATACTAGTGTAGGGTTATTTTCTAGTATTTCTTTCATTGTAAGCCAAATAAGGCAGTATGACTCCTCGGTCACTTTGATGTTTCCTAGTGCTAGAGTGAGAATGGCCTAGAAAGCTCTTTAGGGGAGGGTGAGTGTTCATCAATCATTGTAAAACTCACTAGCAATTGTCAACGTGCTTAGCCTACTTGCCTCCCTCGCTAAGTACAACATGTCAACGGAGGATTTATTAATGAATTACGTTTGCTTCAATATTTACTGCTTGGTTGCCACGGCTTTCATGAATTGATTATTATTTCCGCTGCTATCTGATTGAATGTTAATGAAAGTGTTCCGTGGATGAATGTTGGTAAACAAAAGGCTGGCTAGTTAAGCAAGAGTGCTTTAGCTAGCGCCGCACGGCCCTTCACAACGGTGTGAAAAAGGCGGACCGTGACACCTATGGATGGTGAGAATTTACTTTGTGAGCCAACAAAGACCATGGATGGTGAGAGTGAGACCTAAGGGGAGAACATTGATCCGTAGGTTTGGTACCATACCAGAAGGTCCGAAGGGTTGGTTAGTGGTTGGTTCAGGTGCTAGTGAGGGCTGCGGGAGTGCCTTTCACGAGGTCAAGTGTTTAAACCCTCTCGGGTTCGTTTCCGCTCCTGGACTCCTAAATTTACCCTCCCTTTGGAGTTGTGGGATCAACTTAAAAGGGTGCAAGATTAGTCACGTGGACCGTAAAACGGACACGTGAATATCCGATGCGTAATCCAAAAAAAAAAAAAGTATTGAGTAAAATTTAATAAATACATTCCTCTTTTTATGTCTTACCAAACTAAAATTATAATAAGTGATTAGTGGAAATAAATGTTTTATTCCACTTTTAAATCTTAAAATGTGATATTTTATTTATTTATAATAATTTTTACTTCAAAATTATTAAAATTAGAGTTTAGAAATTAAAATCTATATATATATATATATATATATATATATAAATTCACTGTATACGCATATATTACAGGAGATATAGGTGCGAGGTGCAAAATGATGCCTTGTGAGGAAGATGAATTCTAATAAAATGAAGGTTAATTATTACCCTCGTAAAGGTGCAACAACCCCGATTTTCATAAAAACAATTTATTAGTCACGACGAGTTATGAACAAAAGCTAAATTTCAGAAATCCCAATTAATGAATTAATACATATGTCATATAAGAATGAAAGGCGGGAAAACAAATTAAGTAGCACACTTTAAGATCTAAACTTTAGGTCATTTATGTGCCTCTTGAATTCTAAATTTAATTAATTTATAATTAATACTTAACATTTTAAGTTATTTTTTAAAATAATCAAAATTAAAAAAATAATTATTATTTATCTAAATATTAGTTAATAAAACACACAAAGGCGTACATTCTGTGTGTACAAGCTCTTCCAAATGGAGTAATGGACGGTAGGGCTTTGGAGGGTGGACGAAGGGGGTCAACAGTCAACTCAATTTAAGCAATGTGGACAAAGGCTAGATTGCCACGTGCCCCATTCCGAAGCGTACATTGTTAATTAATTGATTATGATAATTAACATATATTAATTTGGACGTCAATCATGCTATGTCCTACTTTAGTCGGTTTGATTTTTAGTTTTTCCTTTTTTTTTTTTTTTGTTCAAAAAGAGAAAAAAGAAATTAACTTTTCAAATTTTTAGGTATTTTAAATATTAAAGTGCTTCCTTTTAAAAGTTAAAAAAAAAATTAAAGGAGATTTATTTTACTTAAACTTTCTACTTTCATTGTCTATCTTTTAAATAAATTATTAAAAAGTATTTTTAAAAAATATCATATAAAAGTGATGGAACAAAATTCTTTTTTGATTCTAATAGATACTTAAAAATTTGTCTTAGTTGTTAATTAACTTGACAATGAGTTGACTTATTACAATATGCTAATTTACAATTTCTTGAAAGATTATAGATAATTTTTAAGATTTTATATATAATATGTGATACCCCGTGAAAGAAAGATTTAAAAGGATTAGATGTTACTACCTATATCAATAAGGTGCACATTTCTTTTCGAAACTCTTCCCATAAGAATTTCATGATTAAGCGTGCTTAACTTGAACACGTGTTGGTCTATGGGGTCAATCATTAGTTTGATAAGACCCGCTGTAGTAACTCGAAAAAAATAAAATAAAAAATTAATAAATAAATATAATAATAAATATCTTGGAGGAGATATTTTAAACTATATATATATATATATATATATATATATATATATATCTTGGAGGAAATTTTTTTAGATATTTATATATAAATATCTTGGAAGAGATATTTTAAGTTACTTAAGAGTTAAGTTACTTAAGGGTTAAGTTATATTTTTATTATATAACTCTCATTTCCTCTCTCTTTCTCTCACGTCTCACTCTCTCTCTAATTCCCCCGGATCACTCACAAGTGCTCCTCGATTCTCTTTCTCTCCTCCTAGCTCGTGGGATCTCCTTTTCAGGTCCCGCTCCAAAAGTTAGGGTTTTATTTTTCGAGAGTTTTGGGTCTTTTTTTGGGAATCAAGTAAGGATGTAGTGACTCGAAAAATAATGATATTTAAATAATAAAGAGTAAGGAAAATGGAAACAGTAACAGAAGGAGGCAGTCGACTTCGTTGACGAACGCGACATTGCATTTTGGAAGTGAAAATTTCCAAGAAATTTCCCAGACCTCGTCAATGAACACAAGGGTTTTGTCGACGAGAGTTTTTTAGGATCTCGTCAACGAGAAGATACCGAGAGAGGATTTTTAGGAAGTCTGAAATTCGTCGACGAGAATGTAGGTTCGTCGACGAACTTTCTACAGGACTCGTCGACGAGGTGACATGGCTCATCGACGAATTCTGCAGTATAAATAGTGTTTAAACTCAGTTTTTACGCAGAATTTCAACGCAGACACTCTCTCTTCTCTCTTCTACGGCCTCTCCCTCTTCTCTCTTCGATTCCAGCCTCGTCATTCGCCAGATTGACGATCTGAGGCCACCACGACGCTCCTGGGGAAGTTCTCTCCAAGTCTGCTAAAACGGATCGTCGGTGGGACGAAGTTGGATTTCATCCCAAATTCAGGGTAAAATCTTTTAAGTAAATTTTGGATGTTTAGTAGTTGTAAGAAATGTAGTACACGTAGAAAAAATGATGTTTTGTCCCGGGATATATGATTTTCAGGGTGTTGAGTGGAGAACCTTGTGAGTGTAGGACCCACTACAATAAGGGGATTTTAGCAGAAATCGGGTAAGAGAAATATGCTATGCTAGGTAGTTCTAAAATGATTTCCAGTATGAAATGTATATTTTTACCAGGTTATTTTTCACAACAGGACTTTATACAGTTTATTAATTATGAATATTATGTATTAAATTACTATGTGGCTTGAGAATATAAATATAGTATAGGAGCATGTTTTACAATATTTTCAGAGTATGTTTTATAGAATATACAGTCAGTGGATATGTTTTATAGTAATTACATAATACCATGATTATACAGTTTTCAGTACCATGATTATATAGTTTTCAGTACCATGACTTACAGATTATAGTTCAGTTCAGAAATACAATTGACACAGTTACAATTTATTTCAGTGTTATGGTTAATACAGTTATTATGGAATCATGGTAAAACAGTTAGTTGTATATAGAGATGTATTATATAGTATCAGACCCTGTTAGACCATTACAGTTTACAAAACACGGTACTGTAGCTACAGATATTCAGTTCAAAGTGCAACCACCTATTCAGATAATACGTGGTAGTAGGTCGATCGAGCCCAGATGTGGACAAGCTCCCCATCAGATATGGGTTGAGGAGTGGCCGATCTGACTGAGCGAGTATAGTGATTCCTGGTCGGCCAGTCAGGGTAGATCTCGCCTATGGGCCGCACAAGCCTGTTATGAGGGGTTAAATCATGACACACAATTATTCACAGGGAAGTTTTCAGTTATTATTATGTATATACAGACTTATAGAGACAGGAAATATACTTATATCTATTAGAAGTATTTCGAGTAGAAACTTAAAGTATAGATATGTTAAGCAACAGAGAAAAGGTGATGGTTTATATTACTGGTATTATATTTTACAGATTTAGTGATACATGATTATATAGTAATATATTTTCACAGTATTGTAACTCATTTTCCACATACTAGCAATAACATATTTCGTCTTACTGAGCGTTGGCTCATCCCATTACTTTAACATTTTTCAGGTGATCTAGGTAGGCAGGCAGACCAAGCTCACAGAGAGAGGGGCCTTAGTATTGTCCTGACAGTAAAGTGAGTATTTTGGGAGTATTTTTGTATAGCCCTAGCCAATTGAGGGTATTTTGGGGAAACAGTCATATATGTAATATTTGTGAAATATTTAGACACTCTGGTATTGTATACTTTCTAGATTGTGTTATATGGATCCCATTTCCCGCTGTCTAGGTTAATGGTTTGGTTTAGTTTAGTAGGTATCAGAGCATTATGAATTTTATAGTACGTATATATAAAAAAAACTAGTAGCAGGTCGTTACAAAGGAGATTATATTATGTCAGTTACTTTTGCAAGTTTTAACCGAAAGAAATACTTGGTATGTTTATATATATAGTTATGATTTTTCCTAAGTTTTCAAGCCTAGGGTTTGGTTAAAAGACTTTATTTTCGAAACCAACCGATTAAATTCGAATATGATATTTTTGGATTAAAGTACTGGACTTTCTGAACGTTTTCACCGATTGAAAATTTGGGGTTTCAAACCGTAGGCGTGTTTTTAAACAAACCAAAGATGGTAGGGTTGATTATCTCTGTTTTTATTATACTTAATTACGTATTTATATTTTAATAAAATAACAACTTAGAGATACTCATACCCCTATTTTCAGCACAGTGTCTATTTTCTCAAGCAGTTATTTTATTTATGATTTACCAGGTGAAAATTTGTATGACATAAGTACAGTTTTAGTTAGCATGAATGATAGGTTTTGTGTAATACTCAATTGTAACGGCTATGATCCGAGATTAGATATGATGCCCAGGGGCCGAGTTATGATTGATGGCTGGGGGGGCGATGTTAGTAAATAGTATATGGCAGATATTCCACAAAATTACAAACAATTTATGTTTTATACAGTTTTATGAAAATAAATTATGATTTCAATTTTATGATGTAAATTGCCACATATGATTTTAGAGCCCTATGAATATGATGTTATGTCATGAGCATTGTAATGCCCTAGCCCGTTATACGGCCCCAGAGTCCTACTATACCTGTATAATACACATGTCTCTAATAAACATACATATACAACCCGCCCTGAATAGGGACATACGGGTATTTCATATTGATCTGTAATCTCATGAACAACGGAAAACATAAACATCCATATGGAAATCTAAAAGACATACCAGAGTTTCTAATTGTATCCTCACATACATACGATCATACTTAAAAAATAACTTGTTCTTACAATCCTCAAAAAGCTATTCTGAACTAAGTCTAGTACATATACAAAATACTTACGTAAGGTAAAAACAGCACTAAGCTTCTACACCCATCTAAAAGCCTAGGATTGGTTTTTTGAAGGACCTGAAACAAAGGTTGTAAGTTGGGGTGAGACACTTCTCAGTAAAGTGGAAGATATTACATCAATGTGTGACAACATGTGTTTATTTCAGTTGAAAGCAGTTACATATAAAGCATATTCTCAACACTGTAATATAGGATATATATATATATAGACATAATTCCTGCAATAGATGGTTTAACATTATAACAAGCGAGAGTTCCCGAGGTTAGGGTAGGGTACAGGCTCATACACTGTACAATCCCTCTGCTCAGTAGTCAGACTTGTGACTTTGCCCATTTTTGTTTTTAAATCATTTATATGCATATTTAGGACACCGTCCGACTTAGAAACTTCATAACAAATGCCAACACTACCCCTTGGCGCGGGTTGTGTGATTTACTATAGTCCGACTAAATCCACCTGGTCCATTAGTCCACCAGTGGCACACACCTACCCAGTTGACTATCTCGATACCCACACTAAAAATCAGTCGTGTGGTTGCACTGTATCCAGAGTATAGCAACAGAACCACTCTTAAGCTTTTTAAGGCTTCATATAACGTTGAGTTTTCTAAGACTCTCATATCACATTAAGCTTTTTAAGGCTTTCATAGTAACAAGCTGGGGTCCCAATATCATACATACAATTTATAATAAAATGAATTAACTTATTTTAAATTCACAAATCACTTATATAGTTCTAGTATTTTCACAAACTCATTCATTCATACAGTGGTATAAACCGGTACATACACTCTCAGTTTAACCCTTTTCATATATAAAGCTTGATATATAATTGACACATGTTTTCCACATTTTCAAACAGTAAAATGGAACTTCAATTCCTATAGTTCATAAAAGTACTTAAACAGATTCACATATTCCATTTCATATCACATGCCACACTCGTTTGGTCAAAATCCGCTATATAGTATATAACTCGAGAAATAACATTTAAATGAAAAAAAAAAGGGTCCAAGCATCTCCTACATAAGTTTAATTCAAATTAAGAAGTTTTGAAAAGTTTGGAGACCATACGCCAAAACTCTCATTTTTACTAAAACCGTAAATCGTAAAACCGACATTTTTACCCGGTGAAACCTTGCATATAAGTAGTCAATATGTGTATATAAATATAAGCTAACTTTCTAGGGATTTAATTTTCTAAAAATACTGATGTAAACAAATCCCCTTACCTATTTCCTTCGACCTGAAACATGAACTATACAACTCCAAAACAGCGAACCGAGATCTCAGAACCTATAGACCACAGAACAGTACTTCAACACAATCCTATTTACTACAGATCTACCGAACCAAAAACAAACTTAGACCCTTACCTCGATTTCAGGATGAAACCTGGAAATCCTCAAAACGAAGATCTGATCCGCTATTATCGTAAAGGTTTTCCCTCTGATCCACATAGCAACGTCGGATTGTGGATTCGGTTGATGAATAGCGAAGGATCAAAAAGAGAGAGAGAGAGAGAGAGAGAGAGAGAGAGAGAGAGAGAGAGAGAGAGAGAGAGAGAGAGAGAGAGAGAGAGTGTGTGTGTGTGTGTGTGTGTTTTGAGTTTCTTAACCATGAAGCAATGAAATAGATATTTATAATTTAGTTGACCCGGCCAAACTCGTCAACGAAGTGGAGAGGGTGTTCATCGATGACGGAGTTGGCCTCGTCAACGAGCCTGAGATTTCAAAATTCTCAAAATCTCTCGGTATACTCTCGTCAATGATCCAACTGATTTAAATTCGAATATGATATTTTCAAAACCAACCAATTAAATTTGAATATGATGTTTTTGGATTAAAGTACTGGACTTTCTGAACGATTTCACCGATTGAAAATTTGAGGTTTCAAACCGTAGGCGTATTTTAATACAAACCAAAGGCGGTAGGGTTGATTATCTCCATTTTTCCCGTACTTAAATACGTATCTATATTTTAGTAAAATAACAACTTGGAGATACTCATACTCCTATTTTTCAGCATAGTGTCTATTTTCTTAAGCAGTTATTTTATTTATGATTTACCAAGTGAAAAATTGTGTGGCATGAGTACAGTTTTAGTTGTCATGAATGAACATGTTTTGTGTAATACTGAATTGTAACAGCTATGAGCTGAGATTAGATATGACGGTCAGGGGCCGGGTTATGATTGACAATCGGGGGCCAATCTTAGTAAACAATATATGACGAATATTCTACAAAATTACGAATAGTTTATGTTTTATACAGTTTTATGAAAATGAATTATGATTTCAGTTTTAGGATGTAAATTGCCATATATGATTTTAGAGCTCTATGAATAAGATGTTATGTTATGAGCACGGTACCGTAGCTATATGTTGGGAGATAGTGCAACCACGCTTCTTAGATAGAGTGTGGGTACTTGATAGTCGATTAGTGACCTAGGTATAGTACTCTCTGATGCAGAACTCTAAGGCCCCATTCGATGCAAAATTTCAGGTGACCCTCTCGATGTAGAATTCAGGGTATAGGGTAGGCACAATCGTACTTACTACTTAATTTGACTTAGCTATAGTCGGTCGACTATATGCTAGGTCCAACCTACAGGCCGCACAACCCGTCTTGGAGGGAAGCATGTCGTAGTAGTATGTGACAGCATGACAACGCTGATGCAGCAGTCTAAGTTGTATCTTCTAGGAATGAATGGGCATATTTACTATAGAATGGGCTATATTAAGCCAGCAGTATATTACTCAGAAATTATGTATTTTCAGATATATAGTTGAGTACAGTTTTAAAATTCTAGTTAAATGTATTTAAATGATATCAGTAATATGTTTACACGAAATCTCATGCTAGCCACACACTGATAATAATATGATCTTTCTTACTGAGAGGTGTCTCACCCTATCATACAAATCCTATTTTCAGGTCCTTTGAGGGATTGAGTCTAACGTACCATCAAGCTGGTCTTAGACAGTTGTTAGATATTGTCAAAGCTGGTGAGACATAGATAATAGTTTTTATGCTTTTGGGGTTTGTAATATTATAATATAGATTTGGTATGTAGTTGGGAACAATTAGAAACTCTGGTAAGTGTTTGATGTATTAGAAATTTTTCTGTTGTGTATGTATATGATGATTAGGATGGAACACCCGTTTTCCCTTGTTATGGCGGGTTATTTATATTTATGGTATCAGAGAAATGTGTATATTATGTTTTAGTAGCACTTCGAGCCCGAGTAGAGGGTCGAGGCATTACACTCGCCCCCTTGTTGTCTGATCCAGGTAGAGGAGGAGAGACGCAGTACTCCCTGGCAGACCCAGATTGGGGCGTTACAAAATGATATTCAAGCAATTACTTAGTCAGAAGTGAGATGAGATTCACATCACATGAGTTTGGAAATATGGGTTTGCAACGAGGACATTGCGTTTTGTAAGTGGGGGAGAATGTGATACCCCGTGGAAGAAAGGTTTAAAAGGATTAGATGTTACTACCCATATCAACAAGGTGCACCTTTCTTTTTAGGAGTCTTCCCATAAGAACTCCACGGTTAAGCGTGCTTGGCTTGGAGTAATCTTGGGATAGATGACTTTCTGGGGAGTTTTCTCAGGAAGTGTGTGAGTGAAAACAAAACACATTGAAAATGACACGTGTTGGTCTGTGGGGCTAATCATTAGTCCGATAAGTCCCGCCCCCTTGTTGTTTGGTTCAGGTGAAGGAAGAGAGACGTAGTGCTCCTTAACAGACTCAAGTTGGGGCGTTACAAAATAAATACTTAAGACAAAAAAAATATTTAAGAAAAAAGATTACAAATCACTGTAAATTATTGAAAATTTGGTATGCCTTGCTCCAAATATGCAAAATGAAAAAAAAAAAAAATACATTTTTAATAATTTTAAGATGCTTGAAATTGAAACAAAATACCCAAAAGTTTAGATTTACTATTATTGAGTTATGACTTATGTTGAGAAGGGTTACTTACTTGAAGTCTATTACAAGTAAGAAGCCACATCATGGTATAGTAGATTTAATTATATTGTCATATTAAGGTAATATGAAATTTTCATATTGAGTTATATATACATATTGTAACCAAAGGTTGAAATTTTAAGACAATTTTTGTTTGATGATAGTAAAAATTGTGAGGGAGATTTCGTGAATGTAGTCACATTGCTAAACCACATAAATTCGTTATTATTTTCTCTTTTGATTTTCTCTATTTTTTTTTTCATATTTATTAGACTACCACTTTACCATGTGCAACTCAACATCACATGGAGAGATAAACACACGATAAATATCACCAATAAACACGGACAACAAGATTAGAACGCAGGACCTCTTGATAATTAACCAGTTGTGGTATCATGTTAGATTACCATTTTATCTAAAAGTTTAAACTGTTAGGTTGTGGGCCAAAAATGTGTATCAAGCTTTAATAGTATGTTCATTGTGTGTATGTGCGCATGCAAAACCTTAGGACATGATTTCATAACAAAACGTGCTCGAAATTAGTTATCGGTAAATATATCTAAAGTATCACATAAACTCAAGTACAACTTTTTTAAAAGAAAAATAAATTATTTTTAAAATTTTTTAAAGACAAATGAAAATTCAAATTAAATAGACATATTTTTTGTAAAAAAAAATAAAAAGGAATAGTATGAGTTTCAAAAGAAAATATTAAATACACCAGACATATAGATCAAATCTAACATGAATTTGCCATGCACAAAAAAATTACCTAATTTATTTAAATATATACATATGCCAAAATCATATTAGACACGATTTATACAATTGTTTATCTAATAATTTCTTGAGTTTCAAACCCTTCTAACAAGTTTACCCTACCAAAAAAAAAAAAACACTTTTGGAAGCATGATTATGAGCTAGCATAATGGGTCTATGTAAATTAATAAAGGGGTTGACCTCAATTAAATAAATAATTAGAAGGTGATAATTTAATGCGTGATGTGGAGCATAGCTAGCCACCATGGAAGGCACATGGTGACATGATTATAATTAAGTACATGGGCATTGAGCCACACTGTTGGCTGATGCCTCCCCTAATAATTGACAAGCGACCACTTACCTACCTAATGTAATATTAATTAATTAAGATACGTACATACATACATACATATACTTAATTAGTTTAATCCGCCAATAAGCCAAATTAAAGAGAGCCACAAGGACCAGCAAGTGGTTGATGGGCATCCTGTGATGATGATTGACACTTGCCACACATTATTCTCATGTCTTTAATTATGACTTTATGATATTTATATAATTTATGATGAAAGAGAGAAAGTTGCAAAAGAAAAGTTGCAAAGCTTTAACATAGACCAAACATATAAACTAGTGAAACCAATTAGTTAATTTAGGTTAAAAGACATTCATTCTCCTAAATTTTGATATAAAAAAAATAGGAATCTTTTCTGAAATTTTATAAATTTATTATTTTTTTTAGATTTTAAAAATATTATAGGCCTTTCTTGAAGTTTGCGACATAAATCTTTCTTTAAAAAAATTATTTTTTAGTAAAATACGTAAAGAAAGATTTATATTTTTATGACAAATTTCAGGACGGTTCTCTCTAATTCTTGAAACCTTTGAAAAAGTTTTTTAAAATTTGTGAACCCTAAAAGCCAGCTTCTTTATGTGAACCTGAGGAAATGTTAGTTTTTTTTTTTTTATCCTAATTTTATAAATGTCATTATTACTTGAAAAATTATTGTTTATATTGACTCTCGATTTTGATGTAAAATAATATTACAAGTCTTGTTTTTAAAATAAGTTTTAATTTAAGAAATCAATAGAACATATCCTTTCAAAAAAAAAAAGAAAAAGAAATTGATAGTACATAGTGGAATGAGGTATTAAAAATTGAAGAAGTGTGAAAAAGAGTTTGCATAGCATCATTCATTATATGTATATTGGCATCACTAAAAGTAAGACGGGGCTTAAAGTAATAAAACATCGAATATGTAACATATATAAGTAGTATTGTACGGGAAGAGCACACATTGATAGATTAAAAAAATGTTTTAATACGAAAAACTAAAGCCACAATATATCTTAAAAAATTAGGTACGATATGGCAGAATGCTCTACTAAAGTTTGCACAAATATTAAATTGATATGTATACTTTTTTTCATTTTTTTTATATTTTTGTGAAAAAATCTTAATAAATATATAACGTCTCGACCCATCACGTGGGGTCCGAAATGCTACTTTAGCTATATCTGCGTTCTCTGATACCATATTTATCATATAAAAGTAGCGAAAATAATTTAAACATTCTCAAATACATTACTAGAGTTCTAAACTAGCATCATTCATAGAAGTCTCCAAATACCCATATTACAAACTAGAAAATAAAAAAAAAAAACTTAGTTCATACAAACCATTTACTTCTACTAGATAATCTAAATTTAGCCATCTTAGCCTGTTAAAAGCACGATCCCTGGCACCTCCTGAAAAGTCAAATGATCACTGGGTTGAGATACCTCTCAGTAAGACGGAATAAGTTAATATCAGGGTGTGGCCGACATGAGATTTAGTATAACCAGAAAATATTCATTTATTCCTTTATTCAAATATAGCATTTATAAAATATACTCACACCTATACAGTTGAAAATTCCCGTTTATTCCCACAGTATAAACCAGTCCAATGAATAAATAATGCCATTTACATAAATTCACATATATGCATAGAAGACACCCCCTGGGATAAATGACATGATTAACCTCCATGACGGGTTGTGCGGCCCAAAGGTTGGACTTAGCCTCAATGATCAACCCAAACAAAGTCAAAGTAACCATCTGCAAGTACGTCTGCAGGCATTTGCAAACTCAGCTGCAGATCTGATTGCCTTATCACTTCCTTGTCCGGATCCTAAGGAAGGTACAACAACACTTCACAAGCCAACCAACTGAGACCATCTACACTTCCACTATAGTGTAGTTGCACCTGGCCAAACAACTCACTAGCAACGGTAACGTGCTCTCAATACAACCGGTCCTCAGGGTTTTTCAACCATATCATGCAATAATAAAAATTGTAATATGTCCTCACTATTGTCATTTCATATAAAACTCAGCATACAACCGTCATATAAAACTTAGCTCTCAGCCGTCATATCAACACCCCAGCATACAGTCATCATATCAAAATTCCATATTTTCCATAAACCAGTATAGATCTCAATTTCACGATATATTCTCACCACTATACTCAAGTTCAGTTATGAAATAAACCACACAGATTATTCTCATAGCACGCCATTTTAGTATTAAAACATAATCAAATAAACAACCAAGAAAAATACCTCATAGTATATTTAGTTCGTATGATGAAAATCAGGGCCTGATAATCTCCATGGTTCAAATTACTTAACATATATATATATATTATAAAAATGCAGATGATCACCCCTCGCCCATTTTTTTTTCCCAATTTACATGTATGACAACAAAACCCCCAAATTCAACCGTTCCAAATCCTTCACAAATTACCATATGAAATCCCTTATTTACAACCTCAGTTTTATACGGTTGGATTTCGAAACACCAACTAAAATAATGAATATACATACATATAACATAGTTTAATCGATTCAATTTCAATAAAAATGTGACATAACTTAATCCCCTTACCTGTTTATGAAAAAAAGCCGATTATGTTCGGAAGATGGAAAACCCTAACTTTCGAACCCGCCGCCGAAAGTGAGCTAGCAAGCCGAGAGAGAAGAGGGAGAAATGATCGGGGACCGATGACGGACTCCGAGTGATCTTAGAGAGAAAGAGAGCCACGTGAAAGAGTGAGAGAAGAGAGAGAGAGTCTCAAAAACCTAATTTAGAGAGAGAGGGAGATGTTTAGTTATGAAATAAAATACATTGCTTACTACTTAAGTAAGCTTGCCAAGAGGAAAACCATCAACGGTTTGGCAGTTCAATGCTCTCAGTTGTTTATAGTCGTCGACGATTTTTCCCGAGCTTAGTGAAACTGTCGACGGTTTAGGGTCCTGCCAAACCGATTTCCTTTTTTTCTTTTTCTTTTCTTATTTCTCCTTTATTTTATTTATTTTATTTTCTTTTCCAGGCTTGGGTCCCTAAAATCTCTCCCCTTATAAAAAATTCATTCTCGAAATTTGCTAACTACAGTCACACCCTCTGGAGTTTTCCTTAAATAACGATCTAACTCTACTGAAGAGTCGGTAGCCACCCACATAGTGGCCCCATCCCAAGTTTATTAAATACCATCAATTATGGCGGAGGAATACCATGGTTACACACAATGTCTCGTGAGATTTCAATACTCATACAAAACTCTCCCAAAGACCATCCATATACTAAAACCGTAAACAAACTGATAAAACTAAACAAACCTACTTTACAAAATCTGTATACAAAACCAAATATTTACCTATGCTGTCGTACTGACCTGTCTAGCACTAAGCCTCTCTGAAAAGTTGTGGGTACTTTCGATGTATTTATGTCTCTAATTCCATAAAACTTCCTCCACTGCATGATTACACCAAATTACCTTCACTAATAATATGTGGTTGTACTTTTATTATTTTGTACTTTTATAGATTTTTAAAAATAAAATTTTATTCAATTTGGTTGAATTTACTTTCTTTTAAAAATAATTTGCCTTATTTTTTAAAATATAAATGATCTACATTGGTTGTACTTTTATGCATATAAAAGTATCGACAACTAATTATACAAGAACTTCAATATTGAATCCTTGAATTTTTTTATATATTTTTTTAAAAAATGTAAGCTAAATTTTTATTGGTTATAATTTTTTTCTTTAATCTTATTGGCTACAATATTCGTTTGTTTTTAATGAGCCTTTATTTTTTTCCATTATCACATATTAACCTCCTCATGAAAAGTATCGACCCCTTTATGAAGAGTAGAACTACAATAGGGTTGTAATGGATTAAGTTGAGCTCAATCTCAACTAGGTTGGTTTAAAAAAAAAAATTCAAACTGAAGTCAAAATGTGTTGGATGCAATTTAGATTGAACTTAATTGATTCAATGTTATAATCAATTGGGTTTGTTTGATAGTTTTGTTTTTTTTTTTTTTTTTTAAGACGTTGGGGTTATCTCACATCGGTTGTGGAAGGGGTTGGTTGGTCAGTTATTAAGTGTGAGGGAAAGTCTCACCCCATGAGTTAGTTTTTGGGGTTGAAAATACCCAAGACCACCCAACACTGATATCAAAATCATAGTTCAACGTTCTCCCCAAACATGTGGTGCCATAGATTTGGAGTCCGATGTGTGAGGGGGAGATTGTTGGGGTTGTCCCACATCGGTTGTGGAAGGGGTTTGGTGGTCAGTTTTTAAGTGTGAGGGAAAACTTTACCCCATGAGCTAACTTTTGGGTTTGAGAAGACTCAAGACCACCCAACACTGGTATCAGAGACATGGTTCAACATTCTCCCCGGGATGCTGGGTACGTGGGGCCGCCGATTTGGAACCCGGTGTGTGAGGGGGAGTTTTGAGGATGAATTCTCTAACTTGGTATCTGAGCTGGGCCTTGGGCTACTTTGATCCTCTGTGGGTTGGGCTTCTCCTCGCCTCATTTCCCCTCATGGGCTTGAGGGGGAGTATTAGTGTGCGTCTAATCCTACATCGTCTTTGTGAGCAGTTCTAAAACCAATATACGATCCTCTTAGCTATCTCTCCTTAACTTAGGTTTTGAAGATGAGTTCTCTAACATAAGAAGTAAGACTCTCCTAGTTAAATTATTAGCTTTCGAGTCTTAAGAACTATGACTTTCCATTTGATTTGGAAGGAACTTCTCTAAGGAACCTTAGCCTTAGAACAATAGCCACGATATGCATGATTCAACATTCTTTTCCTCTATTTTTATTGTTTGTTTTATTTTTAATTTATGCCATTGTAATTGAGTTGAGCGGTTTGCGCCTTCAACGATCATTCGATCCTCGAAGTTGGTTAGTTACCGCTCATTTTGTTTTAGAATTCTTTCTATCTATAGGTCATTTGTGGCAAGCAAGAAGGGCTCATGCAGTTGCAGCAGGATTTGAAAAAGGAATCGATTGTGATTTGGAACCTATTCTGCATATTCTATTTGCATAAATTACAATTCATAACCCATTTCAAAACTATTCTTTATAAGTAATTTGAATTAGGTTGGGTCAAGTTGGGCAATTCTATGAATGCCATAATGAAGAGCTTTTGTATTAAATTACATTTTTTTATCTTTCCATTATTACATAATAATTACTATAATTTATTGACTGACTATATCATTTTTAAATTATAAACAAACTTGCCTACTTTAAGAATGAGTGAAATAATAAATTAATCATTCTTTACTATTAATTGAAAATTTATTTTAATCCTTATACTTCAATGGTAGAAATTAAGTGGAAGTCTCTCCACTATATGGATTAGCTAGTGCATTTGAGACTAGGGTATTATTTATCACGAAAAAATATATATATTATTTTCTAACTGTTTTATGCTAGCTATGCATTTGATGCCCTAATGAAAAGTCATAATCACTTTACAAGTAAAACTTCAAGAGATTTGTTTTTTTTTTATATTATGCTCCTAACAAATAATCGTGATATAATATATAATTTTTTATTCATGTAAGGGAGATTCATTAACAATTTTATTTGTAAAAAGATATGTATTTTTTAAAATTTCTAATATATTTTTGAAAAAAAAAAATGTCATACCCAGTGCACAAGGCTCCCACTTTAAGTGGGGCTTGGAAGAGGTGGATGTTAGCAAGCCTATTGGAATTGGTGTATTCCCAAGAGGGGGGTGAATTGGGTATAAAAAACTTTTTGACTGATTTAAAATATTTACGCCTATTCACCACAGTTCATATCACATTTAATATAATAACGTGTATGAAAAATGATGAAATTATAAGTGCAAACATACACGTGCGACATATCTCATTTAAAATAAATGTGTGCATGCAAATAATTATAACAGTAAGTAAGCCGGGATACACTTATGGAAATTTAAGTACATAAAGTAAATAAGATAAGGAGAGAGAGACACAATATTTGTTATTGAGGTTCGGCCAAACCAGCCTATGTCCCCACCTTAGGCATACCTCCCAAGGATTATACTATCCCTACTCACTTAAACTAACGGAACAAAAGTCGTTTACATCTTCTCCTTATGGGATGAGGAAAACCCCATCTCAATTACCAGGTTGAGCCCAATTAGTCTCCCTTACGGGGCGGAGACTCCCCAGTTCAATTTTCGGGCTAAATCGAATCGATCTCCCTTATAGGACGGAAAGTCCCCAATTTAATTCCGGGCTGAACCCAACCTGTACATTAAAAATATTTTTGTACAAAATAATGCTTTTACAAATAAACAAGGATGTACAACAATGAAGATCTAAAACATGTACTCTAATATGATATGAAATCATGCCCAGAGAGTAAGGGTAATTATCAAAATAATATTTGTACAAATAAAATATTTATGAGTATATAAAAATATGCTCTTCAACAAAGATTTTTGCGAATAAAAATAGTTGAAGAATCTGGAAATGTAGCTCAAAAATGTTTGTGCAATGAATAATTTCTCCGAAAAATATTTATCAAAAGAATTATCCCGGAGAAACCAAAGTCATACTCTCAAAAATGATTTTTATAATTAAATAATAAGTGAGAGTATATGCATGTGAATACAAAAATAAATGCCCAAAATAAATATACCCTCTTTCAAAATGATTTTGAAATAAATGAATGGAAAGAGAGATGGAGAGTTTTGTATTAAAAATTTGCCTCAAAGAAGAGATTTTTGTAATAAAAATAATTTGGGGGAACTTTCATTAACAAAAGACTTGAGAGAAAATTATAGTTAATCAAAGTTACTAATCTAAGCTTATAAAGGGGTATATATAGAGTTTGGGAAAATTATAACCGTTAGGGACACAGTTGGTATTTTTAGATTTGTTTAATTAAAAAATTAAACTTGTTTAGCGCTTGAAATTACCACAACTCGAGAGGTTCGGTTAACCTAGGCACGGGTCGGTTGACTGAACGAAAGGTGACACGAAACCCTTTGTAGGTTCGGTTGACTAAGGCAAAAGGCGCCCGGTTGGCTACATTATGTAGGTCAGTCGACCAAGGGCATTTTGAGCTAGGAGGCTGATCGACCGAGGTAGGTGAAAAAGTCAATTTCGGAGTTTGGTCAACCATGATAGCTTAGTTCAAATTCAGTCGATCGACCGAGCCATGCTAAAGGTGGGCTTTTGACCTTGTTTGGTTGGTTGAACTCTTTAAGTAGTAAATGGTTCGGTTGACTAAGGTTTCACGACATATGCCTCACATGGTAGGTTCGGTCGATCGAGTCATTTAGCACATAAGGGGTCGGTCGACCGAGACTCTTTAACTAAGCCAAAAATCCAACGTCGGTCGAAAGAATTATTTTTGCCTCGATTTTGACCCTATAGTTATTTCAAAAATCTTGTTCGATTTTAACTTTTTTGAAAAGAATTTTTTATTAAACTTTAGATGCCCTAAGGTCATTTGGTTCCCAACGGTCAATCTATGGTCCTATCTGAGCATATAACCATATCATTCAGATGCATGCATTATTACAAACCAAATGATAAAAATAAATGCATATACAATTAAAAAAAATGTCTTCATCTTCCTTTTGCTCTTCAAGACTCCATGGAAAGTGCCCAAGTGCATAGTCTTCTCGTCCCTTCTGGCTTCCATTTCGAGTCCACTTATGTGTGTGTTGAATCATAACCTATTCAATCACTAAATACACACATAAGTGACTCGTGCTTTGTCAGTATCAAAATAGGGATCAGACTCAAAAAGTCAACAATCTTACCATCATTTTTCGAGAGGTCGCTCCCAAGTCTTGAACCCGAGAACACTCGTACCGAGGCGGAGGCACTTGCTATTGCACCAAGGCACGACCTCTTAATATATTTTTGAGCTTGTCAACAATATTAATTAATCATAAAATATCAGGGGATAAATTATTAAATTTTAAATCTTCATAATGTTTTAATGCCATCGTAACTATAAAAAAAACAAAAAGAAAAAGAAAAATTAGGCAAAAAATATACTATAATTAATTTAAAAACTAGACAAAAAATATACTATAATTAATTAACAAATAAATATGCTTAAATAATAACAAAAACGTATTTAACATTTTCAATCTCACCATCATGGGTGATGTCATTGCCCACATGGATAAAATGGTGGAGTTTTTTCCCGTTTTAACTTTTTTTTTTTATAAATATATTAAATAATACCTCATTCTGGGAAGTATTTCCCAAAATGACCCTGACGTAATCTCGCTACTCCAAGTAGCGAGATTTACCACGTGTCAACTGGAGAATTATTTTTCTAAAAACAAATCTCGCTACTTGGAGTAGCGATATTTTACAAAATCTCGCTACTCCAAGTAGTGAGATTTTCCACGTATCAATTTAAAAATTAGTTTTGTAAAAAAATATTATTTAATATCTATATTTTAAAAAATGATAAATAAGGAAAAAACTCGGTTCCTTGTGTTGTGGTGTTTTTTGGTTCGTTGGATGGATCGTCTCGGGTGGACAGCCCCAAAATGTGCAGAGTTGGATGGCCCACGTCAACCCAGATTTGTCAGTATCTGATTGGACAATATCAAATGGTTGACAGAGAGCTTAGTCTCTTTGGACGGCAGCAAATCCCAAGGTGGGATTTAAAATTTTTTATAGAAATAATTATTAAATATATTTATATACATTATATTATTTTTATTGCTTATTAGTATTCGTAGTTGATGGATGCTAGCAAAAATAGGATGGTAGGAAATAATGGCTATATGCAGGCTACTGTGCATGCTCTGCAGCAACTGTTCAGAATTCTGACCTGCAGATCACATCCATTATACTGACATGCACAATAAAAATGTAATTCACCTTTGTAGTAATTCATTTCTTAAAAAAAAAAAAAAAGTTTCTTTAATAGGGAGGCCTAAGGGTGGTTATTGCTTGAGAATAATTAAGAAAGAGGAAGAGGAGGTCATCTGTAACACAATTCCTTAGTCCCAATTTTAAGTCTTAGTTACTTTTAAAAATAAAAATAAAAAAATTAAATCTAATTTTATTGATTTTAGCTTATTTTTTAAAAATATCTTTACTCATATTAATATTTAAATTAGAAGGATCCGACAGTTTCATTTATTAAGTCAAATGACAAAAATACTATTATAGATAGTGCTGGATCTTGGGGATAATAATAATAATAATAATAATAATAATAATAATAATAATAATAATAATGCAATTATAATTTTACAAAAAATTCATTAATATTGTATTGCTGCCCCCTTATGTTTTTGGATCCATTTAAATGTTTATTAAGATCAGGCAAGACAACAAAATTAAGAAGTGTATCCTCATTTCAAAATTGTTTCATATACTATTCAAAATTTTGAATTTAATATTTTTCATATCAAATTTGTATGATATCCCCCCCATAGTACAAGCATGAAGTTATCTTTTACTTTACAAGCATGAAGTTAGACTTGAGTTCATGGACATATTAAACTATACAGAATGTTGAATTCAAGACCATTCAGTGTCAACCTGAAATCTTTAAGAGTTCAGACTTTAGACTAGACCAATGACATAATAAAAAGGATAAATGGCTTGAAGTCTTGCATGCATGCCTTTCAGAGATAGCCCCATCACATATCATGATAAAATCAAGAATAAGCCTGCAACCTATAATCCCCAAGACTTCCAACTTCTAAGCACCAGTCCCATGCATGATGATTAATGGCGCTAAATTATTGAGATTGATCTGCCCTTACCTTCCACATTTAAATTTACCAACAAATGTTCTAAACTTCAATTATAATTTCAGAATGGAGGAAATTTCCCCAACAAATGAGAACCAAGAAGGTCCCCAAACCCCCAGTGAAAAGATAATATATCCATTGTTAGATTACCACTTATAGGAAATATAATAGTTTTAAAAACCACACAATAAACGCAAGCAACAAGACTAGACCCCAAGACCTCTTGGTAACCAGCTCCAATACCATGTTACATTATCACTTTACCTAAAAGCTTAAGCTATTATGTTTTGGGACAACAATGTATATCAAGCTTTAACATCCATATCCCTCAATATAAAGGAGACATAAATGAATATAACATTCCATATGTAACTTATGGTTGTATACCTGTAAATATTTGTGAATGACTAATTGAGAGGCTTCAAAATACAATGAGATGAAAACACGAAGAGAAGTTGTAAAATAAAACATGAATGATCTAAAAGCAAGAGGTGAGTGGGGAAAAGGATGTCCTTAAGGCACCATGTATTTTACAAGAACTTGGCTCTTACTCGATTTAAGATAAAATGGGATTGTGTTCTCCAACCAACAACTTGGGTCAAGGCACTCTAGCTTAATAATATAAACAATATTTCAAAAAAAAAAATGCAAAATATAATATATCTTACCAACAGTTCTTCCCCAAAATTTCTTCGCGCGTATACTCCGTCAATTCAAGAAAGCTATCAGATGCAAATATCTGAACATCAAGGACCATATTGAGTTGATTTCCAGAAAAAAAAAAGTGCACAATATCACAAATTGAATTTGCAAACTAGACATTCCATATTGGTTGTAAAAACACCACTTTACCTAAAAGCTTAAGCTGTTAGGTTGTGGGCTAACAATGTATTGCAAGCTTTAGCACTGCCCCGCACATGCAGCCCGACAGCACGTGAAGAGATGGACACTTGATAAATAACCCTCATTACAGGGAATACAATAATTTTTTAAACACCACCACGGCAGGCATTAAGACTAGAACCCAGGACCTTTTGGTACCCAGCTCCAGTACCAAGTTAGAATACCACTTTACCTAAATGCTTAAGCTGTTAGGTTGTGGGCCAATAATGCATATCAAACATTAACAGAGGCAAACAAATCAAGCACCATTTGGATGTAGAAACCAACAAGAGCTTGAGAAGAAATTTAAACAAATATATATTTAAATGTTATGTTCCATTTATTACCGCTATATGTAGCACAAAGAGAGTCGATGATCCATCAATTTATCATATTGTTTTTTTGATCGAAAAGTAAATATATTGATCAAAATGAGTATTTACATGGAACACTGGGCAGATATAGGGGGGAAATGAACTCCATCAAAATTACAAGCAATAAAGTTAACACTCAAGATCTTAAGAGAGCCTGAGCAAATGTAGGGACCTTTTGGCCTAGTACTGTGTATATATGTTTCTAAATGGTCACAATCAACTTCATTGGAGATATGAATTTTCCTTCAAACCTTTTCCTATTTCTGGCATTCCATATAAGATAAACAGTATAGGCCAAACCAACTCTCTTACCAACCAAAAGGAACAATACAGGTTTCCTTCAAACCCAATACGCCTATCACAAGTAGGTAGTTTATTTATAATTCCCAGTGAAAGAGTGAAAGCATGTATAGGGGTACTTCCACTCTTCCAAACCACCATGGACCAAGGAACTGGTCCCGTAGTTCCTTTACTTATCCAGAAGTTATAGCAAATGAAAGAGCTAGAATGATTGAGGTCCCATTCCTCAAAAAGCTGAAACAATGCATCCAGGTGGTTCGCACATCTTCACATAATCTGATTCTTAATTCTATTGAGCTTTTCATATAGTGAGAATTCATCATTTGATATCCTGGCCTCCCACAGACTTGAACCTTTCAAGTAGATTTGATTGACGCATTTGGACCAGACAAAGCCTTTTTAGAGTGGATATTGCAGAGTGTTTTTGTGAGCAAGGAAAGATGCTAGGCTTTCAGATCCAGCACACCCAGACCACCTATCATTTCAAATTCCCTCTCCTTTCCCATCTATAATTTCACAGTCCCTCTCCTTTCATTCAGTATTAGTTGCAGGTCACCATCCAAGGGAATGTCGTGCAGTTTTTGTTGGGAGAAGTGGGATGCATTAAGAGCCTTGACAGGTTTATTTAGGCCCTTAGATCCCCCAGAATCCATCTCTGATTACCAATCACCCTGGCCAATTTGCTCCAAACCGTACCATTTGTCCAAGTAAGGGAACACCCTAATGATCTCAGATCAGATAGACTAGTCTTTACTCCTCCAATGACTACTACAATTATACTTATGGAGTCTTTTGCTCATTTCAAAACTTATTGTTCTCGATGTTGGGAATTAACATGAAATTCCCCAAGTGTCTGCGAGGAAGAAAGTATCAAAGGCTGCAGCACAGAAAAATCGTTAACTGTTACAAAGATATCTGATGGGGAAGATGAAAACGATGATTTCAGCGATAAAGATTTTAAGGTGGATGTGGTAGCTGGTCGCCCAGAATATGGAAAGAATGGGGGTAGAAGAAAACAAGTAGCAACAAATGCTAAATCGACAGCAACAGCTGCATAAAAGAAAAGAGGACAAGATAATAAGCAGCAGCCTCAGCTAGTAGGCCAGAAGCTACTGACGGACATTTTGATGCCTGCAGAGAATCCATGTATTTCACCAGAGAAAAAAAGCAGTTCAGTGTCCTGCAGGGTAGGTGGTAATGAAGAGAAGGCAGTGAGGAGCTGAGAGAAGGTGAATTCTGATTCTGCTTCTCCTTCAGACGACAATCCCCCTTTGGATTGTCTTCATATTTCCGAATGTTAAACGGTTTCACCCTTCAAGAATCATACAAAATGAGCTAAAATTTGTAAATTATTTCCTTCTTCTATGTTATTAACATGTTCTAGCATATAGAGTTGGGACAACACTGTCCTACATTTAATGTTTTTTAACTTTTACTTCTTCATCATATATGTATCCATTATCGATAGGAGTTAATAGAACTTCCTCCTTTACAGATCATAGGTTTTTATTTTCATCTGGCTTATGTTTAACTTTCTACATTTTGGATTGTCATTACATTTCTGATTTAATGATTGGTTCTATTATGCCTTTGCTTAGCATTTGGTTTGTGCATTCAATGATTCCAAAGTATTCCAATGTTTTCCCTCGTTTAGTTCGAATTCCATTTCATTGAAGCTGTTCATTCATATCTAAATTTGCAACTTGGTATTAATTAACAAAAAATCTTAATTTATATGTAAAATAAGAAGACATACCCTCCTTTCCATATCAATCTTATTATGAACAAAATATTAATGCTCCATGCGAAGGAATCTATTAGCAATATGTTTGTGGTCAAAACATTAAAATTTTTATGTTCATGAAAATTTTGTATCTTTAGTAACACAATTCTGAAGCATCCGAAAGTCGAAGGATACAATGATGCCACGAACCAACTATTGTAGAAATACAAATGGCTCAGTATACACTTTTTAGGATTATATTTTTTTTGGTAGTTCTAAAGATAAATCATCATATCATATAGCTCTTTTACTGAGTATACATTTCAACCCTATTCAAGTTGAATTGCACCTAATTGAATTCTTTCCTTTTTCCTCGGGGGCTCGTTTGGTGTTACTTTCAATATTGTGAAATTAAAAGTAGAAATAAAACCTAAGAAACATACATAGAGAGACTAAATTATATTTCACAACGTTACATTCACGAGATTTGTATACATGGAACCTATCAAAATACTATACTAATTTCGACGGAGTCCTGTTTAAAAATTGAGCATATCCATCCACGCACCTGTGCAAATAAAACATTATTCAAATACAGTTGATACTAGTATGTTCACAACATTACATTCACGAGAATCGTATACATTGAACCTATCAAAATAGTATACTAATTTCAGCAGAGTCCTGTTTAAAAATTGAGCATATCCATCCACGCACCTATGCAAATAAAACATTATTCAAATACAGTTGATACCAGTATGTTCATAACGTTACATTCACGAGAATCGTATACATTGAACCTATCAAAATAGTATACTAATTTCGGCAGAGTCCTGTTTAAAAATTGAGCATATCCATCCACGCACCTGTGCAAATAAAACATTATTCAAATACAGTTGATACCAGTATGTTCACAACATTACATTCACGAGAATCATATACATTGAACCTATCAAAATACTATACTAATTTTGGCAGAGTCCTGTTTACAAGTTGAGCATATCCATCCACGTACCTGTGCAAAGAAAACATTCTTCAAATACAGTTGATACCAGTATGTTCACAACGTTACATTCATCAGATTCGTATACATTCAACATATCAAATTAGTACACTAAATGATACCTGCTTGTCACTTTACCTATTGTTGCTCTATAGATTCAGAATTAAGAAAATTATATTATGTACAAATGATACTCCAAACAATTACATTATGTACAAATGATACTCCAAACAAGCAGAAATAAAGGACAAATGATATATTCTATACAAATAGATGCTGTACAAATGAAGTCATTAATAAATACATTATGCCCAAAATGAATAATGAATAAATACATTATGTACAAATGAAGCTGTAAACATATATATGATGTACAAATGAAAGTATGAACTAATTAACAAATACATATATCGGCTACTCGGTACCGCATGGAGGTCATCTCCGGTGTCGGGGTGGCTGCCGTTTGCGTCTGCCCTCACCTGGCTGCTCGCTCGGGTCTGGCGTCCGGTCATGTCGAGGGGCTACATGTCTGTCGTCTCTGCCCATACGTACTGGATAATCCCTCTCTAGGTGAAGCGGACGGGGGGCTATGTCGTATGTAGACTCTGGATGAGTCCGAGCTGGCAAGCCGGGTGCGTCCACCTCCTTCGCATCGAGAGGGTCGTCTAGTAAGTACGACATCAACGGTGTTGCGGTAGAGTCAGATCGTTAATCCGCCGATCTACTAGAGGGTCCCGCAAAATCAGCAGCTGTCGATGGGGCATACGGTGCGAACGGCCCAAACACATACTCCTCATGTACAATGGGCGGTGAGAAGGCCGGACTCGATGGACGGCTGGAGGTAGCTGCTCGACCCCCTCGTACTGGAGTTGCTCGACCACCTCATGGGGTCGGGGTCCGGCGTGGGGTAGGGATCCGTCACCCGTCCTCGTAGACAATGTCCAAACCAACTCTCGCTAAATCACTCACAGCGGGGTCTAATGATAGCGAGTCGACCTAGTGTAATACGTCAGCCTGCAGCATACGAAAATAGTGGTTAAAACATTGAACTACTAATGTAAACGGTAACAAATTAGGTATACATTTGAGTAAGCGTACGAGGCTCATGTAGACCGCCGTAGTCCTATCTACGAAGCGACGTGTGATCGACCTGTACCACGCATAATACGGATCCTCCGGATGCATCGGGCCATCTGCCCGCACTCCCTCGACAATGTAGTCGCGCCTATGTACCCACATACTCACGTACATGGCGTGCTCCACAGCCCAATCTATGTTCCCCCGACCGCGACTATCAATCTCGTGCAAGTCCTCCCCACGTACATCGACCCCCGAAGTATAGAAGCAACCGGGAATGCGCTGTCGAAAGCCAAACTGGCGCATCACTCGATCTGGGAGATGCCACTTGACAATATGAAAACATATGAGTGACACTCGGGCAACCTAGAGGTCCGACCCAACTGCATAACCAGGTGGTAGGTCGGCAACAATGTCATCAGTGTAGGGCGCCCATACCAACTGCGCGTACACATATAGTAAATGTTAGAGGTGGGACGGGAATATATGCAAATCTTGAAAAATACTATCAATACACATAACCGAGACTACCTAGTGCTCCCGGTGCATGTCCAACTAAAATCTGTACCAGGGCAGCGTGTGTTGCGCAACATTAGACGCCAACAACTGATCCCTCCACCTGTACACAATAAAACGTAAGTTAGCAAGGTGTAACCACTACTACGTACTATAACTGAAGGAAATGATTTTCAGTTGAGTTACTAACCTCCACGCGAGTGGAACTGGGTCAATCGGTCGTCCATCCTCGTCCCTCTGAATAAGACGTTGGACACCGCGGCGCGTAGGAGCTAACGATGTGAATCTCTCCCACGCCCAAACCTGTAATAAGCGAAGTGCTCCTCCGATCTGTGAGTGCGACACGTCAGCGGCGTGGCACATCTCCCGGTACAACCAGGCTAACGTCGCAGCACCCCAACTATAATGGCGTATCTCTCCTCGCTCCGCGAGCAGTGGAAGGAACATCAAGTGTGCGTAACTCCCCGATAGGTCGCAGAACAGCGTCCCACATATCAATCACAGCATGTGGGCACATGCGTGACACGCTATAGTCTGATCATCAGCATCAGCCGGAAGCTGGCGAAACATCTCCCCCCCTCTAGAAACCGCTTGTGAATGCGGGCACCAACAAGCTCACCATCTGGAGGCACCACTCCTAACAATCTCTCGCACATGCGGTGAAGTCCTCCCCCCTAACTGACGCCTCCATCCTGTACTGGTCCAGCTGTACGACCAGTGATGGGCAACCCATCAATCGGTAGCCCGAACAACACCGCGACATCCTGTAATGTGATAGTCGCCTCCCCGTGCGGCAAGTGGAAAGTGTGTGTCTCTGGCCTCCATCACTCGACCAACGCGGTCACAAGATGCCAATCCAACTGGATATGGCCAATCTGATAAATCCCATAAAAACCCGCATCACGTATCCAATCAATAATGCGAGGGTCTGCGCCTATCCTATCCTGTACGCTTTGACTGCCCCCTCGGCAATATAACACGTTAGCATGCGAATCGATCCACGCTCGACTGGACCAGTGCCGATCGCCCATACACAGTACAGTAGTATCAGATGGCCCTAGATTGATCCTGCAAACAAGCCAGAATATTGAAAGCATTAACATAGAAATCATAAGAATTGAGTATATGTGCCCGGTGCTTTGTATGGTGGAACCGAACAAAAATCTCAAGGTTTATCCTATATGTGTACAAATGAAAATGTCTCACCAAGTTTTCATCTGAACATACACTATTCTCGATTGATGGACATAGTGACTTAATTGCTCAGAGACAAATTGAGTATGGAGCATTCGCGTGTTCACCGAAAAATGAAAGCGGTATGAGGATTTAACATTTGGAAACAAATTGTTCAGAAGGAAGGAGTAGAATGGCAGCTGAAAACTTGTCGTGACACGAGGAGTATGAGTACGCAAATCCCAGATAACCTATAAGTTATAGGTCAGTGCGAAGGTCCAGTTGCATCCCCAGGTTGGGTCCTTCTCGGACATCTTGTGCGGTTATGTCCTTCTTGATGGCATATGCTACACGTGATATGTTTCCGACCTTCCCGAGCATCCATCTTGTTATGTATACGTGAGCTCCTAGGCCGACCTTTATGTCGAGCGTATGCAGGATTTGCCTGCAAGTTTGGCAACGAGCAAGTTGGCCAATATGCCTCATGCATGATTGGATAAAATTTTGCAGCATATGTTGCATAGTGCTCGGCAGTGCTCCAATATGGCTCAACAAACTGGTTCCCATTTAGCCGTGTCTCGGCATAGGCTGCAAGAAGGTGCGAGCAGGGATAGTGTAAAGATTGCCACTTCCCGCAGGAGCATTTGTGTCGCTGGATGCTCAAAGTTTGGATATTGTTTCCTTTATGGGGTCCCCGCTGCGCGATTGTGATGCTAAAAGTACCCCTAAACCAGTTGAACGTCGTGACTCGTTGTCCGGTCGCCTTCAGCTTCCTTCTTTCCATCGCTAGCAATATATGCGGAGTTAACGTATTTCCTCCACATATTGCGTTACGAGCAGACTCCCGTCGGCTATTAAAGTAATGTGCAACGTGATAAAATGTTAGTTGCACAAGAGCCGTTATGGGAAGGCTACTTGCGCCTTTTAGGACGGCGTTGAAACATTTGACCAGGTTGGTGGTCATGTTTCCATACCTCTTTCCACCGTCGTGGCACTGAGTCCACATATGAGGAGGGATCTGATCGAAGAACGACTTGGCTGGCTCTCCACCCTCGTCGAATATCCTCTCCATCCAGGTGTCAAATTTTCTCACCTGATGCTCCCTTCCGGCTCGCTCAGCCATTCGCTTCATATTGACACTCCGCACTTTCGTATTAAAGTTGCTGACGACATGTCGAAGGCAAAATCGGTGGTGCGCACGTGGTGGTTGCCAATCAGGATTGTGCTGCACCGCAGCGAGAATCCTTGGATGTCGATCTGATATGAGGCAAATGTCGTCCCTGTCGGTAATCAAACGTAGAGAACACAGAAACTAATTCCATGTGTCGAGGCTTTCCTCTTGCACAATAGCAAATGCAAGGGGAAATATTTGCCTATTTGCATCGGGGCACGTCGCAATAAGGAGTTTGCCCTTGTACTTACCGTACAAGTGTGTCCCGTCCACACATATAACGAGAGGGCAGTGACAAAAACCCTAAATAGATGCTGCAAATGACCAAAATACAGATACGAAGGTTGCGCTGTTAGTGCTACCTGGAACCGGAGTTGACCTCCACCTCACTGTACTCCCAGGATTGTACGCGCGCATCGCTTCCATCCACTTCGGTAACGTTTCATACGATTTCTCCCAATTACCGAAGACTTGGGCTATTGCCTTCTGTTTGCCCAACCAAACCTTCTTATAAGATATTGAATACCCGAATCGACGATCAATGAACTCCTTCAATGTAGCGATCGATGTCGACGCATCTCCCCCGATCATATTCACTATCTCCCCAGCAATGAGGGACGACGTGATTTGGTTATGGTCCTGCGATATAAGTTCATTCAGACACGTATGTGGACCACTATATTGGGTGATTTCGAAAAAACGGTGTATCATCCGATACATGGCACGCAATCTCCACGCGTAATCGTGGTCCTTACACCTAGCAACCACAACTCAGGAGTAGATCGCACCACATGGAAGTCATGGTGGGTGCGAGCGTGATATATTCGCACTGCAGCGATCAGCTGATCCTTCGAACCGAAGAGCATCCCCTTACTCAACTCAAAGGATTCTTCCCAACGAGTGATGACGCGTATGGAAGCTCATCGATCGCAGTTAAATCTGTAGCAGCTAGGTCAATATGACCGTACATCGGAAGCTCGTCGATGACTTGCGCGTCAAATGTTGCGTTGTCCGTGTCATGGTGAGGTAAGTTCACATCATCGGGGACATCATTTAACCCTTCACCCGTTTCCTACTCGTGCATATGTTCGTCTTCAATATGAACATCATTCGTAATGTTCATGCCCTCGTCCAATGCGTCGTTCGCAATGGAAAACAACGATGCTGGTACCGCACTCGGGACATCTTCGCAACCTCCCTGCGGAAACGTGTGAGGAACAGGTGCTTCGTACTCCGACGGTTGGAATGACGATCCCAGATATTCGTTAAAATCGACCGTGGACATAGCACGAACCTCCCCACCAACATCAACCTGATGTGTTTGTTCGGTGTCTTCACTGACTTCACCCAATTGCTCCGCGGGCTCATCTGGTTGCCTAACTGCAATTACACCCACTTGACGAATAGTCTCGACATACAATTGCATCATTAAATATGTCTCACCGACAGAGTGTGCGTCCAATACAATGCGCAACCTATAATCATCTGATATCGAAACAGCCTCGTAGAATGCTGTATTATTTAACTCTCGCGTAGGGTATCTTGCGGTCACCCGCAATGCATATTGATCTGGATCAATATGCAAATATTTATATATCTTCGTATATAATTTACTTAATTTACACCTACGGCCAATTCGAATAAGTCGAACTGGCCGACTACTATACCTAACACCATCTAATGCGGTTATAATGTTTCCCCCTATATATAAAAATACCGTGACTGGATCACTGCTTGAGCTTCCTACCATTTAGATCGGCGATCGGGAAATAAAACAAACCTACGCAAGACAAAATTGTATGTATAAGTGATGTGTAAATGAGACGAAATAACTAATAACTATAAACCAAATAGATGTATACAAATTCTAATGAATGAATGAACTTAGAGTTTGGACCTAACTTTCCCACCAAGAAAATAAATAGATGAATTCAGCGTCTATGAATAAACAACATGAATATGTATTGATTTTCCCCATATGACATATACTTCAGATTTTCCCAAAATTGTAATTCAACTTAAAATCCAAAGAACTATGAAATGGTGCTCTTAAGAGTAATTTTTCCAAAATGGTACTTCGTACTCTGCCTCATTATGGGTTGGGTTGCCACTTAATTTGAAGTTCAATTTTGTTAAGTAGCCTTTTGAGGATTCGTTGCTAATCCAAACAGCCATACTCAAAAGAGTTGAAGGGATCTTTTGAAAAAATGTTACTTAGGACGCATAACATCCCGATTCATGAAATGGGAATGGGATTATCTTATGGCAAGTGCTTTAAAATGTGAACACTACATTTATATCGATATATTGGTGAAAAATACATAAATTTGGGAAGGAAAAAACTCATTACTACTCTCCTCTAATAATGTGACCTTTTAGCTATCATCTCTACAGTGTTCCCAGTCAGCGTCATCGACGGTGACTAGTCGAGGCCGGCTTCGCCCTCGTACCGTTGGATCTTTAATGGTGCTCTGTCGACTGTGGCCTCCTCAGGCACCCCCCACCCTAGGATCTTATACATATGGGGCTTGTCTCATGATGAATTCCCCACCTTATCTGCTCTTACTTCCTTTGGATATTTTTATTTATTTATTTTTATTTTAAATATATTTTTTGCAAGTTTCAGTTTTTTAGTGTGATTGGTGAACTAAATTATTGGGTAATTTTAATAAAGTATATTAACTTAGACAAAGACACTAATCTTCCCAAAAATTTGATAAAAAGACAATCACATATTTTAAGGTTTCAAGAATTTTAAATATTATACTAGGAGTTTTAAGAATTTGTAGAACGTTCGCTGACATTCCAAGAATTTCAATGATCTCTCTTGAGATTTGTTAAAAATGCACAAATCTCACTTTACAATTTGCAAAAAGACAAGTTTTTTTTTTTTTAAAGATAAATTTCATTTTCTTTTGACAAACATCAAATGAGGTTTTTAACATTTTTGATACTTTAGGAGACGTTCGTGACATTTTTGAAATTTTAGCAAAGATGTTTGTCTTCTAAGCAAACTTAAAAAAAATGAATATCTTTTATCCTATTAATTATTGTATTCTAGTAATCATAAGAGAGGGAGAGGGGACTTAATCCCGTCACTAGGACCTCTTATTTGACAATAAAAAATTCACAAATGATACTCCTCATATTATAATTATAAAGTTCTATTCTAATCTATTCCAAATGTTTCAAACATGCGGCTCAACTTGAACTTTATTATGTGGTTGGTTCAAGGTATGAGTTTGATTCATTAGGAATTGAAACTAAAATTCAAGGAAAATTAAAGCTTGAAATTAAATATAAGAAACATCAAAGGCATGTGTATATATATACTTTATGCGTTATCTATGAAATATATTATAAGCATTACATTCTTAAATGAGCTAAAATTATTAAAGTTTGTGTAGGAAATAAAATAAGTCAAAATTTAAATTCTAAATTTCGTTAACTCATAGAAAAGTATATGCACTTAATACGATAAATGACAATACAATTTATAATTACAATGTGCACTCACATTAACTCAAAGCATCATTAAAACCATACAATTTACATGTTATTGAAAAACTTTAGTGGATGTGCCCAATTATATTAAAAACAGTAGAAGAAAATCCAAGGATTGAATAACAAAATTTCCCATTTTGAAAGTAAACCATATGATCTAATTATAATTGCACAATTATATTCAAAAGAGTAGAAGGAAATTCAACAAATTTAGTGAGTGGAGGAAACTTCAACAAATTCTAGGGCAAGAAAGATAATGCATTTTACAATGAAACAACAATCCAAAAAAAATAAATAAATATTGAACAACAGTTTGAATGGAAAAAATAAAATATTATCAGCAAAAAATTAAGTTCAAATACCCAAACAATGAAATACAAATAAAATATTATCAGCAAAAAATTAAATTTAAATACCAAAACAATGAAATACAAACCTTAAGAGTAATGTTTGTCCATGAATCTTTTAACACAAATCACAAACTCTCTCTCGGATTATCAAAGCTTTGGATGAAATAAAAATAATGTAAAAATCTATGCACTGAACATGGAAAACATAACTTACCCCATCTCCTTATATAACTTTCGATTTGATGAAGCCCGCAACGGTCACCTGCTCCAAAGTCTTCCTTCAACAGTAACCTGCTCGGCTCTGCAACAGGTACTCTGTTCGAGCAAGAAAGGAGGAAGAACGGGCGAGGTTATTCTGAAGCAAATCTCGCTACTCCAAGTAGAGAGATTTGCCACGCGTCGAAAGCTGGGTGGAGGTAATTCAAAAGGCAGTTGGCAGAGCATTAATTATCCCAACAAAATCTCGCTACTTGGAGTAGCGAGATTTACCACGCGTCAAATGGCGGTTGGCAGAGATTTACCACACGTCGAAAGGCGGCTGGCAAAGCATTAATTCTCCCAATTAAATCTCGCTACTTCAAGTAGCGAGATTTGCCACGCGTTAGCACGAGCCTTTCAGTCAAAAGTAAATCTCGCTACTTGGAGTAGCGAGATTACGTCAGGGTCATTCTAGGAAATACTTCCCAGAATGAGGTATTATTTAATATATATATTTTTTAAAAAGTTAAAACGGGAAAAAACTCTAAAATGGTGTGCCGGTGCATAAAGGACCATCCTATTATACGGTCAAAATATTAACATGATTCGCAATGATGTAATTTGAAGTTTTTATTTAAAGTTAAAAGTAAAATCATTGCATATTTAAAATAATTTTTTAAACAAGATATTCCAATAGTTAAAATTTAAAAAAATTTAAATTATATTTATTGGATTTGATTATTCAGAAAGCATGAAAAGGAATGTGCAATGAAAAATAAATTACCTCTAGTGAATCTTCAATAAAAAAAAATCTAAAATATTATGAATTAAGTATAATTATCTAACTGAGATAGAGTAATAGAATGGAAGTTGTGGATGTAGAGACAAAATAAATAAATAAATTATAATGTAAAGAGAAGGCTTGTTTAGTTGTACCAATCAATTTTTATTTTTCATTTTAGAAAATATTAATATGTGCTAGTTTTTAAGATTAGTATTAAAAAGTTAAAAGATAAATAGTTCATTTTGTTGTCTTAAATAGATTTCAGTTCTTATTTTTTTATTTCAAAATAATCATAAAAAGATAATTCTTTGAATTTTTCAAAAATTATTTAAGGTATTGTTTGGAAACATAGATTTAAAGGCTTATATTTGGATTTGCAAGGGTTTAAATGAAATTAAATGCAATTTTATACTATATTTTTTTTAATTCTACATAAATTCAAATTCAAGATCATAATTTTGTACCCGGAAACATGGGTTAAAAAAATTAGAAATCTAGAAAATAATTAAAAGAACATATTTTCTAAATTTTTATATAAATTTAGGAAATAAAAATAATATTTTATGTGAAAAAAACAATAAATAATTATTACATATTAAATGACATTAAAAAATTACTCGAAGTAAGGCTCTCCTAGTTAAATGATCAGCATTCGAGTCTTGAGGTCTACGACTTTCCATTTGAATTGGAAGGAGCTTCTCTAAGGAACCTTAGCCTTAAAATAATAGCCACAATATGCATGAATCAACATTCTTTTCCTCTATTTTTATTGTTTGTTTTATTTTTAACTTATGTTATTGTAATTGGGTTGAGTGGTTTGCACCATCAACGATCATCCGATCCTCGAAGTTGGTTAGCTACCTCTTATTTTGTTCTAGGATTCTTTCTATTTGTAGGTCATTTGTGGTATGTAGGAAGGGCTCGTGTAGCTGCATCAAGATTCGAAAAAGGAATCAATTGTGATTTGGAACCTGTTCTGTTGTGACCCAAACCTGCAAATAATTTTACAGGGGAAGACCTCAAATTAATTATACCAAAGTATTAAATAACCTCACTATAACAATATCTCTAACCTCAAATTAATACTGTTGACTTTTTGAGTCCGAACCTTATTTTAATTATGACAAATCACATCTCATGTGTGCATTTAGTCTTTGAACAGATTTATAACGCAGAAGGCACAAATGAAAGATGAAATATGAAAGCCTTGAATGCACACCAAAGATCATATTCCAAGGCGTATTCCATGGACAATCAAAGGAGCAGAAAACTTGAAGACTTTATTTATTATTTTCTTAGTTGTACTAATTATTTAGGTTTAATGTGTACATGCATATCATATGATCTAAATTGAAGCTCAACCAAGACCTTAGATTGACCATAGAACCTCCAAGTAACATGAAAACATTTTTCATAAAATGTCTTACTTATACAAGGTTTTAAAATGATTTTGAAGTTAAAAGAAGGCAAAAACTATTTTTTACAAAAGGGTCAGTCGATTGGCCAGCCAATCGGATAGTAGAAATGAGTTTTTCTCAATCCATAACTCTTTATCTTAAAAAGTGTTAAAAATGAAAGTTGTGGGATTTTTTCTTAACTTTCTGTTGATACTAAGAACGTCCAATTTGAAATTGTATAGAAAAAGTTATGACCAAAATACTGAAAGATGTCCACACAGAAAGCTCCCCAATAGTCGAAAAATGGCTAGTTTTCAATTAAATCATATTTTAATACCCCCAACGGCCATAAAACGGCTAGTTTTTGTTTTTGCCTATAAATGCAAGCCAAAGACACTTGAAAAATTGAGTAGAAACATCTTGAGAGCCGTTGGAATTGGTGTGATCCCAAAAGGGGGGTGAATTGGGTTTTAAAAACTTTTCGGCTAATTAAAAATTTATGTCGATTCACCACAGATCATATCTCATTTTCACGTGTGTAAGTAAATTAATAAAACTATAAAAGCATATACACACGTGAAACATATCTCATTTAAAATAGAGGTGTGGATGCAAATAATTACAATGACAAATGAAAGCATACACATGCGAAAATTAAAGTGCGTGAATTTAAACGAGATAGAGAGAGAGTGACACACAGATTTGTTATCGAGGTTCGCCCGAACTAGCCTACGTCCCTGCTTCGGGCATACCCCCTAAGGATTATACTATCCTTGTTCACTTAAACAGGCAGAACAGAAGCCTTTTACATGCTCTCCTTACGGAGCGAGGAAAACCTCAGCTCAATTATAAGGCTGAGCCCAACTTGTTTCACTTATGGGGCTGAAACTCCCCAATTCAATTTTCAGACTGAACTAAACCGCTCTCACTTATAGGGCTGAGACTCCTCAATTCAATTCCGGGTTGAACCCAACCGATATAATAAAAATATTTTTCATACAAAAATATGCTTTTGAATGCAAGCAGATATGTACAACGTTAAAGTTCTAAAACATACACTCTCTTATGATATGAAATGTGCTCAGTAGGGTAAGAGTGTGTTTCTCAAAATATTTTTGCAATCTTTGAACATAATATGTATGATGAAGACTTCGAAAATTTAAACCCTAAACCAAATATTTCTCCAAAAAATTATTTTTAATAAGACGTAGAAGAACCTAAGGTTATAGTTTCAAAAACTTTGCACAAAACAAAATATATGCATTTGAAGATCTATGTGCAAATCAAAGCAAGTAAAATCCCAAATAAAATACTCTATTGTAAAAATGATTTACAATAAATGAAAGAGAGTTTTGGAGAGTAAAAGATTTGCCCCAAAAAATAGTTTTTATAATAAAAAATAAGTTGAGAGAACTTTAATTAAGTGAAAAATTAGAGAGAAAATATTTGTTAATCGAAGTTACTAATTTTGAAAAATGAAGGGGTATTTATAATTTTTTTTTAAAATATGACCGTTGGGGACTTATTAAGAATTTTGGAAATGTTTGAATTGAGTTTTAACCTTAATTACCTTAGTAAAAAAATTGGCAACCCGATAGGTTCGGTCGCCCGTACCTTAGTGTCGGTTGCCCGAATACTCACAAAGAGAAAAGGTAAGTTTTGAATTTGAGTGCCCAAGGGTAAGTTTGGTTGGCTGAAGTTAAGGCGATTTTCCAAAAGATCGAGGCTCGGTCGCCTAATAAAAAGTTCGATTTGCTGAACTTCATGGTTTAGGCGCCCAGGCCTATTTTAAACTGAGAGTTTAGTCGCACCTAGATAGTGGGAAAATTTACGTTAAGCGTTCGGTCTAATGGACCAAGTCAACATGTTGACTCTCTACACATTTGGTCGCCCGAACCTCTTTCAAAATTCAAGTTAAGATCAGATTAACCTCATAAGATTTGTCCCTATAATTGTAAGTGTGATGCATGGGGACGTATGGTCAGTCTACGGCCAAGGCTTTTCAATTAAGCCCAAAAACCTGGCGTCGGTCGACTGAAGTCAGCCCTAAGGTCTGTCTACAGTTCTTTCTGAGCATTAAGACATATTATGCAGGATGTATGCAATTATTACAGTCCAAAATATAAAAATTAAAATGCATATACAAATAAAAGCATGTCTTCTTCTTCTTCTTCTTCTTCTTCTTCTTCTTCTTTTTCTTCTTTTGCTCTTCCGTCTTCATGGAATATGCCAAGTGATGTGTTCTTTGAGCTCCGTCTGGCTTCCATCTCAGACCTCTTATGTGAGTGTTAAATTATAACATGTTCAATCACTAGACACATGCATAAGTAACTTGCAGTTTATCATTATCAAAACCAGGGATCGGACTCAAAAAGCCAACAAGAGCATATCTACACATTCTTTGTTTCTCCCTCATTTTTCATACCCCCTTTGTGCATTAAATTTCATGTTTCTCATACTCTTTCACTTTGAAAACTCTGTTTAGGAGAAACTATTGTGGGTTATTAAAGGAAGTTTGGATCATATATTCACTAGTATATTTCTACTTCGAAGGCTTTTGAGGTAATTTTGAAAAGGTTTGAGCATATATTCAAGTTTATATATATTGCTTGAAGGTCTCTACTTTTTATTCTTATTGTTTTTCAAAATCAAATTTCTCCTACTCTTCTTGAAAGTCTTTTTGGAGAAAAATATTTTGGAGGTTTTATTTAGAAAGGCTTGAGCTTATGTTCAAGTTTATTGATATATATATATCTTGATAGCCTTTTTATTATCATATTCTTTAAAGATCAAATTTCTCCCATACCTTTTATTTGAAAATATTTTGGAGAAATTTATTTTGAAATTGTCTTGAAGGCTTAAGCATATATTTAAACTCATACATATATTGCTAGAAAGCCTTATTGAATTTGTTTTTATAAAGGTCAATCATTTTAAATGAAAACCCTAACTTCTCCTATTCATTTATTTGGAAATATTTTTATTGGAGAAAATTTATGGGTTAGTTCAAGAATGCTTTGAGCATATATATTCATTGATATATATATATATATATATATATATATATATATATATATTGTGCTTGAGAAGCTTCTTGACAATGGCTTGAGCTAATATTTACTTTCATATATTTTGCTCGGAAGCTTTATTTAAATTAAATTTTGAAAGGTCATTTTCATAAAGAAAATCATTTTCTATACTCTCATTGGTTTACTTGAAAAATATTTCAAGAGGAATACCATACTCTATTGAGCTTCATTTTAATATAATATGAGAGTGCATTTTAGTTCTTCATTGAGTACATCTTTGCTTAGTTTGAGAAGCCCTTATTTGTACGCAAAATTTTATTATTATTGTTGTATTCCCGGCGTGTGGTTGGAAGAGGATTGCACTGGCTTTTAACGTGCACCAAATTGGTTTAGACCCGGTTAGGAGAACTGGGATGTTGACTTTGGTACAATCCCAAGAGGGGGGTGAATTGGAAATTTAAAATTTTTCTCCCATAGGTCAATTATCCAGCAAAAGTATTTCACAACTTATGGTCAATCTAAATATGTATAAATTGCAGAGATGATATATCTATTAATTTTCAGCACATGCAAAGCAATTTCAGTATCTCTCAATCGAAAACAATAACATGTCAATAGATATGCAGTATATTCAGTAAGGAAATTAAACCAAGCATAAAGCAGAATATAAAGCAAGGAAAGTAGAGGTGGTACCAAATATGTTATCGGGGTTCGGCCAATACTACCTACATCCCCGCCTTGGCTCACAAGCACAAGGATTTTACTACGGTAAACTTAATGGGTGGAGTGACACCTTTTATAATTAGGTCAAATTAAAGTAGGACTGACCTCAACCTTTACACACTCTCCTTGCAGGGCGGAGAAGGCCCTATCGATCCTTACGAGTTACATCAAACCCCCTCAGGCCACGCCTGGAATACAGCTAATTCAAAATACAATTTTGTGTACAAAGTATTTTCTTCTCCATCAAGCAAATTTGTACCCATATCAATCAATGCACATCAACAAGTTAGGAACTATAAGCTCTGTGCAATACGTGTGCTAACCACTCAATCTTATGTCAATATTCAATCAATTACAAGAGTGTATTATCAAGCTTATCTTTGAAACAATATATAGATGTATATCTCAATCACAATTTAGGGTTTCACATATTTCCAACAATAGTAATCAAAATATCTCTAAAAATATTTTCTCAAGATTCTAGCACAAGAGATATTTGAAAAATGAACTAGTGAAAATAATTTTTGCACAAACAAAAACACAAGCTTAGGTGTCTCGCAATTCAAATGCCAAGACCCACAAGCTTTAAAGTTTCCCTCATAATGGATTTATTGAGTTAAACTAGAGGAAAACTTTAGTTATAACTCTCAATAAAAAAAAAACCAAACAATCACTCAATGAGAATTTTAGCAACTAGGAATAATATAGAATCACTCAAGAATACTCTCACAAGGCTTGATTTTGCAAAATAGTAGTAGGATGTGAGGGTAGAAGAATGAGCTTTGAAAAATTTCAGAGGATTTCTTTGTTAATCAGAATGCTAATCATCTCTTTAATTGAGCAAATGAACCTATATTTATAGATATGGCCAAAATTATAACCATTGGGGATACCATGGGGATTATTAAAATTGTTTTAAACGAGTTTAATAAAAATAACCCCGTTTTAACCTCAGTAAAAATCAAGCAACTCGAGAGTTTCGGTCGACCATATTTGAGGTTGGGTCGACCAAATCACTAAATTAGGTCGACCATGGCATTTTTGAACTAAGGTTTTGGTCGACCATCTTTAGGCAATTTTGGACCCTCCGAGGTTCGGTCGACCAGGGCAGGTTCGGCTGACCATATTTTGATGTTCGATCGATCAGGTCAAATTTTAACTATGGGTTCAGTCGACCAGAGCGTTGGGAATCACCCACGTGTCAGTTTGGTCGACCATACAATTCAAGTTCATTTTAAAATGGTCGACTGAATAGTCAACAAGTTGACTGTGGGAGGTTCGGTCGACCGAAGCTGCTATGTAGGTTCTGGTTCAGTTGACCGAGCACTCTTAGGTTGTGCATTTAAGTCTTGAATTTGAATATTAATTTCCCCTGATAGCATATATGAAAATGGGGACTTACTCTAAGTGTCTGTGCAAGGTCCTAGGGTCAATCTATGGCCAAGGCTTTTTAACTTAGCCTTAAAAACCTGGTGTCAGTCGACCTTGTCTAAGGTCATTTAAACTTATAGTTCATACCATGCATGACATGCATTAATTATTACAGACCCTGGCATATTAAATATTACAGACCCGAATGAATGAAATATAAATTACAAACAATAAACAATTCGGTCTTCATTTTTCTTTGAGTCTCCATATACACCATATGCTATTGCCAATTCATGCAAGACTCAGCCTGCACACAAACTCAAGGCATAGGTTAGATACTTTGTATTTGTCATAATCAAAACAAGATAGGACTCAAAAAGTCAACAGAGGAATACCATACTCTACTGAGCTTCATTTTAATATCATATGAGAGTGCATTTTAGTTCTTCATTGAGTACATCTTTGCTTAATTTGAGAAACACTTATGTACGCAAACTTTTATTATTATTGTTGTATTCTCGGCATGTGGTCGAAAAAGGATTGCACTGGTTTTTAACGTGCACTGGATTGGTTCAGACTTGGTTAGGAGAATTAAGAGCACCGTCCTATAAGGTGTAGTTATTGGTTGTGGCTTAGCCTTGAAATTTGAGCTGGGGTTTACCTTGCCCCTTAAGGAGAGGTTGTAAAGATGTTGCTAAACCCGATAAGTGAGCAAAGGCAGTGGAATCCTCTAAGCTGGTTTGGCTTGAGGTGGGACGTAGGTAGGATTGGCTGAACCTCGATAACAAATTTTGTGTGCGTGTGTGTGTGTGTGTGTGTGTCTCTCTCTCTCTCTCTCTCTCTCACACACACATTTAAATCCCGCACTTTAATTTCTACATATTTATGAATGTTTATTTATTGTCATTATCATTTTTCATACACGCTTTAATTTTTAAATGAGATTTAATGTGGTGAATTTGTGATATTTAAATTAGCAAAATATTTCTTAAATCCCAATATACCCCCCTCTTGAGATCACACCATAACTCTCAAATACATCTTTAGAAATTCTAAAATATATATGAACTAACAAATTTAATATTTAATATAAACTGCTCTTTCTAATCCCACCCCCGCTTCCACTACGCTACTCTGATTTCAGTTATGCTCCTCAAGGTATCTAAAATGTATAATAATAATTTGGTGAGACACCTCTCAATAAGTAAGAACTAGATTATTATCAGTGTGTGGCTGACATGAGTTTTATAGTATAAAAAAATACATTTAATAATTTTACCTTAATAAAAACTGCATTTGAATAATTATGTATCAATTATGTAAAATTAAACATACTTTCCTTCAAATCATAATTTATGCCTAATAAATGGCCCTAATCACATAAATATATAAATATGTATAAAAGACTCCTTTTTGGCCTATGCATGTCATGTTTAACCCCCATGATTGAGTTGTGTGGTCTGAAGACTGAACTTAGTTTGTGTGACGCCCCGTACCCGCCATGTGGGGCTCAGGGTGTTGTGAGACCAATCCGGTGTCTTTGATACTATTCACGCAGCAGAACTAATTAAACAACCACAAAATACTAGAGTACTATATTTACATATGCAAATCCATAAAAAGATACAACCATGTTCTCCATATTACATAACCAGGAAAAAATTATTAAACACAGAACTATACACATATCCGTTCTTTTAACTACTTACAAAACTAATCCCGCCCCGGAGCTTTCTAAGCTCAATCACCTAGAGGACCTAAAAGGATTAAGAATTCAACGAGGTGACACACCTCTCAGTAAGGAAGAAAAAGCTATAAATAGCTTGTAGTAGAGAGTTTAACACATACCAAAAGTAATTATCTGATAATCAATAACATAGAAGCTGAGAAGTCACATCACCAACAATCACAACCATATTTATTTTTATTGATTATTCCTGAGAATAAGGAAGATTACCTGCCTGTACAAGTAACTTCCCTCCGCTTTAACGATAATACTAGGGAACTCACCTTACTTAGTAAACCCTCGGGTTATCTATCCAGGTAAAGTCTTAGAGAATAAGGAAGATTACTTGCCCATATAGGTAGTTTCTCTCTGCTCTAGTACCAATAGAAAATTACCAAGGCACTCGCCTTTCTCAGCAAGCCATCGGGTGAAAAATTATACCTTACCATAAATACTTATGTAATTATAGAAACACGCATCCAATGCCATCATTTCATAGAAATCCACGTATATACACATACGACAACAAATCCACACAGGATACACATAGTTTATGCACACCCACAAAGGGTCCATAACCACACGAATGATACAGTCCACACAGACCCACATCCACGTAGGATTATTCACATAACCTTCATTCACACCCACACAAGGTTCAAATCCACACAAAATATAACGTCCACACAGAACTAACATCACCCAGATTACACGGTCCATACACACACAACCTTGTTCATAGTAAATCGGTAAAACAAACTCCTCATTCCACTGCCAATGTTTTACCTCCTTAATATAAATGCCTATATAACGACCTCCTCATACCACTGTCAACGTTATATGATGATTTATATCAGGTACGATATAACGACCTCCTCATACCACTGCTAGCGCTATATCGCAATTTACATGAACCAGAATACACATCAATAACAAAACCAACCACTCAAGCACATCCATGCATTTACCACAGTATACACAATCAAAAAATATTCACAACCGATCTGTATTTTCAATCAAGTAGAATTTGCAGCCCAAACAAGAACCACAGGCACACAATAAATCAAAATCCCGCAGTACTTGTAACCATTTAATTATGAAAGTTATTTTCCATGCCACACAATTTTTCCCAAATACCATATATTTAATTAAAATAATCATTGATCAAAAGTCTAACCATTTAGAAAACTATACCTAAATATATATAATTTTATACTGGAATTTAACCAGTTCAAAAATTAATTAAAAGGCTGCAATAACGTTTTTCCCTTACCTGATTTTCTAAGTTACGCCCACAGAAACCCCGTACGCTACCTATGGTACTCACCCGAACCCTTGGTTTAAAAACCCGAGTTTATCAATCCAAACCTCAATAAAATGCTATTCTATCATTCTCTAGGCCTTATATACTCCATATTATTAATGAAACTTGAAAATACCCTACTTACCCTGGTTTTCGAGTGGTGCCCAAGTACTCCAAATTGAAAATCTACTCTGCCTATGTTGCAGAGAATCTTCACAGGAATCTCATGGTAGTTTTTGATCGTCGAATCAGACAAAATTCGGGCCAGATTCGAAGAAAATAGGTAGGAAAATCGAAACCCAGAGAGAGAAAATGAGAAAGGAGAGAGAATTTCACGAAAAGAAGTGCTAAGGCCTATTTATAACCAGACCCTCTTTGACGAGACACGTGGATTCGTCGATGAGGCCAAGAAAAACATTCGTCGCTTAGGTAAAACATGTTCGTCGATGAGGCGTTTAAAAATCCAAATTTTCCCTACTTTCGGTAATTCCTCGTCGATGAGACGCATATACTCATCGATGAAACCAAAAAGATCGCTCATTGACGAGAAGATCAACATCATCGATGAGTCCCTATTTGATACTTTTAAAATTTCTTTTTCCCTTTCTTTTGTTTTTCCCAATTTCATTTATTATCTTCCTTATCATTTTAATAGTTAAAATTTTCCGGGTCGTAACAGTTTGGTTGGTCGACCAAAGTTAAATCAAAATATTATGTCTGTAAGTACAATTTTCCTATCACGTCCTAGTCCAAAAACATGTGTGAATAGCTGTCACGACCTGCTCATTTTCCACATAAATTTTTTTTTTTAATATCATCATAAAGTCAATACCACACATCTCACATTCTAGCTCAGCAGGTCACAATCCACCTAGACCCATGGGTACCAAGGATACATCAAAACATATAGCAGAAGCCTACGCAGCAGAAAATGTACAATCATTTACATACCATCATATCATACATCACAATGTACCAAAGTTACTACAATCACTGTACTTCCATATATACATCCCAAAAATGAAATCTAGGGACAAATCCCACAAAACCTAATTATCCCTACTAAAAACTTACCCTTCGCAGAAGGCAGATAAATAACACTAATTCTGCGGGCCTTTTCTCGCTCTCCTATTCGGGGCTCTTGAAAAGTTAATAAGATTTAGGGGTAAGACACCTCTCAGTAAGGGAAATAAACTAATATTAGTGTGTGGCAACATGAGTATTTGTGTTCAACATATATCATACATAACATATTCAGTACTGTTTATCAATTCTGGGAAAACTTATATATAAGTCAAAACATGGCAGAACATACTACATTTTCATAACATATCTCATCTCATAATAATAATAACATAAAACAATCCTGGCAGGTTAGTTGGCTGTTGTCATGTATTACCCCCACATGACTAGGTTGTGTGGCCTGAAGGCGGGACTTGATAATGGTTGGCCAACCACTGCTAAGTCAAACAGTAGTCTGTAGGTCCGATGAATCTACCCAGACTGGTCCATACACCAGGGGCGATAACAACACACTTCTTGAACATAACCACATCGACCATCCAATCTCACACCACTCCGTACAATGGCGTTAACACATATATCATGATCACGAGGACCATGGACACATAGCAACAGTACCGTGCAAGTGCTAGCCTAAACCAAGCCAACCAGATTCTGATATCATATACATATACTAAGATCGTGATACATGGATATCTCATATCATTAATTTTCACATTAATCATATCATTTTGCACATGTACATATATTATGAAAATCATCGGCCCGCACGCCGGTATTACACATTTTATCATAGCTCAGCCCGTACGCCAGCAAATCACATAGTACAGCCCGTATGCTGGCAAATCTCATCTACATAGCACGATTCGTACGCCGGCAAACATATCCACATAGCACGGCCCGTACGCCGGTGAGTCATATATATATAAAAATATCTCGGCCCGTACGCCGATTTTCCATCATAAAAATCCATATCATCCACATTCCCAGAAAACAGCATTTCACAACAGTTTTATACTCATGCCACACTGAACAGATTTTCCACGTATTCAACATATCATCATTTAAACAGTATTTTCCAAATATAAATCATATGTATAAATATACTTATCTTTCCTGAAACAGATACTAAATATATATTTACATGCATTTTCTCAAAACAAAAGTGGCTTAGTTTATCCCCTTACCTGATTCCTGGAAAGCCTCTAATAAAACTGCCCCGCACCCACAGGGTTCCTAACTCAACACTCTGAAAATAAAAAATCCCAGAATTAAAGTTCAGTATTTTTAAGCATACAATATTTTCCTCAACTGTCAAAAACCCAAACATTGAATAGAAAGTTTTTACCCAAAAGCATTCAAGTTTAACACCTGAGGGGTTCTCTGACCAATACCCTAAAATTGAAAACTCTCAGTATTAAATTTCAGTATTTTCATGCGCACAACATTTCTTATAACTAGCTGAAATTAGGAATAGCTTCCCAAGAGGGGGGGTTAATTGGCTTTTAAAAATTTCTTTTAATTCCTTTTGAGATACTTTAAACTTCCTTTATTTCTTTTAACCAATTCTTGACTTGTTTGTTTAATTCTTTAATCAATCGAGAATTTAGTTCCTTTATCCAATCAATAACACAATTAAACAACCAATCAATTAAATAATATATTCAAGCCAAACAATCAATTTATTTGCCAAGTACAAGTTAAACAACAAACAACCAAACCAAGATATAAAGTATTCAACACTTTGGTAATATAACAACTCAAGATGGTTGTTTATTTATATTTGCCAAATTTGAACCAAGCCCTGTAGTGAATGAAAATTTATGCTTGCTGATGTAAAGCCCTATATAGATGAATCAAATCACTCTTTTCAAATATTTAGAACTCAAATAAACTCTTGATAAATTTATTTTTGGGATGTTAACCAAGTAACGTACTCCCGTAAGGTTTCCGCAAGATATGGTGTAACCAACGTACTCCCTTTCAGTTTCCGCAATCCAAATCAAAATTAAACCTTAAGTTTGTTTGATTTCCAAATATATGTAGTTTATATGATTCCCAAATTTTAAACCATCCACGCAATTTAAATATGCTAAAAATAAAGAGTAAGGGAAAGAGCATATGAGACGAAGATTTTTACGAGGTTCGGCTTATACCCAGCCTACGTTCTCGCCTTTGGCAAACCACCGAAGGATTCACTAGTTCAGTTCTGTTGACAGGTGGAACAATACCGATTACAACACTCCTTGGTTAAGGCTAGAGCCCGCCTTCTCCAAACGATATTCCCTCATTCGGTCACTCCTTACATAGGCTAGAGCCCGCCTCTCCAAGTAATGTCCCCTTGCTTAGCCAATGATCCAAACGACCCTTGGAACGTAAAAAAACTATAAGAAACACAAGATAAGATTTGCATACAAGTATACTCTCTCAAAGAGCAAGTTAGTACAATTTCAACACTATATACTTTGAATGTAAAATATCAATATGAAATACAATGAAACTCAAGTGTAGAATTCACCAATATCCTTCTTAGAAGAGGATTAGCAGTAGGAACTCAAAGAAAAAAAAATCAGCACTTTAGAATTCTCAGCAAAAGAATTTTTCAATGAGTGAACAAGAGAGCTTTTGAAGAACAAGAGTACTTTCAGCTTTACAAGCAGATTTTTCAATTCTTGGATGAGTTTTGATTTGCAAAACCATGTATTTATAGGCTTTCAAACTTGTTTCCATATTGCAAAAGTTTCCTTTAAGTGTTTCCCAAAATTTTAGAAAGTTTGGAGCTCAAACGGCCATATTTTAAAATATTAGAATTTGAAAAATTTTCCTGTTGAACAGAGTTCAGTCATCTAAAGTGTCAAGGTCAGTCAACTGAGTTTCTTAACCCTTTAAAAATATAGAACTGGATACAGGGTCAGTTGACTGAAATCAAGGTTCAGATGACTGATGTCGCAAGTTTAGTTGACTGAAGTCACAAGTTCAGTAGACTGAACTCACTGCTACAACTTTTTGCCTATTCTGGAAATTCTTCAGTCAACTGGACTTATTTTTCAGTCGACTGAAGTTAGTTGTTCAGTCATCTGAAATTCCTCCCGTGAACAGTGTTCAGATGTTTGATAGCAGTAACCCTATTTCAGTGTTTTGACCATAACTTTTTCTGTATAACTCCAAATTAGGTGTTCTTAGTATCAAATGAAAGCTAAGAGAAAATAATACAACTTTCATGTTTATCACTTTTCAAAATAATGAGGTTTTGATAGTGAAAAATGCACCTGAATACGACTGTATAAAAACTAACAGCAAATGGAAATACCCTTTTTGGGGCTTTTTATTCCAAAAATGATTCTAACCCTTTTAAAATAATTTTTAGCCTTATAAAAATATTTTCCAGGTATTTTAAAAAGTATCTAGGTCTAAGTTAACCTAAGAGTTTCAAAATATTTCAAACGATATTTTAAACATTAAAAGTACTTACATGAAAACTTCTAAAACTTTTCTCATTCTTAAGTCTTCATGTTTTGTTTCTTCAAACTTCCATATTTTCTTCAAGCTTTCATATTCTTTGAGCTTTATCACTTTGCCTTTCTTTAGATCTTTTAATATTCCTTGGCTTTCAACAACTCATTCATGTCTTCATATTCTTCAAGGTTTAATATATCATCTTTAAATCTATGCTTGGACTCTTTTAAACTTCATTTGATCCTCTTGAGCACTTTGACCTTTGCTTTCTCATATATGAGCCCTAAAATATCATTACTCACACAAATACATTAAATTTCACTAGTTTGTTAGCATCAAAATAAGATAACAAGGTTTTAAGCCTTGTAAGGCCAACACTAGCGCAAGACCAAATATGACTTAAAAAGTCTTACCTCAACTTTGGGATGATTTCCAACTAGCTTTCTCCCACGATCCGCTCCAACAGATTTGGAGAGAACTCCGCCAGGAGCGTCGTGGTGACTTCAAATTGTCGATCCGATGAAGATCTGGCCTGAAATTGACGAAAGAAAAAGGGAAAACCGAAGGGGAGAGGGAGAGAAAAGAGATGGCTTCCTTAATAAGATAAAAATTTGGATTTTCATATTTATAAGCAGGGGATTTTGTCGACGAGCCCGTCCTTCGTCGACGAGTCCTTCACACATTTCGTCGACGAAATCCACTCCTCATCGACAAAATTCAGTCAGCTCCAAAAACCCCTCTCGGTATTTTCGTTGACAAAGCCCTGTGTTCGTCGACGAAGTCGACGACCTCCTTCTGTTTCTGGTTTCCATATCCCTTTTCTTTTATTATTTAACTACCATTTTATTCGGGTTGTTACAACAACCTTACTCAGGCCAAATCGATTATCCACCGCCAACACTTCCACAATAGTGTGATTGCACTTATATTCCTCTGTACCTATGGTACTGAACATTTACCACATTCGAACCATTAGAGTTCTTAAAACATATAAATATAATTTATGCAATAAAAACATTATCATAATCTCATCATTTTTCCCAATAAACAATTGATAAATAAATCTCATCATTATTCACAATCAAACACGTAATAAGCACAATTTCGTATAAAATCCTAAATTTGCTCATATTCACAATCAAACACGTAATAGATAAATCACTGTAAAAATCTCATTATTTTCCTAACATAAAATTTGTAATAATCCTCATCATTATTCCCAATCAACCACGTAATAAATATAACACCATAAAATTCACAATTTTGCTCAATTATGCAATAAAATAAAATAAACTCATGCCACACAATTTATATAATAATTATAATTTCATAACTTGCCTGTGAAATTCTTATATATATTTATATTGATAGATTTAAATAAAAACGTGGATATGATCAATTCCCTATATTTAAATTTAATCTCCAATATATTTTGAAAAATCCAAATATAATCAAATCACCGCAGTATAATTTGATTCAGGCATATGGATATAATTAAAATAAAAATAATCAATTTAAATCAGACATATTTTAAAATGAAACCTGACATAATCTAGCCCACTTACACTAATTCTCGAGTGGTACCTACAGCGTGCAAAAGATGAAATTTTCCAGGTCAAATATTTGAAGAGAGGAATTAAGACTCGGGAATGATGTTCATTCTTCAATTTTGCAGAAAAATGGAAGAGAGAGAGAGAGAGAGAGAGAGAGAGAGAGAGAGAAATGGGTGTTCCTTACTAATATATATAATCATATACAGTGGAAAAACATACATCTTCTAATACTTACCAGAGTTTCTAACGGTTTCCCATATACATCCATACATAACTAAAACATAAACTGCTATTACAATCCCAAAAGAGACAGACACTGTCTAACATCTCACCAGCTCTGACAAGGAGTGTCTTCAGTCTAAACTCATCTCGGCAGAATGCTAGGCTCGATCCCTTGGAGGACCTGAAACAAAATTTGTATGTTAGGGTAAGACACCTCTCAATAAGATGGATTATATTATTATTAGTGTGCGGCTAACATGAGATTTCATGTCTACATATACTGCTAGTATTTAAATACATTTAATTCGCATATGAAAATACATACTGCTGGCTCAATATAGTCCTTTCTATAGTAAATATGTCCATATATGCCTAGAAGATATAACCTGGTCTGTAGGACTAGCGTCGTCACGCCATCACATACACGTGTGACATATTTCCCCCCATGATGAGTTGTGCAGCCCGAAAGTTGGACCTAACAAATAGTCAGCCAACTAATGCTAAGTCAAACATAAAGTAGTACGATGGTGCCTACTATCTTTGTGCCCAAAGGTTGAGTCATCTGGAATTACTACAACGGATGGGGCCCCGAAATTTTTGCATCGGGGAGTACTTTACCCAAGCCACCAATCGCCTTTCCCATCCACACTCTATCTAAGACGCGTGGTTGCACCCCTACATACATATAGCTACAATATCGTGCTCTTACCATAAGAACATAACAACATGGCTCTATTATCATATATGACAATTCACATCGTATAAAATTGTAATCATAATTCATTTCATAAAACTGTATGTAACATAAGTTGTACATAATTCTATGAAAACATCTGTTAGATACTGACTCGGAAAAAATCGGCGTATCATATCTGTTATAACTAGCTCGGTAAAAACTGGCATTTCATAAACTCGGCATTTAGCCATCATATCTCATCTCTTGACATATAGCCATCATATCTCATATCTTGACATATAGCCATTATATTTCAGTATTACACAAAACCTGCTCATTTAATGCCAATTAAAAACTATACTCATGCCACACAATTTTCATCTGGTAACTCATAAATAAATCATCTGTTTAGAAAAGTAATTACTGCTGCTAAAAATGGGGTATGAATATTTCCAGGTTGTTATTTTACTAAAAATTGATTTATAACTAAATACAGGAAAAATGGAGATAATCAACCCTACCGTCTTTCATTGATTTTAAAACAAGTTTATGGTTTGAAATAACAATATCCCAACCGGTAAAAACGTTCAGGAAGTCCAATACTATACTTTTAAAATATCATACTTAAATTTAAATGGTTGGTTTCAAAAATTAAGTCGGTTAACCAAACCTTAGGCTCAAAAACCCTAGAAAAGCCATAATTGTTTACCTAAAAACCGTTTTAACATTTCATTCCATTAGAACTCATATACATAGCTGACATAATATAATCCCCTTACCAATTTCCTAAAAAACGACTCGAGACGCTCGAAAACTGAACCCTAACTTTTTCCCGAGATCAAGAATCCACTCCATTAGACTTGTAGATATTCGCTCCCTGATCCTCGTGGTAACTTTCGATCGTCAAAATGGGCAACGATCGGCGAAAGATCAAAGAAAGAGAGAGAGAGAGAGAGAGGGAGGGAGAGAGAGAGATTTCCTTTTCTTAATGAAGAAGCAAACAAAAATCCTATTTAAGCTCTCTTGACCCAGTCAAATTTGTCGACAAAATGATGCCTTTGTCAACGAAATACAAAAGGTCGTTCGTCAAAGAAAGAAGGGCTTCGTCGACGAACCCTAAACCTGATATTTTCAGACGTCCTGGATTTCTTCGTTGACGATGCTCTAAATTTCAGCGACGAACCTCAAAAGGGCCTTCGTCGACAAGAACATTGACTTCATCGACAAAACCTGCTGAAATCTTCTTTTTTCTTTTCATATTTGATTTCCTTATTTTCCTGGTTAGGGTCTCTACATTATATTATATTATTTAAATAATAATAATAATTTATTTATTTATTTAATATTATTACACTAATCATGCATAAATATTTTTGGAGTCGTTACATGTCCTGCATATTCTATTTGCATAAAATTACAGTTCATAACCCATTTCAAAACTATTCTTTATAAGTATTTGAATTGGGTTGGGTAAAGTTGGGCGATTCTATGAATGCCATAATGAAGAGCTCTCGCATTAAATTACATTTTTTTTTATCTTTCCATTATTACATAATAATTAGTATAATTTATTGATTAACTATACCATTTTTAAATTATAGACAAACTTGCCTACTTTCAGAATGAGTAAAATAATAAGTTAATCATTCTTCACTACTAATTGAAAATTTATTTTAATTCTTATATTTCAACTCCTATCATTAAGGACTTGTACGTATTAGTTTTATTTAATTGAAATTGTCAACTAAAATAATCTAATGAATGCTTGTGAATTTGATGGTAGAAAGTAAGTGAAAGTCTCTCCACTATATGGATTGGCTAGTCCATTCGAGACTATGGTATTATTTATTATGAAAAATTTTTTTTCTAACTATTTTATGCTAATTATGCATTTGGTGCCCTAATGAAAAGTCATAATCACTTCACAAAAAAAACTTCATGAGAATTTTTTTTTGATATTATGCTCCTAACAAATAATCGTGATATAATATATATACTTTTTTTATACATGCAAGGGATCAGAGATTCATTAACATTTTTAGATTTTTTAGGATAACAAAAATAGCATGAAATTAATGAATAGAACTTCTTAATTATACTAATTAAATGTGTAAGGATTAAAATAAAATTTGCTTAATAGTATAAGGAGCAACTTATTATGATTTCTCTCATTTAAAAACTAATTACTTTATTTTGAGTAAATTATAAAACAAATAAATATATTCAAAGATATGTAAATAATTACAAATACTTTTTCAATAATTTGAGTTAAAAATAGAATATATTTTGCAGTTTTATTATGGCTACTAAACTAAATCTTGTTGTACTTTCTACAAGATATGCAAAACATTATTCCTATTATTTTTTATGAATAAGAGGCAATAAAAAACAAAAATATCCCTAAAACAATTACATAAGTTAAAATAATAATTGATTTGATCGATATCTATACAAATTTTAAGACTTGACTAACACTTACTCATCTTCTTACCATTGTTAGAGCACCATCATTGATGAACTTGTAAATATCGAGCATTGATTTTGGCAGACCTGTTATTATAAGGATTAAGCCTTACACTTAGCATGAATAGTAATTGAATTAATAATATCCTAGCTTGCAATTTCTTTTCAAATTTTATATGTTTTTTTTTTTTCATTATGGTTGTTGATTTAGGTAAGTAATTTAATACTTAAATTTATAAATAAAAATGTTTTTAAAAATTTTTTAATGGGCTAAAAGTGTTTGAAATGTCCAAAATATAGAAGAAATACATGTAATAATTTTCATAACCTATGCATAATATTGTTATTTAAATGAAATGATTCATCGCATGAAGTCATATTTCGTGCATAGTACGAGGTCTTTAATATAAATAAGTAGATAAGTTTTGAAACAGTCTGATATTATTGTAAACAAGTATGCAATTAAAGATCATAAACAAAATTAACTAAAAAATATGCTAAAAATTGACAACTAACAGCATGTTTGATAATTAAAGAAATTAAAAATCTAATTGAACTTGTATTCATTTTTATTATTAAATCTAACAATTAAAAAATATTATTAATAAGATATTGGAAAAGGACTAAATTGAAACTATTATATTTTAAAACCCTTTTTAGTACTCTAAAAATAATTTTACTGTACACAACAATTGAAAAATAGTAAAATTAGTTTCTTGAATGATTTTTTAATAAATTTATGGAAAATTTAATTTAATTATATTTAAATTCACATGGTTATTTATTCTAATTCTAATTTAAAATATTCTATAAAAAATAATTTATTTCATAAATGTTGAATATTGATACTAAAGTAGCAATAGGTTATAACAACAATTGAAAATAATGAAAATTTATTTTTAACTTTTGTAAAAATTGACAAAATAAACTAATACTACAAATAAACATGTTATCGTAACCTATTTCTTTCCTATACAAAAATGAAAACATGAAATAAAAATACCTATTAGTCCCTTGTTCTCAATAAAGTACGTCCAATTTACATTTTTATTAGTTTATTGCAGACTAGTGAACTGTGTCCATCTTTATCCTATCCCTTTTCACCCCTTTTAATATTGGGAACATGTATGATTCAGATTCAGAGGTTTCTTTTTCGATTATATTCTTTATAAATAATGAAAATGACAAAAAATTCAATAGCCAAATTATTGAATTAAAGAAATAATATTTTTTGTGTAGTATAAATTATATATATTTTTATTTATAATTATTAATTAAAAATATAACAAGAAAATATTATTTATATTAAATTAAAATCTTTAACTTATGTAATTGATTATTAGTTTTATCAAATAGTTATACTTTTGGTAATTGATAAGGTTGTGAGTTGAGGTGTGATCCCAAAAAAGGAGGAGTGAATTAGGTATTTAAAAAATTGTGCGGAAGTCTTAATCAATTTTTACCAGGATTTCCACAAGTGATCCAACTTCTCAATAACAACAGTATTTTCAGTAGATAAATGTATCAATTTATATATGCTTTGAATATAAACAAGTTTTTACTTTGATTCCAATAAGTAATCAAACAACAGAATGAATATAATCCTTGTAGCATTTACAGTAGATAAATACCAATTTAAATATGCTTAAAAAATAAAAGAGTAAAGCAAGAGAGAGTGACACCGTTTTTATAAGGTTCAAGTCTACTTCTTTGCCTCAAACGGGTTGCTTGAGGATTTCACTATCTCTCCTTCAGTAGGCGGAGAAGCCTCTCTCTTTTAGTAGGCAGAGAAATCTTTTACAAACCATCATTCAATAGGTGGAGTAGCCTCTCTCCTTTACTTAGGCGGAGTAACCTCTTTCTTTTACTTAGGCGGAGTAACCTTTTTCCTTCACTAGGTAGAGTCATCTCTCTCCTTTAATAGGTGAAGAAACCTTTACAAACTCCCAAACAAAAATTACCTCTCACTTGTTAACGATTCAACCCTAAATCGTCAAGATACAAAGAAGTAATCAACGTAGAGTTGTACAAAAATAACTCTTTGAATATAGTAGATACGTACACAAATTAAAGCTCTATTACATTCTCAGAAGAAGATTGAAATGAAGCTTAAAGAGTTAGCAAGGGTTTTTCTGATTTTGAAAAGCATTAAGCTTGAAAGAATGAACTTAGAAAAATTTCAGCAGTAAACGGCGCTAATCTCAGTTAATATTGTGTATTAAACATGTTTAGGACTATGTATTTATTTATGGAATGAATTTTATCCATTGGCATGATTAATAGCTTGATAAATTAGAATCTTAGAGATTTTACTGCCATTGCGATAAGTATCGTGAACACTTCCGTTGATTGAACTAAGTATTCGGTCGCCCGAAGCAATTAAATTAGGAAATTCTAAAGTGGTAGTATCCATTCGGTCGACTGAACTCTAAGGTTTGGTCGCCTGAACCAACTAAGTCTGAAAATTTAAATTAGTAGTAGCCATTTAGTTGAGTGAACCTTGAGGTCCGGTCACCCAAACCAGTTACGTCTGGAAATTAAAAATTGCAATAACCATTCGATAGACTGAACCCTGAGATTCGGTTACCCGAACTTCCTGGAACCAGACCAGTGTTCAGATAGTGTACCTTCGGTCGACTGAACACTTTGCCTCAGGCACCTGAACATCCTAAAATATAAAATCCTTTATATTTTTCATTTCAAAAATGATTTAAATCTTTTGAAATAACTTTTGAACTTGTAAAAATACTTTTCAAGAATTTTAAAGTAGGATCCAACTAAGTCACTTAAGAGTTTCGTTACAATGATCAAGCGAGGTATACTTACATGAATCCTAATTTTAATATACATAATAAAAATTCTCTTGATTCTTTAAGCTTGGACATAGATTCTTTAAGCTTGAACTTTGTGAGTTCCATGGTCATAGAAAAATGTCATCCTCTTGTATGTTTCATGGTTTTCCCTTTTACATCTTTTATTGTGCTTTAATATTTAAATACCTATATACACACTCAATAGCATAATTGAATGCATTGATTTGTTATTATCAAAACGAGATTAAACCTTAGGCCAACAATGATCAAAACTAAAAAAAACAATGCATATTTAAATATTGGAAATCAAACAATTAAAATGATTGAAATTTTAAGGTGGCAACTAGTTTGAGATCATTTTAAAATTAATTTATAAAATTATATTTGAATTTAGTATTTAGTATTCAACCTTTAATTTTACCAAACTACTCCTAAGACTCTCAATATTAATATGAAGAACACCACTTAAAAATACTTTCTTAAGCTTAACAATTTAAAATTCAAATAAATTTTAATAAAGTACTAATTTTTACGCAAACTCATAAAAATTCAAAACCAAACACAAACATGATCATCAGTCCCCCAACTTGTTCCACGACCAAATTTGGATGCTCCGTGGCCCTTTGACCTGTCCGAAGCCCTTGCGTAGTTACTTCTCAATTTCTCTGTTTTGATTTTAAAAAAGTGATATAGGAAGTAGAGAAAGTGTTGCAGGGAAGAGGAAGCAGCAGGCATGGATGCCAATAGCGGCGAGGACTTCGCAGTGGGTTGCTTGCTCTCCATCAAAACCACATTGGGAGACGACTTTGAAGGTCTAGTCATCACTTACGACCGCCCCTCCAATATTCTTGTTCTTCATATCCTTTTTTCTACCTCTCTCAATGATCGATTGATCAAGTTATCAATCTCCATTATTTGTAAATTTGTTGTTTATTCTGTGTGCGTCGCGGCTTTAAACCCTAGAATATTTTGTGTTTTCGCGCCCCCCTGGTTTTATTTTTCGGATTCCATAACTGGGTTTTGATGGGCACAAGAGGGTTCGAAATCAGGGCCTCGGCGAAACATAAGGCTACTGAAGGCGAACTATATAAAGGAGTTCACTTTCTTGGGTCAAGCTGATGATCCTCTCGAACCCAAGAAATGTTACCTTGATCTCAACACTCTCCAAGCGCGGGAGGAAGCAGCTTTAAGGTTATTATGAAGTTTCAATAACAACCCAGTTTGGAATTTTGATTTAGTTAATTTCTAGTTCCTTTCATTTGCTTCAGTTCTTAACGATTTGAGATTTGATGGGGTGATATGCAGACAAGCGGAGATTGACGCTGAGAGGATAGGTGTGGGCGTTACTAGTGATGCTCAGGGCATTTTTGATGCACTGTCTAAGACGTAAGTGCCTTGGGCCCCAATTTTTACACAATGACAAATCCGCTTTGCCCTGCTCATCTTTTGTTTTGTGACATTTGCTAATGTATGTGCTTCAAGTTCAAAGTTTATAGTTATAGTGCGGCTAAATTTATGACGCCTGACACACCAAGTTGCAGTCATAGACATTTTTCCTTTTGCATTAATGAATCATACCATACTCATGATGGCAGCACAAGTTATCGTTCGAATATTGTGTTTAATTAGCAGGGATTTCTTTCTTTTGGAAGTTATACTTCATACTCTTTGTTCACAGTTTTATATTTCATTACAAATATTGTAAGCAAGGGTACATGCATATTGAGAATAAAGAAATCCTTGATTGATGGCCAAAGAACCTTTCATTCTTAATAAAGAAACCGTAGCATTTTTTCTATCAGTTATTTACCATATTAGCATGCTTGTTGTTTATGAAAAAGAAAAATGGCTGACCTTAACTCATATGGGCCCCTTAACAAAATCACAGTTTATAACTTGAGAAATTGTGTAATAAATTTTTTTTTGAAAAGTGAAGGTTTAGATGGATTTCAGTTGGTAATCTATACAACTGCTGTAAGAGTATTTGTTAATGTATATTTTGAGAAACAAATAATTATATCAGGAAAGATATAAGAATATGCAATAGAGAATAAGGCAGCTATTCTTTAGTCTCCCTTTGCTATTCTGTCAAAGAAATCCCCCTAAGAAAATAATTTTTTGTACCGCTTGATGCCAAAAAAACCACCATGCTCCATTAACAGAGAAAAGAACCCCTGAAAATTCTGGCATTACATTTCAGCCAAATTCACCAAATCATCGCAAGCAAAACATTTATCCTTAACACTTTCCTCACCTAGAATAATTCAAAAATCAAAACTGAATATCTAACATTACTCTCAATTGAAAGATGAAAAAATAAGGTACATTCATCAAAAGAATAAAATCACATCACTTTGTCATTCAAGTAAAGAATAATATGAAAATTTCTAGAAGGTAAACACCCTTGAGTAAGGAAGAAATTAACGATGGGAGCATCATGGAGACTAGGTAAGCCATTAAGATAGGCAAAAGCTCATAAAATGGAGCTTTCTTCAATCCAAAAATCTTCTTAAAACCAAAAATTCTCACCTATAACAATTCTATATTTCACTTATGGAAAGTACATGTGTGCAACTCAAGAAATAAATTCCCAACTTGCTCATTTTGTTGATGTCCATGTCAAGCCATCAGGAGTCAGCTTTTAAAGGAAATTGCTGTAACCAATTTTCCCACCACGAAGATGCTTTTAGACCTTGATTGTCTCAGCCCTTGTCTTGAATGACACATCATATCTCACCTAACCAAATGATCTCTCTTTACTAAGCAAGAACAAGAGGAGCTCGAACATAAACAACCTCCAATGGAGTCAACTTGATGGAGGAATGATAACTGGTATTATACCACCATTCTGTCCATGGGAGCCATTGCACCCATTCTTTCGGTTTGTCACTAGCAAAGCAACGAAGATAAGTTTCCAAGCACCTGTTAATGATTTCAGTTTGCCCATCCGATTGTGGATGATGTGCAGTGCTCATATTCAATTGTATTCCTTGAAAGCAGAAAAGCTCCTTCCAAAAGTTGCTAGTAAAGACTCTGTCACAATCACTAACAATAGACTGAGGAATTCTATGCAACTTGACAATATCTCAAAAAAAGTGCGAGCAACACTTATAGTAGTATAAGGGTGAGTTATGGCACATAAATGAGCATAGTTTGTGAGACGGTCCACAACAACAAAAATAGTAGACTTACCACGAGAAGATGGTAGTTCCTCAATGAAATCCATGGAGATATCAATCCAAGCTTCTTCTAGACTAGGAAGAGGCTGTAGAAAGCTTGGGCTTTTCTATCATTGACAAACATCACATTCTACCACAAAATTTTTGATTTCACCCTTTGTTTCCTTCCAGTAAAATTCCTGAGAAATGCGCTTGCAGGTTCTAAGAAAACTAGAGTGATTGGTAGTTGGTGATGCGTGTAATTCTTGCCGTATGGTTTGCTTGTGGGCTGAATTAGGCACCGATAAAATCCTCCCTTTATACATTAAGTTTAAAGAGTTCCGAAGGTAAGGAGGGACTGAAGTTGGCTTTTGGATAATACCTTTAGTCTCTAGATTTTGCCACCATTCCTTCCTAATTTGTTCAAAAGTAGTACATGCAAGTGCATAAATAGCTATAAGTTCAACTTGTTAAGGACGTCATGATAGTGCATCTGCCACAACATTCTCGGTCCCTTTTTTTGTAAATAATCTCATAGTTATAGCCTAACAACCTAGTGACCCACTTTTGTTGTTCCATGGATGAGATTCATTGCTCCAAAAAATACTTCAGACTCTTGTGATCAGTTCGGATTTGGAAATACCAACCAATTAAATACGGTCTCTACTTTGTAACTGCATGCACCATGGCTAGCATCTCTTTGCCATAAACAGACATGCTGCTGTGGGATGGAGAAGGAGCCTTACTGGTAAAAGAAATGGGACATTTGTCTTGCATTGAAACTGCACCAATGTCAACTCCTGATGCATCAGACTCAATGATAAACACCTTGTTGAAATCTGGGAAAGCAAGAACTAGTGTGGTGGATATTGCATAAGCTTGACAAAGGCATGTTCAGCTTCCTCACTTCATTTGAATGCTTCATTTTTCTGTAGAGCGGTCAGTGGAGCGCTAATCTTTCCGTAATCCTTGAGAAACTTACGGTAGTAACCAGTTAACCCCAAAAATCCTCGCAACATTTTGATTGTTTGTGGAATGGGCCAGTCTATCATCACTTGTATTTTAGAAGGGTCAACTGAAACACCTTCTGGGGAAACAATATGCTGAAGGTATTCCACATGTGATTGAGCAAAATTGCATTTAGATTTCTTGACAAATAGATGATGCTCACGAAGAGTGGTGAGTACAATTCGCAAATGACAGAAATGATCTTCAAGAGATGAGCTATATATCAAGATATCATAAAAAAATATAAGAACAAACTTACGTAGGTAAGGTCGGAAAATGTCATTCATGAGACTTTGGAAGGTCGAGGGCGCATTGGTTAACCCAAAAGGCATAACCAAGAACTCGTAATGAGCATCGTGAGTTCTAAACGCAGTCTTTTGAATGTCATCTTTGTTTACTTGAATTTGGTTATAGCTTGATCTCATATTGAGTTTGGTGAGCTACTGGACACCTCCCAACTCATCTAACAATTCATCCACAACAGGGATAGGATATTTATCCTTTACAGTGTTCTTGTTCAGTGCTCGATAATCAACACATATTTGCCAAGAGCCACCTTTATTCTTCACCAGTAAGATAGGAGAAGAATATGAACTAACACTTGGTTAAATTATGCCCGCATCTAATGTTTTTTTTTTTTTTTTCACTATCTTTTCTATTTCTACTTTCTAAAAATAAGGATAGCAATGAGATCAGAAAATTTTGAAATAAGATAGTGTAGCCTTTCATCTTGGTTATATTGATGTTTTGACTATGGTGCTCGAAGTTGTACCAAGCAACCATCGTTATGACTCTTTTGAGGATTAGGATAACCAGCTAACCAACTAAAGCATGAACTGAAGAAGTGATAGATTTATCATTATCATTAGATTCCTTACCTTCTTGATCTGAGTAAGGGGGTCATCCTCAACCTCTTATGGCTCCTGCACTGGTTCAATCATCAACAGTTGTCCCTTTTTGCAACGGTGCCCTCTATGCCACATCACAATGCCAACACAAAACTTTTGTCATTCTCTCTTTAAGTTCCTCTTGAATCAATTATCTGGCAAGAGGATTACAAAGAGCAAGTGGTGTGATAGTGCTGCTATCATTTTGCTTGCTAATGGTCTTGTTGGAGCGATGTCGTTCTTTTCCCAATTTCTCTTCTTCTAACCATGCAAAGGAAATTGCAGCAATCATAGTTCGTGACTAACGTACTTTGCTCTCATGCTAAATGTCAAGTAGAGACCTTCAATAAAAGTACTGAGCAGTTCACTTTCATTCAAATCTTTAGACTATTTGATAGCTACTAAAATCGTGTTTGGTACTCCAAGACAGTGCTGGTTTGGCGTATTTTAGCAAGCTCTCCATCGATATTCTCATATTCGGTGGGCCCAAATCATACAAGTATTCTAGAAACAAATTTTGCCCATGAAGGCGTTCTATAACGAGCTTCAAGCCATTCATACCATTGAATAGCATCGCCATCTAGAGTAATAGAAGCAATCTCAATTTTAGATGTTTGTGGAGTGGGGTGAAAGCAAAAGTATTTTTTAGCCCTAGAAACCCAACTAGTAGGGTCATCATTGCCCCACCGAAGAAATTCCACCTTTATATGAGAAGGATCACAATCACGCCTTCTTTGGTAACCTCCTTTGCGCACGTACAACTGCTTCCTACAAATTAGCTGATGTAGAGGCATTATCTTCTCCCTCTTTGTGGGAGGATGTAATTAGAGAGTGATGCCTGGATCTCTTCAAATTGAGACTTAAACATATTGCTAAGTTCAAGCTTTAGCCTAGCTTCCATCTGGGACTCTACTGAATTTTCTGAGGCCATCGCGTCTGAGTGAAGACCAAGAATTCCAAGATGTTGCTTTTGTTGGAGGGTTAATGGCATCCACAAGAACACTAGCTTTGATACCAAATGATAAGATTGGGTTTTACCATGGAGAAATTGGGAAAATTTTAAGAAGGGAAAATAGTAAGAGAAAATAGGGTTTGATCACTTCGAGGGGGCCTACCTCCAAATTAGCCAAAGGCTATGAATTATGTTTTTGCTTTGATAGAAAAACCCTATAGGGTTACATATATAGGGTAGGGAAACTTACTCCTATTAGGAATGTAAAATATCCCTTACATATATAGGGTAGGGAAACTTACTCCTATTAGGAATGGAAAATATCCCAATACAAGTCCTTGATGGACTCAATCCCAATTGATTTAGGAATCCTAACACATTGGATAAAAATTCCAACATTAAATAATCCCAACATTAAATAGAATTCATTGGGAATCATAATAGTTTAATTAGAAATCCCAATTGATTTGGGAATCCTATCATTAAATAGAAAATCCCAATTGATTTGGGAATCCTAATTCTTAAACTAGAGACCTTCTCAAAAACTTGTAAAATAGTTAACACATTAGAAAAAACTGTGTAGGTCCTCAGACAAGAAAAGGATGATATCATTGGCAAACTTTAAATTAGAAACAGGAACTTCTTTTGCCCCCATCTTAATCCCTTGTACCCCTATCTACCCCACTTAGCATCCTGCCTAAGACATCCACAATGAGGGTGAAGGAAAGGCGACAAAGATCCCCTTGTCTAACACCTTCCTCCCCCCAATAAGATTTATATCGAGATTGAGACTGCTGTTAGGTAAGATTGAAAACATAATAGAAGAAATGCAACCCCTAACCCAACTTTACCACTTACACCTAAATACCTTCTTATCCAATGGCCTATCAAGAAACCTTGACCAAATTCAGTTATAAGCCTTTTCAAAGTTAAATTTCATAATAATACCTTTTCTACCTCTCTTTTGAACATCATACACTGCCTCACTAGCCACCAAAGCTTCACCGAAGATCTGCCTACCACCATTAAAAGCACTTTTGAGTATTAGTTATGATACCAACAGCACTCTACAAATAGCACTTCATCAAAATCTTTTAAACAATAATAATAAACCTAATATGCCTAAGGTCTCTAACCTTGAAGGTGAATATAATGCTCTTCCCTACCACACCACTAACAAAAAATTCAAAAAATTTCATGAGGTCACTCTTAATCACACCTCAATCACCTTGAAAAGAATACCATGGTAATTTTTTATATCCTGGAGCCTTATCTTCTCCCATCCTGAAATATAAAAAATCGTTCTCCCCAGACCTTTGCAAAAGGTCTCTCTTGGCATTTAGTATTATCATCAGAAAATATGCACCGCTCCCTTCTGTCATGGTCAATGATTTTCTTCCTCTGCAGAAAAATACCTAAAAAACTCAATTTCCTCCTAGTAACCACATGGTTTTTAATAATATGAACCCCCTCAACCTCTGACCCTATAAAATTCTTCCTTTTACCCCTGGCCTACCTATGAAAAGACCTAGTATTGCAATAACCTTGTTGCACCCATTTTAATCTAGTTTTCTGTCTCCCAGCTAATCTCCCAAGTCAAAACAGCCTTCTCAAACTCATATAAAAGATGTACCCTTTTATCAGTCAACTCCTCCATAGATTTCAGCTTCTTCTTCACAAACATCAGCTTATTCATGAAAAGAAAATCCTCTTCCCCTCAAACAATTCTTAATTACTCGTGCAAAAGAATGATGAGACGACCACATATTTTCAAATATAAGAAGAATAAAACTCCACCTAACATGACATAATTAAGGACAAAGGGCAATGATTACATATAACCCTCGGCCAAGTCACCTGGCAAAGATAAGGAAACATGCCATCCCACTTTAACGTAAGTAGGAATCCATCAATTCAAGTAGCTATAGCCAGCCTCAAGCCAAGTAAAATTCACATTTACCAAGGGTATATCAAACACATTGCACTCCTGAATAAATTTATTCCCTTGAACACCCTCAAGCTCCTTAGAAGAGTGTCTAATGACATGAAAATCACCCCCTAAACTTCAATTCATACTTCATAGAACATAACCTATAAATAGATGAAAGCTCCTTACCAAAAGACTGCCTGAGCCTTCGACAATTAGGGCTGTAAACTATGTAAATGACTACTAACCGCTGCCTCGAATCTCTGAAAGGATAGAAAATGAAAAAGTCCTCTATAGCCAATTCATCTCTAGAACCATCTTAGTTCCCAATGACAAGAATACCTCCATCAACCCAAGCGAAGGCAACCAATTGCGACCCTAACACTTAAAAATCCCACACACTTCTAACATCAAAGCTATTAGCTACTTCTAGCCTAGATTAAAAAAGCATTCTTTATTCAATGCAATAAGAATTGTTGCATTCAATTTCAACCACTGTATTAAAAATTGTAAGAATATTTCCTAGCTACTTGTTAACAAAACGCTCTACATTGCTTTTAGGAGGATGCTGTTCATTCCTTATATTTGGCATTGTATGTAATTTAACAAAAATCAATGCAAATTTTTATTGCATCTTGTGCCAATGCATAGACCACCAAATTCAAGGCTCAAAGTACATACTTCCAGACACACTTAAGGGCTAACTTGTCAAAAAAAAATCATTTTGATTTTCAACTTCTAGTTTTTCAACAAGTTGTAAAAATGCCACCTTGTTTTCTGGTTTCTAAGATTTGTATTAAAAAAGGTAGACAATAAAGGATTTATTTAGTCATGGAAATTGGTTACCATTTTTTATTTTCCAAGTTTCCAAATATATATTTTTTTGATCAGCAAAGAAATATTACTAGAAAAATATTGGGCATCAAGAGATGCCATTCAAGTACACTGAAAACAACAAATGACAAAAACAAAACAACGGTCTCTAAAGTACATCCAGGAAATCAAGAATAACAGAAAGTCTCTCCGAGGCATCCCACCATGTCAACCAGATATCATAGATATCCAGTTTTCATTGCAAAGAAGAGACCATCCCATTGAAAGCCCTTTCATTCCTTTCTTTCCAATTTACCAAAAAATAACAAGGGGGATAAAGGTAAGAGCTCTTCTTAACTTGCTGGAGCGAATCCCTGCACAAGCCCAAATCTCACCCTCAACTGAAGCTGTAGTGACTCATTTCTGTTTGACCTTGGAAATGGCAAAGCCTCTGGCTCATCTGATGATGATTCTAGAAAATCTTTAGCCCAGTGCAGATTGGATAACAAATGCATACATAATCCATGAAGGCTCAACTACCAATAAGCCTGGCTCTATTATCGTCCTCTTTACCCTTTCCTTGGGCGAGAGTAGGACATAGGTTTCAGATGGGGAATGCGACAAGACTGGATGGAGAATCAAATACAAGGCTACAGTCTTAGAGAGATGAAGTTACAGTGGGAGACAGTTCTCCTAGTGCAGAAGAACCTGGTCAGTTTGTCAGTGTATGAGATGGTAATTGTTCTTGCAGGAGAGATCAAGGAGTTTACACATCGGGCAGCATTTTTAAACAACTGCAATCCTCTTTTGGTGATGTTGCAGGGGAAGTGGAAAAAAAATCAGAAAAATGAGTTTTCAAAGAAGGTTCTAAGGTGAATGGTGAAGGCGTATAAGGTTGCATTCGGTTGGCTAAGACTTAGGGACCCTCTTTGCTCTAGTCATGGAAGCATCTAGTCTCATGGCAAAGAAAGCAGAGGAATATGTTTCTTTTGTCATCCCATGCTCAGAAGCCAATAGACTTAAGGATATTCAGAAAAGATTCCTTTGGCAAGACATGGATGAGGACTTCAGATATGACTTTGTGAAATGGGGGGTCGTCATGCATTCTCTTCAAACTGGTTGCCTGGGTCTCAAATCTCTAACTGGTTTAACAAAGCTGTCCTTGGTAAATTACTATGGTGATCCATGAATGAAAAAGGTCTTTGTTCGAGAAAGATCATTGCTTCAAAATATGGCCTCAATCACAATGATTGATCTCTAAAGAAATTAGTGAATCCTATGGGGTAGTAGCCTGGAAATGGATTTGGAAAGGTTGGAAATTTTTTTTCCATGTTAGCCACTTTGAAGTGGGACGTGGGATGATATTTTCTTTTGGCATGACACTTAGTGTGGGCTTACCCCACTTAGCTCTAAATTTCCTTGCACATTTTCAGTTCGGTTCAGATGCTCTGTAAGTACTCATTTGCATCTCAATGGAGTAATCTGGGGCATTACCTTTGTGAGAAATGTTCACAATTGGGAGCTTAACAACTTTGCTGAATTTTTGGCTGCTTATATAGAGTTCCGTTTTGGTTTGCCTCAAATGAGCTTAAGTGGACTCTTGAAAAAAAATGGAAGCTTTTCAGTCGGCTCATATTTCAGAAAGCTGAGAGAAACAATTTCCCCTAGAAATCCATGTGAAATCTCTAGCCTCCACATAGTTTCTTCATTTGCTTAGGGGGTGCCTCTGGGGAATATTCCTACTATTAACAGCCTACCAAAGGGAGATATTTTTAGCTAATAGATGTTTTGTGTGAAGTAGAGATTGAAGCCATTGATAGTTTCCTGCCCCACTGCAATTGGAAATCTCTGGAATCTGGCTGCTATTCGGGTTGGTCATTATGGGCTACTGCTATGAGAGTGGAGAATGAGATATGGGCTGGAGAGGCATTTGCTCAAGCAAAGAAATGAAAAAGCTTAAACTCTGACCCCTTTACCATTTAACACCATGTGGAGGGAAGAAACAGAAGCGCTTTTGCAGGATCATCTACATCACCCACAATTCTCAAAAGATAGATGGCTTACCAGTCTCACTAACTGGTTTAGTGGACTGTACATGTTAGACACACTAGCAAGTATTCCAGGCAGCTACATAAATTCTCTTCTTTTTTATCTTATCTTGGACCGCCTTTTTGGGAATTGAGAGTGAAATTTAAAGAGAGAAGATTTGGGGGGCGTTTCACAAAAAATTAAGTGTTAAAAGTTTTGAATACCGAATTCAAATATGATTTTGTAAACCAATGCTAAATTAAACTTGAACCGAAAATCTGAATTATACATATAATATATAAATGTGTGTGTGTGTGTGTGTGTTTTTTTTTTTTTTTTCAATTTGAAACTCCTCTATGCTTAGGATCATAAATATTAGATGAAATTAATAAGCAATTACATAAGGTAAAGGTTTTAATTTATCAAATAATATTTTCTTGTTATATATTTAATTAATAAGTACGAATAAAAATAATATAAATTTAATCAACTGGGTATTGAGTTTTTGTCATTATCATTTTCTATAAAGAATAAAATTGGAAAAGAGACCTCTGAATCCAAATCAGACATGTTTTCATGCCTGGATTTATCTGAGGAATTCTGAGAAAATTCAGAATTGTCACCAAACACTCAGTTCACTTATTTAGTGAATCAATTCAGACATGATCTCTATTTAGAAGCCATTCAAATAAAACAAACACCCCCAATTTAGAGCTCTTACGCAGTTATGCTGCGTAAGAGCTCATTGGCTAATCTTCCAAGTTATTTCATGTGCTTCTTTCCAATTCCCAGCTTGGTTTGCAAGGAGATTTAAAAAAATCAAAGAAGGTTCCTTTGTGGCAGCTTTGAAGGGAGCCAAATTACCATCTCGTGTGAGATGTGGGATAGTAAAATGCTTGTGATCCTTTTCTTGTGGGTTTTTGGGGTGGGCATGAGGCTGCTTTGGGTGTGCTGGATCTTATGACCATGAATAAGGCTGTTTTGGACATTTGGAGGTTTGTGTTAAAGAGACAATTTATGGAGATTATTGGGTGACGCTAATTTTGTTGACACCTGTAATTGGGGACTATGTAGAAGGCCTCATGGGGCAGGGTTATGGAGGAGCATCAGCTGAGCATGGGACGATTTTGCCAAAGATATTATTTTTTCATTTGAGGACTATGTTTCCATTTATTTTAGCTTTGACCCATGGTGTCGTGAACAACCCCTAAAGGTTTAGTTCCCTTCTCTCTTCTGTTTGTCTTCCTGCAAGGAGGCCAAGGTTGCAGGCTGCTTAAGGGTTGAAAATCACATGGTAACATGGGGCATTCAGCATAAATTGTTCTGAGACACTGTTCAATCAGTACCCTCTGTGAGAAGCTTTGTGGTAATGGCTTAATAGATAGAGGTGTGAACATGGCAGACTGGACCTACAGTGATTTTACTTTAAAATCCTTAGTCGTGTGTTAAGATGATTAAGTAGGCAGATGGGAAGCCTACTTGGAAGAACAAGGCACCTACTATGATTTCTTTTTTCAGGCAACATTGGAAAAAGAATAGGTGTCTTTTGTGCAAGGAACCAGAAGAATATATTAATCATCTCCTGCATTGTTCTTGGTTGAAGACAACTTAGATCTTATATATGCAAAAATAAAAATAAAAATAAAAACCGGCAGTAACAGCAGAGGCTGTTGAAAAGGAAGTTTTTGGTCTAGCTGAGGCTTATCCAAAACACTTTTGGATACCATTTCCGTGGCCTTTTTCTGTACTGTATGGAGAGAGAATTGCTAGGGCATTTGAAGGGATAAAAAATCTGGAAGCAATTATGGGCAAATGGTTATTTTTCCTGCATTTCTGGACGGATGTTTTATTTTATTTTTTATTTTTTTTCTGTAACCCTTGATTTCTACCTTTATTTAATGCAGTGCTTACTATACATAATTTCTCTGCACTTGGGTGATAAACTGATCTCCGTTTTACTAAGAGTAGTATATTCATATATTTGTTAATTTTAAAAAAAGTACTGAATAAGTGATATACAGTTTGATCTGTTTATTTTCTTTCAGTTTCAAATTCTGTGACGGATTATTTATCCTGTTCACGAATGAATAGCTGTTTTTTACACAACCAATGCCACTGGTTATATAAGCAGGCTTCCAGTACGTTGGGACAAGACTGTGATAGTTGTGATGAATGAAGTGCGCGTTAGCAGTCCATATCTCCCTGAATCTGTCACTGGAGGAACTCCTGCTGCCAATGAGCGTGTAAGGAAAGTGGTAAGATGCCCAAGATATACCAAATCTTGATTTGTGTTGTATATTTCCTGTAATCTGTCATTCTCATGAACTTAATTCATTTGCCACCTTCTTTATACTTCCATGCTCTTTCTTTAGATTGATTTTGAAAGGAAGAGGCTGCAAGCTCGTGTTGTTGGCCAGTAATATGATTTTATCTTTGCGACTCTGTAGCTATTGGGAGAAGTTTGTTGAGGTGAGGATTGTGATGGTTGTATCACCTGTACTCTTCAAAACTCATTCCAAAGGGCATATTATCCCATTGATCGAATTTTCTAGAGCTTATATAAAGAAGGAATTTGATTTTCACTCTTTATTTTCTAACTGCATGTTCATTAACTTCTTGATGATCACTTTTATATGTGATAGTTGGATTAAAATGCTCTTTTTATGCTGCATTTGGGACCATGGATTTCAAACTTTCAACTTGAATTGGGGTGAATTTAGACAAATTCTAAATACAATTTTATATTACATCTTATCAAAATCCAATACAAAATTAATCTAAGATGACTCCAAATATAGGTTTTAATACATTTATATTTTGGGTGTTTGAAAAGTTTTATTATTTCCAAACAGGAATGAATGGACATGTAAAGTAGCGATCGTACTTTGATTTTTGTCATGATTTCTTCAACAATCTAGGTAAATATGATTCTGGCATGCTGCAAAGTGCAGATCAAATATACATTTTCAGCTGCATCCCTAGCTTCAATAGACTGATAGGATGTGTGCAAGCTGAGGCTAAAAATGAAAATAATGGAACTAAGGTATATTTCAAAAGATGATGCTTGAGGGCAGGCAGGATAAACAACTGCTTTGGGAAAACACTAGGCTTGTTTTTTCAATTTTACAATTGAAATTAAGGTGAAAATTTATATTCTTTAAATAATAAGAAATTGTAATGATTTATTTATTTTTTAAAAAAATATTAAAGTCTTTTATCTAGATGTAGAGGAAAGTAGGTTGAAGGGCTATAGGGGACATAGAACTTACTGGGGTTAAATGCCATATATCTTTTTTTGTATTTTTTCATTTCTCTTTCCCAATTTTTAAGGCTTGTTTGGAATTTTAAAAAATGTAAGAGAGAGGAAAGAAAAGTATACTTTTTTCATGTTGATTATTGATGAAAATAAGAAGAAAAATAGAATATTAAAAATAAATTAGTGAGTAAAATTTTAATTTTATACACTAATAATATTTAATTTTTCTTAATTTTAATCATATCTGAACAAGTTTTCATTTTCAATACAGAGAATATATATATATATATATATATATATATATATATATATATTCTTTTCTTTCTCCAAACAAAGCTCTTGATTCAAAGGGATTCTACGGACATTAGACTTAAAGATATGTTAGAATTGTATGATTGTTAATGGGAATAATATGATTGATTGATATTGATTTAAGGCTCAAATTGATTTAAATCTCGAGATTCTCTAATTAGGTGAATTGTGGTTCTCTAATTTGGTGAATTGTGGTTCTTTAATTTGGTGAATCCATAGACTCATCCAATGGCAAAACCAAAATAAATTGCATGGTTTGTGAGATTCTCTTCTATCCGGTCACATCTTAGATGTTGTTGGATCTAGCTACCTTAAAACCTAACCAGCAGCCTTCCAAACTTCCTTTTTTATTTTATTTTTTATTTTTTATGTTTGCAAAATAACGTTTCAAACCCTGTTTAGGTTAATTTTATATTGCATTGTACAGAGCAAAAAAATAATAATAATTCAGTTCCATTCCTTCTCATTCTGTGCTTACTTTCGCCATTGAGAAGAAAAAATCAATGCAATTGGAGGAGAAAGCTAGAGTATGGGGTTTTGCAACTTACCCTCTATTTGTATCCTTTTCTATTAGATTGGATTGGAATAAACATGGACGTGCATCAAGTTTGATTTGATTGAATTTAAAAAACTTCAAGAAATAGCTTGGTGTATTAAAGATTTAGCTTGGAACAACCATCTATTACTAAGCTAGCAGCATATGCAATGTTAAAGGGAGAGTCAAACTCATAAAGAGAAAAGGAGTATGATTTTATTTTGTCTCAATTTATGCCAAAGTGTGGAGAGAGAGAGAGAGAGAGAGAGAGAGAAATGTTTGCATATGCAATAGGCAATATTGATAGGCAATGAGGCGTGATGGTGTACTATAAGAAGGGCCACTTAAGGGGAAAAATGACAAATCAATATAAATTGGAGTGAGGAACCAACAAATTCATTATTAATGATTAGTGTATAAGTACTTTTCAACTGTAGCTTCCTTGGCTTTATGGGCCTTCTTGCCAGCTTCATCTTTTTGCTCCCCCTCTATGCCTCCGTTGATGCTTGACTTATAAAATGCCGGTAAGATTTAGATTTATGTTCTTTAGGAAACACTTCTACTTAATGTGAACACTCCCTCTTATGATCTTTTTTATCCTATTTACTTTTTAATTCACTATTCGTAAAATTTGACTAAATAATTTGATAAAATGGTATCTCTTAAATGAATAAAAAATAAGATCTTTTAGGGGTCAAGTTCAAAGAGAGAAGTGTTTGAAATCATATCGTAGAGAAGTTTGAAAAGAACTTTTATCTTATAAAGGGCAATATAATCGCCACGAAAGTGCAACACATGCAATCATTGCAAAAGACCCATTTTGTTGTAGTGAGGCTCTTGGCTAGCCATCGCCCATGGTTACTTCCCCTTCCTAAGCTTGCCCCATATGTAAGTTTATAGGCGAAGAGAGGGGTATTATTAAATACTCCAAAAAGGCAAAACTTGTTCTTACAAAATCACCTTGTTACAACGTTCATCATGATGGTGGTACTCTTATAATCTTTTAAATCTTACTTTTAATTACATTTGTCGGAGTCATTTCATCTCTTACCTAATTTTTCATTGCTAATAGTACCTATATAATTAGAAATATTAATTTAATTATATCTGTATCCCCAACCTTTTTATCTATTGCCAAATTTCTTATTCTCAAAAAACACACCCATGACCTTTCTCCATTCAAACTAGCCATGTACTATTTGTGTCCCCTTTGATTCTTATTTTATATTTGGCTTTGGCTCCTTCTCTCTCTCTCTCTCTCTCTCTCTCTCTCTCTCTCTCTCTCTCTCTCTCTCACACACACACACACACACACACACACACACACACACAAAATTGAAAACAATTCTTTAATAAAATTCCAAGACTCCATGAAACCTAGAGGTGGAGACTAAGAGCTTAGTAGAGGCCTCCATTCAGAAGCTCATTCATTCTACTACTAAAGGTAAGAAGGCCTTCCTTTGATTGTCATGCATGTAACAAAAATTGAAACGCCAATTTGACCTTTATAAATTACTAATGTAGATTTGATGACTATTATATCTACCATGTTATACTAGAGGAGTCCATATGTGTGCTTGATACACATGTGTGAGTACCAAATTGATCCAAAGGCTTAAGTCTATTGGGTCTTGGGCCCAACCATATATATAATCACCTATCACCCACTTAAATTTTTGAATGTGGGACAAACTCACAAGTGGAATTCTCAACAATCTCCCCCTCACTTATGAGTTCCAATTGCTTCCTCTTGATTGGAAACCGTCTCCCTTATGGGAGTAAGCCTAATTCCCCAACAGTTGCTCAAGTGGGCCTTACCACTGGTGTTTTACATGTCTCGGTTTGCATTCCATATGCCTCTGAACCAATCCTATCTCCCATGTCTTGACCCTATTCGGATTCATCTCAACCCTAGATGATCCTTGTGCTGAGAGAGATATCAACAAACAACCATAGCGGAATAATTTTTCTCCCTATATGCAAGCAAATATAGTATATCTCTATTTTTATATGTGTTGAAAATAATAGGAAATCACACCAAGTCACAAGAACACAAGCAATTTTTTACGTAGAGAACTTCCCTAGTGTGAGGAAGAAAAATCACAGGACCTAGTCTAGTTGAAATCTCTACTATCAACCAAATAATGGGTACACAAAGTCTTCTCTAATCACAAATAGAAACTACAAATATATCTCATCAAGAGAACATCAATCTTGGCAAATACAAAGAGAATTGGAGAGAAAATACCAAAATCACAGTTACTGTTCACGGGCCCAAATCCCAAATCCCATGATCAAAATCAGATCTCCACCATTCAGATTGTACCTCCTTGAGTTGTGAATCTCTCCTCTAAATTTTAGCTTGATCATACGACGGACGAAGCGGAATCGGCGTTTTGATGAAATCTAGACAGCATGAGACAAATCACGTTTTTCTCTCTTTCTTTTGAGAAGTGACAACTCCTCTCCTCTCCCATATCTTTTTATAACTTCCTTTAGTTTATCACACTAAAGGGCTAGGCTTTGGGCTTTTAATAAATCCCACTTGGACTTTCCTCCACATGGAAGGAAATAACCCAACAAATCTCCCTCTTTTCAACTATGTGGAGGGAATTGCCATCCTAGCGATCGAATAACAAACTTCAAGCTTCTCCATTGGTAGTGTCTTTGTCAACATATTAGAACCATTATCATCAGTGTGAACCTTCTCAAGTTCCAGTAATTTATCGTTCAACGCATCTCTGATCCATAGGATCGTAGATCAACGTGCTTCGATCTTGCATGGAAATTGGAATTCTTAACAAGATGAATAGCATTCTAACTATCACAAAACAACACATACCTCTGCCTCTTGAAATCAAGTTCTCTCAGGAACTTCTTTGCCCATAGCAACTCTTCAATTGTTTCTGTTGCTGCAATGAACTTTGCCTTTGTCGTAGAAAGAGCAATACACTTTTTAAGTCTGGATTACCAAGCTATAGCCCCACCTATAAAAGTTATCAAATAGCTCGAAGTAGACTTACGAGTCTCCACATCCCTTGCCATATCTGCATCTATGTAGCCAACTAACAATGGTTGTCCGTTTCTCAAACCAAGTATTAAATTAGAAGTGCCTCGAAGATACCTCATGATCCACTTCACTTCATTCCAATGCTCTCTTCTCGAATTTGACAAGAATTGGCTAACTACACCAACTGCATAGGCTATATCTGGTCTTGTACAAACCATTGCATACATCAAACTTCCTATTGTTGAGGCATAAGGAACTATTTCCATGTCTTCCTTTTCCTTATCTGTAGAAGGACATTCCTTTGTACCCAGTCTGAAGTGGGTAGCAAGAGGAGAGCTAACCACTTTAGGATTGTCCATATTGAATCTTTGAAGCACTTTCTCAATATACTCCTTCTGTGACAAATATAACTTCTTGGAACTCTTGTCACGACTGATTCTTATGCCAAGAATTTTCTTTGCTGGCCCCAAATCCTTTATAGCAAATGACTTACTCAGTTGCTTCTTCAACTGGTCAATCCTTGAAGCATTCCTGCCAACAATTAGCATATCATCCACATAAAGCATTAAAAAAATAAAATCATCATCGGAGACTTTCTAAACAAATACACAGTGATATGAAGTTGTCTTCTTGTAGCCTTACTCCCCCATAACAGACTCAAACTTCTTATACCATTGTCTTGGTGTTTGCTTCAAACTATATAGGCTTTTCTTCAGCTTGCACACATAATCCTTTTTTCCTTTCACTCTGAAACCCTCTGGCTGCTTCATATAAATCTCTTCCTCCAAATCACCATGAAGGAAGGCAGTTTTCACATCCATCTGCTCAACTTCCAAGTTGAGACTAGCTGCTAAGCCAAGTACTATATGGATCGATGACATCTTACAAGTGGAGAGAAGATCTCATCAAAGTCAATACCTTTTCTCTGACCGAATCCTTTTACAACCAATCTAACTTTGTACCATGGCCATGAAGAGAACTCATTTGACTTCTTCTTGTAAATCCATTTGTTCTCCAAAGCTTTTTTTCCTTTAGGTAGCTTCACTAACTCAAAGGTGTGGTTATCATGCAATGATTGCATCTCATTTTGCATGGCCTCAACCCACTCTGTCTTGTGTTCATCTTCCATGGTTTCTGCAAAACACTAGGGCTCTCCCCCGTCAGTCAATGACACATACTGTTCTGCTGAATACCTAATGGAAGGATGTCGATCTCTGGTAGACCTTCTGGATGGAATCTCTGGTGGAATCTTTCGCACTATTAACTGCTCATCAGTCTCAACATCTCCCTGAACCTGTAAGGGAACATCCACATCACCTCTACCCTAGTGGTCATCCTGAACATCATTCTCAGCCCGAGATGGAAAATTCTTCAAAGGAATTAGATCCACATCAGTCAAACTGTCACCCTACTGAGACATAGATTTCTATGCCTACTCAATATCTTGAATCGTATGATCTTCTACAAACACCACATCTCTGCTTCTCACAATTTTCTTCTCAACCGGATCATAAATCTTGTATCCAAACTCATTTTTACCGTAGCCAAGGAATATACACTATCGTATTTTCTCATCAAGTTTGGACCTTTCATCTTTTGGAATATGCGCAAATTCTTTGCACCCAAAACACATTCAAGTGAGTATAGGAAACATCCTTACCTGTTCAAACTTGGTCTGGCACATCAAACTGTAGAGGAACACAGGGTGTAGGATTCAACACATCAACAACAGTGCTCAATGCCTCCCCCCAAAAGGATTTTGGCAACTGGGCTTGTGAAAGCAAACATCTCACTCTCTCAACTAGTGTTATGTTCATCCTTTCTACTCTGCCATTCAATTGAGGAGTTTTCGGAGGTGTCTTTTGATGTCGAATACCCTGTTGTCTGCAATACTCATCAAATGGACTAGAATACTCTCCACCGTTATTAGTCCGGATGCACCTCAGTTTCTTCCCAGTTTGTCTCTCAACTAGGGCTTGAAAATTCTTAAACTCATCCAACACTTGGTCTTTTGAATTCAAGGTATATACCCATAACTTCTTTGAATGATCATCTATGAAGGTCACAAAGTATCTGGTGTAACGACCCAAGTAATAATAGTATTTAAATAATAAAGAGGGAGGGAAATTGAATCAGTAACAAAAGGAGGCAGCCAACTTCATTGACGAACGACATTGTATTTTGGAGGTGATAATTCCAAGAAATTTCCCCAAGCCTCGTCGATGAACATAGGGGTTTCGTCGACGAGAAGATACCAAGAAGGGTTTTTGGGACAGATTGAAATTTGTTGACGAAGGAGGAAGTTTGTCGACGAAATTATTAAAGGATTTGTCGACGAGGTGACATGACTCGTCGACGAATCCTGCAGTATAAATAGTTCTTAAACTCATTTTAATCGCAGAAAATCAGCGCCGCTCTTTTCTCTCTCTTTCTCTCCTACGGCCTCTCCCTCTTCTCTCTTCGATTCTGGTCTCGTCAGTTGCTGGATCGACGATCTGAGGCTACCACGACGTTCCTGGCGAAGTTCTTTTCAAGTCTGCTGGAGTGGATCGTTGGTGGAACGAAGTTGGGATTCATTCCAAATCCAAGGTAAGGTCTTTTATTCAGAATTTGAGTTTCCAGCAGTTATAAGAATTGTAATAGACATAGAAATAGTAATGTTTTGTTTTGGGATTTATGATTTTCAAGGTGTTGAGTGGAGAACCCTGCGGGTGTTGGACCCATTACAGTAGGAGGGTTTTAGCAAAAATCAGGTAAGGGAAATATGCTATGCTAGGTTATTTGAGTATGATTTCAATATAAAATTATAAATGTTCTACCAGAGTATTATTCACAATAGAGATTTATATAGTTTATCAAGTATGATTAATATGTTTTAGAATTATTATGTGGCTTGAGAATATAGATATAGTACAGAAGTATGTTTTACAGTATTTTCCTCAGTTATGTTTTACAAAATATACAGACAGTGAATATATTTTACAGCAATTACAGAAATACCATGATTATACAGTTTTATAGTACTATGACATACAGATTTACAGTTAATTATAGAAACACAGTTGATATAGATACAGTTTTCCACAGCGTCATGGTTTATACAGTTATTATAGAATCATGGTAAAACAGATAGTTGTATATAGAGATGTATTATATAGTATCAGACCTTGTTGGATCATACAGTTTACAGAGTACGGTACCGTAGCTACATACAGTATATAGAGTGCAACCACCTATTCAGATAATACGTGGTATAAAGGTCGATCGCATAGAGCCCACGAGTGGACAGGCTCCCCATCAGATATGGGTTGAGAAGGGCTGATCAGACTATGGAGTATAGTGATTTATTCCTGATTGGCCAGCCAGGGTAAATCCCGCCTACGGGCCGCACAACCCTGTCATGAGGGGTTAAATCATGACACACAGTTATCCATAGGGAAGTTTACAATTATTACTATGTTTATATAGGTTTACAGAAATAGAAAATATGTATATATATATTAACAGTATTTTGAGTAAAAACCTAAAGTACAGAAATGTTAAACAACAAGTAAAAGATGAAGATTATATTACTGGTATTGTGCTTTGCAGATTCAGTGATACATGACTATATAGTAATAGATTTTCACAGTATTGTAACTCATTTGCCACACACTAGCAATAGCATATTTCGTCTTACTAAGCATTGGCTTATCCCAATTACTTTAACATTTTTCAGGTGATCCAGGTAGGCGAGTAGACCAGGCTCGCAGATAGAGGGGCCTCAGTATTGCCTTGATATTAGAGTGAGTCTTTTTGAGAGTATTTTTGTATAGCCTTAGCTAGTTGATGATATTTCTGGGGAATAGTTATATATGTATATTTTTGAAAACAATTTAGCACTCTGGTATTGTATATAATTACATATGGATATGTTTATTTGATTTCTGCTTCTCGTTGCTTAGGTTGATGATTGGGTTTAATCCAGTATGGTATCTGTGACAACCCGAATAAAAATGGTATTTGAAATAATAAAGAGGAATAGAAATTACCAGAGGACTCATCGACGAACACAGGGGATTCGTCGACGAAGGTATAAGAGAATTTGTCGACGAAGACAGGATTCGTTAACGAGGAGATACCGAGAAAGATTTTGAGTTGTCTGAATTTCGTTGACGAGGAGTGGATTTCGTCGACAAAATTATTAAAGAACTCGTCGATGAATGACGCGGCTCATCGACAAATCCAGTTTTATAAATACTAAAAATCTAGAATTTTACTTCACCATTAAGCAATCTTTCATCCTCTCTCTCCTCCCTTCAATTTTCTTTCTCTCTCTCTCTCTCATCGATTTTGGGCTGGATTTACACCGATTCGACAATTTGAAACCACCACGACGCTCCTGGGGAAGTTCTCTCCAAATCTGCCGGAGTGGATCGTTGGTGGAAGCAAGTTGGAATTCATCCCTAAGTTGAGGTAAGACTTTTTAAGCCAAATTTGGTCTTACGGTAGTTATAGAAAATGATATACATGTGAAAATACTGAAGTTTAATACTGAAAGTTTTCATTTTTAGGGTATTGATTAGGAAATCCTACGGGTGTGAGACCAGAGTTTATAAGGGCTTTCTCGGTAGTCAGGTAAGGGAATAAACTAAAGCAGTCATTTTCATGTAAATTATTATTATTTATGAGAAAAGTTATTTTCAGGAAATCATGTATGATATCTGTGAATTATGAAGGAAATGCATGTTTAGGAAAATACTGCTACTATGTTGAAATGTATATATATATGTATAAGATGCCAGAAATTATGATTTTTAGAATACAATGTATGGTTTTATACAGCAAATGTGTGGTATGAATGTTATTTTATGTGGAAAAATATCATGATAAGATACCGATATGAATGAAATATATTTTGAGAAATTATGAAAGAATATAGTGCATTATGATGTCGAAAATACATGACAAATTGATTATTTTCAGAATGATGTATTTATGTATGATTTCGGCGTGAGGCCGTATTTATGAGACGATCGGCATAAAGCCGTATTTAAGAAATGTTCGGCATGAAGCCATATTTATGAAATGTTGAAAGGTGCTATATTATCATGTATTATATGTTATCAGAACCCGGATGTTAGTTTAATTCAGTTCAGGAGCACGGTATCATAGTAGATCAAATGTTTATGATCAGATTAGTGCTAACCACCTCACGAGGGGGTGGGATATGGATAGTCGATGTGACTTTCAGTAGAGTGGACGTCGACTTGGCAGTCCGGACTAGGGTGTGGCGGGCCCATCGTACTTACAGGTATTTTTGATTCGGCAGTGGTCGGCTAGCCATTGTTGGGTCTCACCTTCGGGCTGTACAACTCGTCATGAGGAGCAATACATGACATTAGCTAGCTATTCATCCTGGGTATATTTTCAGTATTATTAGTTATAATAGATATTTTATGTACGATAGGACTTATTAGCAAATATGAAAGCATGTGATTATTCAGTACAATATGATGAACGTTTATAGAAATATGAAATGTACTGTATATGTATAATTGCCTTAAATGTTCATGTTGCCACACAACTATATTTAGTTTATTTTTTCTTACTAAGAAGTGTCTCACCCCCGAACTAAATAATTTTTCAGGAGACCCTGAGAGACCGGCGGGTCGTGACCGCCGTTGAGTCAGTGATATATTACCCCGTTAGGAGGGCAAGCAATGTACTAGGATCAGAATTGTTTTGGTTATAGGATCCTAGATGTATTTTGAAATATTTTGGAAGAATGTAAATAAATACAATATTTTGGGAATGTAGATAACTCTGGTATTATGCTTTATGGATGGATGATTGAGATTTTATACTTGCTGCTACTTAGGTTTCCGCTGTGATTGACAGGTGTCTCCGTTATCCACGGGTTCGGGTCGACTTTTCTTTTTGTCATATTTCATTTTCTATTAAGGAATTTGAGGTCGTTACAGTATCATAGCATGTTAAATGTCATAGTATAAAAATAAAAAAAACCCAGTTAAATAGCAGGTTGTTACATTTGGAGCCACCAAGTGTTCTCGTTTTCATAGGGCCACACACATCCGAATGTACCAAATCCAATATCTTTGACTTTCTCGAATGAGGGGAATTCTTGAAGGAAACTCTGCTCTTCTTCTCTAACAAATAATGGGTACACCTTTTTGGAAGTGTACTTTTCAGTCCACATAGTAGACTTTTCTTTCCTAGTAGAGCTAATCCTTTCTTACTCATCTGAGCCAGTCTCTTGTGCCACAACTTTGTTGTACCATTATCCTCCATTGCATTAACAATGTCGTTGGAGATCTTTGCTTGTACAACGTACAATGCATAGTGCTTCATGCCTCGAGCCACAACCATAGCACCCTTGGTGAGCTTCCACTGGCCATCACTGAAAGTGCCGCAGTACCCTTTGTCATCAAGTTTACCTGCAGAAATCAAATTCAAACGAATGTCAGGAATATGCTTCACATCTTTGAGAACTAAACTCGTGCCATTATTTGTCTTCAGATACACATCCCCAATTCCAATGACTTTAACCAAGCCATCATTTCCCATCTTTACAATTTCAAAGTCACCATATCTATAGGATGTAAAGAAATCCTTTCGAAATGTAGCATAAATGGAGGCACCACTGTCAATCACCCAACTGGTCTTATGATATGCAACATTTATCATTTCATCATCATAAACAATGAGGAAGTCTGCAGGAGTGGTGGTAGTAACTCTATCATCACCATCTTTGTCATCTTCATTCTTCATTCCCTTCCCTTTCTCATTCTTGTTTTATTTCTTCAATTGCCTGCGATATTTCTTGATGTGTCCCTTTTTCCCGCAATGATGACACTCAACATTTGCAAACTTGTTGGACTTGCTTCTACTATTATCTCTGTTCTTCGGACCTCTGCTATTACTTCTCCCCCTATTTTCTGTAACCAAGATCTCTGACTGTGAAGAGGATCCCTGTATTTTTCTTCTCATCTCTTCATTTAGAAAACAATTCTTGGCCATATCCACTGTGATTATACTTTTTGGAGTGGAGTTAGACAATGAAGTTTTGAGCGTCTCCCATGAGTTCGGTAATGAACCAAGCAACCATAACCCTTGTATCTCATCATCAAACTTAATACCCATTTCAGCCAACTAATTAATAACTCCTTAGAATGTATTCATGTGATCAGATAAAGGAGTCCCGTCCTGGTACCTCAAAGCCATCATTTGTTTAATAAAAAACAACTTATTATTTCCAGTCTTTCTAGCATATAGCTGTTTAAGCTTACTCCATACAGAACGCGCATTTGTCTCTCCACTAATATGGTTCAAAACATTATCATCTACCCATTGCCTGATATACCCACATACATGTCGATGTAACAAAGTCTATTCTACATCAGAATTTTTTTTTTTTTTTTTCTAGTTTTTCAGCACTAAACGCCGGTAGGTGATGATCTTTCACATAAAGAAGATCCTCCATTTTTCCTTTCCATATGTGATAATTTGAACCATTGAGATTAATTATTTTACTCATATTTGCTTCCATAACTCAAACTACCAACCGGACAATCTGTGAATTAGGCTCTGATACCATTGTGTTGGGAGAGATATCAATGAACAACCACAACGAAATAATTCTTCTCCCTATATGCAAGAAAATATAGTGTATCTCAACTTTTACACGTGCTAAAAATAATAGGAAAAATGATCAATCACACTAAGCCACAAGAACATAGACATATTTTTACATGGAGAACTTCCCTAGTGCGAGGAAGGAAAACCACAGGACCTAGACTAGTTGAAATCTCTACTATCAACCAAATAATGGATACACAAAGTCTTCTCTAATCATAATTAGAGACTACAAATATATCTCATCAAGATATCATCAATCTTGGAAAATACAAAGAGAATTGGAGAGAATATATCAAAATCGAGGTTACTGTTCACGGACACAAATCCCAACTCCTGAGCTCAAAATCCATTCTCCACCGTTCATATTGTAGCTACTTGAGTCATGAAGCACTCCTTTGAATTTTAGCTTGATCGGACCACAGACGAAGCGGGATCGGCGTCTTGACGAAATCTAGGCAGCATGAGAAAAATCACGTTTTTCTCTCTTTCTTTTGAGAAGTGACAACTCCTCTCCTCTTCCCTCTCTTTTTATAACTTCCTTTAGGTTATGACACTAAAGGGTTGGACTTTGGGCTTTCCTCCACATGGAAGGAAATAATTGTTAGAAAAGGTGTATTCCCAAGAGGGGGGGGGTGAATTGGAATTTAAAACTTTCTTCCTAGGTTCAACTAATCCTACAATCAGTATTACACAAACTTAGGGTCTTTCTAAGCAATTCCAAATGCGTAGATAAAAATGATGTGAAAATTAAATCAAACGCATCATTCACACCATAACATACATGTGCGGTAAATATAAAGTACAGAAATATAAATAAGGCAAATGATATGTTATCGGGGTTCGACCAACTGTGCCTACGTCCCCGCCTCTAGCTCGCAAGTTAGAGGATTCCACTAATGGCTCACTTAAGGGTGAAGCGGTACCGTTTACAACTAGGTCAAATTAACACAAGGTTGACCCCAACCTTAAACTGGTCAATTAGCGGGGCTGACCTCAACCTACACGCCTTAACAGGACGATGCACCTAACTTTCCTAACCGGGTCTAAGCCAATCCGGGACTATTCCAGGGCTAGTCTCCCTCTTCAGGCCCATGCTTGAAAATACAACAGATGTGTATTATAATCAAATGGTACATTGATTGTGCTTTCGTGTAAAACAGATATGTACTCAAATGCGCGCAATAACATACACCACAAATGATATAATAAGTAAGCTCAATGTGGTATTAAGATGTCTACTCTCAAATAGATTTACTATCGAAGTGATTAGTGCATGACAGTGCCAAACAAGCAATCTTTGTATCACAAGATCTGTTCAAACTAATAGTTCACACAAAGATACTAGCAAGACAATATATATATATATATATATATATATATATATGTATATTTCAATGAGCGGGTTTTCTCAATCATATGATGCTCCAGTAATATATATATGTTCGGTTTGCAAAAGACATTCAAACTTTGTATTTAGCAAAGGATATGTGAGTTGATGAATATTGCAACAAAGATTTCATCACACAAACAAATATCTCTTCAAATGTTTTTCAAGATAAGGCACACTAGATATTTGAAGGTATTTTGATAATATTTTGCAACCAAAAACAAATACAATCTTCTCAAGATTTTGCAATGAAGGTGCAAGCTTAGAAGATCTATCAAAGTCTTCTTAGGATAGACTTATCAACAAAGTCCCCTAAGAATCCTTAGGTTTTGATCTCAAATAAAATCGTGTCAATTAAATAGAACAAGGAGAGCAAACCTTTCCAAACAAACACTCAATCCACTTACAAATGATGTAGGCACTAATAGAAGGTAAGCATAAGTGAATGAGGCTAAAAATGAGTAGTATAGGCTTTTGGGTTTTCAGAGAATTCTCCTATAATCAAGGTAGCTAATCAATTGTTTCATTTTCACAAATGATCTCATATATATAGGCATGAGAGAAAATATGATTGTTGGGGACTTATTGGGTATTATTAGGGAAGTTTAATAATTTTTAAAGCATTTTAACCCTATTTAAAAAATATTTAATTGCGATAAAAATCAGGACAACCCGAGAGGTCCGGTTGACCAGAATAGGTTCGGTCGACCAAGTCTCATATGGTTCAGTCGACCAGGGGACTTTTGAACTGAGGGCTCGATCGAGCAGGAGAAGGCGATTTCTCAATTTTTCGAGATTCAGTCGACCAGACCATTTTGAACTGGTTGGTTCGGTCGACTAGATCGTTGGGATTTCTCTCGAGGACCCTTGGTTGACCAGGCGGTCAAAATGTTAACCAGAGAGGGTTTCGATCGACTAGGGCTTTTTGAACTATTCTGGTTCGGTCGACCAGGACCTTGGTCAATCAGTTGACCCAGGGAGGTTTCAGTCGATCAGGTCAAAATGAACTGACTTGGCTGGTCGACCAAAAGTGCACCAAGTGTGCATTTTGGTCCTGTCTTGAAGCATACAAGCCCTATTCAAGTGCCTAACAAGTATGTGTGAAAATGTGTGTGTCCTAGGGTCACTTGGGGTCCAAAATTAAGACACCGAAAAAGTACGATGTCAGTTGACCTTCAGTCGACCGAAGGGTAAACCCTAAGGTCTTTCTAAGGTCATTTCTTACTCACGGTTTGTTTGAGCTTACAAAATAAACCATGCATGTGATGCGTGTGAGCTTATTACAAACCAAATGACCTAATTACTACTACAGACCAATTAAATGAAATATATTACAATGCTGAATAGAAATTGGTCTTCAAGCTTTGCTTGTTTTGTGCACATTTTGATCTTAACAATTTCAGTTCCTACACAAGACTTCAAACACCTATTAGATACAATGAGTATTTGCCATTATCAAAACCGGGCGTGACCTATAAGGTCAACAATAACCCAACACCTTATTGGCCTCGGTCACACACTTGGTCCTTAAACTATTAGTACGTAAGGAGAATTAGCTTCATGTCTTGACTTTTACGATGTCGCTCACCCAGAATTACAAATCATTGGCCCTGATACCACTTATTACATCGGAGGAGTCCATAGGTGTGTGTGATACACATGTGTGAGCACCAACTTGAACCTAAAGTTTAAACCCATTGGGTCTTACGCCCAACCATGTATATAAACACCCATCATCCACTCAAATTTTTCAATATGGGATAAACTCACAAGTGAAATTCTCAACATAACATAATTTATCCAAACTAGGCATACGTCCAAATAGTTCTTACTCATTCATTTCTTTATCTTGATCATCTCTTCTCCTCCGTTTGTGCTTGAATTTAAAAGTCTTCCTCCTTCTCCATCTCCCATCTTGTCAATGATCCTTGTGTTCCTTAATAACTATAACCATCTTCTTAGATTTCATATATAATTTTCTATTATTTAATGGCTATGCCCTTGAAAAAAAGTTTACTTTTATTTTGTCGATTGAAGTTGAACAAACCATACCTTGCACGCAGTGATTGAGTTGGAGTACTAGTGAAGTTCAGAAAGAGATCAAAGCAAGAAAATCCTTAGGGCAAGTCTTTACCTTACAATGACTTGAAGAAGTTTGTCTAGTTGATCTTACTAGTGTCATGGACATTAGATTGATAACAAAATTACAGGAAAGTAGAAACAAGTTTGTATAGTTGTTTAATGGTGAGATCAAGAAGTTTAATATATTTTTCATGGGCTATAGGAGAATTTCATCATCCACCGTTAGGTTATGGTATTGTTGTGCATCTCTTTATGAAGGTCAATTTGTTTTATGTGACCAAATAATAGGATAGTATCAAGCTAACCAAAAATGGTACGACCGACATATATAGTTGGTGGATTAGAGATATTGAGCCTAATGCAAGCTTTATCGTAGGCCAAAACTTTATTAGCCCATAATGGAAGTTATAAGAAAGTTGGGAGAAGCTTCCATTTGCTATAGCTAAATTGTAACTTCTTTAGATAAAAAGTATTGTTGGGAAGATTTATTTGTTGTTTAATTTTTTATATTAATAAAATTTTTACTTTCCTTTTCTATGCTATATGAATGAAGTTTTATTCTTGTATTTTGATTTTTTAATAGTAAAATTATCAAAAAAGAAAAATCTTATTCAATCAAACATATTACTGAAATAATTTGTATTAGGTACACATGAAAATTTACTATAGAGATATGGGCGGTGTCTTTTTGCTTAAATGCTCATTATAGTTTGAAAAATATATACTATCCATTTTCGTAGGTTCCTAACAATGTCATAAAAAATATGTATAGATTACAAATATTACTTTAAAAAGAGGAATGATTAATTTAACGTTTCAAGGCACTCTTTTGCCTCTTGAGATTTTTTTTTTTTTCGGTTATTTCGAGCTCATTATGAATATATGTAACTTTTAACTATTAACTTTTGTTGTTCTTTAGCAAATAATGATGTTGGATTGGTCATTCTAAGGACTCATTATGTGCTTTTAAGGCCTTCATGGGTAATTGAATATTCAATATTGATTGTTAAATAAATTAAGGATCAATTTGATATCATTGTTATTTTTAGTTTTCTGTTTCTATTTTTCCACAATGGAAAAGAAGATTATAAAAATGCGTTTATTTCAATTGTCGATTTTTAGTTACTTTAATAAAAAAAGTGAAAATAAGATTTTAGGGTTTTTAGTTGTTTTGACAACCTAGCTATTGTCAGAAATTTTAATATCCAGAGATAGTTTTTTTAGATTAAATTATTCATTTTATACACTTTTAAATTAAGATAAATTTAAATATTCGTATGAATTAAAATATAATTAAAATAAAAATATACATAAATTTTAAAAAATAATAATAAATCCAATTATAAAATACTTTTGCTATTTTCAATTATCATGTCTAATAAAATTTTATCTTAAAGTAAAATTTGAAGGTAGAACAATTAAGCAAAATAATTATAATAAATTTTATTTTTATTATAGTAAATTTTTTAATGTGTACTATTTGTAATTTCATTATTTTAATCATATCTTTATAATATTTTGATTTAAAGATGAAAATAAGTTTTTTAAAATTAAGTTTTTTATTTGTTTTAGTTTTATAAATGTTAACAAATAGGTTGCTGATTTTTAGTTTTTAGTTTCTATTTTTAATTTTCGGTTTTCGTTTTTGACTTTCGTTTCTCTAATTTTTTACGATGACACAAACAATCCCTAAGAAAATAGGAGAGGAGACACAAGCAAAATGACATAAAAAGAAAAAGAGGATTTCAGTTATCTTTTTTTTTTTGTCTAATAGATTTTGGAATCCTCAATTATAGAATTATAGAAGTGTTGACCCTTCTCTATTTGCCTAAAAAGCAACAAAAATCACACAAATTATCCTAGATGTTCTTTTCATTCATGATAAAAAATATTTTGAGAGCTCATTTTTTTTTTAAAGGCATTTTAAAGTTAAAAATTTAAGACTTCTATATTATAGGTCTTAGATTCAAATTAGGGGAGGAATGAGAAAGTGTCAGAGATGGGAAATTAGTTACCTTCCATTATGTAGTTTAGTTTAGGCTGCCAATGAATTTAAAAAAAAAAAATTTCTAAACTATCTATATATAGGTGTTAGATATGTTTTAAATATTATTCTCCACTCTAAACTATCGATAAATTCTGTCAATCATTTGCTACTTCTTGATACTTAAATTACGAAATTTTTGGGAGAAGCACAATATAAGAAATCCTAGCGAATATAAAATTCTCGACTAATTGGTTGATAAGCGATCGCCTCGTAAAGAGCGCTGGTATGACACGCCCGGTTAACCAGTCGGGCCCTACACATCCAAAAGAGAGCATCTCACGGACGAAATCGCCTGCAAAGGAATTATATACTAACACAGAGAACTAAATATTGTTTCATGAGCCAAATATTTATTAAAATATATGATAATTTTAGATTGAATATTATTTTATGAGTAAGTTATTTACCGTGCAATGCGTGAACAAGTGGCTTGCTTTGGCGTCAAAAACCCTAATACTAAATTTGGTAATTATAAATTTAAAAATAAAACAAAATTATAAGAATCAACCAAAACTTTTCATATACAAATATGTACATTATAAATGTGACACAATTTAAGTTACATATTTGTGAGTCTCTTTTTAATAAGGAAACAAATTCATTAAATTTGTAACCGTTGATACATATATTAAATGTATGCTTCGTTCATAAACTATCCTAAATTAGCCAATTTAGTTTTTTATTCTCCACTCAAAATTTCATGCGCCCTAAATTAGTGGACATCGTGATAAAAACTTATTTTTATTAATTTATTTAAAATTAATTCATTAAATTGGATTGGACAATTAGCTCTCGAGATAGAATAAAAAAAATATAAGAAATATGTTTACAAAATTCTTTGTCATGTTTTAAATTATAATTTTTCATTAATATTATTATTTTACTGATATATCATAAATATGTATATTGTATTGTACTTACAAATTAATATTCAAATATTATGTGTATCGTACTTATCTTTTAATAAATAGATTGAAAAGGAGAAAAGAATAACCATTAGGGGCAAAATACAAAAAAAAAAAGGTAGGAAAAAATGCCATATCCAAAAGGCGAAAAGGGATAACTACATTGCACTAAACTCCTTAGACTCATAAATTTAAAGTTACCATTATCTATTATGAAATAATTTAACAACTATGATTTTAGAATTAATTAGTATATTAATAAAAGCAAACAAATACTCGAACGTTGCATTTCGGAGTATGAATTTCTGATCTAAAAGTTAAATTTAGGTGAATTTATGAATTTAAATTTGAAAGAAAAGAGAAAATATGTATACTCACTCGGCAAATATGAAGACTTGCGAAAACGTAAACATACATCAAAATGAAGGAAAGTAATGAAAGAGTATCACATGATGCACTTTGATTTTTTCAAAATCAAATTTCTTATAGTTCTATAGAAATATTGACTAGCGCTAATATTCATATTTGAGTAGGCATGTGCTTATTATAATTAACTTAATAAATTAAACTTGATAATGCACACACTAGTAAATTTAATATTAGTTATTAGAGAGTTAAGGTTAAAGTAAGACTTGTGACATAATATATTAAGGTATGTTTAATTTGCTGAATGTCTGTTTTTAAGGAAAAAAATAAAAATAAAAATAAAAATTTAATGCTAAACAAATTATATAAAGAAATAATATTCTACATAAAAAATCACCATACGAAACTCTGTATTATTTTATCCAATTTAGGAAATAATCATTTAAAATTTTACTATCATTTATTTTTTGATAAATTATGATTATTTGATTCTAATGTGAATCAAACTTACTCTAAGAAATTAGACTACGTCTAACTTTTTAAAATTTTATATTTAAGTATATTCTTAGTAACATGCATTGGGACAAATATTGAAATCTTTTAAAGTATTATAATTTTTGAATTTCAACGGTCCAAATTCCATGCTTATATAAATAAATTTTCTTTTTGTCAACGAGTTCTAAAAAAATTTAATTACTATAAAAAACTTGTTACAATAGCAAATTACAAGCGATGTGATAAATTTAAAAAACTTTAAATTATTATTTTTGAAATTTCAATACGTTTAAACTCCGATCTTATATAATTAAAAGAATTTTTGTGTCATAAGGCACGAAACTAAAGAGTATTAAAAAAAATATGAGAAAAGTAAATTAATGTAGATTATTTATTAGAATTTATTTAATATAAAGAATTAACTATTTTAATTTATAATATTTTCTTTTTTTGAAATGATTTTCTGTGATGAACTGGTGATGGGTCATACGCTCCCATACAGCAGTATGGGTCCTTCCTGCGACAATGCAATTTTGCAACGAAACAAAACCAGGAGAGAAGGAAAAAACGTTTCCTTATGAATTTCTTCTCTCATGAAGAAATGGAAACTGGTTAGCCGTTATTAAATTACTTGCCAAATGAGGATTTCCTTGATCATTTTGAAGGAAGCCCTTTTAACGTGCGATTATTGGGCGGAGGGGGGGGGGGGGTGGGGTTGTTGTGGGTGGCGTAGCCTTGTCCTTTCCTTCTTCTCCCCCCGTCATTAATGATTTATGAAAGCAAAATGATTTTTTCAATTCTCGCGGTACCCAGAAAAAGCCTCGCTCTGTTCTGTACACTGTGGAATAGACAAACGGGCAGAGATCTTGAGCATCATACATATATATATATATGAATGAATGTTTGTGTATATAAATAAGGTGGGCTTGAGCAAAGGTGGCGGTGGAAGTGCTTTAGCATTTTGCTTTAGCTTTATACGCGACAGAAGAAAAGAAGTCTGATCCAAAGCGAGAAAAAATAACTAAAGAAGTTGAGAGAGAGAGAGAAAGAGAGATTCCTTCAAGTCGCGGGGAGGAATTTTGGTTCTTCTCGCTTTCGGGGGAGGGTTTTCCTTTTCCTTTTTCGCCATCTTCACACTAGCTTTATGTCTGTTCGGATTTTGAAGGTCGGTTACCGGGTGTATGTTATTGTTGCCCCATTGTTAAGCGCCTCTTGAGTTCTTCATCGTTTTCCTTCGAGGGAAGACTAGAGGGTTTTCACTGTATTGCTTTTCCGTTTAAGTTTTCTTCTTCGTTTTCTCCCTAGTTCTTATCTTGTGTTCCTGTTTTCGTTTACATTCGAGTGGCCCTTTTGTTTTCTTCTTCTTTTCCCCATCTGGGTTTGCGGGAGTTCTGTGAGGTTATCTGGCGTGACCTGTTTCTGGGGATTGAGGCATCTGGGTTTTGGTGAAGTGAAGACGACTTCAGAACTAAATCCCATTTTTTATTTTGATTTGTGGTTTTTGAGAGATTTGGGATTCGGGTCCGTTTAGAGATTCGGGCATTGCTGTGTAGGAAGTTAGGAACTTATTTTAATAGAGTGAAGGAGTAAAAGAAGAGAGACACAGCAGAGTGAGAGAACCATGGCAGGTGGTGGAGGTGGAGGTGCCGCGCCGCCCCCGAAACAGGAAGAGCTGGTGCCACATCTCGTCAGGGATCAGCTTCCTAATGTCTCTTACTGCATTACAAGCCCTCCCCCCTGGCGTGAGCGTCTCTTTCTCTATTTATTTTCTCTTTAATATTCCCATAACTTGGTTTTTGTTGGTTAGTGTTATTGTTTTTGTTTGGTTCATTGTCTTATTGTCAAGAATGTGTCTGGCTCTGTAGTTTATGTATGGCAAAGATGATTCTCTCTTGGCTGTGTTCAAACGACTGCTTTCAGTTGTAACTAGGAGATATTTCATTGTCTTCAGTTTGGAACTATTTCCTGGACCCATGTTGTATTTCATACTAACATAGATGTCACTCCACCTCCTTTTCCTTAATTGCATAGGCTTCACTCGCATAAAAGTATAGAACCTTTCATTTTCTATAGTGTTTAGTTTTAAGCTGTTGAGTTTCTCATTAAATGATTTGAATTAATTTCCTGAACTGTGGGTCTTCTTATTTTTGCAGCTGAGGCCATCCTGCTTGGCTTTCAGCATTACATAGTGATGCTTGGCACGACAGTTCTCATTCCCACTCTTCTAGTTCCCCAAATGGGAGGAAACAACGTAAGGCTTGACAAAGAAAATGATACCAATCAAACAGCTGACCATGCTTCTTCCATTGAGTTGTTCTGAACTTTTAATGTGTCCTTCCCTAAACTATGAACTCTTCGTTCGTCTTTTAAGAATTAATTTCCTTTTCAGGAGGACAAAGCAAAAATGATTCAGACATTACTATTCGTTGCTGGGTTGAACACATTATTTCAAACACTTTTTGGGACTCGATTACCCGCTGTGATTGGAGGATCTTTTACCTTTATGCCGGCAACCATTTCAATTGTCTTAGCTGGACGATACAGCAGCATTGTGGATCCTCAGGAGGTCGGTTGTTGGGAACTCATTCGTTTAACCATCCATATGTTACTTTAAGTGAAAACCAATTCCTGCTTTATGATTTATATGCAGAAATTTGTGAGGATAATGCGAGGAATCCAGGGTGCCCTTATTGTAGCTTCGACCATTCAAATTGTCCTTGGGTTCAGTGGCCTTTGGCGTAATGTAGCAAGGTTGATTTAAAATCCATTCATTTGTTTCTGTTTACCACTATGCGTCCTACAAGTGCCCATCAGAATTGCTCCTAAACTTCCACAAGCATGCTGTTATTATTGTTGTTATTTTGCGGGGGATACTTTTTTATGATAGTGAAGTCTTAGAAGTGATAATGGCTAAATTTTTATTCAATTTTACTCTTTCAGGTTTATGAGTCCACTTTCTGCTGTTCCTTTGGTTGCTCTGACAGGTTTTGGGCTATATGAGTTAGGATTTCCTCTGGTATCTCTCTCTCTCTCTCTCTCTCTCACACACACACACACACACACAGAAACTGCATGTGTGCTTGTGCTATTGTAAGTTTGTGTATAGTAGTTCCCCCCCCACCTCTTTTTTTTAAAGTTGAATTTTCACTTTTTGGATTGGATTGATTTCTAGCTGGCAAAATGCATGGAGATTGGATTGCCACAGATCATCATTATCGTGATCTTTTCTCAAGTAATTTTCTTCCATATGTCACATAAAAATGTCCTTATGATTATTTTCTTAATCTCAAACTAATGTTTTTCATTCAGCATGTGGGCTGTTTTTAAACAGGTAGCCAATTCTTAATATCCTATCTAGTGATGTTTTATATGGCAGCACAATAATTTTTTGTCCTTTTTTTTTTTTGCAGTATATACCTCATGTAATGGGCTCAGATAAACATGTATTTGATCGCTTTGCTGTTCTATTTTCTGTGGTGATTGTGTGGATTTATGCTCACCTACTCACAGTGGGTGGAGCCTATAGACATGCAGCAGATCAAACTCAAAGAAGCTGCCGAACTGATCGTGCTGGAATAATAGGTGGTGCTCCCTGGTATGCAAGTCATTTCCTTTCGGTTGAAATTATAATATTGTGAAAACTACTACATTGATTAAGGGCATTCATTTTTAAACAGGACGACCTTTTTATTTTACATAACAGGGGAGTGTCGGTAACTTGTAAATGGCTAGTTCATTTTGGTTGCTTATCAAAGTCAGGGATAACAAATCATGGTGGGGGTGTTATATGGTTGAATTCTGCTCATTTTTGTACCCACATGTTGCTGCAGGATAAGAGTTCCATATCCATTTCAATGGGGCGCTCCTACATTTGATGCTGGTGAAGCTTTTGCAATGATGGCTACTGCATTTGTTTCTCTTGTAGAGGTTTGTTTACTTCCACTCTTGTGCTGATGAGCCTTGGGACGCATTCTTGGATATTAGGTTATTCTCCTCACTTGTGCCTAGGTGTCAAATTTTAATTTTTAGTCTCTTTTCTCATACTCTTTTTTTTTTTTTTTCCTGTGTTCCATTTAGTAATGGAAGTGGGAGACTAGAATTTTGTTTGATCATTTTGGTTGTTCTTAATAAATTTACATTGCCTTCTGAGGCAGGTCCATTTCTCTAATTGCCTTCCTTACAGGATACCTGATGATATCTTTAGGCTCATGATTACAGCCGGATGCTTAGATCGATATCTCTCTCTCTCTTTTTCCTCCCTTCATAACCATGCCAAAAACCATTTTTTATTTTTATTTATTTATGATTGTTTCTTAATTTGAGATGTATATCTTTATTTAATTTTTAATTTTTTAATTTTTTTTTTTACTTCGGTTATCTGGTAAAGATTTGTTGCAATTTATTTTGAATGAACATTGTTGTTTTTGAGGCATTCTGAAAATAAAATTTTGCATGTTTTGGAACAGTCTACTGGTGGTTTCATTGCTGTGTCAAGATATGCAAGTGCAACTCCTTTACCACCTTCTATCCTCAGCCGCGGTGTTGGCTGGCAGGTAACAGGACCTTCACATCTGAAAGGGGTCACACAATGTGGAGGGGTGAAAGTTATGAGTTGGATACTTAGATTAAAAGATCAATTTCGCATGTGTTAACTTTCATCCTACACATTCTGCATCCCATGTGTATATCTCAATGTGGATCAATCATTTATCGTTTGAGATATCACATGGCCTTGCCAATACCCACATCAGTCCAATTTTCTTTATGCTTTTTTAACATGATTCTGCCATTTGCTAATTGTTATCCTTTTCTCCTTCCCCTCTTTCCTGGTATCAGGGAATTGCCATTTTGTTCTCTGGGATATTTGGAACTGGAAATGGATCATCAGTTTCTGTGTAAGACTCTTAGCAATTAATAATTCCATACACATGAGTTTCACTGGTCGATCAGTGATGTAGTGAATCATCTTTTTTAAATTGGCATGGGAACTTTTCATGGTTCTGGTGCAGTGAAAATGCTGGATTGTTGGCATTGACACGTGTTGGCAGCCGAAGGGTTGTGCAGATTTCAGCTGGGTTCATGATTTTCTTTTCTGTACTTGGTAAGTTATTGAAGTCACAGTTGCTGTCCTATGCATGTGGAATGTCTAGATGCTCACCCTCCTCTCCCCCGCCCCAACATTTCTCACATATGATGTATTGAGTCCGTATAATTTTTAAAACATATATACATGGCTGTTCAGGGAAATTTGGAGCTGTCTTTGCTTCTATTCCAGCACCAATCGTCGCAGCTTTGTATTGCCTTTTCTTTGCTTATGTCGGTATGTATCATCAAGTAATTGAGCAGGGGGTTGCTGTCATAAATTATACAACTTTGATTACTCACTCCCTGAAATTACAAACATACAGGTTCTGCAGGACTAAGCTTCCTTCAGTTTTGCAATTTAAACAGCTTCAGGACAATGTTTATACTAGGTTTCTCTGTTTTCATGGGCTTATCAATACCTCAGTATTTCAATGAGTACACAGCCAGTAAGGGCTATGGTCCTGTCCACACCAGTCAAAGATGGGTATTCAGCCATTCCTATCCTCTCTCTACCGTTTTCTTCATTGGTTTGATGAGCTTAAGAAAATTATGACCATTTTATTCTACTACTATTGGCAGTTCAACGATATGATCAACGTGCCTTTCTCATCAGAGCCATTCATTGCTGGATTGTTGGCAATGTTCCTCGATGTCACACTGTACCGGAAAGACAACACAATTAGAAAGGATCGCGGCACACACTGGTGGGACAGGTTCCAGTCATTCAAGACTGATACAAGGAGTGAAGAATTTTATTCCCTGCCTTTTAATCTCAACAAGTTCTTCCCATCAGTTTGATTTGGGTTGGAATGCACTTCAGGGTTTTGGACGCTTTGTTAGTGGTGTAATCCACAGATACCCAATTGCCTGGGGGAATCACTTAATTTTTTCAATCAATTTTTTTTTTGGTTTGACCCCAGCAGTGTGAATGAAACTTTTTGATTTTTTGACAATGTTCTTTTAGCAGTCTGTCTCTTCCTCATGTGTGAGATTGTTAAAAGCATTTAATAGTAGCATAAGCGATGTTGCTGGTGCATGTCTTGTCTATGTATATATGGAGAGACTAGAGAGAGAGATGAACAATATGCCTCTCATCTTTTAAAATCACTGGTCGCGGGTGGACTCAATATATGAGTGAGCATCAGTTTGATTCAAAAGTTTAAATTAGTAAATTTTATACTATATATAAGCATTCTTCTTTCAATGTTTATTTTTTATTTTTAATGCAGGATAAACTCACAATTGAAATTGTCAATGGATCATACCGTGCATCTTGACTGTGGATGTCTTGTGCTTGCGAATGACGAAATTAAACCTTGGAAATTTCCAGGTACACTCCATTAGGCTTTTAAGAATTTTATCTAGTAAATCTAACCAAGGCATTGCTAACAAAAAAATTGAGCAAGTTCTAAAATAATGTTTACTCCGCTTTGGTTTTTCCGAGAAGAAAGGGGTTCTCCTCGTTTCCAAAGCGGGTTAGCCTTTGGCGCAAGGAGTTCTCGAGGCTTACTCGTTCCGACCCTAAACAACCTTTTTTAGAAAAGCTAGCCTATAGGAAGTTCGGGATAAGGGGTCGACAAAGGGCATTAGAGGTTCTAAAAGAAACGAAGACTGGGAGCGAAAACAACGTGCGTTGAAAGGGCACTGAAGTGACTATACCCGGACACAACTCTTTTTCCATAAGATAAATGAAACAGAGTATCAACATTGAAAACAGACTAAAGAGGAGAAGTAAATTGCATTATTCAATTTCAATCAATTACAAATGAATGCTCTGTATTTATACAGAGTTGAATATAACTAATACTAACTAACTTTGTTATAAACCAATGAAAAATATCCACATGTTTAATCTATATTATATCAATCTATAATAGTCCCCCTCAAGATGATGTGTATATATTATGCGTATTCATCTTGGACAATAGAATATCAAATGGCTTATAACCGAGCGGCTTTGTCATTAAGTCTGCTATTTGATGAGTAGAATTAACATGAAGAATAGTTAATGATCCTTCTTGAATTTTCTCTTGCACTAAGTGACAATCTATTTCGATATGCTTGGTGCATTCATAATAAACTGGGTTAGTTGCTATGTGAATTGCCGCCTTATTATCATAGAACAACATTACTGGTTGACTATGTGGCTGATGCAAATCATTAAGTAATGCTTTAATCCATGTTATCTCACAAACGGTAAATGCCATTGATCTATACTCTGCCTCTGCTGATGATCTTGAAATCGTGTGTTGTTTCTTTGATTTCCAAGATATCAATGATTCACCAATGAATGCACAATATCCACTAATTGATCTTCGGGTGTCTGGACAACTAGCCCAATCTGAATTCGAAAAACCTTTGATATGAATGTTTGAAGAACTTGGGAATAATAGACCTTTTCTAGGAGCTAACTTTAAATATCTCAAAATTCTCATTGTTGCTTGAAGATGTGGCACTCGAGGACAATCCAAAAATTGACTCAAATGATGGACTGCAAAGGTGATGTCTGGTCTGGTATGAGTAAGATAAATCAACCTCCCAATTAATCTTCTATAACCAGAAATATCATCAATTACTGCTCCCTCATCTTTTGACAGTTTGATATGAGTATCCATAGGAAATAAAATAGGTTTTGCAGCAAGTAAACCAAAATCATCAATCAATTCTAGAGTATACTTTCTTTGAGATAAAGAAATACACTTTTGTGATCTTGCAATTTCCATTCCAAGAAAAAATTTACTTGGTCCCAAATCTTTAAATTTGAACTTAACAGTTAAAGCTATTTTGACAGCTTCAATGGCTTCCAAATCATTGCTAGTAAGTAGTATATCATCCACATAAAGTAATAATGCCACAAATGAAGTTCCTTCCCTTTTGGTAAACAATGAATAATCTGCTTTTGACTATGAGAAGCCAATATCAAATAAGATAGATTTGAATTTAGAATTCCATTGCCTAGATGCTTGTTTCAAGCTATAAAGAGATCTTTGCAATTTACATACCCTTGTGTCCCCCTTAGGTAGATAACCGAGAGGTGCTTTCATGAATACTTCTTCATCTAAGCCTCCATATAAAAAGGCATTATTGATATCTAAGTGAAAAAATGCCAATTATGTATAGCAGCCAGTGATAGAACACATCGAACAGTCACCATTTTTGCAACAGGTGAGAAAGTTTAAAAAAAATCTAGGCCTTCTTTTTGATTATACCCTTTGGCTACAAGCCTTGTTTTATGTCTCTCAATAGAACCATTTGAATTGTATTTTATTTTATACACCCACTTACAACCCGGCTTTTTATCAGGAGGAAGAGATGTTAAGACACAAGTATTATTTGATTCTAATGCAGATAATTCCATAGACATGGCATCTCTCCAATGAGAATGCCTAATAGCTTGATGATAAAAACTTGGTTCTATTTCGGAGGAAATTGCAACAGAAAAGGTTTTATGTGATTTAGACAATTTTGAGTATGACAAAACATTAGAAATGCTATATTTATTACCTGAGTTATTGGCAGGAGCTATAGGAGATGATTAAGAAGCAGAAGCAACTAAGTTGCAGTGATAATTTTGCAGATATTCTGGTGCTTTGTGCGGTCTAGTTGATCTTCTAAGAGAAGGAAAGTGATTTTGATCACTCAGAGATGGAAAATTTGTGGTCTCTGTGTTGATAGGGTTTTCTGATCGATGTGGTGTATTAACAGATGAGGAAAATATAGGATTTTCAATGTAATCAGGAATTGATTTTGGAAAAACAATATTATTTGATTTTGAATGAAAAATTTGTGAAGTGATACCCAGATTTGAATTATTAGTTGATGAGTCATTTTGTAAAATAAATGGGAAGATTGATTCATGAAAAACTACATCTCTAGAAACAAAAAATTTTTTAAGTTCCAAGTCATATAGTTTATATCCTTTTATGCCAAAAGGATAGCCTATAAAAAATACATTTTCTAGCCCTTGGTGAAAATTTGTTTCTGTTTTGAGTAATGGTTGATGCATAGCATAAACAACCAAAACCTCTCAAATGACTATATGATGGAACTAAAATATAAAGAACTTCATGTGAAGTCTTGTTGCGTAGAACTAAAGATGGAATTCGGTTTATAAGATGACATGCAGTTAGTATACATTCCCCCCCAAAAATTGAATGAATATTTGATTGAAATTTCAAAGCTCTTGCTACATTTAACAAATGTTGATGTTTTCTCTCAACTATTGAATTCTGTTGAGGTGTTTCTATGCATGACATTTGATGTATAATTCCTTTTGAAGCAAAAAAACCAGTCATTTTAAATTCTAGACCATTATCACTCATGCATTTTATTTTTCTCCCAAATTGTGTTTCAACTCAATTGTAAAAATTAATCAATATGTTTCTAACTTCAGATTTGTTTTTCATCAAATAAACCCATGTAAATCTTGAATGATCATCAACTTAGTAAGAAAAAATCTGAACCATTATGAGTTGAACTGAGAAGGGTCCCCATATGTCACAATGAACAATATGAAAAATAGAACTTTCATTATATGTATGAACTTGGAAAGGAAGCCTCTTCTGTTTTGCCAATGGGCAAACAGTACAACGATAAGAAATTTTATCTGTGAAATTGATATCATATACATTTTTGGAAAGGAAAAACAATCTAGACATGAAAGGATGTCCTAATCTGCTATGCCAAACTTTAGAGTTTGTTACAGAATTGATAAGATTCAATTTAGGTTGAACCTCATCATTACTAACACCTAATTTCTGCAATATGTATAAACCAGCTTTTCTTCTAGCTATCCCAATCATCTTCCATGGGGTATGCTCTTGAATGAAACAATAATGAGATGAAAAAATGAATGTGCATTTCTGTGTTGAAGTAAGTTTACTTACAGAAAGTAAATTGTATGAGAAAGATGGTACACAAAGTACATCTTTAAGAATTAAAGTTTCTGATATTCGAACTACACCAATATGGATAACAGGTACGTTATCACCATTTGGTAATGTTATTGAGATGTTTAGAATTTTTGGAATGGAAGTAAACATATCAATGGAATGAATTATATGATTTGTGGCTCCGATGTCTACAATCCAAGTATTATGGGATATTAAAGTGTAAATTGATGCACTTAAGGAAATACTTGGATTAGATGATATACCTTGAGTGGAATGATCAGCAGATTTAGAAATGACATTTACTGCTTTATGATTGGTATTATCATCAGGTTGTGAGTGAATTAAAGATAACAATTTTTGATAATCTTCTTGAGAGAAAGGCAATTGATTAAAGTTCTCAAAGGGATTATTCAAAAGTTGACCCGAAACTTAATTTGCAGATGCTTGAAACTTTCCTTTCTGTCGACCAGAATTTTGCTTGAATCTAGGAGGATAACCATGAATCTTATAGCATTTATCCACCGTATGATTATTCATGCCATAGTGAGTGCAATACAATCTTTCTCATCTTGTTTGCTGTTTTCCAGAACTGAGTTTCTTCATATCTGAGTTTGTATCTTGCCTTTTGCTCATGAATGCAACAGTATCAACCATACTGTTCTTGCTAATTTCCCTTGGGTTTTCTTCTTGTATCATCAAAGAAAAAACTTTGTTTATGTCTGGCAACGGATCTAGCATTATAATTTGTCCTCTGATATGAAAAAAAATAGTCATTTAAACCCATCAAAAACTGTATTACATGCTGTCGATCTTGAAAACTTAGAAATACCTTTATTGTACCGTAATTGCACTTTTGTAAGGCTCCACATGAACATGTAGGAATTTGATTATAATCCGACAATTCATCCCACAAAGACTTGAATCTTGTATAGTAATCTCGCATAGACAAATATGCTTGAACCAAATATGATAAATATTTTTGCAATTGATAGATTCTTGGACCATTACCTTGAGTAAATCGATTCTTTAAATCCAGCCACATATCTCTCGCTGTTTTTGCACATATTATGCTGCAGCCAATCTCCTTCGAAGCAAAGTTGATCAACCAAGAAGACACCATATTGTTGCGTCTTTCCCAGAATTCATACAAATCATCTGTGAAGCTGGGTTGAGAAATCGATCCATCCACGAAACCAATTTTGTTCTTTGCTTTGAACGCCATAATCATGGACCTGCTCCATGTATGATAATTGTCCCCAGTGAGGATATTTGACATCAGAACTGTTCTTGGCGAATCACCATTTTGGAGGTGATAGTAGCTTGGAATATTATCCATGTTGGATGTAGAAACGGAAGCTTAAGTATTTTGCTTTGATACCATAAAACAGAGTATCAAGATTGGAAACAGAAAGCAGACTAAAGAAGAGAAGTAAATTGCATTATTTAATCTCAATCTATTAGAAATGAATGCTCTGTATTTATACAGAGTTGAATGGAACTAACACTAACTAACTTTGTTATAAACCAATGAAAAATATCCACATATTTAATCTATATTATATCAATCTATAATAATAAATATAAATATAGGCTTATAGACAAAGTGTATCCGCCAAATCAAAAGAGACGGGGGCTTTATCAATGAGAGCTTAGGTGAAGGCTCGAATAGCTTAGTTTAAAGACTCGGTATGGCACTTGGAGGGTGTGGGCGGGGAATTTATATCAAACTTGAGAGAGAGAGAGAGAGAGAGAGAGAGAGAGAGAGAGAGAGAGAGAGAGAGAGAGAGAGAGTACGACTGCAATTGCACTAAGCCATCCGTTTTTTATTCGGTGTTTGACTCAATAATAATTTGTTTGTTTGAACTCATTTGCATTTATAAGTCATAAAAGAGTTAACATTTTTTAATTCAAAAATTTGAATGTGGCAATTTCATCTAGATGAAATTGTCTTGTGAAGCTCGCAAGTTAATTTATTTTACTAGCTTGTAAATTGGCTTGTTTGAAAAATTAAGTCAAACTCATAAGTTAACTACTATTTAAAGAAGTTCTTTAACTTTTTTCTATATAAGATAAAAATTGACCGGTCTATTTGTAATAACCCAGAAAAAAAATTAATTTAAAAAAATTTAGTTAATTAAAATTATCAATAAACTAATTAATTAAATATTATTAAATTAATGTATTAAATAAACAAATAAAAGAAATAAAAAAATTAAATTGAAATTATTTGTTACTAATCAATTAATTAATTAAGTTTTTTTAAATTTAAATTTTTTTGAATAAATAATATGATATATATAAGTATATGATAAGTTAAAGTAAGTAAAGAAAAAAAAAAGAAAAACAAAGAATAAAGAAAGCTTATGGGCGGATTTCAATTGAAATGCATGCCCAAATTGAAACTGAAAGGCCCAGACATCTCTCCTACTCTCTGTCTCTCTGCCATCTCCGTCTCTGCCTCTCTCTTTCTCCTCAATTTTGTTGGCCTAACGAGCGCTAATCGAGAAACAGAAGGTGCCGTTGGATTTCTAGTTCTGGCATCGACATTTTTACTAGAGCAGATTTGTCGTGGGAGCGGCATAGACACTATTGCTGGGGTAAGTCAACTTTCCCTTAATTTCTCAATTTCTCGTTGAATCTGCTATTAAATCGACGATCAGGCACCACCACGGGGTCCTAGTCGGGATCATCGTCATTTTGACATGAGTAAATTTTCAATTGAAGTTTTCTAGGCCCCACTCTAAAGCGAGAGTGGGATTTGGAAAATTTGAGAATTGGTTATATTTGAAGGTATAACTGTTTATTTGGTATTTAAGGGTCTAGGAAATATTAAAATAGTATTTTATTTAGGATTAATTTAATGAAATTAGGATTTTTGATTCAGGGTCCGAGTGAGCGCCGCAGGTATTTTTCGGGATCTGTGTTGGCGTAGTTCAAGAAATCAGGTAAGGGAAAATTATATATTAAAGTAGATTTTATGAAAGTAAAGATAATAAATTATGTTATAATATATGTATGTTTTGATGTATATTATTAAAATGCCAACCATGTAAAACTATGTTTTTTGAGCCTAGGACCACTTATTTAGCTATGTATATGTGGAAATGAACTGATGAAAGTGAAAAGTGATTTCTGAGGAATTATGTAAGAAATGAAATGTATTTTCAGCATATAAATGTTAAATGTGGGTTGGTCTATTTTATACGAATATGTATAAATTTTACTATTAAATTATGTGGCATGAGATTCTGTGCAAATATATGTTAAATGTATGAGATGTAGGCTAAGTAAGTGAAGTATTGAGAATAAAATATGTTATAGACTATGTTGCTTGTGTATGCTAAATGCAACCATGTAAATGTAAGACAGCTAAAAGACAGCCATGTTAGCAGATTTTAGCACACTTATGTGTAGACTAACTGATGATAGCTGAAAGGAGCTGTAGACTAACTGATGATGGCTAAAGACTAGCTGTAGCACGAAGGAAAGAAGTGAAAATGTAATATAATGACAATGAAATGATAAAGGAATGAAATGGAAATGTGAACGATGTAATGTTGATGATTACATAAAGTGAAATGTAATGCAATGTTTAAGCTATGAACATGAACAAATGGTATGATTGAATAATGACAGAAAGAATAATGTATTATGATATTAGAAATATTTATGTAGGTAGAACATGTTACATTTGGGCGGGGCGCACACTCTTCGTCTGAGGGTTTGCTGACTAAGGCGAGTGCACTAGTAGTTTATATGTGGCAGTAGCTGCATAACGTACTAGGGTAGAGGGAACCTACTTGTATGGGCGGATAGATTTCCCTATCCTTAGGGCCTTTGCTGGTAAGCTATTGTTGAACAGTGTGAGTACGAGTTCAATCTTATACTTGAGGGCTTACTGAGCAAGGTGAGTGCCCTGGTATGCTTTAGCAGTGACCTTAGGGTTACCTAAATATCAGAGCAGAGGGGTGCTACTTGTATGGGCGGGTAATCATCCCTATCCTTGGGTAATCTCGTGGGTTAAATCTCTGCATGTGATTGATTAGGTTCAGAGACTGATTTCAGTGTTATGTTAATGATTTGAAAAATGTTATTAAAATGATATTTTTATACTTCATATTTGCCATACACTATTTTAATATATTGTTTCTTCCCTTACTGAGATGTGTCTCACCCGAATATGAATTTATCTTTTTCAAGATTTCCTCGAGATTGAGTTTAGGGAACTCGAGGTTTTATAACATTTTTGGGAGATATAAGAAAAAGGGTATAAACATTTTAATGATGTTTTTGGGAATGTAGATATTTTATGTTTTATATTTTAAGTCTTCTAGATTTTATGAATGGTTGTGAAGCATATTGGTGTTGTGAATACTAGATGTTTTTGGGGATATTTATATATGTTGAATACAGGTGAATGTATGATTTATGTTAGAATGTAGATGGATGTAGAAAACTCTGGTATTATATTTGTTGGAAGATTATAGTTATGTTTTCTGCTGCATAAATGATATTAGAATGTGAATTATCAGGTAAATAAATAGATTAGTAGCACTCCTAGCCCACGTAGAGGGTCGGGGCGTTACACTATTTGTTCTTTAGAAGGCCTATTAATTTATATATTTAATTTTGAATTCATTTTAAATCAACTTTATTTTAGACTGGCTAACATTATTTCCCACTACCCAATGGGGACACTTCATGCGTGTGTTGAAATATTTTCTAAAATATATTTAAAGTTATGTGAGTTTGTCCCACATTGGAAAGAGTGAAAAAAGAAAAGTCATTAATAAATGATAAGGTAGAATATTCTCTTAAAATTGATTAAGAGATAGTGCTAGTATGTACCTTAAGATAGTGCTTCGCACCAGCATGGGTTGTAGGGCGCTAGTGGCGCATTTAGATGGCGCACAAGCAGTTAACACTTTGCACGCTTGCATCATTGTGAGATTGTGACTGTTGATCATGATCGAATGACTTAAAATTAATCTTACATTTTTTATAAGATCAAGTGATGCGATATGAATCATATAAATCATCTAACGGTCAGAATAATTGACTTTCCAGAATGTCTCGACCAGGGTGCGACCAGAAGACCTTGGAAGTGTGACTAGATCTTTTGACAATGAAGAAATAATTGGTTTTTTAGAATGTGTCGACCAAGGCTCGACCAGGGTGTAACCAAGTCGACGCCCAATGTGTTTTCAGAAATCTATTTCGCGAATGAACAAATGTAATCTTTCAGAAAAGGTATAATTCTGCCTATTTAAAGACAGAATTCACTCCAAGAATGATATAGAAATTTCATCATTCTCTCCTTCTCATTCTCATATAAAATTTTCACAACATATATCTTCTTCAAATTTGGGTTTTGTTTTCTGCAGAAGTAGAATACTAGAAATTTATTTCAGATTCTTCTAAGGGTGTTTGTGATCAGTTTTCGATTGTGTATAAGGCAAACTGATATCAGAATTATATTATGGGCTTCATTGTATCTTGGAAACGTATTTGTTGACTCAATACACATCGATTTGGTAGGGGCAAATAATGTTTTAAGGAAAACGACATTGTAACGTGCCTTGAAGCATATTTTGTTGTACAACATTTTCTCTTCTTATTATTCTACTATCTTAAAATGTTATTTTGGAATGACTGGTTCGTCAACCTTGAGGGAATTCACTGCGGATTTCGTCAAACTTGAACAATTCAATGGAAGCAATATCAGGCGCTAGCAGAAAAAGATGCACTTTCTTCTTGCGGGTCTCAAAGTGGTGTATGTTCTGACCACCCCCAAATCTGCTGTGAACGAGAATGAGACTTTGGCTGAAGGACGTGCAAGACTAAAATGGGAACAAGATGATTATATATGCAAATTCCAAATTTGCAATTCAATGTCAGACAATCTGTTCGATCTATTTAGAATATGACTACTTCAAAGGAGTTGTGGGATGCACTTGAGGCTAAGTTGATAATAGGTCTTTTGTAGAGCAGTTTCATGAAATTATGCATATCCTTAACCAATTTAATCAACATAATATGAAAATGGATGAATGCATCTTTATTTAATCTATTATTGATACGTTACCTCCATCTTGGAAAGATGTTAGAAAATCTTTGAAGCACAGGAAGGATGATGTGACGACCTGAGATTTTCATCCATTTTTTTTTTATATATTAATATAATTCCTAATACTTTGCATGAGCATAGCTATCATCATCATGACTTGGAGCGGGACCGTGGTAACCTGTGCATTTCATATAACACCTAAGCAACAGAAGTATATACATATCCAACATATTTCAAAATACAATACTAGAGTACTATATACCTAGCTGTACCTATACCCACATATACAGAACACTTCCCATAAGTCCCAAAAAATATTGTGGGCTCTACTATCTAGCCCAAGACTCACCCCAAAACTATGCCGACTTAGCCGCTTCCTTTACCGCTGAGCCGGCCCCGCACGCCCTTCTGGATTACCTGAAATGTTTATAATACTGGGGTGAGACACCTCTTAGTAAGGAGAAACATGTTATTACCAGTATGTGGTATATGAGTTTATTTATAACATATCCTTTAGTTGAGACTATAAACAATATATCATGTAAAAACATTTTTATAATAACTCATGCTTATGTCATTTAAAATATGAAAATTTTTGAGTTATCTATTTGAACATACTTCTAACTGTACTAGGTAATCTCTGTTTTCTATGTGTACTATATATAACTCTGAAAACTTCCCTAGAAGGTTGTATGTCATGATTTAACCCCTCATGACAGGGTTGTGCAGCCCATAGGTGGGGCTAAATACTGGTTGGCTCTCTAGTGCTAGCCTAACTATATGCATATCTAGATGCCTATAACATGAAAGGCCTGCTCCACCTGGTCCGGATGCTAGGGAGCTCTCAACTCTACCTATGGGCACAATCGGCAATACCATACTCTATCTGAGACGTATGGGAGCACTCTGTATAGCAATGGTACCGTGCTCTATATACTGTTCTGTATATTGTTTTGTTCCATTAGGGTCTGATACTATATAATAATACCTCTATATAACGTCTATCTGTTTAATCATGATTCTATATCAACTGAATTAACCATGATTTTGTAATTTTATGTATAGCCATGACGCTGTAATAATTGTATATCTGTATATTCTGTAATTCTCTATAAATTTTTGTATAATCATGGTTCTGCATAATTTTGTATAATCATGGTCATAAAAACACTATATAATCTTGTTCTATAATACACTGTGTAATCATGATTATGTAACATACTATATAAACATGATTCTATAAAATACTGTATATCATAATTCTGTATAACCATATAAATTGTACTTCTGTAATATTCTATATAACTGTAGCTCTGTAAATAAAATTGTATAAGTTGTATCTCATAACTCTGTAAAAACTATATAAACATAATTCTGTAACTCTATATGAACATTCTATAATATCTCAGTATTACTCATGCTGCACTGTAACGACCTGCTAAATTAATTAAGATTTTTTTATTATTTTTTTTATACTAAATACTATGAAATTTACACTACTCTGATTCTGATTTAAATCTAACCATCAACCTAAGCAGCAGTAAGATGAATATGTAGAACATAAACACACATATAATACAATACCAGAGTGTCTGAGTGTTCTTCAAAATATACATATACTACTATTCCCAAAATACCCTTAACTGAAACTAGGGCTATACAAAAATAATCTCCCATAATACTCACTTTACTAATAGGGCAGCACTGTAGCCCTTCTACCTGCGAGCCTGATCTGCTCGCCTAACTGGATCACTTGAAAAATGGCAATTTATTGGGATGAGATGACGCTTAGTAAGACGAAATATGCTATTACTAGTGTGTGGCAAGTGAGCTACATGATTGTAAAATCTGATTTAGAAAAACTACCATAAATAACACAAATAAATAAAACCTGTATATCTGCTACAAAATAAATCATACCTAGGTTGCTTAACATAAACTGATTTTTCTAAATATTATTTTCATAATACTGCTAATATCCATAGGTAAGACTATTTTCTATAAAGCTGATCATAAGTATATATAATAATTGAGAAAATTCCCTGGATGGATAACTGAAAGTCATGATTTAACCTCTCATGAGAGGGTTGTGTGGCTTTAGGCGGGACCTAACCTGACTGGCCGACCAGGGTAAATCAACTGAACTCTGGCAGTCAGATCGGTCCCCTTAACCCATATCTGATGATGAGCCTATCCACAACATAGGCACGATCGACTTCTGAATACCACACACTATCTGAGTAATGTGGTTACACTCTGAACTAAATATAGCTACGATACTGTGCTCTGCTGGCTGAATATGGTTCATTAGAGTCTGATACTATATAAGTAATTGCTATTTTTAAAATACTGTGTTTACCATGATTTTGTAACAACTAAATAACCATAACATTATATAAACCAATATGAATAAACTGTAATAACTGAATATCTAGGATATCTGCATAACTGAATAATTGAAATATCTGATTAGCTGTAGTAACTGCATGTTATGGTTCTGTGGTTTGTATATCATAGTATTCTGAAAATATTGTAAAATACAAGTTTCTGTACGCATACTGTAAATCATGGTATTCTGAAAATTATATAAACCCTGTGTTGATCTAATATTAAACTCATGCCACACAACTAAATATCAACATTATCAAGCTCTGAAAACTGTATATATGGTTTGAATAATAATTTGCTAAAAATATATGATATGTACTGAATCATAATAGAATTGCCTAGCATAACATATTTCCCTTACTTGATTCCTGCTAAATCCCCTACTGTGACGGGTCTAACACCCGCAGGGTTCCCCACTCAACACCTTGAAAACAATATTTACCAGAACAAAATATCACTATTTCTTCGACTACTACATTTCCTACAACTGCTCGAAAGCCAAATACTGCATAAAAGACCTTACCCTGAATTTGGGATGAAATTCAACTTCGTCCCACCAACAATCCGCTTCTGTAGACTTGGAGAGAACTTTCCCAAGAGCGTTGTTGTAGTGACGCATAGAATTTATAATATTTAAATAATAAATGGAAGGGATAAAAGGAAATTAAAAGGGGGCAGCGTTCGTCGACGACGCGACATATTGGACTCGTCAATGAGGGTGTGATTCATCGACAAAAAGATACTGAAAGTGAGTTTGGGCGTTCCTGAATTTTGTCGACGAGGGAAGAGTTCATCAACGAATTGTATTCATGACCTCGTCGACGAGATGACGTGGCTCTTCGATGAGGGCTAGTGTATAAATAGGCCAAACTTTCATTTTATGGCCGAAACCCTGCGGGAATCTCTCTCTCACTCCTCATTTCGGTTCCCCTTACTTCTCTCTAAGATCTCGGGCCGTTTTTCTGCCGATTCAACTATCTAAAGCCATCACAACACTCCTGGGAAAGTTCTCTGCAAGTTTGCCAGAGCGGATCGTTGGTGGGACGAGTTTGGAATTCATCCCAGATTCAGGGTAAGACTTTCTACTTAGTATTTGGCTATTTGACAGTTGTAGAAAGCGTAGTACGTGTAGAAATATTGAGGTTTAGTTCTGGGGAATGTCGTTTTCAGGGTGTTGATCGGGGAACCCTGCGGATGCTGGACTGTTTTCTTAGGGGGCTTTTCAGGAATCAGGTAAGAGGATAAACTAAACTAGTTATTTTATGAAAATATATGTATGTTATTACAACATCTGATTTTAGGAAAATAAATATATTTATATATGCTCTATGTTTGGGAAATACTGTTGTAAAAGATAATATGTTTATATATATATGAAACCTATTTCGTGTGGCATGAGTAGATTTTATGATGAATTATTGTTTTCTGGGAATATGTTAATGATACGAATTTTTATAATGAAAAACCAGCGTATAGGCCGAGATTTTTATATGTTTGCCGGTATACGGGCTGAGCTATGGATATGTTTGCCGGCGTATAGGCCGAACTATGGATATGTTTGCCGGTGTATGGGCCAAGCTATGTATATGATTTGCCAGCGTAGAGGCCGAGCTATGGATATGATTTGCCGGCGTACGGGCCGAGCTATGGTAAAATATGAAATATCGGTGTACGAGCCGATGATTTTCATGATATACGTATATATGCAAAAATGATATGATTGATTTGATAATTAATGGTATGAAATATCTATGTATCACAGTTTCATTATACGCTATATGTTATCAGAACCTGGTTGGTTTGGTCTAGGCTAGCACTTGCACGGTACCAATGTTATGTGTTCATGATTCATTATGATATTTGTATTAACGCTGCTATACGGAGTGGCGTGAGGGTGGATGGTCGATGTGGTTTTAAGAAGTGTGAGCGCCCCTGGTTTATAGACCAGGTCTGGCAGACCCATCAGACTTATATACTGTACTTTTGACTTGGCAGTGATCGGCCAACCATTGTCAGGTCCCGCCTTCGGGCCACACAACCCAGTCATATGGAGGTAATACATGACAACAACCAGCTAACCTACCAATGTTGTTTTCATATTATATTATATGAGATGAATTATGTTTATGAAAATAATGTATGTTCTGCCATGATATGAGAATATATGTTTCCCAAATATGATACAGACAGTTATACTGATATGTTTATGTATGATTTTACATAGAACATGGAAATACTCATGTTTTCACACACTAGTATTAGTTTATTTCCCTTACCGAGAGGTGTCTCACCTCAAAATTTTATAAACATTTCAGGAGCCTCTGATAGGAGAGCGGGTAAAGCTCTACTGATTTAGTACTGTTGATCTGCCCTCTCTGAAGGGTAAGTTTTGGTAGGGACTGTTGGATTTTATGGAAAATGTCCTTAGGTCTTTCTTTTGGGATGTATATACCTAAATATAGTGGATGTAATAACTCTGGTAATGAGATGGATGATCTTGAGATTATGATATTATGATTTTATGTTTCCTGCTGCTTAGGCTTCCGTTATGTGTTTCTATTTTATCCCTGGTACCCACGGGTTCAGGTTGATCATGATCAGCTAGATTTATTATACTGATTTGTATTAATTAAGGAAAAAAATGTATGGAAATTAAGCAGGTCGTTACAGTTTGGTATTAGAGCCTAGGTTGTTAGGTTCTGTAGACTTTAGAGTGCAGCGGAAACAATACCAAAGTATAGGAAATGATTTAAGGTTTTGTTCTACAATCTAGAGGCAGGACTTCCGTGGTGGTTTCTGTGTTTTTCCTGGGGTGACGATTTTAGGAAAATCATAGTAAACTATTATCGGGTTATGTTCCTAGAATATAGGACTGGGGTTAGAAATAAGCTGAGAGTCTTGATATAGGAGGCTAAATTTAGCGGGTAAATTATAAGGATAGGATTATTGAGTTGCATTTGTTGTTTTCAAGATGGATCTAGGAGGAGGTAGTGCCCATGCGAGTGGCAGTGATGGGACAGGGCCCTCAGATGCAGGCGGGACTGACTTTGACGCAGTATTACGTAGCGTAGCTTAGCAGGTTATGGCTGAGATCGCTAGGAGCTCCAGGGAGCAGAGTGGTCCATCTATAGGCCATGGGTGCACTATAGAGAAATTTACGAAGATGAATCCTCCAGCATTTTCGGGAGGAGTCGATCCTGTAACCTCTGAGAACTAGATACAGGAGATTGAAAAAGTCTGGGTCGTATTGCAGTGTACTGAAGAACAGAGGGTTCTCTTCGGTAATGTGTTGTTAATTGATGGATTGAAACATAACTTATTGAGAATAAGTTAGCTATGTGATAAAGGTTATAAAGTCTCATTTGAACATGACAAATGCACTGTAGAGAACAAATCTGAAAACAAAATATTGTTTACTTCTGATCGTCATGAAAATGTATACACCACTGGCCTTGATAATCTTACTTCTCAACATGTTACTTGTTTTTCTGCTATAAATGAGATTAGTTAGATTTGGCATAGGAGACGAGGACATACTAACATTGACTTAATATCTAAACTTGTTAAGGAAGAATTATTTAAGGGATTGCCTAAGAATTAATTCGTGAAAGATAAAATCTGTGACGCATGCCAACTAGGAAAACAAGCAAGAATGAGCTTTAAGAAGAAGAAAGTAATCTGTACTACTAGGCCCCTTCAAATGATACACTTAGATTTATTTGATCCAAACCCAACTCAGAGTTTAGGAGGAAAATCATACGCATTTGTCATAGTTGATGATTATTCAAGATATACATTGGTACTCTTTTTAGGTCACAAATATGAAGCATGTGAACTATTCATAAATCTGTGTAAGAAAATTCAAAATGAAAAGGGTTATACTGTCACTAAAATCCGAAGTGATAGGGGGTAGAGAATTTAAAAATCAAAGAATGGAAGACTACTGCAATTCATTAGGAATAGCTCATAATTTTTCTGTAATAACCTAGGAAATTAATTAGAGCCTCGTCGACGAACACAGGGGATTTGTCGACGAGGGTACATGAGGATCTCGTCGATGAGAAAATACCGAGAAGGGGGTTTTGGTAGTCTGAAAATCGTCGACAAGGGGTTTAGGTTCTTCGACGAACTTCTTTAGGGACTCATCGACGAGATGACGTGTCTCATTGACGAATGCAGGGCTATAAGTACTTTTAAAACCAGATTTTCATGGGAAACTTGCACAGGAAATTACACACTCTCTCTCTCTAAAACGCCCCTATCTCCTTCTCTCTTCGATTCTGGCCCCGTTTCTTGCCGGATCAACGATCCGAGGCCACCACAACGCTTCTGAGAAAGTTCTCTGTAAATTTGCTAGAGTGGATCGTTGGTGGAAGTGGTTTGAACTCCATCCCAATTTTAGGGTAAGACATTTTATTCAGTTTTTGCCTTCCCCATAGTTATATAAAATGTTGTACATGGAAAAATAATGATATTTTCTTCTGGAAGATATTATTTTCAGGGTGTTGAGTGGGGAACCCTGCGGGTGTAGGACCAATCACAGTAGGGGGCTTTTGCAGAAACCAAGTAAGGGAAATATGCTATGCTTGTTTAAATATAAATTTTTGAGTTTTCAGAGTAGGGAATTATACAGCTTTATAGATTATGTTTAATGAGTTTTTAAATATTGAATGGCATGAGAATATAGATATAGTGAGGAATTTTACACAGTTTATTACAAAGCTACGACTACATAGTATTTACAGAATCATGATTTACCAAATCTATACATAAATACTACAATATTTTCAGGATCATTATTTACAGTATATGCAAATAGGAATATGTTTTTACAGCTTTCAAAGTATCATGATAATTCAGTTTTACAGAACCTTGACTTACAAAAATACAGTTGATACAAAAATACAGTTAATACAATTGTTACAGAATCATGATAAAATTGATAGATTTTATATAGTAATGCATTATATAGTATCAGACCTTGATGGACCATTACAGTTAAGTTTACAGAGTACGATACCGTAGTTATTTACAGTTTAGAGTGCAACCACATAACTCAGATAGTATGTGGATTTACAGTAGTTGATCGTGCCTATGTAGTGGACATGCTCCCCGTCAGTTAGGGTTGAGGAGGCCGATAAGACTTTTGGAGCATAGTGACTCATCTTGGTAGGCCAGCCAGTGATGGGTCCCACCTATGGGCTGCACAACCTAGTCATGAGTGGTTAGATCATAACATACAATTATCCATCCAGGGAGGTTTTCTCAATTATTATATGTATAACCAGATTTCCAGAATCAGTAGAGGCATCTATGAATAATAGAAGTATTATGAATAGAAAAGGCATAAAGACAGTTATGTTAAGTAACATAGGTAGGATATACTATACGTCATTTATGCATGCTTTCTCAAATTCAATTATCTATGGTATTTCTCTAAATCAGATTACACAATATGTGTAATGACCTGCTTAACTTATCAAATAATAATCATAAATAATAATAACATCAACCCGACCCCGTGGGTAACGGGGATAGCCCTGTCATAAACAGCGGAAACCTAAGTCGCAGTAAGTTTAAAATTACAACCATCCAACCATAAAACATAATAGCAGAGTCTACTTACACCAAAATAACATATATATATATATATATATATATATATATATATATTCAATCTCCCATAACATTCCAAATACAACTAGGATCTCACAACAAAACAATCCTAATCCTAGTACAAAATCTTACCCTACTAACAGGGTAACTCAACAAACTCAACGGTGGCCACAACCCACTAGTCTCTCACGGTCTTCTGAAAAATTAATTAAGTTCGAGGGTGAGACACTTCTCAATAAGGAAAAATAAACTAAATATAGTTGTGTGACAACATGAACATTTAATGCAATTATACATTACATTTCATATATCTGTAAACATTCATCATAACATACTGAATCATCATATACTTTCGTATTTTCTAGTAAATCATATGGTACATAAAATGTCTGTTATATCTGATAATACTGAAAACATACCCAAGATGAATAGCTAGCTGATGTCATGTATTACCCCCCATGATGGGTTGTGCAGCCCGAAGGTAGGACCCGACAATGGCTGGCTGACCACTGCCGAGTCAAAAATGTCTGTAAGTACGATGGGCTCGCCACACCCTGGTCCGCACTTCCAGGTGGACGTTTACAACTCTACACTGAAAGCCACATCGACTATCCATCTCCCACCCCCTCGTGGGGTGGTTAGCACAAGTCTGAACATAGATATCTGATCTATATAGCTACGGTATCGAGCTCCTAAAACTGAACTAAACTAACATCCGGGTTTTGATAACATATAATACATGATATTATAGAATTTTTCATAATTTCATAAATACGACCTCACGCCAAAATCATTTCATATATACGGCCTCGCGCCGAACATCTCATAAATACGGCCTCGCGCCAAACATCTCATAAATACGGCCTTGCGCCGAAATCATTTCATATATGCGGCCTCGCGTCGACCATTTCGTAAATATGACCTCGCTCCGAAATCATTTCATATATATGGCCTCGCGCCGAATATTTCATATATATCATACTGAAAATAAATCAATTATCATGTACTTGTCAAAATTATCATAATATACTGTATCTTTTCATAATTCTTGAAAACATGCTTTACTCGTAAGATTTGTCATATCATTACCTTCCATAAAAAATAACATTCATGCCACACAAAGTTAAGTAGTTCTATACAATCATTCTAAAATCACATTTTCCGTACAATAGCTGTATTTTCCCAATAACATACATTTTCTCAATAATATTCAAATATCATGCATGCTTCCCTGAAAATTAATTTGCTGATAAATAATAATAATACGTATGGAAAATAATTGTTTTAGTTTATTCCCTTACCTGACACTAAAAGAAACCCCCTAAAATTTTCGGTCCTACACTTACAAGGTTCCTCATTCAACTCCCTAAAAACAATAACTCGTAGAACTAAACTTCGGTATTTTCACGTGTATATCATTTCCTATAACTATGAAAAGACCAAATTTGACATAAAAAGCCTTACCTGAAACCAAGGATGAATTTCAACTTACTTCCACCGACGATTCACTCCGGCAGGTTTGGAGAGAACTTTCCTAGGAGCATCGTGGTGGTCTCAGATCGTCGATCTGGCGAATGACGGAGCCGAAATCGAAGAGTGAGGAGAGAGAAACCATAGGAGGGGAGAGAGAGAGAGAGAGAGAGAGAGAGAGAGAGAGAGTAATTTTTTAATTTTTATGCATTTAAACTCGAATTTTACACTATTTATACTAGTGGCCTCATCGACGAGCCACGTCACCTCACCGACGAGGTTAGTAGAAAATTCATCGACGAGCTCTCTCCTTCGTCGATGAAATTTAGAACCATCCCAAAAGGCCTCTCGGTATTTCCTTGTCGATGAGACACGTCACCTCGTCGACGAGCCCAATTATAATTTCGTCAATGAACGCGACTGCCTCCTTCTCTTCTTGTTCCATTTTCCACCCTTTGAATTATTATTTAAATACTATAATTCTTCGGGTCATTACAATATGCGACTCATTTGCCACACACTTGCAATGGCATATTTCGTCTTACTGAGCGTTGTCTTATCCCAATGATTTGATAATTTTCAGGTGATCCAGTTAGGCGAGTTGATCAGGCTCGTAGATAGAGGGGGCTACTATACTATCCCATCAGTAGGGGGAGTATTTTTGGGAGGTTATTTTGTATAGCCCTGGTTCAGTTGAGGGTATTTTTGGGAACAATTGTGTATGTATGTTTTGGAAATTGTTAAGACACTCTGGTATTGTAATGCATTTATATGGTTATGGTTTTATGAATTCGGCTTCTCACTGCTTAGGGTGTTGTTGTGTCTCAGATTCTATGGGTCCTATTTGGACCATGATAATAGTTTGATTTATATTAAAAGGTAATAGAGCAGTGGAATTTCATAGTCTATATTTATAGGAAAAAAAAAAAGAAAAAAGAAAAATATAGCAGTAAAATCAGGTCGTTACAGTTTGGTATCAGAGCCTAGGTTTCTAGGTTTTGTAGACTCTAGACTACAACGAAAGCAATACTAGAGTATAGGAAAGGATTGAGGTTTTGTTCTGTGGTCTGGGTATAGGATTTTTGTGGTCGTTTATGTGTCTTTCTTGGGGTGACGATTTCAGAAAAGCCATAGTAAACTATTTTCAGGGTCGTGTGTCTGGGTTACAGGATCTGATTTTGAATTACGATCAGGGAGGGTAGTTAAGTGTGAATATAGGATTTCAGTTGAATGAAATAGAATGAGTTTTGCACTAGAGATAAGGTCTTTAAAGTGTGTTCTTTGTTTTCCAGGATGGACCTAGGAAGCAGTGGTACGAACGCTAGGGGAGATGGACTAGGACCATTCTACAAGGGTAGTGGAGATCCTGAGATGGCCAGGAGCTCAAGGGAGCGTAGCTGCACGATTGAACAGTTTATGTCGATGAAACCCCCATCTTTTGCTCGAGGAGATGACCTGGTTATAGCTAAAAATTGGGTCCAAGACATTGAGGAGAGGTTGGCAGTGCTTCCATGTATGGACAAGAAAAAGGTGGTATTTGCGACGTTTAAACTTACAGGAGAGGCGAAACACTGGTGGAGATCAGCGCGACTGATTGAGGAGTAGAGGCCGGATCCAGTGCTGGTGACATGGAGTCGATTTAAAAAGCTATTCTTTGAGCGATATTTCCCTGTTATAGTTCGGAGTGCAAAGGCAGCTGAGTTTATGCACTTAGTACAGAGGTAGATGACAGTATTATAGTACGTAACTCGGTTTATTGAGTTGTCTTGGTTCATCCCACATTTGGCACCAGATGAAGAGAAAAAGGCAAGGAAGTTCGAGGAAGGTCTGAGGCAGAACTTGTTTAAGTAGGTGATTGGTTTTCGGGCTCATACATTTGCGGAGGTCGTGGATAGGGCTGCTAATATTAAGAGTGGCATACAGAAAGGTATAGCAGCTCAGAGTCAGAGGAAGAGGCGCACGCCTTAGGGTTTTTATGTAGGTTCTAGTCGGGGCCTATAGAGAGGAGACCGTAATAGGGGAGATCAGAGATAGACGACAAGACCTCATAAGAATCAGGGTATGTGGACCTACCCGGTATGTTATACGTGCGGGAGATGACATTTCGGGGCGTGCTGGGTAGGGAGAGATGTATGCTATCGTTGTGGGAGACCCGACCACATGGCACGAGCATGCCTAGGACTGCCGATCCAGGTTCCAACTCTCAGACCCTATCGGGGAGGTTATCAGGCGCCTCGTGGAGGCCAGAAGAGGAATGTAGCTCGGGCGAGGGTTTATGCTTTGATGCCAGGGGATGCTGAGACTGCTGCAGATGTGGTGATATGTACTTTTACTGTTCTATCATATCAAGTTATTATTTTATTTGATTCAGGTGTTACTCATTCCCTTGTCTCCGTGACCTATGTCAAATTGTCTGGAAATGAGACCTAATTATTAGAAGTGGAATTGTCAGTAGCTACACCGTCAGAGTCAGTAATGAGGTGTCAAAGGGTACTCAGGGGTCATCCGATAGAAATTCAAGGGAGAGTGTTACTAGCTAACCTGATTGTATTAGATATGTGTGGGTTTGATATAATACTGGGTATAGATTGGTTGACAACTAATCACACCAGTATTGCTTGTCATTAGAAAGAAGTGATTTTTAGACCCCCTGGTGAGCAAGAATACATATTCATTGGTTCACGTGTGCGTGCTTCATCACTGTTAGTATCAGCCATGTAGGCGAGCAAATTGCTCTTAGACAAAAATCAGGGGTTCATGGCTTTTTTTAAAGATGGTGTTAGAAAATGAATGGAAGCTTGAAAGTACACCAGTAATAAGGGAATTTCCAGAATGTTTTTCCAGAAGAGTTGCCTGGGTTGCCTCCGGATCGCGAGGTAGATTTTGCTATAGATTTACCTCTAGGGACAGCGCTGATCTCTAAGGTTCCTTACCGTATGGCTCAAGCTGAATTGAGAGAATTAAAGGATCAAATGCAAGACTTGTTGGATAGGGGATTTATACGTCCTAGTGTATCACCATGGGGAGCTCCAGTGTTGTTCGTAAAGAAGAAAGATGGGTCTATGAGGATATGTATTGATTATAGAGAGATAAACAAGGTAACTATTAAGAACAAATATCCTCTACCCCGTATAGATGATTTATTTGAACAACTTCAGGGTACACGAGTGTATTCCAAGATTGACCTCAGATCAGGCTATCATCAAGTGAGGGTAAAAGTAGAGACATCTCGAAGACAGCCTTCAGGACCAGGTATGGGCACTATGAATTCCTTGTTATGCCATTTGGTTTGACGAATGCCCAACTGTGTTCATGGACTTGATGAATAGAGTCTTTCACCAGTATTTAGACCAATTTATTGTGGTTTTTATTGATGATATACTGGTTTACTCGAGGAGTCTTGAGGATCATGAGACGTACTTGAGACAGCACTGCAGACGCTTAGGGAGAAGAAGTTGTATGCCAAGTTTAGTAAATGTGAATTTTGGCTAGAGAAAGTGTCATTTTTGGATCACGTGATTTTAGGGGATGGTATTTTCGTGGATCCCAATAAAATTGATGCAGTGGTGAATTGGGCCAAGCCAAAGAACGTTCAGGAAATCAGAAGTTTCTTGGGATTGGCAGGTTATTACCATCGATTTGTTGAGGGGTTTTTAGCCTTATCAGGGCCTCTCATGCGTTTGACCAGGAAAAATGCCAGATTTGCATGGGATGATGAATGCAAGCAGAGTTTTTAGGAATTAAAGCAGCGGCTCATCACTGCACCAGTACTGACGATTCCATTAGGAGGTGATGGTTATGTAATTCATAGTGACGCATCTTTGAAAGGGTTTGGCTGTGTATTGATGCAGCATGGTAGGGTGGTAGCGTATGCTTCCAAGCAATTGAAAGAGTATGAAAACAACTACCCTACTCACGATCTGAAATTGGCTGCAGTGGTACACGCACTAAGGATTTGGAGGCATTACTTGTATGGTGAGAGGTGTGAAATATTTTCTGACCATAAAAGTTTATAGTACTTCTTTACACAAAAAGAGTTGAATATGCGGCAAAGGAGATTGTTAGAACTCATCAAGGATTACGATTGCACCATCAACTACCACCCAGGTAAAGAAAATGTGGTGGCTGATGCACTGAGCCATAAATCAGAGAGTACAGCGCAGTTAGCCGCAGTAATTCAGCACCTGATTCAAATGGACTTGGAAAGGCTCGGCGTGGAGTTAGTGATGGTAATCCTCGGGCATTTATCTCTAGCTTGGTTATGCAGCCTACGTTATATAAAAAGATTAAAGCTGTTCAAAGGAATGACTCAGAATTAGTAGAGGTGATAGTCAGAATATAGGATGGTCAGGGAGAGGAGTTTAGTGTTTCTGATGATGGGGCTTTGAGGTTCCGTTCTAGGTTGTGTGTGCCTGTAGATGATGATATTAGGAGAATGATTCTAGAGGAGGCTCACAAATTTCTATATACTGTTCATCCTGACAGTACTAAAATGTATAGGGATTTGAGAGAATATTTTTGGTGGAGTGGCATGAAGAGAGAAATTGCAATATTTTTGTAGCAGTGCTTGACATGCCAACAGGTTAAGGCTGAGCACTAGAGGCCGGCTGGGCAATTGCAGCTACTTTATATCCCTGAGTGGAAGTGGGACCACATATCCATGGATTTCGTTACTGGCTTACCGTCAGTGCCTCATGGTTAGAATGCCATCTGGGTAATTGTTGATCGGTTGACAAAAACAGCTCATTTTCTACCCATTAAAGTTAACTACCCTATAAACAGATTAGCAGAGATCTACATTCAAGAGATTGTTTGACCCCATGGAGTGCCGGTATCTATAGTCTTAGACCATGATCCACGTTTTACATCACGGTTCTGGAAGAGCTTACAGGAGGCTTTGGGGTCTTAGTTAGCATTCAACACCATTTTTCATCCTCAGACAGATGGTCAGACAGAGAGAATGATCCAAGTACTTAAGGATATGTTGTGAGCATGTGTATTGGATTTTGGGAGTAGCTGGACCCAGTATTTACCACTGGTGGAGTTTGCCTACAACAACAGCTATCGGGCTAGCATAGGCATGACACCTTATGAAGCGCTTTATGGTAGGAAGTTCCGTTCACCTCTATACTGGAGTAAGCTAGGTGAGAGGCGAGTTTTGGGGCCAGAAATAGTGCAACAGACGTATGATAAAGTCTGACTTATTCAAGATAGAATCAATGCAGCACAGAGTTGACAGAAAAGCTATGCAAACACTCGCCGCTAGGATTTGAAATTTGAAGTGAAAATAGCACCACTAAAGGGAATCGCGAGGTTTGGGAAGAATGGTAAGTTGAGCCCTAGGTTTATTGGCCTATTTGAGATACTTGAGAAGATTGGGTCAGTTGCTTATATACTAGCTTTACCACCAGCTCTATCCAGAATACATGACGTATTTCATATTTCTATGTTAAGAAAATACGTCCTAGATCCTTCCCATATTATCAGTTACGCAGAATTAGAATTCAATGATGCTCTTGCATATGAGGAAACTCTAGTGCAGATGTTAGATAGAAAAGAGCAGGAATTGCGCAGTAAGAAGATACCATTAGTAAAAGTCCTGTGGAGGAATCATGTGGTAAAAGAAGCTTCTTGGGAGCTTGCAGATGAGATCAGATAGAAATACCCACACCTATTAAGTGGGGTATGGCAATGATTTGTAAGTTAAAGTAATGATAATTTATTTTGGTTTTGTACAATGTAATTGTAATGTAGAGTATAGGATAGGTAGTGTTTTTAGTTTTGGGAGAATTTTCTTTTATGGGTATAATTGTAATCTCCCAAAACTACTTATGTAACCACGGTATTTCTCTGTCACAAGTGAGGGTAAGTAATAAAATAAGTAGACCACGTTTCTTTGAGAAATGGTGAATCATATGAATAGTAAATTTTAAGGACGAAATTTTATAAGGAGGGGAGAATGTAATAACCCAGGAAATTAATCAGCGTCTCGTCGATGAACACAGGGGATTCATCGGCGAGGGTACATGAGGATCTTATCGACGAGAAAATACCAAGAGGGGGGTTTTGGCAGTATGAAAATCGTCGACAAGGGGTTCAGGTTCGTCGACGAACTTCTTTAGGGACTCTTCGACAAGATGATGTGTCTCGTCGAAAAATACGGGGCTATAAGTACTCTTAAAACCAGATTTTCATAGGAAACTTGCGCAGCTAATTACTCTCTCTCTCTCTAAAGCGCCCCTCTCTCCTTCTCTCTTTGATTCTGGCCTCGTTTCTTGCTAGATCGATGATCTGAGGCCACCACGACGCTCCTAGGAAAGTTCTCTGTAAATCTGCCAGAGTGGATCGTTGGTAGAAGTGGTTTGAACTCCATCCCAATTTCAGGGCAAGACATTTTATTCAATTTTTGCCTTCCCCATAGTTATATAAAATGTTGTACATCGAAAAATAATGATATTTTATTCTAGGAGATATTGTTTTCAGGGTGTTGAGTGGGGAACCCTGCGGGTGTAGGACCAGTCACAGTAGGGGGCTTTTGCAGAAACCAAGTAAGGGAAATATGCTATGCCTGTTTATATAGAGATTTTTACCAGTAAAGTATAGTATATGTTTATGAGTTTTCAGAGTAGGAAATTATACAGCTTTATAGATTATGCTTAATGAGTTTTTAAATATTTTGTGGCATGAGAATATAGATATAGTGAGGAATTCTACACCGCTTTTACAGAACTACAGTTGAATAGTACTTACAGAATCATGTTACATAGATTATACAGTTTATTACAAAGCTACGACTACATAGTATTTACAGAATCATGATTTACCAAATCTATACAAAAAGACTACAGTATTTGTAGGATCATTATTTATAGCATATACAAACAAGAATATGTTTTTATAGCTTTCATAGTACCATGATTATTCAGTTTTACAGAACCTTGACCTACAAAAATATAGTTGGTACAGAAATACAGTTAATGCAATTTTTACAAAATCATGATAAAATAGATAGATTTTATATAGTAATGTATTATATAGTATTTGTGACCACCTGAAGAATAATGGTATAAAATAAATAATAAAGAGGGAGGGAAATGGAAACAAAAACGGAAGGAGGCAGCAGACTTTGTTGACGAACGCGAACGAACGCTTCGCGTTCGTCAACGACATTGCACTTTGGGAGTAATAACTGAAGAAATTTATCAGGTCCTCGTTGACGAACATAGGGGATTCATCGACGAGGGTACAAGGGGGCCTCGTCGACGAAGACAAGTTTCGTCGACGAGAAGATACCGAGAGAAAATTTTTGGGGAAATCTGAAATTCATCAATGAAGGTGCAGGTTCGTCGACAAACTTTCTACAGGACTCGTCGACGAATCCAACCCTATAAATAGCAAAAACCCGATTTTCAACGCAGTAAATTAAAAAAAATCACTCCCTGTCTCTCTCCCTTCTATTTCCCTCTCCTCTCTCTTCGATTTCGGCTCCTTCGTTCGCCGGATTGACAATCTGAGGCTACCACGATGCTTCTGGGGAAGTTCTCTCCAAATATGCTAGAGCGGATCGTTGGTGGAAACGAGTTGAAATTCATCCCTGAGTTGAGGTAAGACTTTTTATGCCAAATTTGGTCTTACTGTAGTTATAGGAAACGATATTCACGTGAAAATACCGAAGTTTAGTTCTGCGAGTTATTGTTTTTATAGAGTTGAACGGGGAAGCTTGCGAGTGCAGGACTGAAAATTTTAGGGGGTTTCTTTTAGTACCAGGTAAGGGAATAAATTAAAGCAGTTAATTTTCATGCAAATTATTATTATTTATCAGTAAATTAATTTTCAAGAAAGCATATATTATATCGGTATGTTACGAAGGAAATGCACATTTGGGAAAATACAACTATTATGTTGAAATGTATATATATGTATGAGATGCCAGAAATTATGATTTTAGAATATAAAGTATGGTTTTATATAGAAAATATGTGGCATGAGTATTACTTTACGTGAGAAGTATTATGATATGACTATGTTATGAATGAAATATGTTTTCAGGAATATGAAATATTACAACACAAAATGATGTTGAAAAAACATGATAATTGATTTATTATTCAGAATGATATGTATGAGATATTCGGCGCAAGACCGTGATTGATAGCTAGCGTGTGGCCGAGTTTTATGTATGATTTTGACGTGAGGCCGTATTTATTAAATGTTCGGCGCAAGGCCGTATTTATGAAATGTTCGGCACGAGGCCGTATTTATGAAATTATAGAAAATGCTATCAATCCATTTATGTTAAACACTATATTATCATGTATTATACGTTATCAAAACCCGGATGTTAGTTTAGTTCAGTTGAGGAGCACGGTATCGTAACTTATAGATCATATATCTATGATCAGATTGGTGCTAACCACCCCACGAGGGGGTGGGAGATGGATAGTCGATGTGGCTTTTAGTGTAGAGTGTAGACGTCTACCTGGAAGTTCAGACCAGAGTGTGGCGGGCCTATCATACTTATAAACATTTTTTACTCAACAGTGGTCAGCCAACCATTGTTGGGTCCCGCCTTCGGGCTGCACAACCCGTCATGGGGGGTAATACATGACATCAGTTAGCTATTCATCCTAGGTACGTTTTTAGTATTATTAGCTATACCAGACAGTTATGATTAGTATGATTTATTAGAAATATGAAAGATACATTTTTGAAATTATTAAATGATGAATGATTTCTGGTATGAAGATTGTGTTGTATATCAATATTATCATTAAGTATTCATGTTGCCACACAACTGTATTTAGTTTAATTTCCCTTACTGAGAAGTGTCTCACCCCTCAACATTAAATGATTTTCAGGGAACCCAGAAAGACCAGCGGATCGAGGCCACCGTTGAGATAGAGTGGTACTACGAGTTTTTTCCCGTTTTAACTTTTTTTAAAAAAAATTATTAAATAATACCTCATTCTGGAAAGTATTTCCCAGAATGACTCTGACGTAATCTTGCTACTCCAAGTAGCGATATTTAACCAAATCTCGCTACTTGGAGTAGCGAGATTTACTTTTGACTGAGGGACTCGTGCTAACGCGTGACAAATCTCGCTACTTGGAGTAGCGAGATTTAATTGGGATAATTAATGCTCTGCCAGCCACCTTTAGACGCGTAGTAAATCTCTGCCAACCGCCTTTTGATGCGTGGTAAATCTCGTTACTCCAAGTAGCGAGATTTTGTTGGGATAATTAATGCTCTGCCAACCACCTTTTGATGCGTGGTAAATCTCGCTACTTCGAGTAGAGAGATTTAAATTACCATCCACCTGGCTTTCGACACGTGGCAAATCTCGCTACTTGGAGTAGCGAGATTTGATTCAGAATAACCTCACCCGTTCTTCCTCCTTTCTTGCGCGAACAGAGTACCTGTTGCAGAGCCGAGCAGGTTACCGTTGAAGGAAGACTCCGGAGCAGGTGACCGTTGTGGGCTTCATCAAATCGAGAGTTATATAAGGAGATCGGGTAAGTTATGTTTTCCATGTTCAGTGCATAGATTTTTAAATTATTTTTATTTCATCCAAAGCTTTGATAATCGGAGAGACAGAGTTTGTGATTTGTGTTGAAAGATTCGTGGATAAACATTACTCTTAAGGTTTGTATTTCATTGTTTTGGTATTTAAATTTAATTTTTTGCCGATAATATTTTATTTTTTCCATTCAAACTGTTGTTCAATATATATATATTTTTTTTCGATTGTTGTTTCATTATAAAATGCATTATCTTTCCTGCCCTAAAATTTGTTGAAGTTTCCTCCACTCATTAAATTTGTTGAATTTCCTTCTACTCTTTTTAATATAATTGTGCAATTATAATTAGATCATATGGTTTACTTTCAAAATGGGAAATTTTGTTATTCAATCCTTGAATTTTCTTCTACTGTTTTTAATATAATTGGGCACATCAGCTAAAGTTTTTTAAGAACACGTAAATTGTATGGTTTTAATTGATGCTTTGAGTTAATGTGAGTGCACATTGTAATTATAAATTGTATTGTCATTTATCGTATTAAGTGCATATACTTTTCTATGAGTTAACGAAATTTAGAATTTAAATTTTGACTTATTTTATTTCCTACACAAACTTTAATAATTTTAGCTCATTTAAGAATGTAATGCCTATGATATATTTCATAGATAACGCATAGAGTATATATATACACGTGCCTTTGATGTTTCTTATGTTTAATTTCAAGCTTTAGTTTTCCTTGAATTTTAGTTTCAATTCCTAATGAATCAAGCTCATACCTTGAACCAACCACATAATAAAGTTCAAGTTGAGCCGCATGTTTGAAACATTTGGAATAGATTAGAATAGAAATTTATAATTATAATATAAGGAGTATCATTTGTGAATTTTTTACTGTCAAATAAGAGGTCCTAGTGACGGGATTAAGTCCCCTCTCCCTCTCTTATGATTACTAGAATACAATAATTAATAGGATAAAAGATATTCATTTTTTTTAAGTTTGCTTAAAAGACAAATATCTTTCCTGAAATTTCAAAAATGTCACGGACGTCTCCTAAAGTATCAAAAATGTTAAAAACCTCATTTGATGTTTGTCAAAAGAAAATGAAATTTATCTTAAAAAAAAAACTTGTCTTTTTGCAAATTTTAAGATGAGATTTGTGCATTTTTAACAAATCTCAAGAGAGATCATTGAAATTCTTGAAATGTCAGCGGACGTTCTACAAATTCTTAAAACTCCTGGTATAATATTTAAAATTCTTGAAACCTTAGGATATGTGATTGTCTTTTTATCAAATTTTTGGGAAGATTAGTGTCTTTGTCTAAATTAATATACTTTATTAAAATTACCTAATAATTTAGTTCACCAATCACACTAAAAAATTGAAACTTGCAAAAATTATATTTAAAATAAAAATAAATAAATAAAAATATCCAAAGGAAGTAAGAGCAGATAAGGTGAGGAATTCATCATGAGACAAGCCCCATATGTATAAGATCCTAGGGTGGGGGGTGCCTGAGGAGGCCACAGTCGATAGAGCACCATTAAAGATCCAACGGTACGAGGGCGAAGCCGGCCTCGACTAGTCACCGTCGATGACGCTGACTGGGAACACCGTAGAGATGATAGCTAAAAGGTCACATTATTAGAGGAGAGTAGTAATGAGTTTTTTTCTCCTCAAATTTATGTATTTTTCACCAATATATCGATGTTATGTATTCCCATTTCATGAATCAGGATGTTATGCGTCCTAAGTGACATTTTTCCAAAAGATCCCTTCAACTCCTTTGAGTATGACTATTCGGATTAGCCATGAATCCTCAAAAGGCTACTTAACAAAATTGAACTTCAAAATAAGTGGCAACCCAACCCATAATGAGGCAGAGTACGAAGTACCATTTTGGAAAAATTACTCTTAAGAGCACCATTTCATAGTTCTTTGGATTCTAAGTTGAATTACAATTTTGGGAAAATCCGAACTATATGTCATATGGGGAAAATCAATACATATTCATGTTGTTTATTCATAGACGTTGAATTCATCTATTTATTTTCTTGGTGGGAAACTTAGGTCTAAACTCTAAGTTCATTCATTCATTAGAATTTCTATACATCTATTTGGTTTATAGTTATTAGTTATTTCGTCTCATTTACACATCACTTATACATACAATTTTGTCTTGTGTAGGTTTTTTTTATTTCCCGATCGCTGATCTAAATGGCAGGAAGCTCAAGCAGTGATCTAGTCACAGTATTTTTATATATAGGGGGGAACATTATAACCGCATTAGATGGTGTTAGGTATAGTAGTCGGCCAATTCGACTTATTCGAATTGGCCGTAGGTGTAAATTAAGTAAATTATATATGAAGATATATAAATATTTGCATATTGATCCAGATCAATATGCATTGCGGGTGACCGCAAGATACCCTGCTCGAGAGTTAAATAATACAGCGTTCTATGAGGCTATTCCGATATCAGATGATTATGGGTTGCGCATTGTATTGGACGCACACTGTGTCGGTGAGACATATTTAACGATGCAATTGTATGTCGAGACCATTCCTCAAGTGGGTGTAATCGCAGTTAGGCAACCAGATGCGCTTGCAGAGCAATTGGATGAAGTCGGTGAAGACACCGAACAAACACATCAGGTCGATGTTGGTGGGGAGGTTCGTGCTATGTCCACGGTCGATTTTAACGAATATCCGGGATCGTCATTCTAGCTGTCAGAGTACGAAGCACCTGTTCCTCACATGTTTCCGCAGGGAGGTTGCGAAGACGTCCTGAGTGAGGGACCAGCATCGTTGTTTGCCATTGCGAACGATGCATTGGACGAGGGCATGAACATTACAAATGATGTTCATATTGAAGACGAACACATGCACGAGCAGGAAATGGGTGAAGGATTAAATGATGTCCCCGATGATGTGAACTTACCTCACCATGACACGGACAACGCAACGTTTGACGCGCAAGTCGTCGGCGAGCTTCCGATGTACGGTCATATTGACCTAGCTGCTGCAGATTTAACTGCGATCGATGAGCTTCCCATACGCGTCACTCGTTGGGTAGAATCCTCTGAGTTGAGTAAGGGGATGCTTTTCGGTTCGAAGGATCAGTTGATCGCCGCAGTGCGAATATATCACGCTCGCACCCGCCATGACTTCCATGTGGTGCGATCTACTCCTGAGTTGTGGGTTGCTAGGTGTAAGGACCACGATTTCGCATGGAGATTGCGTGCCATGTATCAGATGATACACCGTTTTTTTGAAATCACCCAATATAGTGGTCCGCATACATGTCTAAATGAACTTATATCGCAGGACCATAACCAAATCACGTCGTCCCTCATTGCTGGGGAGATAGTGAATATGATCAGGGGAGATCTGTCGACATCGATCGCTACATTGAAGGAGTTCATTGATCGTCAATTCGGGTATTCAATATCTTATAAGAAGGTTTGGTTGGGTAAATAGAAGGCAATAGCCCAAGTCTTCGGTGATTGGGAGAAATCGTATGAAACGTTACCAAAGTGGATGGAAGCGATGCGCGCATACAATCTTGGGACTATAGTCATGTGGAGGTCAACTTCAGTTCCAGGTAGCACTAACAGCGCAACCTTTGTATCTGTATTTTGGTCATTTGCAGCATCTATTCAGAGTTTTCGTCACTGCCCTCCCGTTATATGTGTGGACGAAACACACTTGTACGGTAAGTATAAGGGCAAACTCCTTATTGCGATGTGCCCCGATGCAAATAGGCATATATTTCCCCTTGTATTCGCTATTGTGCAAGAGGAAAGCCCCGACACATGGAATTGGTTTATGTGTTCTCTGTGTTTGATTACCGATAGGGACGACATTTGCCTCATATCAGATCGACATCTAGGGATTATCGCTGCGGTGCAGCACAATCCTGATTGGCAACCACCACGTGTGCCCCCACCGATTTGCCTTCGACATGTCGTCAGCAACTTTAACATGAAGTGCGGAGTGTTTAATATGAAGCAAATGGCTGAGCGAGCGGGAAGGGAGCATCAGGTGAGAAAATTTGACACCTGGATGGAGAGGATATTCGATGAGGGTGGAAAGCCAGCCAAGTCATTCTTCGATCAGATCCCTCCTCATATGTGGACTCAGTGCCACGACGGTGGAAAGAAGTATGGAAACATGACCACCAACCTGGTTGAATGTTTCAACGCTGTCCTTAAAGGCGCACGTAGCCTTCCCATAACGGCTCTCGTGCAACTAACATTTTATTGCATTGCACATTACTTTAATAGCCGACGGGAGTTTGCTCGTAATGCAATATCTGGAGTAAATACGTTAACTCCGCATATATTGCTAGCGATGGAAAGAAGGAAGCTGAAGGCGACTGGACAACGAGTCACGACGTTCAACCGGTCTAGGGGTACTTTTAGCATCACGACCGCGCAGCGGGGACTCCATAAAGGAAACAATGTCCAAACTTTGAGCATCCAGAGGCGTGAATGCTCCTGCGAGAAGTGGCAATCTTTACACTATCCCTGCTTGCACCTTCTTGCAGCCTATGCCGAGACACGGCTAAATGCGAGCCAGTATGTTGAGCCATATTGGAGCACTGCCGAGCACTATGCAACATATGCTACCGAATTTTATCCAATCATGCATGAAGCATATTGGCCAACTTGCTCGTTGCCAAACTTGCAAGCAAATCTTGCATACGCTCGACATAAAGGTCGGCCTAGGAGCTCACGTTATACATAACGAGATGGATACTCGGGAAGGTTGGAAACATATCACGTGTAGCATATGCGTCAAGAAGGGACATACCTCTACAAGATGTCCAAGAAGGGACCCAAACCCTGGGGATGGAGAGGGTTGGTGCGCGCTGGTATTGCTATTGGTACTCAATTGTTCCTCAAGGGGTGGATCGCAGTGAGGCAACCAAGTCGCAAGGTCAGAGACTCATGCGGATGAGGCGGTGAGACCCCGACAAACACATCAGGTCGATGTTTGGTGGGGATCGGTGCATGTCCACGGTCTATTTTTAACGAATACCGGGGCGTCATTCTAGCTGTCGGAGACGAAGCACCTGTTCCTCACATGTTTCCGCAGGGAGGTTGCGAAGACGTCCGAGTGAGGGACCAGCATCGTTGTTTCCGAATTGCGAACGATGCATGGACGAGGGACTTAACATTACAAATATGTTCATATTGAAGACGAACAGCATCACGCGCAGGATGGTGAAGATTAAGGATGTCCCCGATGCATGTTGAACTTACCTCACCATGACACGGACCACGCAACGTTTGACTCTCAAGTCCGTCGGCGAGCTCGATGTCGGTCCTATTGCCTAGCTGTCTGCAGATTTACGCGATCGATACTTCCCATACGCGTCCTCGTTGGTAGAATCCTCTGGTTGAGTAAGGGGATGCTTTTCGGTTCGAAGGATCAGTTGATCGCCGCAGTGCGAATATATCACGCTCGCACCCGCCATGACTTCCATGTGGTGCGATATACTCCTGAGTTGTGGGTTGCTAGGTGTAAGGACCACGATTACGTGTGGAGATTGCGTGCCATGTATCGGATGATACACTGTTTTTTCGAAATCACCCAATATAGTGGTCTGCATACGTGTCTGAATGAACTTATATCGCAGGACCATAACCAAATCACGTCGTCCCTCATTGCTAGGGAGATAGTGAATATGATCAGGGGAGATACGTCGACATCGATCGCTACATTGAAGGAGTTCATTGATCGTCAATTCGGGTATTCAATATCTTATAAGAAGGTTTGGTTGGGTAAATAGAAGGCAATAGCCCAAGTCTTCGGTGATTGGGAGAAATCGTATGAAACGTTACCAAAGTGGATGGAAGCGATGCGCGCATACAATCTTGGGACTATAGTCATGTGGAGGTCAACTTCAGTTCCAGGTAGCACTAACAGCGCAACCTTTGTATCTGTATTTTGGTCATTTGCAGCATCTATTCAGAGTTTTCGTCACTGCCCTCCCGTTATATGTGTGGACGAAACACACTTGTACGGTAAGTATAAGGGCAAACTCCTTATTGCGATGTGCCCCGATGCAAATAGGCATATATTTCCCCTTGTATTCGCTATTGTGCAAGAGGAAAGCCCCGACACATGGAATTGGTTTATGTGTTCTCTGTGTTTGATTACCGATAGGGACGACATTTGCCTCATATCAGATCGACATCTAGGGATTATCGCTGCGGTGCAGCACAATCCTGATTGGCAACCACCACGTGTGCCCCACCGATTTTGCCTTCGACATGTCGTCAGCAACTTTAACATGAAAGTGCGGAGTGTTAATATGAAGCAAATGGCTGAGCGAGCGGGAAGGGAGCATCAGGTGAGAAAATTTGACACCTGGATGGAGAGGATATTCGATGAGGGTGGAAAGCCAGCCAAGTCATTCTTCGATCAGATCCCTCCTCATATGTGGACTCAGTGCCACGACGGTGGAAAGAAGTATGGAAACATGACCACCAACCTGGTTGAATGTTTCAACGCTGTCCTTAAAGGCGCACGTAGCCTTCCCATAACGGCTCTCGTGCAACTAACATTTTATTGCATTGCACATTACTTTAATAGCCGACGGGAGTTTGCTCGTAATGCAATATCTGGAGTAAATACGTTAACTCCGCATATATTGCTAGCGATGGAAAGAAGGAAGCTGAAGGCGACTGGACAACGAGTCACGACGTTCAACCGGTCTAGGGGTACTTTTAGCATCACGACCGCGCAGCGGGGACTCCATAAAGGAAACAATGTCCAAACTTTGAGCATCCAGAGGCGTGAATGCTCCTGCGAGAAGTGGCAATCTTTACACTATCCCTGCTTGCACCTTCTTGCAGCCTATGCCGAGACACGGCTAAATGCGAGCCAGTATGTTGAGCCATATTGGAGCACTGCCGAGCACTATGCAACATATGCTACCGAATTTTATCCAATCATGCATGAAGCATATTGGCCAACTTGCTCGTTGCCAAACTTGCAAGCAAATCTTGCATACGCTCGACATAAAGGTCGGCCTAGGAGCTCACGTATACATAACGAGATGGATACTCGGGAAGGTTGGAAACATATCACGTGTAGCATATGCCGTCAAGAAGGACATAACTCTACAAGATGTCCAAGAAGGACCCAACCTGGGGATGCAACTGGACCTACGCACTGACCTATAACTTATAGGTTATTCGGGATTTGCGTACTCATACTCCTCGCGTCACGAAAAGTTTTCAGCTACCATTCTACTCCTTCCTTCTGAACAATTTGTTTCCAAATGTTAAATCCTCAGACCACTTTCATTTTTCAGTGAACACGCGAATGCTCCATGCTCAATTTGTCTCTGAGCAATTGAGTCACTGTGTCCATCAATCGAGAATAGTGTATGTTCAGATGAAAACTTGGTGAGATATTTTCATTTGTACATATATAGGATAAACCCTAAGATTTTTGTTCGGTTCCACCATACAAAGCACCGGGGACAGATATTCAATTCTTATGATTTCTATGTTAATGCTTTCAATATTTTGGCTTGTTCACAGGATCGATCTAGGGCCGTCCGATACTATTGTACTGAGTATGGGCGATTGGCACCGGTCTAGTCGGGCGTGGACCGATTCACATGCTGACGTGTTATATTGTCGAGGGGGCAGTCAGAGCGTACAGGATAGGATAGGCGCAGACCCTCGCATTATTGATTGGATACGTGACACGGGTTTTTATGGGATATATCAGATTGGCCATATCCAGTTGGATTGGCATCTTGTGACCGCGTTGGTCGAGCGATGGAGGCCAGAGAGACACACTTTCCACTTGCTGCACGGGGAGGTGACTATCATATTATAGGATGTCGCGGTGTTGTTCGAGCTACCGATTGATGGGTTGCCCGTCACTAGTCGTACAGCTGGACCAGTACAGGATGGAGGCGTCGGTCAGGGGGGAGGACTTCGCCGCATGTGCGAGAGATTGTTAGGAGTGGTGCCTCCAGATGGTGAGCTTGTTGGTGCCCGCATTTGCATGCAGTTTCTAGAGGGGGAGATGTTTCGCCAGCTTCTGGCTGATGCTAATGATCACACTATAGCGTGTCACGCACATGCCCACATGCTGCGTTTGATATGTGGGACGCTGTTTTGCGACCTATTGGGGAGTTACGCACACTTGATGTTCCTTCCACTACTCGCGGAGCGAGGAGAGATACGCCATTATAGTTGGGGTGCTGCGATGTTAGCCTGGCTGTACCGAGAGATGTGTCGCGCCGCTGACGTGTTGCACTCACAGATCGGAGGAGCACTCCATTTATTGTAGGTTTAGGCGTGGGAGAGATTCACGTCGTTAGCTCCTACGCGCCACGGTGTCCGACGTCTTATTCAGAGGGACGAGGACGGACGACCGATTGACCCAGCTCTACTCGCTTGGAGGTTAGTAACTCCACTTAAAATCATTTCCTTCAGTTGTAGTACGTACTAGTGGTTACAACTTGCTAACTTACGTTTCATTGTGTATAGGTGGAGGGATCAGTTGTTGGTGCCTAATGTTGCGCAACACACGCTGCCCTGGTACAGATTCGAGTTGGACATGCACCGGGAGCACGAGGTAGTCTCGGTTATGTGTATTGATAGTATTTTTCAATATTTGCATATATTCCCGTCCCACCTCTGACATTTACTATATGTATACGCGCAGTTCGTATGGGCGCCCTACATTGATGACATTGTTGCCGACCTACCAACTGGCTATGCAGTTGGGTCAGACCTCTGGTTTGCCCGAGTGCCACTTATATGTTTTCATATTATCGAGTGGCATCTCCCAGACCGAGTGATGCGCCAATTTGGCTTTCGACAGGGCATCCCCGGTCGCTTCTGTACTTCGGGGGTCGATGTACGTGGGGAGGACTTGCACGAGATTGATGGTCGTGGTCGGGGGAACATAGATTGGGCTGCGGAGCATGCCATGTACGTGAGTATGTGGGTACATAGGTGCGAGTACATCGTCGAGGGAGTGTGGGCAGATGGCCCGATGCGTCCGGAGGATCCGTATTATATGTGGTACAGGTCGATCACACGTCGCTTCGTAGATAGGACTGCGGCAGTCTATATGAGCCTCGTACGCTTACTCAAACGTATACCTAATTTGTTACCATTTACATTAGTATTTCAATGTTGTAAGCACTATTTTCGTATGCTGCAGGCTGACATATTACACCAGGTCGACTCGCTATCATCAGACTCCGCTGTGAGCGATTTAGCGAGAGTTGGTTTGGACATTGTCTACGAGGACGGGCGACGGATCCTTACCCCACGCCAGCCCCCGGCCCCACAAGGTGGTCAAGCAGCTCTAGTACGAGGGGGTCGAGCAGCTACCTCCAACCGTCCATCGAGTTCGGCCTTCGTACCGCCCATTGTGCATAAGGAGTATTTGTTTGGGCTGTCCGCACCGTATGCCCCATCAACAGCTGCTGATTTTGCGGGACCCTCCAGTAGACCGGCGGATTATCGATCTGACTCTACCGCGACGCCGTCAATGTTGTACTTACTAGACGACCCTCTCGATGCGGAGGAGGTGGACACACCCGGCTTGCCAGCTCGGGCTCGTCTAGAGACTACATATGACATAGCTCCCCGTCCGGTTCACCTAGAGAGGGATTATCCAGTACGTATGGGCGGAGACGACAAACATGTAGCCCCTCGACGTGACCGGACGCCAGACGCGGACGAGCAGCCAGGTGAGGGCAGATGCAGACGGCAGCCACCCCGACACCGGAGACGACCTCCATGGGGTACCGAGTAGGCGATATATGTATTTGTTAATTAGTTCATACTTTCATTTGTATATCAGATATATGTTTACAACTTCATTTGTACATAATGTATTTATTCATTATTCATTTGGGCATAATGTATTTATTAATGACTTCATTTGTACAGCATCTATTTGTATAGAATATATCATTTGTCCTTTATTTCTACTTGTTTGGAGTATCATTTGTACATAATGTAATTGTTTGGAGTATCATTTGTACATAATGTAATTTTCTTAATTCTGAATCTATAGAGCAGCAATAGGTAAAGTGACAAGCAGGTATCATTTCGTGTAGTAATTTGATATGTTGAATGTATACGAATCTGATGAATGTAACGTTGTGAACATACTGGTATCAATTGTATTTGAAGAATGTTTTCTTTGCACAAGTGCGTGGATGGATATGCTCAATTTGTAAACAGGACTCTACCGAAATTAGTATAGTATTTTGATAGGTTCAATGTATACGATTCTCGTGAATGTAACGTTGTGAACATACTGGTATCAATTGTATTTGAAGAATGTTTTCTTTGCACAAGTGCGTGGATGGATATGCTCAATTTATAAACAGGACTCTGCCGAAATTAGTATAGTATTTTGATAGGTTCAATATATACGAACATACTGGTATCAATTGTTGTAACACCCCGACCCCGAGGGGCCTGGGATATTAACTTTTTACTACTCATTTACAGCGGAAGCAAATAAACTCAATTTTATTCAAACCAGAGCGCTAATTATTCATGTTACAATCACTTATTTCAAATGAAGAAAATTACACAAAGGTAAATATCTGAAATCATACTAATGTTTCTAAATAAATCTTTATTTTTCTAATCCCCACCCGCATGCTTGCTAAGCCTGATTTCTGACATGTCCTTCAGAGTTATCTGAAATAAAATATGATTGGGGTGAGACGACGCTCAGTAAGTAAATAAGATTATTATTAGTGTGTGGCCAAAATGAGCTTTTAAAGAATTTCGTAAAACAATATTTAATACTATAACTTCAAGACTGCTTTTAGAATAAACATAAATTTAAAAATTCCTGCATAAAACTTTTGTCATCAATTTCAACAGTAAATTTTTATAATCATATACTATAACTGTTAAATTAAACTTTTAACTTTAAAACTGTAAAAATATTTAATGATAAACATACATATACTTTTCCTTATACGTTTTCCTTAGATCGTCATTTAAGCACCAAAATGATCATTTTCACGTAAACTTACACTTTTCCTTCAAATCATCAGTAACTTTGTACACGTAATTAAATATGTATAAATATATATTATAAAAACCCACCCTTAGGCCTGTTTGCCGTAAGTCATGTTTACCCCCATGACTGGGTTGTGCGGTCCGAAGACTGGACTTAGCTGGCTGGCCGACCAAACTAAATCAACGTACGTAAACTTTAAGTGAGATTTTCCTTATTAAGTCCTGGTCCGGAACCAGGTGTGCACTCAGGAGAAATCCACTAACATAAATAACCACTCTGTAAACAGTGTGGGTGCACTCTGATCCGTATAAACTTTAAGCCGCGGTACCGAGCATCTGTAACTTTGAACTTTCGTTGCCATAAGGGGTTTGAAAATCATCTTATTATAATTTATGCAATTTAAAATAATATCGTGAAAATCTCATCTTTACTCATATTTTCATAAAAAATGCAACGTAGAAATAAACTCATGCCACACAATTTTTGTGTTAAAAATATATATAATTTTATTTTTGAATAGAAAGAAATGCTAAAAATTTACCCGAGGGGATTGGAACATTTCTTAACCCAAAAATAGATGCAAGTATATTAAAGATAGAACTGGTATAATTAAATATGCGTAAAAATAAACTCATGGAAATTTTGTGGAACTAATTAACATAATTAAAATTTACGTACAAAATAAACTCGGGTATGAATTTAAAATAAAAAGAAACTAACATAATCAAAATTTACTTACCTTCTTCTTTTACCGTGTGCTACGAACACAATAACTATCTTTAAGATATGAGATCGGAAAGAGTGGGTGAGTGAGAACTTACTCAAAATTCTCACTCCACCACAAATTCTTTCACTCACTAATCCTTCTCTTCCTTAGAAAATTGTTGTGAAAAATGAAGGTTGAGAGCTCCCTATTTATAGGAAAATTTTGGGGAAGAAATGGAATTTATAAAAGTGTGGGGAGATGGGTGAAATTATAATTTTTTTAAAATTAAAGAATGGGCAAGGGATGGGCAAGGTATGGGTTGAGTATGGGATGGGGATGGAGGCCATGTGGGAGTGCTTACCACCATTCCCATTAAATAAATTTTTAATTAATCACTTACCTAATTAATTAATCAATTAGTTAATTAATTATTTTATTATTTTTCTTAATCATTATTATCATTATTATTATCATTGTTATTACTTTTAAACTATTTTGAGTATTTATTTATTTTATTATTTATTTTTGAACAAGAATTAAATTTGAATTTTTAAAACTCATGTGGGCCCCACACGGTCTTGTGGGCCCCACACAACTTCGAGACCCGAATGGATCCTACGTAACTCGAATAATTCTTATACGATTTTATGCATCCTAAATAGCTTTGAGACTCGTGTAAACCTCCATACGGCTTCGGGACTCATGTGGGCCCCACACAGTCTTGTGGGCCCCGCATATGATACTTACATTATTATTATTTTATCATATATTTCTACAAATTATGTCAGTCAAAACATTATTTTATGTACTTATTTACGTATATAAACAGTGTCTACCCTGTTTATCCTATGAAATTCCATTTTGACCAGGCCGACCTCCAGGGAGCGACTGAGCCGCAATGGTCTCTGAGCACTCGCTTAGACAAGGTCTTTCTTAGGCATCAAACATGGAATCAAGGATCCTAACAGAGAAACACTTTCTTTTTTTTTAATACTAACTATTATTATTATTATTCATTTTTTTTTTCTTGGGTTATTACAATTGTATTTGAATAATGTTTTATTTGCACAGGTGCGTGGATGGATATGCTCAATTTGTAAACAGGACTCTGCCGAAATTAGTATAGTATTTTGATAGGTTCAATGTATACAAATCTCGTGAATGTAACGTTGTGAAATATAATTTAGTCTCTCTATGTATGCTTCTTAGGTTTTATTTCTACTTTTAATTTCACAATATTGAAAGTAACACCAAACGGACCCCTGAGGAAAAAGGAAAGAATTCAATTAGGTGCAATTCAACTTGAATAGGGTTGAAATGTATACTCAGTAAAAGAGCTGTATGATATGATGATTTATCTTTAGAACTACCAAAAAAAATATAATCCTAAAAAGTGTATACCGAGCCATTTGTATTTCTACAACAGTTGGTTCGTGGCATCATTGTATCCTTTGACTTTCGGATGCTTCAGAATTGTGTTACTGAAGATACAAAATTTTCATGAACATAAGAATTTTAATGTTTTGACCAAAAACATATTGCTAATAGATTCCTTGGCATGGAGCATTAATCTTTTGTTCATAATAAGATTGATATGGAAAAAAGGGTATGTCTTATTATTTTAAATATAAATTAAGATTTTTTGTTAATTAATACCAAGTTGCGAATTTAGATATGAATGAACAGCTTCAATGAAAATCTTTATTCTCGATAATGGAATTCGAACTAAACGAGGGAAAACATTGGAATACTTTGGAATCATTGAATGCACAAACGAAATGCTAAGCAAAGGCACAATAGAACCAATCATTAAATCAGAAATGTAATGACAATCCAAAATGTAGAAGGTTAAACATGAGTCAGACAAAAATAATAACCTATGATCTGTAAAGGAGGAAGTTTTATTAACTCCTATCGATAATGGATACATATATGATGAAGAAGTAAAAGTTAAAAAACATTAAATGCAGGACAGTGTTGTCCCAACTCTATATGCTAGAACATATTAATAACATAGAAGAAGGAAATAATTTACAAATCTCTATATTTTGTAGGATTCATGAAGGGTGAAACCATTTAACATTCGGAAATGTAAAGACAATGCGAAGGGGGATTGTCGTCTGAAGGAGAAGCAGAATCAGAATTCACCTTCTCTCAGCTACTCGTTGCCTTCTCTTCATTACCACCTACCCTGCCGAACACTGAACTACTCTTCTTTTCTGGTGAAATACATGGATTCTCTGCAGGCTTCAAAATGTCCGTCAGCAGCTTCTAACCTACTAGCTGAGGCTGCTACTTATTATCTTGACCTCTTTTCTTTCATGCAGCTGTTGCTGTCGATTTAGCATTTGTTGCTACTTGTTTTCTTCTACCCCCATTCTTTCCATATTCTGGGCGACCAGCTACCACATCCACCTTAAAATCTTCATCGCTGAAATCATCGTTTTCATTTTCCCCATCAGATATCTCTGTAACAATTAACGACTTTTCTGTGCTGCAGCCTTTGATACTTTCTTCCTCGCTGACACTTGGGGAATTTCATGTTAATTCCCACAATAAGTTTTGAAATGAGCAAAAGACTCCATAAGTATAATTGTAGTAGTCATTGGAGGAGTAATGACTAGTCTATCTGATCAGAGATCATTAGGGTGTTCCCTTACTTGGACAAATGGTACGGTTTGGAGCAAATTGGCCAGGGTGATTTCTAATCAGAGATGGATTCTGGGGGATCTGAGGGCCTAAAAAAACCTGTAAAGGCTCTTAATGCATTCATTTCTCCCAACAAAAACTACACGACAATCCCTCGGATGGTGACCTGCAACTACTACTGAATGAAAAGAGAGGGACTGTGAAATGATAGATGGGAAAGGAGAGGGAATGTGAAATGATAGGTGGTCTAGGTGTGCTGGATCTGAAAGCCTGGCATCTTTCCTTGCTCACAAAAACACTCTACAATATCCACTCTAAAAAGGCTTTGTCTGGTCCAAATGCGTCAATCAAATCTACCTGAAAGGTTCAAGTCTATGGGAGGCCAGGATATCAAATGATGAATTCTCACTATACAAAAAGCTCATTAGAATTAAGAATCAGATTATGTGAAGATGTGTGAACCACCTAGATGCATTGTTTCAGCTTTTTGAGGAATGGGACCTCGATCATTCTAGCTCTTTCATTTGCTATAACTTCTGGATAACTAAAGGAACTACGGTTCCTTGGTCCATGGTGGTTTGGAAGAGTGGAAGTACCCCTATACATGCTTTCACTCTTTCGCTGGGAATTATAAGGAAACTACCTACTTGTGATAGGCGTATTGGGTTTGAAGGAAACCTATATTGTTCCTTTTGGTTGGTAAGAGAGTTGGTTTGGCCTCTACTGTTTATCTCATATGGAATGCCAGAAATAGGAAAAGGTTTGAAGGAAAATTCATATCTCCAATGGAGTTGATTGTGACCTTGTAGAAACATATATACACAGTACTAGGCCAAAAGGTCCCTAGATTTGCTCAGGCTCTCTTAAGATCCTGAGTGTTAACTTTATTGCTTGTAATTTTGATGGAGTTTATTTCCCCCCCTATATCTGCCTAGTGTTCCATGTAAATATTTATTTTGATCAATATATTTATTTTTCGATCAAAAAAACAGTATGATAAATTGATGGATCATTGACTCTCTTTATTCTACAGATAGCGATAATAAATGGAACATAACATTTAAATATTTCCTACTCAATAATAAAATATATAAAGATTTTCCTATTTAATTAAATATAGTTAATGTATATATATTTATAGTGTATGATTGTTATATAGTGTATGGAGTAGCGATATTTAACCAAATCTGGCTACTTGAAGTAGCGAGATTTGCCAAGTATCAATTTGAGAATTATTTTTCTAAAAAAATATTATTTAATATCTATATTTTAAAAAATGATAAATGGGGAAAAAACTCGGTTCCTTGTGCTGTGGTGTTTTTTGGTTCGTTGGATGGATCGTCTTGGGTGGACAGCCCCAAACCCTGATTTGTCTACTTTTGATTGGACAATATGAGATGGTTGATAGGTAGCTTAGTCTTTTGGACGGTAGCAAATCGCAACATGGGATTTAAAATTTTTTATATAAATAATTACTAAATATATTAAATGTGAAATTAGATAAAAATATTGAATAAAAATGTTAACAAATATAGCATATGAGTGCTGAGCTAATTTCTAAAATCCCCTCGAAAAAAAATTATTAAACAATAGTTTTTGTTAAACTTATTTTTATTAAGCATTCACTTTTTACGTGTCTTATTATAATTTATCATTATCATTATGGAATCTTTTAAAAAAGAAAAATTGAAAGATTAGGAGTTAGGTAGGTAAAAGAGAAATTAAAATAAATCATAATTTTGGAATTTAGAGATGGATTTGAGTTTTAATATTTTATAAAAAGGGTAAAAAATATTTCCAATATATATTGTATAATACTTTAATTAATTCTTGGCTTGTAAAGTAAAAGATAACTTGATGCTTGTACTATGGGGGGATATTATACAAATTTGTTATGAAAAATATTAAATTCAAAATTTTGAATAGTATATGAAACAATTTTGAAATGAGGATACACTTCTTAATTTTGTTGTCTTGTCTAATCTTAATAAACATTTAAATGGATCCAAAAACATAAGGGGGCAGCAATACAATATTAATGAATTTTTTGTAAAATTATAATTGCATTATTATTATTATTATTATTATTATTATCCCTAAGATCCAACACTATCTATGATAAGTATTTTTGTCATTTGACTTAATAAATGAAACTGTCGGATCCTTCTAATTTAAATATTAATATGAGTAAAGATATTTTTAAAAAATAGGCTAAAATCAACAAAATTAGATTTAATTTTTTTATTTTTATTTTGAAAAGTAGCTAAGACTTAAAATTGAGACTAAGGAATTGTATTACAGATGACCTCCTCTTCCTCTTTCTTAATTAGTCTCAAGCGATAACCACCCTTAGGCCTCCCTATTAAAGAAACTTTTTTTTTTTTAAGAAATGAATTACTAAAAAGGTGAATTACATTTTTATTGTGCATGTCAGTATAATGGATGTGATCTGAAGGTCAGAATTCTGAACAGTTGCTGCAGAGCATGCACAGTAGCCTGCATATAGCCATTATTTCCTACCATCCTATTTTTGCTAGCATCCATCAACTACGGATACTAATAAGCAATAAAAATAATATAATGTAGATAAACATATTTAGTAATTATTTCTATAAAAAATTTTAAATCTCATCTTGGGATTTGCTGCCGTCCAAAGAGACTAAGCTCTCTGTCAACCATTTGATATTGTCCAATCAGACACTGACAAATCTGGGCTGACGTGGGCCATCCAACTCTACACATTTTGGGGCTGTCCACCCGAGACGATCCATCCAACGAACCAAAAAACACCACAGCACAAGGAACCGAGTTTTTTCTCTATTTATCATTTTTTTAAATATAGATATTAAATAATATTTTTTTACAAAACTAATTGTTAAATTGACACGTGGAAAATCTCGCTACTTGGAGTAGCGAGATTTGGTAAAATATCGCTACTCTAAGTAGTGAGATTTGTTTTTAGAAAAATAATTCTCCACTTGACACATGGTAAATCTCGCTACTCCAAGTAGCGAGATTTGGTTAAATATCGCTACTTGGAGTAGCGAGATTATGTCAGAGTCATTCTGGGAAATACTTCTCAGAATGAAGTATTATTTAATATTTTTTTTTAAAGTTAAAACGGGAAAAAACTCGTGGTACTACCTCGTTAGGAGGGTAAGTTTTGATCTAGGGGTGGGAAATTCATGTTGTAGGTCTCTAGATATGAGTATATTTTTTGGTATTTTTGGAGATTGTATGTAAATACAGTGTTTTAGAATTATAGTTAACTCTGGTATTTTGTATTTTGTGGTAATGAGGTTGATGATTTACATTTACTGCTGCCTAGGTTCCGCTGTGTATGACAGGTTTCCCCGCTACCCACGGGTTCGGGTTGACTGTTTTATTTATTTTTCTTATATTATATGAGTATATAAGTAGGTCGTTACAGTATCAGACCCTGATGGACCATTACAGTTCAGTTTACAGAGCACGGTACCGTAACTATTTACAGTTCAGAGTGCAACCACATAACTCAGATAGTGTGTGGATTTATAGCAGTCGATCGTGCCTATGTAGTGGACAGGCTCCCCGTCAGTTAGGGTTAAGGAGGACGATCAGACTTTCGGAACATAGTGACTCATCCTAGTAGGCTAGCTAGTGATGGGTCCCGCCTAAGGGCCGCACAACCTAGTCATAAGTGGTTAAATCATGACATACAGTTATCCATCTAGGAAGGTTTTCTCAGTTATTATATGCATAACCAAATTTCCAAAATCAGTAGACGTATCTATGAATATTAGAAGTGTTATGAATATAAAAAGCACAAAGACAATTATGTTAAGAAACATAGGTAAGATATACTATACGTCATTTATGCATGCTTTCTCAAATTTAGTTATCTATGGTATTTCTCTAAATCATATTACACAATATGTAACTCATTTGACACACACTCGCAATAGCATATTTCGTCTTATTGAGCGTTGTCTCATCCCAATGATTTGACAATTTTTCAGGTGATCGAGCTAGGCGAGTTGATTAGGCTCGCAGATAGAGGGGGCTACTGTACTGTCCCATCAATAGGGTGAGTATTTTTGGGAGGTTATTTTGTATAGCCCTGGTTCAGTTAAGGGTATTTCTGGGAATAGTTGTGTATCTATGTTTTGGAAATTGTTCAGACACTCTGGTATTGTAATGTATTTATATGGTTATGGTTTTATGAATTCGGCTTCTCGCTGTTTAGGGTGTTGTTGTGCCTCATATTTTATGGGTCCTATTTGGACCATGATAATAGTTTGATTTATTTTAAAAGGTAATAAAGTAGTGGAATTTCATAGTCTATATTTATAGGAAAAAAAGAAAGAAAAATATAGTAGTAAAATCAGGTCGTTACATTTTCAGCTCCTAGAACACCATAGCAGAATGGTGTAGTTGAAAGGAAGAATAGGTTTATACAAGAAATGGCCAAAACTATGCTTAATGAACATAAACTACCTAAGTACTTATGGGCTGAGGCAGTAAATACCTAAATAGAGTATTGATTAAACCATCCTTAAATAAGATTCGGTACGAATTATGGAATGGCCATAGACCAAACATATCATATTTTCATGTCTTTGGCTATAAATGTTTTGTGCTTAGAGACAATGAACATTTAGGAAAGTATGATGTGAATCAGATGAAGATATCTTCCTAGGGTATGCCTTAGATAGTAAAGCCTACAGAGTATATAATAAACGAACATTAACCGTTATAAAATCTATTCATGTAGTGTTCGATGAGTCAAATCCCTTCTCTAAAAGGACCGATATAGGTGAAATTGAGATAAATAAGGAATTTGAAAAACTGTTCATTAAAAATGATTCAAAAAAAAGAAATGAAATTAAGGAACCATCTTCTGAAACTCATCAAATTGAAAATGAGGTTAATGAACTACCTAGAGAATGGAAGTACATAAAGAGTCATCCTATTGATCAAATAATAGGTGAACCATTACGTGGAGTAGCCACACGATCCTCACTTAAGAATATGATTAGTCATTTTGCCTTTCTATCTCAAGAAGAACCTAGGAATGTGAGTGAAGCAATTGAGGATGAATCGTGGGTGTTGTCTATGCAAGAAGAGTTAAATAGTTTGAGAGAAACAAAGTATGAACATTAGTTCCCAGACTTGAGGATAAGACAATTATTGGAACAAAATGGATATATAAGAACAAGAAAGATGAACATGCGATAGTTGTTAGAAATAAGGCTTGACTAGTAGCTCAGGGATATAACCAAGAATAATGAATAGATTGTGAAGAAACCTTTGCACCTATAGCTAGAATGGAAGCCATTTGAATGCTTTTAGCCTATGCTGCTTTTAATGATTTCAAGCTATATCAAATGGATGTCAAAAGCGCGTTTTTAAATGGCTACATAAGTGAAGAGCTATATGTAGAACAACGCCTAGACTTTGAAAACCATAAGAATCCAAAGCACATTTATAGACTAACAAAAACCTTATACGGTTTAAAGCAAGCTCTTAGAGCTTGGTATGAGAGACTAAGTGGCTTTCTACTGGACAATGGATTTATCAGAGGGAGGATAGACACAACACTTTTCATAAAGTCTAAGAAAGATGACTTGCTCCTAGTTCAAGTATATGTAGATGATATCATATTTGGAGCCACAAATAAAGACCTGTGCAATGAGTTTGCAAGCACTATGCAAAATGACTTTGAGATGAGCATGATGGGTGAACTAAATTTCTTCCTAGGACTTCAGATCAAACAAGTGAAACATGGAATCTTTATAAATCAATCGAAGTACATTAGAGATCTACTCAAAAAGTTTAATATGGAAGATGGAAAAATACTAGGAATGTAACAGCTTGCTTAATTTCCATGTTTTTTTTTTTTACAATGACACTCTATATGCTTTGATGCCATACTGGGGAAAACCCAATCATTAACCTAAGTAGCTAGAAGCATAAATCAATTAAACATATCCATATATAATTATATACAATACCAGAGTGCTAACAGGTTTCCCATAATTTACATATATCACTGTTCCCAAAATATCCTTAACTAGTGAGGGCCATACAAAAACATTCCCAAAAATATACTCACTCTTTACTAACAGGGCACTATTGAAGCCCCTCTATTTGCGAGCCTGGTCCGCTCCCCTACCTGGATCACCTGAAAAGTGATTCAATGCTGGGATGAGCCAACGCTCAATAAGACGAAATATGCTTTCACTAGTGTGTGGCAAATGAGCTACAATATTATGAAAATCAGTTTTCATATAATCATGTATAACTGAATATGTAAATACAATTTAAGTAATAAAATCCACCACCCTTTCCACGTTGCTTAACATAACAGTAGCGTAGGTTACTATCCAAAATACTTCTAGTGTACATACGTATGTTCCCTGTTCTGTAAATCTGTATATACGTAATAGTAACTGAAAACTTTCCCTATGGATAACTGTGTGTCATGATTTAACCCCTCATGACAGGGTTGTGGGGCTCGTAGGCAAGATCTACACTGGCTGGCCGACTAGGGTAAATCACTATACTCCATCGGTCTAATCTGCCTACCTTAACCCATATCTAATGGGGAGTCTATCCATGTCAAGGGCCTAGGTGATTGACCTACTAGCACGTATTATCTAAATAGGTGGTTGCACTCATAATATAACATAATATCTATAACAACGGTATCGTGCTCTGTAACTGCATAGTCCAACAGAGTCTGATACTATATAATATATTTCTATATACAACTATCTGATTTACCATGATTCTGAAATAACTGTAATAACCATGATACTGCATAAACTGTAACGGTAATACATACGTCATGGTACTGAGAACTGTATAATCATAACACTGATAACTGCATAATCATAGTATTGAAATTCGTATAATCATGGTACTGAGATTCGTATAATCATGGTACTAGAATTCGTATAATCATGGTACTGAAATTCATAAAATCGTGATACTGAAATCCATAAAACATATCTCCGTACTATATTCATATTCTCAAACCACACATACTTTAATACATAATTTTCATAATTTAATAAATTGTATAATACTTTAAAATTACCTAGCATAGCATATTTCCCTTACCTGACTACTGAAAAGCCCCAGGTTTACTAGCCTAACACCTGCAGGGCCTCCTACATAACACCCTGAAAACAACATTTTTCAGAACAGAATATTAGTATTTCTTTGCCTACATCATTTCTTATAACTATCATAAGGCCAAAAATAAACTAAAATGTCTTATCCTGAATTTGGGATGAAATTCAACTTCGTTTCACCAACGATCCGCTCTGGTAGACTTGCAGAGAACTTTGCCAAGAGCGTCATGGTGGCTTTGGATAGTCGATCCAGCGACTGGCGGGGCCTAAATCGAAGAGAGAAGTGAGAGGGACCATAAGAGAGAGAGAGCACTGAAATTTGTGATAAAAATATGAGTTTTTCCTATTTATAGGGCCAGATTCGTCGAGGAGACACGTCACCTCGTCGACAAGTCCTTCATTAAATTCATTGACGAACGTTACCCTTTGTCAACGAAATTCAAAGCAACCCAATCCTTCGCTCAGTATTTTCTCGTCAACGAGACGGGACCTCGTTGACGAGATCCTGAAGACCTTCGCCGATGAAGCCTGGAAATTTTCTTGAAATTATTATATTCTCCAAAATGCAATATCGTCGACGAAGTCTACTGCCTCCTTTTATTACTGATTCCATTTCTCTCCCTCTTTATTATTTAAATACTATTATTCTTTGGGTCACTACAAGGAACACCTATGAGCTCTTTTTTGAAATTAGACAAAGATGAACAAGGTATACTAGTAGATGTCAAGCTCTATCATGGAATGATCGGTAGCTACTATATTTGACTACCAGCAAACCAGACATAATGTTCAGCGTATGTTTGTGCGCAAGATTTTAGGCTGCACCAAAAGAGTCACATTTATTAGCTGTCAAACGAATACTTAGATACCTGATAGAAACCGTGGAGCTTGAGTTATGGTATCCTAAGTATACATCTTTTGAGATTATCAGTTATTCAGATGTTGATTTTGCTAGTAGCAAAGTGGATAGGAAGAGCACGAGTGATACAAGTCATTTCTTAGGGTATTCGTTAATCTCTTGGTTTTCCAAGAAGCATAATTCAATAGTTTTTTCCACAACTGAGGCTGAATACGTAGCGGTAGGAAGTTGTTGTACTCAAAACACTATACATGAAGGAACAACTGACAGATTTTGGATTAAGCTATGACACAATTCCTATAAGATACGACAATACGAGTGCAATAAACATCTTAAAGAATCCTATATTACATTCACGAACTAAACATATAGAAATAAGACATCATTTTCTTTGTGATCATGTGCAAAAAGGAGATGTAACACTTGAGTTTGTATGCACAGATGAATAATGGACAGATATATTCACAAAACCACTTGCGGAGGATAGGTTTATCCAAATTAGGCGTGAATTAGGTCTGATGCATAGTCGATAGGTTGCCTAAAATTATATTAGATGACATAATTCAGGGGGAGCAACGTCACTTAATATTCACAATTGGTTAAAAATTTCATATTTGGCTCATTTGTTCCCAAGTGGTATCACATTTGTTCATATTTGACGTTAAACTTATATCATGATAAGAGGATATTGACTTACACCAGTTAATCCTCACGTAATCTTTGAACTTTAGTGATTGTATTTGCTTATTCATGTATATGAAAATTGTCATACTATGTATGTTCATATTGCAATTTACATTCAACAACACAACTTTTGCATTAGCAAGAGGGAGAAGTAAATTGAAGTAACACAGGGAGACACATTTCATAGTACAATTTTTAAAATATGATGGTTGAACAAGTTTAAAACTTTAAGATTTAAAGGAGGAGAAGAATATTATGTTATGTCCACCCATGTCCTGTTATGCATCTTTTTGTTGATATCAAAAGGGGAAGAAGAATTAGGCTATAGCAAAAATGGTTGGAGCAAAAATGGTTGGCAAAACAAATTGTGTATGAGCATATTTCATATTGCTGCATATTTTGTGCTTTATTTGAGGGGGAGTCTTGTTAGGCGTAACCCATTCTATATTTTTTCTTGTGTATTTGTCATCATCAAAAAGGGGGAGATTGTTGACTTTATGAGTCCAATCCTGTTTTGATAATGACAACTCACTTGGTATTTGATTTGTGCATTAAGATTGTGAACAGGAACAATATTTAGCATGCACGAAAGGCTAGAAAGTCATGGAAGCCATGAAGATTAAAGTTACATCTTGACACAATCCATGGAACTAAAAGAGTTAAAGAATGAAGATGCAAGCGACAAGTTCAAGATTGTCATGGGAATAAGTATTTAGAACTGAATGTATTTACATATTTCATATGATTTAATTCGAAGCTCAAAACATACCCTAAATTGATCTTAGGACTTATGCATTTCATGAACATCTTTAGGGGATATTTATGGACTTAGAGATTTTTTAAAACTCCAAAAAATATTTTATAAAAGAGCAAAGAAAGGGAGCAAAAACATATTTTTGAAACTAAAAAGAAAAATTCAGAAAATGTTCTATTCAGAAGACCGAACTCCCTGACTAGAAGACTGAAATGTCAACTTCAGAATACTGAAGTGTATGCTCAGTCATCTGAAGATTCAACTTCAAAAGGCCGAAGTTTAAACTCAGTCGTCTAAAGAATTTTTTTAGAAGACCGAATATTAAGTTCAGTCGTTTGAAAAATTGTTGGAGAAACACAGAAACAGGCAAAAGCATGCCAAAAGACTGAACCTTGACTTCAGTCGTATGAACCCGCAACTTCAGAAATCTGAACCCCAACTTCAGTCATTTGACCCTGTGTCCAGTTCAATTTTTTGAAACTTTGAGGAACTTTAGTCGCCTGAGCCCTAATCCTCAGTCATCTGCGAGAAGATTAAAAATTTAAACTTTAATGAGAGAACACACGAGTTATTTCTACATCAAGTTGATCCAATGGTTAGAAATCATCCTAAGGGTAAGGTTACCTATATAATCAACATCCAAACCCTAGCGCCCCCAAGAAAAATAACCTTTGGCATACGATTGAGCATATTGTAAGATTAGAACAACTTTGGGAAACACACTGCTGAAACTTTTACTTGAGATTTTAAAGTTTATACGTCAAATCTGAGCTAAGGCTATCTTGATCTTCAAAAGTCATTCTAGCGATTGTTGTGCATTCAACTTGGTATTAAGGTTTGGTAAATCGATTTGCTTGTTAATATTTATTCTTAAAGAGTTTTTCATCTCAAAATCCATTATTGAATATTATTTAAGAGATTGATCTTGATTGTGCTTATATTAGATTGTAGTTGACAAGATCATTACTTGAGAAAAGTGTTGTCATTGGTTAATTTTTTTTATTCAAGTGTGTATTCATTTAAAGACTCGATATTTTCGATATTACAAAACCACTTGATTAAATATTCTTAAAAGTTCATAACTATATATATTATTGAGGGATATTTTCTGAAAAATCTTATATTAGGTTTTTGATCTTTGGAACTCATATCATATATACATACATATATATATATATATATATATATATTTACATATTACAAAGATCATATTGTGTTTGGATATTTGGAAGAAAACTTATTGATCTAGATCTTTATAATATTCAAGACAAATCTTTTAATAAGATCACATTTGATATTTGTGCATCTAGTAAGTTGAACTAGAACCCTAATTTCTCCAAAACATTTACTCATATAATTATTTTGGGAGATTTGATAAAAGGGAAATTTTGTGAAGCATATCATTCATATAACGATTACATTGTTACATACATACTGAGCTTCAAGTTTCATCATATGGACATGTGTTAGGCTTTCAGTTGTACTCACTAGATTTGAAATTCTTTATTGTAATCATGGTTCGGGTTGTGAACCGAGTGAGGAGGAAGTTGTGCCTCTTGTAAGCAGCGAATGTAAGGGAAGCTTTGTCCCGGTTAAAGGAGTAGGAATTTAGTGGAATCCTTGAGTAGGTTGCTCAAGGCGAGGACGTAGGCCTGGTTGCCTAAACCTCATAAAAACTGTGTTTGCCTTCTCTCTTCCTTTACTCCTTTTAATTTCCGCAATGCATTTCATTACTTATCTTGCATGTGTGTATGTTGAATAACCCCACACGCACTTGATAATTAATTGGGTAAAATAGAATTCATTGAGATAATCATTTGAATCAGTTTCAAACCCCGCAATTAAGTTGTTAAATATAGAAATAGAGATTAAGTGGTAAATAATAGTAAAGGTTTTTGAAAATACCCAATTCAACCCCCCCTCTTGGGATTACACCTAAATTAACACTGATAAATCCTTTATTCAATAGGTCGTGCAGCTGATCCTTTAACTCCCCAAAATCTGCCGGAGCCATATGGTAAGGAGCTTTAGAGATCGATGCTCTCCCAGGAAGTAGATTGATAGCAAAATTTACCTCGTGATCGGGAGGCAATCCTGGCAATTCTTTTCAGAAAACATCTAGAAAATCCTTAACCACTGGTGTATTGTCAAGCTTCATTTCATTTTCTAACACCTCCTTTAAATAGGCTATAAACCCGTAACATCCCTCTAGGAGTGATCTTCTCGCCTGCATAGATGATACTAACTGAGGCGAGGAATGCACTTGCGACTCCACAAATCTAATTCTTGTTTCTCTGGTGGTTTGAAGATCACCTCTTTCAAATGATAGTTAATATTAGCATAGTTAGCTGTCAGCCAATCCATACCCAGTATTATATCGAACCATGCATATCTAACACAATCAGGTTAGCTGGTAACACTCTCCCTTGAATTTCTACCCGATAACCCCTGAGCACTCTACAACTGACCCTAGCGGTGTAGTTATAGACAATTCTACCTCCGATGACTGGGTCTCACCACCAAACAATTTAATATAATTTGTAGACACAAAAGAATGAGTAGCACCGGAATCAAATAAAACAATAGCATGGCAAGATAATACAATAAGGGTACCTGTCACTATGTCTGCTACAGTCTCAGCATCTTTTGGCGTCAAAGCATAAACCCTCGTCGGGGCTACGTTCCTCTACTGGCCCCTACGGGGCGCCTGGTGAACTCCGCTGAATTGCCTGGGAGTAGGAGCAGTACCAGGTGGTGTAGGACAATCCTGTGCCATATTCCCCTAAACCACTGTAGCGATAGCAGACAACACTCCCCACTTCACACTCTCCCAAGTGCCTCTTTCCACAAGTCTGACAAACAGGGTAAGTCTGCACTTCCTGAACCCCACAACCCCCCAGCCTCCTGTCTCTATCCTCTACCATAGTTTCCTCTCCTCCACTGACCCTCCTTGGACCCCTACTAGAAACTTGAAGGCGTAGATCTCTTCTTCTGTCCCTGTTCCTCAGCACCCAACTGTTCACTAGCCTCAGCCAAAGCGACTTTATCTACCAGTTTAGAAAAATCTTGTATTTTCAATACCATAACCTATCTGTAGATCTCACGCCTCAACCCTTTTTCAAACTGTCTCGCCTTCCTTACTTCATCAGGTATAATAAATGGGGCAAAACGAGACAATTCTATAAATCTCACCGCATATTGCTGGACTGACTGTTGTCCCTAGTTCAGATTCAGAAACTCCTCCACTTTGGCTTCTCTGACAGTGGTTGGAAAGTATCTATCAAAGAAAAATTCTCTAAATCGATCCTACGTCATAGCTAACGGTGTCGTCCTCTGTTGTTCTAGGAGTTTCACAGCAGTCCACCAGCGCTCTGCCTCTCTTATCAATTTATAAGTAGCAAATAGAACCCGCTGGTCGTCAGTATACTGCAGCACCGCCAAACCTTCTCTATTTCCTGCAACTAATTCTCGGCGACTGCAGGATCAACCCCTCCTGAGAATTCTAGAGGATTCATCTTTGTGAATTTCTCAATCGTACATCCAAGGCCTACAGACGGGCCTCTTTGCTCCCTAGAGCTCCTAGCGATCTTAGCTATAACCTACTAAGCCACACTGCATAGTACGGCGTCTGGATCACCACCGACTACACCTAAGGGTCTAGCTTCATCACCCCCAGCATTCGTACCACTGTTTCCTGGGTCCATCCTGAAAAATACATGACTTAGAGACCCTATCCTTATAACTCAAACATCTAGCCAAAATCTCTTATCTTGACATCCTTATCTTATTTTAAGATTCAGTCCTACACTTTAGAAACATAACCCGACAATAGTTTACTATGGCTTTCCTGAAATCGTCACCTCAAAAAAGACACAAAAACTACAACGGAAGACCTGCTTCTAAACTGCAAAACAAAAACTTAAATCCTTTCCTATACTCTGGTATTATTTCTGTTGCACTCTAAAGTCTACAGAACCTAACAACCTAGGCTCTGATACCAAACTGTAGCGACTTGCCTAATTTACCATATATATATATATATATATATATTACATAATAGCATGCTAAGAATCATGATAACCATAAACATAGTCCACCCAGACCCGTGGGTACTGGGGAATAAACCTGTCATATATCACTGACACCCTAGCAGCGGAAAACATACATCATATACATAACAAACCAACCGTCCAAATACAATACCAGAGTTTTACAACCAGTCATATAAATATACACACATCCCAAAATGATCATAAAGTTCCCTAGGGTCACTAGCCAAAAATTCATCTGACCCTAGCATAGTGACTTACCCTTCTAGTAGGGTAGATCAGGCGATCACTAACGCTGCGGAGCTCTATCCGCTCCTCTACTTGGATTCCCTGAATGTTTTAGAGCTGGAGTGAGACACCTCTTAGTAAGGGAAATAAACTAATATCAGTGTGTGACAACATGAGTATTTTCATGTATCATAAATATATACTGTATATAAATCGTATATGTGAAACTGTCTAATAATTTACTAAATAAACATATTTAAAAGTAACATATATGTCATGCTATATCTCTATACGTGTAAATCATCTTATACAACTGTATAATACGTGAAATAAATCTATGGATGGATAACTAGTTGGTGTCATATATTATCCCCACATGACTGAGTTGTGCGGCCCGAAGGCGGGACCTAGCAATGACTGGCCAACCATGCTAGATAAAAAACTCTGATCTGTAAGTACGATGGGCTTGCCCCACCTGGTCTGGACTGCTAAGGGAACATCTCCAAACTACACTGAAACCACATCGATTGCCACCTTACCATACTCTGATCATGTGGTTGCACTATCATAATCTAAATATATATATATATATATATATATATAGTTACGGTACCGTGCTCCTAAAAACTAAACTAAACTAAGTCATTCGGGTTCTAATATCATATACTATGTTTCATATGGTGAACATAACTGTTTTATCATAATATCTGACATAATAATAATTTCATGAAAATAGCATATCATACATCACGACCCTTGCGCCGACATATCATATCATATAAATTATGGCCCTTGCGCTATTTCATATAATTTGTGGCCCTTGCGCTGTATCATATAAATTATGGCCCTTGCGTCGTTACATTATAATATACTTTAAACATATTTCTATATTGTTTTTAATAATTTCTTGAAATAGTGATAGCAAGCTTATCTTGAAAACATAGCATTTTGTCATTACATAAAATCATAAAATTCTATACCCATTGTAATAACCCCAAAAAGGGCTATAGAAGGTTAGTAGAGTGATTCTAAATAAAAAATTTAAAAAATTAATTAATTAATTAATCAGATTTAAAAAAAATTAATTAAATTAATTAAAATTTATTTTTATTTTCATTAATAAAATATATTATTATTAATATTAATTAAATATATTATTATTATTAATATATATATATGTATATGAAACTACCTAAAGCTTCAGAGAAGCTTCGGGTGTTTATAGAGAGCTCTCTCTCTCTGAATTTTTCCTTTCTCTCTCCCTCTCTCCTCGATTTCATGACGAATTTTTGCCCGATTGAAAATCGGAAGATACTGCTGGACTCCATTTTCCGCTGTCGTCATTTCTACAAGAGCGGATCAGTGGTAGGAGCGGCGTAAACGTATCCCTTGGGTAAGCCAATTTTCTCTTTTTCTTTAATTTCTTGCAAATTATAAGCCTAATTGACGAACGGACACCACCATGAGAATTTAGGGGTGATTCTCTACAAGTCTAGCGAGACGGAATTCTCGTGGGGCCGTCGTGGGCAAAACCCTAAATTTGGGGTACGGGGGTTATTAAGGGGCTTATTTTTAATTAATTAGGATTAATTTGTAAATACTAAAATATTGAGCATTTGGAGTTGAAGTAGAATTTTCGGAATTTAAGACTCGGGTGAGCTCCGCGGGTGTAATTTTGGGACCCGCAGCCAAAATTTAGAAAATTAAGTGGGGGTGTCAAATATTGGTTTAAATGTTAATTTGCAGTACATGGGGCCTAGGGAAGGCTAGATGTGTAGTATTTTGGGGAAATGAGTTAATTAATTTGGGCAAAATGTAAATTTCAGGATTTGAGTTTCGGGCGCCAAGGGCATAGAATCTGGGTGTTAACAAGTCTCTCAGTAAGTCATGTAAGTGGAATAAATTATAGCAATATTTTTTAGAATTATCGTTTGAATTAATATATGAAAATGAGCATACTGTATTCTGCCTGAAAATTATTATGATATAAATATCAGATAAATTGCTTGGTATTTGAGTAATATTAATTTGTGATGCTTTGGAGTCTGAAATTAATATATTATGAATATTAGATGAAAATTGTGTGGCACATGACATGTGTTGAAAAATGGGAAATATAACGATACGTATTTTCTGAGAAAATGTTGAAATGAGAATGATTGATGTGATTAGTGGAAAACAATGAAATGTCATATTTATATGTGAGTATAAATTATTTGCATGAAAAATGAGATTGTACAAATTACTGATATGAATATTTTGGAAAATGTGGAAATACGGGATATATGATATGTACTATTATGAGATGATGGAAAGTGCACAAAAAATGATGAGAATATTTATACTGAACTGAATTGTGATATACTGAAATATGATTGATGAAATGTCAATACCGCATAATGATTGCGGGTATGTGGTAGTAAACCCTGTTGGATGGTTATGATATTGAGCACGGTACCGTTGCTAGTGGTGTTAGTGCAACCACACGGGCTCTTGGAGCGCGTGGCATGACAGTCGACCGAGTCATTTTGTAGGGTTGTTGGGCCCCCTGAGTCCTGATCAGGGTTATAGGCCGGCCAATCGTATTACAGACGCAATATGTGATATGATATTTGATCTAACAAGGTCGGCCAACCGCAATTAGATCCAGCCTTCGGGCCGCACAACATTGACCATGGGGGGAAGCATGACGTGGATAGAAAAATCCTCAGGGTGGCCATGAGTTACAGACGCAATGTTTGTATTTGATACCAAGGATACTCATGGGCCGAAAAGTAAAAATGGAAACGGAAAGTGAAAGAATGATAAATTTGGCAAAAATGAGAATTGAAAGGAAGAATGGAAATTGAGAAATAAAGAATGATAAAAATTGAGAAATGGAACTGTGTGAGTTAATGAAATAAATATTTAAGGCGAGGTAAAACTCTCCGCTTGAGGGTTTACTAAGTAAGGTGAGTGCCCTGATAGGTATTAGATGTGGCCACACCCGACTGCATAACGTGTTAGGGCAGAGGGAAGCTACCTGTATGGGTGGGTAATCTTCCCTATTCTCAAGAACTTCACGGATAATTATTTGTTGGAAATCATTGAATTTGAGAAATAATTTTAAAGCTTATAAAAACTTGTGTTGTATATCTATATGACTATGAGAATATATTTGCTAGTGTATTTTCTCAAGTTAAATGATGATTTGAAAAGTAAAGTATATTATAATTGAACTCATATGACCACACACTGTAAATAATTTATTCCTTCTTACTGAGATGTGTTTCACCCAATTTATCTAAATTTTTCAGGAAACAAAGACCGACCGGGTGATAGAGCTCCATGATAGTAGGGAGCTGGAATCCTAATATACAGGGTAAGTTTGGACTAGGGAGGTGTGATTCCCTAGGGTTCTATTGTTTTTGGGTATAAGATAGTATTTTGTATATGTGTATATTGATACTCTGGGAATTGTATCTTGATTGATATGTATATACTGTCTTCCGCTGTTAGGTTGTATAAAAAAATAACTTTTTACCTAGTACCCAATGCGGGTCGGGTCATATGAATGATAGTAGGATTGTTGACGTGGCCGATTTATGGATGTTGTGGTTGACGAGTGATTATTTATTCATTATTGAGAAAAAAATTGTACGAAAATTAGGGCGTCACAGTTTGGTATTAGAGCCTAGGTTGTTAGGTTCTGTAGACTTTAGTAGACAGCGGAATACAATACCAGAGTATAGGAGTGGATTTGAGGAAATAGGACATGGGTAGATTGAAATGTGAGTTAGTGATTGTTAGGGGATGAGGTGACAATTTAGGGTTCTATCTTGCGGCCTAGAGACAGGAGTACCGGGGTTGTTTCTATGTTTTTCCTGGGGTGACGATTTTAGGAAAACCATGGATACTACCGCTGAGTCTTGTTTCTGAGTGGTAGGACTAAATCTTAAATGGGAATTAAGGATGTGGATAAAAGAGTAATTTATGAGTTTTTGAAGTGTATAGGGTGTGTGGTAGTAATTATACGTTAAGATTAGCTGCTTCCTTTGCAGGATGGATCCGAAAAATAGCAACACGAATGCGGGAGGAGATGGAGTAGGGCCTTCTAGAATGGGTGGTGTAGACCTTGACGCAGTATTGCGTAGCGTCACTCAGCAGGTGATGGCTGAGATGGCCAGGAGCTCGGGAGAGCAGAGTTGCACAATTGATCAGTTCACGGGTATACGACCTCCGTCCTTTGCTGGAAGAGCGAACCCACTTGTAGCAGAGAACTAGATTCATGACATAAAGGACATACTGGCAGTCCTCTCATGATGTATGGTGTTTGCAGATGATATTGTCTTCAGAATCTATAGGTTTGAAGATAAGTAGAAAGAAGACAAAATATAAGAATTAGAGAAAGATTAATCTTGACACTCACAAAATTTACTAGCAATAGTAGATTCTGGAAGATGACTTCATGATGACTTCCATTGCTCTCTACTGTCCATTTCGCAAAACTTTTGGAGGGTATTGCATAGTCACGAGGTTAAGGGCAAGGTTGAAACAAGGGAAGGCTTATGGTGGATACTAAGCATGTCAATTGTTCCTTTATATTCGTTTGTGTTCCATGTATTTGTAAATAGACACGTAGATGGTCATGTC